>NC_063013.1:1918917-2558557 GCF_020509005.1 Fulvia fulva
CGCCTCCTAGCTTTTTAATAATTAATACGGGAGACGATATATCTAATTTTAAATAGTTCGACCGTACCGTTAGCTATACTATTATTAATAAATAGGACCCGCCTTCCTTACGTATAACTTATAAAAAATGGCGATAACGACGGTAGTAGACGACCGAGAGTAAGGGGGAGACGAGTAGAGGACGCTCTATAAGAAGGCGGAAGAGATAGTAGCGGTAGAAGAAGGGAGGTTTCCGGAGAGAGTACTAAAAGGAGTAATAAGCAAACTGCTCGGGGGACTAAAGGCGCTTAAACAATAAACAAGCACTACGATTAATATAGCAATCGAGGTAGTAATACGAAACGTAAGAAACAACCCTTAAAGAGACCCGAGATAGACCTAGGGCCTAACGACCTAGGTAAAAATCGCGAGCTAACCTACCCCGCCTTAGAGTATAGTACTACGAGTCTATATTACGGACTAGAAAGAGAAGGAAGAGATAGGAAAGATGACCGGGAGGGAGATAGTCGAGAAGATCGGAGTAAAGGGAATAGTAGGGGTAAGGGTAGATAACAAAGGGGTCAAGCTGTTTATAGTATATATATAGGACAAGAAGGCCCTCGAAATAAACAAGGAGTAGACACTAAAGATCGGGAGCACAGCGAAAGTCTCCTATCAATAGTATATAGTAATTGCGTATAGGGTCCTACGAACCTTTAATATATAAAGGGATACACTAAACCTCTAGAGGCAAAACTAGGTAACAGCACTAGGACTATAGATCACAAAGACAGCGTAGGTCAAGAAGAAGATAGAGGAGGGCAAGAGGGCCTCCTCGCTAATCTTATAGGTTGTAATACTAGAGTAAGCGAACAAGGTCTTAGACTAAGGGTTATACTAGGACTTTAAGAGGCTAGATATAGAAATCTATTAGAGTAACTATAGAATCCTTTAATGTTTTAACTGTCAATAGTACGGACATATTGCCCTAAAGTGTAGTAAAGCTATACTAGTCTACTCCTACTATACTAGTAATTACGCGACCTAAGAGTACTAAAAACGGAAGGAGGATATAAGATACGTAGTATATAGGAGAAAACACCCGGTATAGTCAAACTAATGCCTAGTTAGACTATTAGCCTAGTAGAGAGCGCGGGAAGCAAGGGTAATAACACTAACTAGGTTCCTAGTAGGTAAACAGAAACAACTAGAGAGAACTACCTACCCGAATAAGAGACCCCGGCTATAAGAGGAGCTATAAATAGTGCTAGTAATAGGGAGACTAACGTTCTTATATAAGGTAGCGTAGAGCAATAGACAAATGAGAATCAACCAAATAATAGGGAGCTAACCCTAAAGGGAAGAACAGGAGGAGGGACGGGAAAACTAATAGCAAGACTAATAGTAAGACTAAACGGACCTAGATATAAACATATCCTAATGCCTTATACTAGTAGACTATTAATCATTTAGTATAATGTAAACAGAAGCAAAGACAAGGTCTAAAGGAGATTTCCACAAGCCTTAGACCCGGAGGAACACTATATTATAGTAATATAGGAACCGTAGATCAACCTATACTCTAGGATTCTATTAACTATACGAGACCCGAGATACTACGTAGTAATAAACAGAACCGAGGGAGTCCTACGAACTTGTATCTATATTAGTAAGAAGGTACTAGTAGAGGACTAGCAGGCCTAGCCGAGAACCGATAGGAATATTACTATAGTGTAGCTCAAAACAACTTAAGGCCAGGTCCTAATCTATAGCGTATATAACCTACCTCTAGAGTCTAGAAGCAGTACATAACTATATACGCTAGGAAGGCTCCCGGAAGCAATAGACTAACAAAACCACAACATCGTAATAGGAGATTTCAACCTCTACTACCTAAAGTAGGGATCGGACTTCACCCTAGTATACTACTTCTTAGTAGGGAGGCTTATTAGTTAGATAGAAACAGCCCAAATGGACTTGATCACGCCAAAGGGAACAGAAACTTAGGCTAGAAACAACAGTTCTAGTACGCTAGACCTATACTTTATGTCCTACGCCTTAACACGACGGGTAGAAAGCTATATAGTTAATAACTAACTAGAGTCCTTATTAGACTACTATCTAATCCAAACCGACATCTAACTTATAGTTAAGGAGGAGAGGGAACCTAAGAGGAGGCTCTACTAGAAGTAGGCCGAGTAGACACTAGTACAGTAGCGGCTAGAAGGCGAACTAGAACAGGTGAACATTGACAATATATATATAACGGAGGGGATTGACCAAGTAGTAGAGCAGCTAATAGAAGCTATATAAAGGGCAGCCTAGGCCTATATACCTAAGAAGAGATGGTCGCTATACTAGAAGCTATACTAGACACTAGAGCATATAGCTAAAGTCAAGGAGGTAAGGAGAGTAAGAAGGAGATAGGAGTAACGACGTACCTAAGCAAACTAGGAAGCCTATAACAACGCGTATAAAGCAAAGAAGGCGTAGATCAGAAGAGACAAGACGTAGGAGTAGAGGTTAACGGTAGGAATGATTATAGAACACCCGGAACAAATCTAGAGACTAGTAGAATAGGCTAGGAAACTAGACGAGGAACGAAACTCCCCGCCCTAGTTTCCCTTAATATAGGACTAAGACGGGGAAACGTAAACCACTCCGATAGGGAAAGCGAAAGCATTCGTAGACCACTTCTTCGGGACTTAGGTAGAGGCAGACCTAAGTAACATCCTAGGAACACACATTCCTCCGCTAAGGGAGGCTAACTAGTAAGTGTCTACTATAGAGATCGGAAACATTATTAAGAAACTGAAGGGTAACAAAGCCCTAGGCCTAGACAAGATCCCTAACTATTACCTAAAAGCTAGTAGTAGCCTTATTATTCTAGTGCTTACGCCAATCTTTACCTAGTATATAAAGCAGGGGTATTGCCTAAAGGCCTTTAGGTAATTACTAACTTACGTCCTAATGAAACCCTAAAAGGAAGACTATACTAAGTTGAAGTCATATAGACCAATTACGTTACTAAATATACTAGGGAAGCTCCTAGAGAAGGTCGTAGCTATAAGGCTCACCGGAATAGGAGAAGAACACAACCTCCTCCCGGTAACGTAAATAGGGAGGAGATAAAAGAGATCTACCCTTATAGTAGTCGAACTGATTATAGAGTAAATTAGACATATCTAGTACTATAGTAACAATAAGGTAGCCTTACTACTTTTACTAGACATATTAGGGGCTTTCGACAACGTGTCCTACGTAAGGCTCCTATATATCCTTAGAATAAAAAGCATCCTAGCCTAGATAGTATACTTTATATAGTTATTCCTTAAGGACAGAACAACCCAGATCCTCCTAGGGTCCTTTAAAGCCCCGTAGACCCTAATTACAAACACGGGCATCCTATAGGGCTCTATACTCTCCCCAATTCTATTCCTCCTCTTTATAGCCGACCTGACCCTACTTCTAGAAATAGTAAACACCTTAGTATCGGGGTTCGTAGATAACACAAATATCCTAGCGTAGTCGGGGTCTATAGAGGAAAACTGCGTACTCCTAGAGGAGAGACATAGACAATACGAAAAGTGGGCAAGAGAGTATAGGGCAAAATTCGTACCGGATAAGTACTAACTTATCCATTTTAGTAAGGTAAAGACAAAACACAACTTAGTAGTACTAGTAAAAATCCAGGGGTTCGAGACCTATCCTATAAGGGAACTTAGAGTCCTTAGGATATAGCTAGACCCGAAACTTAGCTAGGGACTATAAGTGAAGAAGGCGTAAGCGAGAGCGGACACTAATAGACAATTAATCGAGAGACTCACTACGTTAACCTAGGGGGCGACCTTCATAAAGGCCTAGACTATATATAAGGCTATTGTCAAGCCCGTAATGCTATATAGAGTAGCAATTTGGGTAGCGGAAAAACACATCCCGAAGAGAATTAAGGACCCCCTTAATAGAGCGTAGGCAGCCTACCTAAAGAGAGTACTAGGGGTATACAAGTCAACCCCTTATAGGACAATAGAAATGGAATTAGGTATAGCCCCTATTAGGGAGTACCTCTAGGGTATAAGGTGTTAATACGTAGAGAAGATATTAGTATACCTAGCCTAGGGAACTATCTAAGTAGCTACTTAAAGGATAAGAACCTAGTAGGAGAGGAGGAGAAGACCTAACCGGCTATATATAATCCTATAGAAGGAAGCAGACCTAAAAACATCATAGGAAATCCTAGCAGCCCTTGAACAGAGAGAAGCTCTAAGGGAGCAAGCTAATATAGGGGACAAAGGGAAAAAGAAGCAAAGCTATATAGAAAGGATCGTAGGTCACCTATAGGAAACGCGTTAGAACTAAAAACCGGTGAGGCTAGGAGCCCTACTAGCGGCCAGGACCTTCGGAAGGTATAACTACCTTATCTACAAAGACCTAAAGAGGGCGGAAGCAAGCATAGCTATCCAGATTCGCTCTAAGCACATTAGGCTAAGAGCATACTTGTACTAAAGAAGAGTCCTAGGATACGATTCTAAACGTTACCCCTATAGCTACCTATCCTAAAACCCGGAGTATATAGTGCTGAACTGTACTAAGTAGGTAAAAGGGAGAAGCTAGTAGAGGGCGAATGTAAGAGATAGGCAATACTAGGCTATCATCTAGGACAGACAAGATATAAGGAGAGTGACAAGATAGATCCTTAACGAGGACTACCTAGAGCAATTCTCCCTAGTAGTAGAAACGGAAAGGTGGATAGAGAGGAGGGAGAGAGAGAGAAGAGCCGGGGAAATAGAAGGGAGAAAGGGAATCGAGAGGAGGACATTACTAGGGTTACGGGCAAGGTAGTTATAGAGTAACAACTATAATACTAGCGTACCCTAAAGGAAGGAGAACGAAAGGACAAGACAGGAAAGAACGAGGAGGGCAAAGACGAGGAGGTTTTTATCCGTTAATCGGGTTTCCTACCTACATAAATAGACCTAAATAGCGAGAGACCTATATAGGCTATAGGGCACCAAAACAGACGAATGAATAATCTATCTATCTATATAACTACGAGGACAAGTTTAAGGCGTTCGACCTTATAGACCTACGCGGACTCTTTTTCTTCTCGGAATATTAACGAGGACTATCTATTCGATAGTATAACGGTTTATAGTCGTGTTAATATAAAGTAGCTAGGTACGTAGGAAAGAGGAGCGCGAGGTGCGCCGAGGCTATATATAAGCCGAGGTACTACGCTAGTACGCGCGGTTACGTAACCTACGTACTAGCTAGACATTCGCTAGGCCTAGGGCCGTAATACTACCCCCCCTTCAAAATCGCGCTCAGTCCCTTAAGCTCGTAGTATAGCCGCTACAAACGCGGCGTCATCCCTTATATTATCCTCTATACCGTCTATCGTATCTATCTTCGTTAGTCCGGTATCGTATTCGTTAATCTTAGTATTACCGTATCCTCCGCGGTAGCTAACCTAGCCTATACGAGTCGTGATTTCGTTTCTATCGTAGCGATGTATAAAGTCCGTAAAGGAGTCCGTTATAGTAGCTATTACTTAAGTCGAGGAAGAGCTACGGTACCTATTACTAGCTTAAGCTAGCGGTATATCCGTAGTTACCGAGTTACGGGACGTATACTACCTATATTAACGTATATCCGGTACTTACCTACTAATAGTCATCTTTCTTAAAGTAGCCGCCTACGGGCTATTATAAGTACTAGTATTAGGTTCGTAATACGTAACTACCGGAAGAGCTATAGGTACCTACGTAAATAACTTACGTAGTCTACCTATAGTTACCGGGTTAGACGTAATTATTAACGAAGTATAATCAAGGCTATTCTAACGATATATAAAGTAGGCCACTACCCCTAGGACTAAGGGAGTTCTACCTTATTTAATCTAGATAGCTTAAAGCTCTCTTTACCCTATTTCTTTAGCTCTAAACGCCGCGGAGGTGCCTAGCTATATTAGGTAACTCCTAGGTAATAGTAGCCTAGGCTACGGTACTAACGGCGCCTACGGCCCTATAGGCGAAGCCCCCCTAAGACAACTAGTAGCAACTTATAGAGGACGCAAAAAGTATAGAAACTAACGATTAGCTCCCTTACCGGTCTCTATAGGTAATGATCACTTAGCTACGTACGGCGCTTATACTGTCGTATTACCGAGGGCAATAAGAAATAAGGACGACGTCCTAGGCGATTAGTAAGGCCACTAGGAATTAACACCCCTATAGCTAGATATCGGTCGCGGTATCGATACTAGGCCCCCGCCTAACGTACGATATAGTTACGATCCGTATTATAGTAAAGGAAGACTAGGCCGAAGTTACGAAGCTATCGAATAAGGAGCTCGCCTAACGAATTAACTAACTAGGGGTGGTCGTAGTGAACTAATAGTCTAACGGCACTCTATAGATCTATACTAGCTCTACTACTACTAGGAGGCACCTAGAGGCATAGCTATAGTAGGTATCTAAGGTTACGGCATTAGCGAAGGTCTTAACGAAACAATTTACGATCCTAGTCTACGACATACCTAAGGAGTTTGACCTAACTAACTAGGGTCACCTACGCGCTCTCTAAGAGGACAACCCGGTCACTCTTAACTCTCTAATCTAGAAGGCGACTTGGCTCTATAGGAAATAGCTCGAAGGCAAGAAGGCCTCGGCGCTAATAGTATAGCTATAAGACGCGAAAGCGGCGGATCTAGCGATAGAACAAGGCCTAGTCTAGTAATATAGCCTTAAGATAGTAGAAAAGCACTCCTTATCCTTTCGTATCCTCTAATACTTCAAATGCTAACAGTATAGACACTAAACCTACACGTGTACAAACAAGTAGGCCTACTCGAACTATATAGGAGACTATATATCTAGGGACTATATATCGACTACGAGACGGTACGCGAACTGTCCGGGGTACTACCTATCGTATAGTACGGAATGCCTATAGCGGAAACTAGCGAAAAACAAGGCAATCACAAACAGAACCGTCGCCCTAAGATTCTACGGCGACCGTAAGGCTAGCCTATACCGGAACTAACTAGCGGCGGTCGGGTATAAGCGCCCTAGGGCCGAGAACGATATAAAGGATACGTAACCTAGGGCGTACGGGAGGCCACGTACTCTACTAGCTACGGCGAGGGAATCTAACTAGGCCCGGCTCCCCTTTAGTATATAGCCGATAGGCGTAGACTAGGACGTATAGGGTAGTAGGACATAGGACGATATAGAGGAAATGATTGTCGATGCCGATAACTAGCCTCGACACGCTTAGTATTATCTAGTATAACGTTAACTATAGTAAGGATATAGTCTAGAACCATTTCCTATATAAGGCGGACCCGCGCGTCTACTACGTCCTTATAATCTAGGAGCTATAGATTAACCCGCACTATAAGAGACTAACGGCCTACAAGTTACTAGGCTATACGACATGCCTACGAGGCGACGGCAGAACCCGTACGTACTTCTATATTAGTAAGGACATACTACAATCCGACTAGGAGGTAGTATACTACGTAGACAAAGAAGGCGGGGGCGATATTACCTCCCTCTACGTAGGTAGCACCTAGATACACAACCTATATATATAACCGCTAGCCTCGAGGTCTAGCCGCGACCTAGGGGTCTATAGACACCTAGACAGTGCGCTTAAGAGACAAGGGTGCTATATTGTAGTAGGAGACTTCAATATATACCACCCTTCCTAGGAAAGCCTTATATAGCCGTACCCTATAGCCGACGAAGTACTCGACTTAATAGCGAGTAACGTAATTGCCCTTAATACCCCGAAGGACCTAGGCACCTAGAAGAGAGGGTAGGGCGTATAGGAGGCTACGTACTCTACTAGCTACGGCGAGGGAATCTAACTAGGCCCGGCTCCCCTTTAGTATATAGCCGATAGGCGTAGACTAGGACGTATAGAGTAGTAGGACATAGGACGATATAGAGGAAATGATTGTCGATACCGATAACTAGCCTCGATACGCTTAGTATTATCTAGTATAACGTTAACTATAGCAAGGATATAGTCTAGAACCATTTCCTATATAAGGCGGACCCGCGCGTCTACTACGTCCTTATAATCTAGGAGCTATAGATTAACCCGTACTATAAGAGACTAACGACCTATAAGTCACTAGGCTACACGACATACCTACGAGGCGACGGTAGAACCCGTACGTGCTTCTATATTAGTAAGGACATACTAGAATCCGACTGGGAGGTAGTGTACTACGTAGACGAAGAAGGCGGGGGCGATATTACCTCCCTCTACGTAGGTAGCACCTAGATACACAACCTATATATACAACCGCTAGCCTCGAGGTCTAGCCGCGACCTAGGGGTCTATAGACACCTAGATAGTACGCTTAAGAGACAAGGGTGCTACATCGTAGTAGGAGACTTTAATATACACCACCCTTCCTAGGAAAGCCTTATATAGCCGTACCCTATAGCCGACGAAGTACTCGACTTAATAGCGAGTAACGTAATTGCCCTTAATACCCCGAAGGACCTAGGCACCTAGAAGAGAGGGGGACTCTAAGGCACGATCGACCTCTCCTAGATCTTAGATAGCTACTACTATACGGTAACCTACTATAGGATCGAATATAAACTCGAGGCGTCGTTAGACTATATACTAGTCAGGACCTCTATTACGATATAGATATAACGTATACTAGCGAGAACCCCTAAGCTAAACTAGGGAAAGGCCTACTAGGCTAACATCTAGGCGTATCTCGATAACTCTAAGAGGCTAGTCTAGATCGCGTAGTAGTAATACAATAGTAAAGACGAGATAGACGAAGGAGTCTAGGGGTTAATAGACGAAATAAGAAAAGCGACTATACTTTACGTTCCGCTTACCTAACTAACGACATAGTCTAAACTATACTAGACGCCGGAGTGTACTACGGTAGTAAGAGAAGTAAGGAGAGCCCGCCGGGTATAGACGAGTAGCTATAGCGAGGAGGCCTAGAACGTATATAGGGAGGTATACTAATAGAAGAAAGCTATAATACGGAGGGAGAAAGTAGTCGGCTAGAGGGCTATAGTAGAAGAAATCGCCGGTAAGCTAGAGAGGATGTAGAAGCTAGCGAAATAGGCCCGACAGGACCCTATATAGGGCCCCTCCTTCTCTATCCTAGCGCTATAATCGCCTAGTAGCCCGGTTAGCGACCCCGAGGCTAAGGCGCGTCTACTAGCTAGTAAGTTCTTCCCGCCCCTAGTCGAGGCTAATCTAAGCGACATAACTAGCTCTACTCCCCTAGCCCCTAGCATCGCGGTCTAATAGGAGGTGTCCGAGGGAGAAGTTGCCGCTATACTAAGGAAGTTGCCGGCGAAGAAAGCCCCGGGCCCGGATAGGATCCTAAACGAGCTACTAAAGAAGTGTAGAGATCAACTAGCCCTAGTAGTTATAGCGATCTTTAACGCCTACCTACAGACCGGATACTACCCGATAGCTTTTAAACAATCGACGATAGTAGTCCTACGTAAGCCGTAGAAGGAAGACTATACGTAGGTAAAGTCGTACCGCCTAATTACGCTCCTTAATACTCTTAGGAAGGCGCTTAAGAAGCTAGTTATAACGAGACTCTCCGAGGCGGTAGAGGAACACTCCCTACTCCCGGACACCTAGATAGGTACGCGCCTATAGCGATCGACGCTATCCGTAATAGAACTTATCACCTCTTAGGTAAAGGCTATCTAGTATAAGAATAGGGACAAGGTAGCTTCCTTACTTAGCCTAGACATATCGGGAGCCTTCGACTACGTGTTATACCCGCGGCTACTCTATATCCTAAGGTCGAAAGGACTCCCTAAGTAGCTTGTCAACTTCGTACGGTCCTACCTCTAAAACCGTAGTACGTCGATCCTAGTCGGCTAGTATAGAAGCCCATTTCAAGTAGTCTATACTAGAATCCCGTAAGGCTTAACGCTAGTACCTATTCTATTCCTCTTCTTTATAGCGACGCTGCTCCTAGCCCTAGAATCCTAGAACACCGCTACGAGCGGCTTCGTAGACGACACAAATATCCTAGCGTAGTCTTCCTCGACTAAGGAGAACTATAGGCTACTAGAAGAGAAGCACAAGATCTACGAGGACTAGGCTAGGAGGTACGGGGCTCGGTTTGCCCTAGAAAAATACAATCTAATATACTTTACGCGCCGGCCACGGTTCTACAATATATAAGCTTCTATCTATATATAGGGGTATACGACTAACCCGGTAAATTAGCTTAGGATCCTCGGACTATAGGTAGACCCGGCGCTACGGTAGAGGAAGTACGTATAGGCAATATTACGGAAAGCTAAACAGAATATAGCATTATGCTAGAGGCTTACTACGTCTATATAGGGGGCGGACTTCCGGTAGTTACGACTTCTATATACGGCTATTATACGGCTAGTCCTTACCTATAGTAGCTAAGTGTAGTCCTTAGGCGAGAGGGCCTACCTATCGAAGGGACTCGTCGCGCCGCTAGCGAAGATCCAAAACTAATGCCTAAGGAAGGTCACCGGGGTATATAAGTCGATACTAACGAGGATACTTAAGCACGAGACCGCTATACCGCCGATCGACCTATATATCTAGGGACTACGGACCTCCTACTTAGGCAAGTCGGTATAGTACCTAGTATAGAAGGTCATCGCTAGTGTAGTTATAAGGGCCTACGAATTAGTACTAGCGTATAAGGGTATTCGACCCGGAAACGAGTAGAACTACCGGGTAAGGGACGAATAGCTAGTAATATAATAGGAGGGTAAGAAATTGTTTATAGAACAACTATAGAAAGAGAGGTAGGACAACTAGGTTATAGGGTATAGTAGACGCCCTTAGCTAGCGGGACAACCTAAGGAATAGTTAGCTACAAAATCCGCGGTCAAGCACCCCCCGAAGCTTATCTACTACCGCCTTACGAGGGCATAGAGTAGTATAGCAACCTAACTACAAAGCGAACATATTAGCCTCTAGGGGTACCTATTATAGAGGAAGGTTCTAGGATATACGAATACTAGCTACCCCTACGGCTATCGCTCCTAGAACGTACGGTACGTAGCCTCGTCTATCTAAGGTAGTCGCTAGGAAGGGGGGAGTAGATAGTAAAGGCGAGGAACCGGACGATTAGGGCACTTCTTAATAACGCTAAGGACCTACGGTGCATTACGAACTAGATACTAGAGAAGGGCTGGCTAGAATAGTACTACCTAGTAGGAGTAGTATAGGAAGAGAGGACACGACGTAGCGCGACGAGACCGGCTAGGAGTAGGGGCTAACGGGGTAGTGATATAGACTACGTACGTTTAGAGGGAAAGCTAAACTAGATAAGGAGTAGTCGGGGGCGGGAAGGGTTTTCACCTATTCGGGTTTCCCTTTGAATATAACAATAGATATATACCTATATAGGCCGGATAGGGTCCTAGTATAGGGGAATGACAAATCTATCTATTAACGAAGTATTTACGGCTAAAGCGTTCATTACTTCGCCGATTATAACGTCTTCGGGTATATCCTTATTAGGAATCTACCCTAGTAGCGGCGTAAAGCTAGCTAGTCTATCCTTCGTAGGATATTTATAGTAGAAGTCCGCGATAGAGGCGGTAGTAACATCTATTAACTCCTTAGCGGGCTCCTAGGTAGGCTTACTATAACCTACCTATTATATAAGGTATTTATACCTTCGTTCCTTCCTCCTACCGCGTAGCGCTAGGCCTAGCGGTAATGTACTCTTTACGTTAAGCACTATATCTAGAAGCTAATACGTATTTATGTCTCCGTTATTATCTTCTACCTCGATCGGGGCCGGAGGTAGCTATACTTATCCTAGTATTAGTACGTATATAGGTATTAGTAAGTTAGCGTAAAAGCCGTTATAGAGGTTACTTAGGGATAAAGGGAGGTCTAGACGGTACGTATCGTATAGTAGCACCTTAGTAACTACGTATAGTCTAGTATAGCGGTAATTAAGCTTCTTTAATAGATAGATAGATATTTCATTAAGCTGTTATAGTGCCCTTTGGCCTATATAGCTATACTATCTTGTTTTTGTATATATAGAGGGGAAACCGTATTAGTAAAAACCCCTCCTCCTTCCCGCCTGTCTTTTCCTCCTAGTTATCGTCTTAAATTTCCCTTATTAGGGGTACGCTAGTATTATAGGCCTGCCCTAATAACTACCCTATCTATAACCCCCCTCGCTTCCGCCTCTTATCTATCTACTCCTCCGTCTCGCTCGCGAGGCTAAACTACTAGAGGTATCCCTACTATAGTATCTACCGAGAGATTCGGCGAATATTGCCTTTGTCCCTAATAATTGACTTATAGTCTCTCCTTCCCGCTTAGTGCCTCCAATTTCCCCTACCTCTCGCCTACTACGGGCATCGTAGTAGTATATATTCTAGGTTTTGCGATAGGTAGCTATACTAGTAGGCTAGGCTATAGATGTCTAGTACGCGTCTCCTAAATAGGTAGGCCCTTAATCTAATATATTCGGACCTGATTTAGATCGCTATGCTTGCTTCGGCCCTTGTTAGGTCCCTATATAGCTAGTAATTATGTCTCTAGAAGGCTCGGAGCGCTATCGGGCCTATTGTCTTAGGGGGCTTCCTTTTCTAGTCCTACTCCTATAGGTAGCTCGCTATCTATTCCGCTAGGCTTTAGGTCTTAGCCTTGCTCCCGCCGGCCTAGCGAGTCCTACGCTCCTCCTCCTTTCGTACTAGCCATTCGGTACTTGTCTATACGGCCGTAAAGGTAGTAAGGTCATCCTCTTTTTGGCTTGTCCTATGTCCTACCCCTCTCCGGTAGCGGCTTTCTATCTTATTCTTTACCTCCTAGATCGTAGTTTATACTAGGTAACCTATCGTCTTTGCCGCGTATTAAATTCTTATTCCCCGGATATACTGGCCGATTAGTAGTATTCCTGTCTCTATTTCTACCGTACTTATTAACGTTGTCTTATATACGCCTAGTACCCTACGTAGGTTGCCTACCTATATCCTGTTTAGGGGTTACTCTATCCGTTTCGGGATCGGCTTGCCTACGCCTCCTGTTCCCTAAATCTATGCCCCGTACAATATAGCTAGTCTAACGATCGCCTTATATATTACTCTTACCTTATCGAATGTTACTCCCTATATAGACGCCGTAAGCCTCTTTATCGAGGCTTTATTGACTTGCGCTCGACTCTAGGCTTTCTTAATCTATACATTCTAGCTTAGCTTCGGGTCGAGCTAGATCCCTAGTACTCGTAGCTCCGCTAATAGCTTAGTCTCGTAGCCTTAGATTCTTACCGCCGCCTTTATATTATAGTATGTTCTTGCTTTACTAAAGTGTATAAGTTAGTACTTTTTAGGGGCGAACCGGGCACTATGCTTCTTTACCTACTCCTCGTATTTCTTATACCTATCTTTAAGGAGGCGACAGTTCTCTTCTATTAAGTCTAACTAGGCTAGGATGTTTATATTGTCTACGAACCCCGATACTAAGGTTTACGGAGAGTTGAGTAGGGGGATTAGATCCGACATAAATATTAGAAATAGGATAGGGGAGAGAGTAGATCCCTAAGGTATTCTAGTCTCTACCTTTACCGGGTCGGACGTATACCTTCCTAGGACTAGGTATGTCGTCCGTTCCTAGAGAAAGGAGTAGACGAACGTCGTTACCTACTAGGGAATGCCTTTCTACTATAGGATATATATTAGCCTTTAGTATAAGACGTTGTTAAAGGCCCCTACGATGTCGAGGGATAGTAAGGACGCCGCTCGGTTCCTACCGTAGTGCTAGAGGGTCTGAATTTGCTCCCTAATTAGCTCTATTACTATTAGTGTCGATCGCTAGCTTCTTCCCTATATCTATATTACTAGGAGTACGTAGTTGTCCTCGGTAAGCTACGTAAGTCTCTAGGCTACTATCTTTTCTAGGACCTTCCCTATCGTATTTAGAAGTGCTATTAGTCTATACGACTTGGGCTAAGTATAGTCTTCCTTCTATAGCTTACGTAGCACTACTATTATAGACTCTCTATACGGCTTCGGGTGATACCCTAGCCGTAGGCACGCGGTAAATAGGTTTGTAAGGCTCGGCGCGATCTCTTCTCTATACTCTTTTAGTAGTACGTTTAGTATCCTATCTAGGCCTAGGGCTTTTCGTCCTTTTAGCTTACTTATAACTCCTATTACTATGTTAGAGCTAACCGCCTAATCTATATCTAGGGCAAGGAAGGAATCGTATTTAGTAAGCTAGCTACGAGATAAGGTAATAAGTCTTAACCGCGCTTTCCTACTTATCTAGTACTACCGTATAGCCTCGTTTCGAGAGGTTAGCCCGGAGCAAAAGCTTCCCTCTACGCCCTCCCTCCCTATTTACTCCTTAAGCTAATATCCACCTCTATAGGCCTAAGCCCTTTAGTACTCTCTATTGACCGATATACGTATCCGTCCTCTCGGGCTATATAGATAGTATTAGCCGTCGCTACTAGTATATACTACGCCCTAGGTTTTAACGCCCTTCGCGTTACCGTAGCCTATCTCTAGAAAGCGGCCGTCTATGCCTCGTAGGTTTGCTCGGGGCACACACTACGCCGGGTAGCGTACTCCTTACGTTTCTACCTACTAACTAATATAAAGTTCCTTATTACCCTACCCTCGATCCTCCCCGATTATAGAACTAATCCACTTGTATTGTACGTCTTTTCCCCGTCCTAATAGCCGTCTTTTCCTTACTTAGGCTATCGTCTTTTCCTCGTCGTAATCTACTATATTAGACTAGGTGCGTTGTGTAGCGGGATAGGTAGTACCTTAGGCAAAACCCTCGTTCCTATACCGGGTGTTTAATAGGCCCTTATAGGCTTCGTCGCGTATCTACCTACCTACCGTATTGCCCGCTAGTAAACACTAGATTGTTTCGTAGTCCGCTCGACGCCGTTATATAGTCCGCTTAGTTATTGTTCTATAGTCCGCTCGTCTAATATTCGTCGCTTAGCCCGCTCGGTTTACGGTCTCCGGAGGTGAAAATTCTATACTTATACTAGAGGTGTCCTATCGAGCGTATAGGCTACGGTTCCGCGCCCTTCTTATACGTAGAAAGAAGAGGGACTCGCTCCCGACACGAGTACACGCTCGTCGGATAGTTTTTATACCCGTTTTACTAGTAGTCCTCTATTCGCCGCGGCTTCGTCTACGTTACGCACCCGTCGCGCCTACGACGCTCTAGCGTAAGAATACTTAGCTCTCTTATAGCTAGACGAGAGGTTCGTAGCCGACACTACGTATAGGTGATTCTCGTCGTCGACTAAGCTTCTCTAATAGGCGCTTAGTACGCTAGTTACGTATACTAAGGTATACTTAGTCTCCGACTTCGTACCGTAGTATAATCGTTCTATACTTATTAGTATATTTAGCTTACGATACTTATACTATTACTATAGAGTCTCGTAGCTTATACCTAAGGTCTATTATACGTTATACAAATATATTTATAGACTCTACGTCTAATCGCTATTTATACGGAAGTAGTTATATAGGGAGATTGAGTTTAGTATCTATATAACGTAGGTTCTTACTAATGTTTGCTATAAAAGGACTGCCGCTAGTCGTTTTGGAGACGTAGTCGTTTATAGTGAACTCTATAAGTAGGAGCTAATCTAGCTAGTTATCCTAAGCGTAACTAGTAAACGTACGTAGGTACTATTCTATTATCTTATTAGTATTCTCGCTTTAACTATTAGTCTTAGGGTAATAGCCGGTTAAGATCTTACGCTTAATTTATAGCAACTCGTAGAGGCGTCCCTAGAAGGCTAATACCTATTAAGGACTACGATCCGACGTAATTATCTTTAGTAGACTATATTAGGAGAAGATGTACTTTACGTAGATATATACGATATACTCCGCTATTATTTCTAATACTAGAATATAATACCGCTCCTTACCTAAACGGTCTATAACTATAAGTACGTTCCTATAGTACTGACTATCTACCGTATACTTAGCCCTTAGTAGTTCGATAACGAAGTCTAAGGTAAAGTCGTCCTACGTATCGAATAGGACTAGTAGTAGAGCAAGTAGTCTATATTAAGGTTTGTTAATACTACGGCTATTACGGTATATACGGTATACTCGTACAAAAGATCTAATAAACCGTGTTATTCGTAGCTATATATAGTAACGTAATACTAACCGGCTCGTAGTTGTCTTACCGGGGTGTCCTATAGTAGGTATATCGTAGAAGGCCTTAACGATACGTATACGTATAGTGTTTCCCTTATCTTTGGTAGGTAGGATAAAGAGACTATAACCGCTATATCTATTCTTAATATAGATCATCCTATCGACTAGTATCGCGTACTTATTGCTAATCTTGTTCTTTTGTAGTAGTTTAATAGGTTCGCCTACTACTAACTAGGTCTTAGCTTCGATTATATCGTCCTATTCGTATAGCTTGCTAATATCGGCTAATAGCGCTTCGTCTATTACTACTCCTTCGACTTTAGATACGCTTAGCCGTAGGATTTAGCTAGCGCTAATAGATAAGAAGTGTTCTAGTTTAAGTAGTATACGATCCTACTATACGTACCGCGGATCTAATTTATTATATAGAATCGCGTCCTATAAACGTCTAGTAAGGCTATCTAGTTTAGCTCCTTAAATACCTAGACTATATATAATCTTAAAGAAGAATTATAAGAGGAACTCGGCCTATCTTACTTATCGTCTATTTAGTTACTTAGAGGTTATAAAGTATTCGAGATTCTTATAGTTGCTATATACTAGTACTAGGTAGCCGCTTAGATTAGTAAAGTTCTTAAAGTCTAGTTCGTCAATATCGCTAGCTATAAGTTCGGGCTTCTACTCTTTAAATGCTTTAACGATAGCAAGTAGTTCCTTGTTATAAATGTCGTAATTATACTCCTACGGGCTTATCTTCTTAGACAGGTATACGATTGGCCTTAGGATGTTGTCCTTATCGTGTTACGATAGGACCGTAGCCGTAATAAAGTCACTCGTATCCGTTTTAAGTACTGTTCTACGTCCTAGGATAAACATCGCTAATATAGTACCTTTAGTATCGGTAAAAGCTTACTTTAGTCCGTCGAATACCTTCTAACATTCCTCTGTCTATTACTAAGGGTAGTCCTTCTTAGTTAGCTTTACTATAGGTAATACTATCTTACTATAGTCCTTAATAAAGCGCCGATAGAACCCGGAGAACCTATTAAACGCGAGGACATCTTTCACGTTTACTAGTGTTCCCTATTCCCTTATAGCTTGTACCTTAGCTAGGTCTATTAAGACTCCGTCCTTGCCGATAATAAGGCCTAGGTATTTAGTAGATTAGGTATAAAACTTATATTTAGTAATGTCGAGTTATAGGCCGGCTTTACTACATTTACGAAGTACCTTCTTAACATACTCTATATACTCCTTAAGAGTGTCGCTAATCGGCGTAGCTAGTTTCTTTTCGAATAATAGTTTAGCGGTTCGCGGGCGTTCCTTTATAATTATATTAGAGGTTATAGTCTAGACAAAATCTCTATCGTTGTCTTCTTCGATAGTAGCTTAATACGCTAGTCGGGTCTTTAGGGTAGGTTCGAAGGTCTACTTAGTAATTACCGGTTCCTACTTATCGTTAATACTCTATACCTAGACTAGCTCGCTATCCTATAGGTAATACTCCTTATAGTACTCCGAGTCGAGGGTTATAGTACCTAACGTAAAGTAGATACCTAGCTAGTGTTTATTATACTAGGGCCTACCTAGTACGATATTATACTCTAGATATATAACCTAGAAGGTTCTGGTCTCCTTATAACTATTGCCGAGTATAAGTTCTAGACTTATACGGTATTCTATCATTTCCGCGGCTATCGAGCCGTTTACTAACCTAAGGGCTAGTAGGTTGTTAAGCTTAATTAAGAGCAGATTATGTTTTTACGTATAGGAGAAGTCGATATACTTAGAATTACTACCGTTATTAAGGAAAGTAAATGCATTTTGCCTATTAGCTATCCCTAGTATTACGAGGTATAAGCCGATAATAGGGTTATATTCTATTTCTACTATTCTAAGAATATATAATAATAGCTAAAGCCCTTCGGGTAGCTTTGCTAGTAGTGCCTCTTTGTTATATCTTATATTCTCCTTTTTATGTCTACTAGTTATTACGCTTAAGTAGTAGACTAGGCATTTTCCGCCGGTAGTATAACGGTAGTGCCGCTAGCGTTAGTACCTAGACGTACTAGTATCTCGTACTCGAATAGCTCGTAAGTACGCTACTATAGGCGGTAACCGGGCTTACGACACTTCTTATAGAGGCTCTTACGTATATAGCGAGTGTTCTTAGCTTCGTCTATAGTCTTACTAAGGCTACTCTTAAATAGTTTAGGTCGGGTAGACTAAGCCTTACGGGTCGGCTTATTAGAGCCTAAACCTACTAGCTTGTCGTCCTTATTATCCTTATTACCGTCCTTCTTATCGTTCTTTAGCTTCTCGGAGCGTAGGTAGAGAGCGTCGAGGATCCTAAAGTCCTTATCTACCTAATAGAGATTATCGATTATCTCTTATAACGATTCGGGACGGAAGTTAAGATACTTATTTAGATAGCGGACAGTTAGCTTACGTTATAGGTTATCTATCGTATCTTTACCCTTAAGGCCTAGGATGTTAGTATTCTAGCGCTACTTAGGGAAGAAGGTCTAGAAGCTATCCTTATTATCTATCTTAAGGTTAGTTAGGCGATTACGAGCCCTACTAATTAGGTTACGGTCTCCGTATCGCTTAGCGAGTTCCTAGATAAGGTCGTTAATACCCTTATACGTCTTCTTACTACTAGTTAGGCTACCCGAGATAGTAGGGATCTTTAGTCTAACCAGTTCCTAAGTATTACCTAGTAAGGCTAGTAAGTCGTATACGAACTTAAGTACTACCTTCTTATCGCAAAAGACCGTATAGTCGATAATAGTCTCTAACTCGGAGAAGAAATTCTTAAGGGAGGGTCTAGATAGCTTACTATCGATAGTACCGACGAACTTCTCTAGCTTATCTATACTACGCTAAGTCTTAAAGGGCTGGCTAAGGTCTAGATCGTACTTAACTAGAGACTCGAAGTCGTAGACTAGCTTCTTCTTCTTAGAAGAGCGGTAATAAGTACGAGTATCGCTATCCGACTCCGAGTCCTTCTCTAACTCCTTAGATAATAGATCGGAGTCGTTACTATTATCCTTACGTATAGACTTCTTAGCCTTCTTTCTAGTAGTACGGCGAGCTGCCTTATCCTCCTCGTCCTTATTACTAGCTCTGTTATTATCCTTGTTATTGTCCTTAGATAGGGTTCGGCCGTTCTATAGGGCACGACGCTATAATATAGCGCGAGATAGTAAGGATCGTACTCGAGAGCGGCCTCGGCGGTCTTCGAGTTACTTCTTAAGATCATCTACCTAAGTCTACTACAACTTATTAAGATACTTAATGTCGTTCTAGTAGGTTTAAGCTTCTATCTTATACGTATCGAGATCGAATTTAAGGGTCTTAATCTTCGAGTTATTATTCGATAACTACTAAAGTACCTCCTTAGCTTACTTCTTTAGGGTGTCGTTCTTCGCGGGAAGTGTACTAATCTCTACGGACATTACTATATTCGATAATACCTTAGGTCGGGCCTTTAGGTTATCGAGTTCCTTAACTAGGGTGTCGTATTTATTACGTATCTATTAGTTATAACTCTTCTATCTCCTAAGCTCTTGCCCTACTTTGCCTAACTACTCGTAGAGGATAGTTGCTATCTATATTACGTTCCTATACTCTTACTCGGCGCGTCGTAGGATAAAGTAGATAGCCGCGGCGGTCTCGGGCTCTACTAGGAGCTTAATGAGCTAGTCGATATCGAGTTAAAGGAGGTCGTTCGCGGGAATTCGGAGGGTTTTCGCGACTTATTATATATCCTCGCCCTTACCTTCCTCGGTCGCGCCGTCGTCGTCGTAGTCGACTACCGCTATAGTAACGCCGTTCTCGTCTTAGATCTCGTCGTCGTTTAGAAGGTCGTATAAGTTAAACTTACTAGGTAGGTTAGTAACTAGGCGCTATAAGTTCTCGAGTTTCTACTTTATAGCGTCGTCGGTAGTCTACTACTACTCTTACGTTTATCCTTAAGTCTATATATTAAATATAGACTCGCGCTACACTACTAGTCGTATAGCTAGTAGCGAGCCTTACTATCCTTAGGGTCGTACTATATTAGGTACTACTTGGCCTATAGTAGTCTCTTATACCGAGTCGCGCGCTTTTTATCGTACGCCGTAATCTCTTATTACGGTTATTATTAATAATCTACGCTCTTATAGATCTCGTCATAGCTCTTCTACGGATATAGAGACCTAGCTAAGTATAACGGTTTATAGTCGTATTAATACAAAGTAGCTAGGTACGTAGGAAAGAGGAGCGCGAGGTATACCGAGGCTATATATAAGCCGAGGTACTACGCTAGTACGCGCGGTTACGTAACCTACGTACTAGCTAGACATTTGCTAGGCCTAGGGCCGTAATAGATAGCCCTTATTAAGACGAGCAATCTACTTAAGTAGTAGCGACCCGCCTACGCTAGGGGCGGCGTAATCGTAGTATAAAGAACCCTAAAACTAAGGTTCCGTTCCCCTAACGGTAGACCCTAGAGTTATAGAGTTACGGAGGACAACTACCTAATTAGGAAGCGCGACCTCCCCCTAAATAGTAGCGAAGGATAGTAACTAACGAGAGCTATAGCCTTACGAGGCTCACGACAAAAAATATAGCGTAGACGACCCTATATACGGAGGCGGAAAACTTACTAGAGGATAACGAACACCTAGCCCGGGTATATAAGAATACTATAGTATAGCTACTAGGAGCGCTAAAAGCGCTATTATACTAAATCCCAAAGATAATCTAATAAGTAATATAGAAGATAGCCTAGAGACTAACTATATAGGTAATAGTAGTAGTAGGTAAAAATTAACCCTCTACGAAGGTAAGTAATACGGTACGCCTATATATTACTAATCCGGTAGAGAAACAAGAAATCGTGGCCCTAATAAGTAAGGAAATTGTCTATAAGGGAGCCGTTCTTAATATAGGGTAGATAACAAAGTTATTAGATAGGCTATCTAAGAGGAGTACGAGGTACGGAAAGTTAATATATAAGCCGAGGAATACGGGCCGGCCCGTGCCGAGTTATATAACCGACTACTATTTACTAGACGTCCGCCTAGGCCCGTAACACTACCCCCCCTCCAAAAAATCGGCCTGTCCTTAGTACTATTCTTTCTTACGACGTAGGCCTATACGAAGGTCGTATCGTCCTCTAGATTATCCGCTTTATTATCTATCGCGTTATTATCTATTACTTTGTCCTCTATAACGTCGTCTTCGTCGTTAGTCGTTAAGTCGTCTATCGCTACGCTCTTACGCTTTACTATACTATTATTATCCTCGCTATATTAGATACCGAGAGAGTCGTAGCGATTTACGAAGTCTACGAAGGCCTCCGTTATCGGCGCTATTATATAAGCATCTAAAGAGCTATAGGACCTAACACTATTCGAAGATAGCGGTACCGTTAAGGTTATAGAGTTATAGGAAGCTTCCTATTCGTATTAACGTATATTACTCGTATTCCTACTATCGGTCGCTTTTCTTGGGTCTATACTATACGGGTCTTTATCTAAAGCTACTATCGCTATTAGACTAATATAGTCATCTACCTTATATAGGAGAGCTATAGGCGCTGTTTCTACCTAAAGGTAGTACCTACCTATAGTTACTACTTTAGCTATAACTAATACTAACGCGGAGGGGTTCGCTTTATTCGCTACCTATCCTTCTAGTACTATAAAGCCGGTAGGTATTAGTTTCCTTAGGCTATTATAGTAGAAGTCTATAATAGAGGCGGCGGCTATCTCTATTATATCCTCCGCTAGCTCCTATAATAGATCCTCGTCGTCTCCTACCTAACTAACTAGATACTTATACTAGCCGTGCTTCCTCTATATATTTAGGATCTTATCTATATACTAGAACTGATCAATTCCCTCTTCGTTCTCTACCTCGATTAGCGGTAGGGCTAGTTCTACTTAGCTAGGTAACGCTTTATATATAGGGAGTAAGAGGTTTGTATAGAATCCGTTATATAGGTTTCCTAGCAACCGCGGTAGGCTTAGGCGATACGTATCGTTCGGTAGTACTTCTGTTATTACGTAGGGGCCTACGTAGCGATAGTTAAGCTTCTTAGATAGCCGAGCTATACGCTAGTTACGGGTACTTAAGTAGACTTTATTGCCTACCTCGTACGTAGGTACTAGCGTACGATATTAATTAGCGAAGTCGACTTATAAGTCTTATACTATATATATTGCTTCGTATAGATACTCCCGTATATTGCTCATTCTCTTTACGAAAGCGTCGGCCGATTATACGTTAAGCTTCTACTTAGCGGGTATCGCTCGGATCGGAAGGTCTAGCTCGCCGTCTATATATTACGGTAGTTTGCCGTACTTAGCTATTAATAGTAACACTCCCGTACTTTTAGATACTCTGTTATTAGCTATAAATTCTACTAGCGGTAGCTAATCCGGCTAGTCGTCCTAGGTATAGTTAATAAAAGCTCGGAGGTACTTTTCTATTTCCTTATTCGTGTTCTCGCTCTATCTATCGGTCTCGGGGTAGTATCTAGTAGACAACTTTCGCTTGATCTATAGTAACTCGTAAAGGCGTTACTAGAATACTAATAACTATTACGGACCGTAATCGGACGTAATCGACTTTAGGAGCCCGTACCTACTAAATACGTACTTAATATAGATATATACGATATACTCGGCCTTTATACTTAGTACTAGGATTAGGTGCCTCTCCTTACTTAGTCTATTAGTTACTGTTAGGACGTTCTAATAGGTCTAGCTATCGGTAGTATAGCGTCCTTCGGGTAGCTCGACTATAAAGTCTATAGCTACGTCTTCCTAGGTGTCGAATAGAATCGGTATTAGGTATAGTAGGCTATATAGCTTTTTAGTTCAAGTCGTAGTGTTTATATATACTCGATAACTACGGTAGAAAGTACAAACGGTACGCGCTATCCTCGGCTATACGTAGTACTAGGTGACCTTCTTATACGTCTTAGCTCTTCCTAGATATCCGGTAGTAGGTATATCGTAGAAGGACTTAATAATTCGGCTATAGACCGTATAATACTTATCTTCGGACGGTAGTACGAATAGTCTAAGCCCGCTAAACCGGTTCTTTATATAGATAATATCGTTAGAAATAATAGCGTCGCGGTCGTTAAGCTTACTACTACGGAGTAAAGTTACTTTCTATTTGTCGCGGAGTTACTATAGAGCTTCTTAGGCGTTGTCTTAGTTATATAGATTCCGGATGTCGGTCTCGAGGCCCTAGTCGATAACTATACTAGTGTTCGTAGTTGTAGCTATAGATATAATCCTACTAGCTAAGAGACTTAGAGCCTTAGAGGCGGAGATGTTTATTCCCGCTATACTAAGGAATCGTTTAGGGCCGAGTAGTACGCGGTTTTAGTCTTATCGGCGTAGGTCGTAAGTAGTATACCGCTCCGGTAGGTCCTACGTCCGTCGTATTAGGCTATCGGGCTTTCTACCTTATTTACCCGGTCGATATACGATCTTAAAGAAGAACTAGGAGAGGAATTCGGCCTAGCGTACTTAGCGTCGGTTTAGCTCTTTCGTAGTTATAAACTACTCTAGGTTTTTATAGTCGGAGTAGACGAGTACCGGCTTACCGCTATCTTATAGGTTCTTTAAGTAGCCTTCCTCGCTATCTATATCTCCGGCTATAAGCTTAGGTCGCTATTCTTCGAAGGCCTTAACGATTATAAGTAGTTCCTTATCGTAGATATCGTAATTATATTCCTAGGGTAATATCTTCTTAGAAAGGTAAGCGATAGGCCGTAGTACGCCGTCTTTATCTCGCTAGATAAGTATAGTAGCCGTTACGAAGTCAGATATATTAGTTTCGAGTACTATCTCTCTTCCGGGTTTAAATATAGCTAATATAATACCTTCGGCGTCCGTAAATACCTATTTAAGTCCCTTAAATACGGATTGACATTCTAGGGACTAAATAAACACTACGTCCTTCTTAGTAAGTCTAAGTAGCGGTAGGACGATCTTACTATAGTTCTTAATAAATCTTCGGTAAAAGCCTACGAATCCGTTAAACGCGAGGATATCCTTAGCCGACTACGGCGTAGCCTAGTCTCGTATAGCCTACACTTTAGCTAGGTCTATAGACACGCCGTCCTTACTAATAATAAGGCCTAGGTATTTCGTAGATTACGTATAGAACTCGTACTTAGAGAAGTCTAGTTATAATCCCGCGCCTTAAATCTTCTAAAGGACCTTCTTTATATGTTCTATATACTCTTCCTATTCTTCTTTAAGATCGTATATAGGCTAGGTATTAAGAAAAGAGGACACGATGATAGCGATCGTAGGAAACGACCAGGAGTAGGAGAGTAACGAGTGGAAAGAGGTCTATAGGAAGGCAGAAACAATAGCAATGGCAGGAGATGGCGAGCACCTAGAAAGAGCACTTAAGGGGATGATTTTGGAGCTCCTTGGAGGGCTAAAAGCACTAAGGAGCCAAACAGGACAGGTCATTAACAGGACAGTAGCAGTAGTAGCAAAGAAGAGGACATAGGAAGGCCAGAAACTAAGCTGACTAACCTGGGCAGCAGTTGCATCCCAAAACCCTCCCCCTAGAAAACAGCTATCAAGGTCTACATTTCCGACTAGCAAGAGCAGAAAGAGATTAAGGGCCTGTCAGGCAAGGAGATCATACAGAAGATTGGGATACAAGGCATCATTAGAGCTAGGAAAGAGAAGGGAGGTGTCCTTAAGCTGTTCACAGCACAGGAGCAAGATAGGAAGAGGCTAGAGACACAGAAGGAGTGGACAGTCAAACTAGGCAAGACGGCTAAGGTCTCACACTAACAAAATATGGTTATTGCCTATAGGATGACCACAAAGTTTGACATTAAAGGAGACCTTAAGAGGCTGCAGGACCAGAACTAGGCTGTATGCCTAGGGCTACAGATCACAAAAGCAGTATGGGTCAACAGAAAGACAAAGGACACAAAGAGAGAGTCTTCTCTAGTGCTCTGGATAGGCACTGTAGAACAGGCAAACACCGTGCTTGATAAGGGCATCTACTAGGAATGTGAAAGAATGGACACAGAAATCTATAGAAGCACCTATAGACTACTGCAATGTTTCAAGTGCCAACAGTATGGTCATATCTCTACTAGATGCCCAAGCCAAAAGGACACTTGTTCCCACTGTGCTAGTAGCCACAAAGTACAGAATTGCACAGCCCCAAAGAGCGAAGCCAGATGTGCATGCTGTGGAAAGAAACACCCTTCCTGGTCCCAAGACTGTACAGCTAGGATTGAGGCAAAGAGGAGGGCAAGAGAAGCCAGGATCAACACCCCTATCAGATTCCAGACAGGGACAATCATCCAAGAACCCCTAAGGACTGTCTACAACCCTCTGAAAAGAGGCAGAACAGAAGAGACCACACAGGCCCAAGGCCACCCTGCCATAGGTAGACCAAAATCAATTGTGGTTGCAGGAAGAGACCCGTCACAAAGCAGGCTTAACCTTACCACAATCCCAAATAGCAGCTAGCAGCAGGAAGCACGAGAAGACCAGCAGGAGACCAGCATAGATGAGTTATGATTGAGACGCCCAATCTTACCACTATCCAGTACAATGTCAACAAAAGCCAGCACAAGGTCCAGAGAAGCTTTCTCTAAGCACTGGACCCAAAGAAACACCTAGTCATTGCAGTCTAGGAACCTTGGATCAACAGTAAATCTAACAGACTATCTACTGCTAACGACCTAAGGTATCACATACTCCTAGCCAAACAAGGCACTCCTAGAACATGCATGTACATCAGCAAAGAGATAGCAACAGACAGCTGGGAACAAATCTAATAGGAAGGGGGAGACATCACCTCAGTTAGACTCAACATCAACCAAGGCAGCATCCACATCCACAGTGTATACAACCCACCCCCCAGCTCCAGAAGCAGCACCTAGCTGGGCACACTACAACAGCTGCCAGACATCTTGCAGAGTGACTCCCAACACATCGTGCTAGGAGACTTCAACTTGCACCATCCTACATAGGGATCAGACTTTGCACCTGCCCATCACTTCCTAGCTAACAGACTCCTCTCCACTACCCAAAGCAACAACATGCACCTAGTTACCCCAAAGGGCCTAACTACCTGGTCATAGAGAGCAAGCTCAAGCACCATTGACCTGTGCTTTGCATCACATGACCTGCAGCAGAAGGTCACCAGATGCTGGGTTAACCAGGACTTGGAGTCCTCATCAGATCACCTCCCAATTCAGGTGGAGTTTGAAACACAGACACAGCAGGAAGGAGACCTAGAACCTCAGCTGGCCTGGAAGGCAGCCAACTGGGAACAGATTAGACAAGACCTGGAACAGAAGCTAGCTAGACTAGAGACCAGGAGACTGGAAACAGCCTCAGACATAGACCAAGCAGTGGCAGAACTGGTTAGAACAATGCAGGAAACTGCAGCAGCCTACACCAGAGAAAAGAAACAGTCACTGTACCAGAAGCCATTCTGGACAAAGGAATGCTCAGAGAAGGTCAAGGCAGCCAGGCAGGCCAGGAGAGCCCTTACCCAGAGTCACTCCCAGGAAGCATAGGACAGATACAACCAGGCAACCAGAGACAAGAAGGCCCAGATCAAGAGGGACAAGATGCTGGAGTGGAGGTCAACAGTTGGATCCATTACCCAGAATCCTGAGAAGATGTGGAAACTAGCAAAGTGGGCAAGACAACCCACACAGGACAGAAACATGCTGCCCCAGTTTCCAAACATTGAAGACCAGGAAGAAGTAATCCAACACACTCTCCCAGGAAAGGCACAGGCATTGGGGAAACATTTCTTTGGCACACAGGTAGAAGCTGACCTGCAGGATCTGGAGGGCAGTGTGTATCCAACACCACTAGAGCAATCCTGCACAGTGGGAGAGGGAGAGATCAAGAGCATCATTAAGAGACTCTTAGGAAACAAGGCCCCAGGACCAGATGGGATTCCAAACTTGTTCATCAAGACATGCAAGGACCAGATCTCCCCTGCACTGTCAAACATCTTTTCATAGTGTATGGCCTAAGGACACTGCCCTAAACACTTCAAGGAGTCACTGACTGTGGTCTTGAGAAAACCACAGAAAGAGGACTACACAAAGCTAAAGGCATACAGACCTATTGCCTTGCTCAACACACTAGGCAAACTCCTGGAAAAGATCATAGCAGAAAAGCTGACAAACCTAGCTGAAGAATATAGAATCCTTCCTGAAGAACAGATAGGAGGCAGGAAACAAAGATCAACACTAACAGCTGTGGAACTTATCACAGAGCAGATCAAGACCCTGTGGCACTTTAGGAACAATAAAGCAGCCACACTCCTCTCACTAGACATATCAGGAGCCTTTGACAATGTCTCATACCAGAGGCTGATCCACATCCTGAAACAGAAGGCTATCCCTAACTAGACAGTCCAGTTCATCCAGTCCTTCCTTAGAGGCAGAACCACAAGACTAAGACTGGGCAGATACAAATCTGACAGCATGCCTACAGAGACAGGAATCCCACAGGGATCAACAATGTCTCTAATCCTGTTTCTCCTCTTTATGGTAGACCTGCTAGCAAAGCTAGACTCCAGAAACACATCAGCCTTAGGGTTTGTGGATGACACAAACATCCTAGCCTGGTCAGACAGCACAGAAGAGAACTGCAGAATCTTGCAGAAGAAACACAAGGAATGCGAGGAATGGGCTAGGAAACATAGAGCCAGATTTGCCCTAGAGAAGTATCAACTTATCCACTTCAGTAGAGCCAGAAACAGACATAATATGCAAGCTCTAATCACCATTCAGGGATACACAACAGAACCCTCAAGTGAATTAAGGGTGCTAGGAATATGGCTGGATCCAAAGCTCAGCTAGGGACTACAGGTCAAGAAAGCACAGGCAAGAGCAGACAACAACAGGCAATCAATCGACAGGCTTACAGCCTCCACATAGGGAGCCACATTTTCGAAAGCAAAGGTTATGTACAAGGCCATTGTGAAGCCAGCCATGCTATATAGAGCCCAGATCTGGTCAGCCCAAGACAAGATCCTAAAGAGAATTGCAGATCCCATTAGCAGAGCCCAAGCCTCCTGTCTGAAAAAGGTGCTTGGAGCATACAAGTCAACTCCAACAAGGGTGCTCGAAATGGAGTCTGGCTCCCTACTAGCCAAGCTCTACCTTCAAGGGTTGAGATACTAGTATGCAGGAAAGACGTCTGCATACCCAGCCCAGCTAGTAATCCAGAAGGCAGTCAACAAAATCAGGAGCTAGTGCACAAGAAGGCACAGACAAGCAAGACCCAATCTAGCCCCACAGAAGCAGCAGGACCTGCAGAAGTTCAAAGAACTAACAGAACAGCTGCACCTAGCCCAGCAGGAACAGGACAGAAGGGCTCAAGGGAGAGGATCAGCAGCCAGCCAAGGGAAGAGGCAACAGTCTCTAGCTGAAAGGATGGCAGGACTCCTCTGGAAGACTGAATGGACAAGAACCCTACAGAGGCCAGGAACCCCAAAGGCACTCCAACAGTTTGGTAGCCACAACTACCTACTGTACTCAGACCTGAGCAGGTCAGAAGCAAGCATAGCAATACAAATCCGCTCTAAACACATCGGAGTCAGGGCATACCTGCATCAGAGAAAAGTCCTAGGTATCGAAGACAAGAGTTGCCTATGCGGCTACCTGTCCCAGAATGTCGAACATAGACTTCTGGTTTACAAAGAATGGAGTACAGGGAGAGGTGAATGGAGGACAAGGGCAAGGAACAGAAACTTCCAAGCCATGATCAGCAATAAGGGAGACCTCCAGAGAATTATAAGGTAGATCATCCACCAAGGATTTTTGGAGCAGTTCTCTCTTACTAGGGAAACAGAGAGATGGATTGATGTCATGGTCTCCCCACAGAGAGTACAGAAGGTGGGGACAGAAGAGCCTCAGAGTGCTCAGAAGTCGTCAAGAAGTGACAGTCCAGCTTGGTGTGTGAGCGCCAAGAATCACATGCCCCGCAACATTCACTACGGGACCCAGCCCTCCAAATTCACCCCTCTACCAAACCTTGACAGATTCACTTCGGCTCGTGACTGTGTGACTCACGGCACTCCCGCGAGCACCCGCGACTGCGCTGGACCCTGGAAGAAGCACGTGGAAGACTCGGAACGTAGGGCAGGTTGGAATAAGGTTTTGAGCAAAGCTGCTGAGCGCGGCTTCGCACGGGTTAGCCCTGTTGATGCGGGGACACGCACTCGCGAGGGTCGCGTATAAATATCTGGCCTTCCCCAGGCCTCTCTTGCTTCCTTCGTCTTTTGTTTTGTGTAGCAATCATACCATACCCTTTTGCATCTGCACTTCGCACCTGCATTCTCGCTTTCACCCTTGCATCTCACAGGCCAGGCTCTCGCCCTGACATCACAAAAGACCAACAAACCGTCAACCACTCGAGTCATCCTCATGGGTGACCACGCCACCGATGGAGGTGTCAACCTCGACAACCAAGACACTCCATTCCACTTCAGTGAGTGGACTGACATCCCCTTCTCGAACGCCGCTGCCTTCGGTGCCTGGGCAAACGCCAACCCCGACACCGCCTACGCTCTCATCAACCGCACCGTCTCCTCTTTCCGCGAGACCGCCCAGCAGGTCGAGCAAGCAAACAACCAAGCAACATACCTTCAAGGTATTGTGAACACCTTCCAGAACCTCGCCCCGCACGCCGACGACAACCGCCGCCAGCACTTCTCCAAGAAGGTCAACGACCCAGACGAGTTCGACGGCAACAAGAGCAAGTTTGAGGCATTTGAGACACAGCTCACCATCAAGCTGTTGGCTAATGCCGACCACTTTCCGCAAGAGAAGGACAAAGTCACGTACGTCTTCTCCCTCCTTCGGGGAGACGCCGCGGCTCAGGTACAACACTACATCGACAACGCCACGCAGACTATCGGCTGCCCGGACGTCCTCACCTTGATGCAGGACCTCCGTGCTGCCTTTGGTGATCCAGACCGTAGAGCCACCGCCCAGAACGCCATCCACAACCTCCTCCAGAAGAACAAGAGCTTCGCCGAGTACCTCGCGGCCTTCAACCGCGACATCGGGTTCACCGGCTACAACGAAGAGACCAAGAAGAGCACTCTCCGCCGTGGTTTGTCAGCAGAGCTTCTTCGAGCCCTCGAGGACAAGGACGTCGGTGCTATGAGCTTCCGTGAGCTCGTCGAGACCTGCCAGCGCCTCGACTCCAACATGAAACACACCGCCTCTCTCCTCGCTTCCCGTTCTCAAGGTCGTCAGCCTCGTGGTCCCGGAAGCCACTTCGCTGCTCCACTAGGCGCCGCCGCTCCTACGGCTCTCCCTCCCGTCTCTGTAGGTGACGCTATGGATCTCAGCGCTGGTGCCGCCGTCCCTCGAGTCCAGGGCCTCGTCAACGGTAAGCTCACTCCCGAAGAGAAGCTTCGCCGTCGCCAGGCCGGACTCTGCACCTACTGCGGCGGTCCAGGCCACATCGCAGCCAACTGTCCGCAGCTCGCTGCCCGTAACGCCCGCAACCCGGTTCGCGGCGCTGTCGGCGCTATCGAGCCTGCTCCTGCTGCTCCCGCTGAGCAGGAAAAAGCCTAGGTCTTCCTCATCGACGCGATGAAGACCAAGAACAACGTTTACCGAAAGTGAAGAGAGGAAAGAAGTTGAGGATCAATACAGCACAGCTAGACCTGTACGACGAGACGGGCAAGGACCACGCTTGCAAACCGTTCGTCACGAATGTAAATATCGGCTCAAAGAAACTCTCTTCTTCCAATCTCACTCTCATGGACACTGGCGCACTAGGCGAGTCTTTTATGGACTATAAACTCGCGACCTCTCTCAACCTCGAACCCCAGGAACTGAAGTACCCTCGCACCCTTGAACTCTTTGACGGCACGGAGACTACCACTGGTAAGATTACTCATGTTGTACACACGTCAATCACCCTCGGAGGCAAGCGTATGTCGATCACCAGCTTCCTTACGTCCCTACCGCATCAGAAGTTTATCCTCGGCCTCCCCTGGTTCAGACGACACCGACCTATCATCGACTGGACTTCCCTTACTGTCAGCTTCCCTCCAGAAGTTCCTCCGGCACCTCCGCCTTCTCCGCCGCCTCAGCGCGGTCCTGAGTATACCAAGATCTTCCAGGTGAACGCCGCTGCCTTCACCACTGCTGCTAAGCAGCCCAAAGCTCAAGTCTTCGCCGCCTCTCTCCGCGATATCGACATCGCCCTCGAGAAGCTCGACAAGAAGCGTACACCTACCGACCCTGCTACGAAGGTCCCTCCTTGGGCACACCACATCCTCCACGTATTCGATGCTAAAGCCGCAGACGAGCTACCTCCTCATCGCCCTCACGACCACAAGATTGAGCTAGAAGAAGGTGCAGAGACACCGTTCGGACCGTTATATTCCATGTCCCGAGAAGAGCTTATCGTCCTCAAGAGATACCTCGAAGAGAACCTAAAGAAGGGGTTCATTCGAGCGAGCCGTTCCAGCGCTGGCAGTCCCGTCATGTTCGTCAAGAAGCCCGGCGGTGGTCTACGCTTCTGCGTAGACTACCGAGGCTTGAACGCTGTTACAAAGAAGAACCGCTACCCAATACCGTTGATTCAGGAGACGCTCGAGCGCCTCTCTAAGGCCAAGTACTTCACCAAGCTCGATGTCATCGCTGCGTTCAACAAGTTACGAATGGCAGAAGGACACGAGTATCTCACAGCCTTCCGTACTCGCTACGGGCTGTTCGAGTCGCTCGTTATGCCCTTCGGCGTTTGTAACGGGCCTAGTACCTTCCAGAACTTCATTAACGACATCCTTCAGGAGTTCCTCGATCAGTTCTGCACTGCCTACATCGACGACATCCTAGTCTACAGCGAGACCAAGGAGGAGCACCGCGAGCACGTCTGTAAGGTCCTTCAGAAGCTCGCAGACGCCGGCTTGCAGCTCGACATCGACAAGTGCGAGTTTGAGAAGACCGAAGTCAAGTTCCTTGGTTTGATCATTACCGCAGACGGCATCAAGATGGACCAAGAGAAGATCGACGCTATCGTCGAATGGGATGCTCCTACGAACGTCAAAGAGGTCCAGGGTTTCCTAGGCTTTGCCAACTTCTACCGCCGCTTCATCCACGCATTTTCGGGCGTGGTACGCCCTTTGACGAAGCTCACGCGCAAGGGTGAGAAGTTCGCCTGGACCGACGAATGCCAGGAGGCTTTTGACTTGCTCAAAGCGAAGTTTGTTGAGAACCCGCTTCTACGGCACTTCGATTTCGAACTGGAGACCCGTGTAGAGACCGACGCATCCGACGGCGTGGTGGGCGGTGTCCTGCTACAACGCCGCTCGCCTGAATCCCCCTGGTTACCTGTCGCCTTCCTCTCCAAGAAGATGACCGCCACGGAGTGTAACTACGAGATCTACGACAAGGAGCTTCTCGCCATCGTCAAAGCTTTCGAAGAGTGGCGCCCCGAGCTCGAAGGCTCTGCTATGCCCGTCCAAGTAAGCTCCGACCATAAGAACCTCGTCTACTTTATGAAGAGCAAGCTGCTCAATCGTCGCCAGGCCCGCTGGAGCGAGTTCCTCTCCCGGTTCAACTTCGTGATCTCGTACACGCCCGGCAAGGCCAACTCGATGGCCGACGCCCTTACCCGCCGCCCTGGTGACTCTCCAGTTGATCGAAGAGGGGGCCGGCAAATCGCAGGGCAACAAGTCATCAAAGAGCACAACCTCTCTTCCGAGCTTCGAGAGTACCTATCGAACGGCCAGCCTACGCTCGCCGCTTCCTTTGCTACTCTCGTGCTCGCTCCTGCCTACCTTGACGAGAGTGACGATGAATCCGAGCCTGAAGAATACGCCTCGGACGCTGAGGACTTGAACGACGATGAAGAGGGCTCAGTAACGACCGACGGCTCATCCGAATCAGACTTTGAGGGGTTTGATAATGAGGAGCAGCCCGAAGGCATCATGGCACGAGTACGAACAGCGTACGATGCCGACATAGACGCCCAAGAGTTAGTTCAGGCCCTTGAATCTGGCGCGAGGACATTCCCGGGCTTCTCGCTGTCCGAGTGCGAGCTCCAGGGAGGTGTCGTCTACTTCCGTAAGAAGCTTTACGTACCGCAGCCCGAAGGCTCTAATATCCGAGCTGAGATTCTTCAAATCATCCACGACTCCGCCTCTGGGGGTCACCCAGGCGTAGCCAAGACCCACAAGCTCCTCGCTAGGTATTACTGGTGGCCGCATTCCTGGAAGGACGTCCGCCGCTACGTGCTGAACTGCGCTGCTTGCCGAAGAGCCAAAGCTAACCGCCACCGTCCCCACGGTCTCTTGCACCCTCTCCCGGCTCCTGATCGTCCGTGGAAGCACATCACTATGGACTTTATCACCGATCTTCCTCACGGCAAGACCTTCAGCGGCGTGAAAGCAAAGGCCCTTCTAGTGATCGTGGACCGTCACTCCAAGGACCGGTACATGATCCCGTGCTGGAGCATGACCGCAAAGGAGACTGCTCGCTTGTTCTACGAATTCGTCTGGCGCTTTCAAGGCCTCCCGGATAGCATCACCTCTGACAGAGGCACCCAGTTCATCTCGCACTTCTGGAAGCGTCTGTGTGCTATCCTAGGCATCAAGCATAACCTCTCGACCAGTTTTCAGCCACAGACCGACGGCCAGACCGAAATTACGAACGCTATCCTCGAGCAGGTCCTTCGTTGCTTCGTCGACTACCACCAGAAGGATTGGCCTCAGCATATCCCTGCGGTGGAGTTCGCTACTCGTAACTGGGACTCGGAGACTACTGGCTACTCTCCCTTCTATACTACGAGAGGTTACCACCCTCGTACAGGCATGGAACCAGAAGAACCTCTCCCGCCTACCGAAGACGCAAACGAGCAAGCAGCAGACGAGTTCGCTACTATGCTCTCACAGATCCATGAAGAAGTTCACGACGAGATGGTGTACGCACAAGCAATCTACGAGGATCAAGCCAATCGTCGTCGCCAGCCAGCTCCCGACTACCAAGTAGGCGATATGGTCTACCTCAACTCCAAGAACATCAAGACAGACCGCCCCTCCAAGAAGCTGAACTGGAAGAACCTAGGTCCTTTTGAGATCACCGAGCGTATCAGTTCACACGCCTACCGTCTAGCTCTTCCTGCGAACATAAAGATCCACGACGTCTTCCATCCCGTACGCCTTCGGCCGTCGGCTGAGGACCCATTCCCGAACCAAAACCAAGACATGCCAGGTCCTCCCGATGAAGTAGAAGTCGACGAGCCTGTTAACCTACCTTCTGACGACTATGCCGTCCGCAAGATCCGGGGAATCCGCGTAGAGCCCAACGACGTTGAAGGACTACCGCCGATCAAGTATGAAGTCGAATGGCAAGGTTGCCCTGAGTGGGATACCTCATGGGAACCTATCCAACATATCATCTTCAATCGTCAAGCAATCGAAGAATACCACGCCCGCGCAGACGGCCCAGAAGTCAACATCGGCAGGCTCTTCGAATCTGAGCTCTTCGACGGGGCTTACCAATGGTGTATCGACCATGACATCAGGCCTAGGCCTGGTACTGAAGCTGAACATCCTCGATATGTGGAACTACTACGGCTTCGTAGGAACTCAGCTTTGTTCGGGGGGGCTACTGTCATGGTCTCCCCACAGAGAGTACAGAAGGTGGGGACAGAAGAGCCTCAGAGTGCTCAGAAGTCGTCAAGAAGTGACAGTCCAGCTTGGTGTGTGAGCGCCAAGAATCACATGCCCCGCAACATTCACTACGGGACCCAGCCCTCCAAATTCACCCCTCTACCAAACCTTGACAGATTCACTTCGGCTCGTGACTGTGTGACTCACGGCACTCCCGCGAGCACCCGCGACTGCGCTGGACCCTGGAAGAAGCACGTGGAAGACTCGGAACGTAGGGCAGGTTGGAATAAGGTTTTGAGCAAAGCTGCTGAGCGCGGCTTCGCACGGGTTAGCCCTGTTGATGCGGGGACACGCACTCGCGAGGGTCGCGTATAAATATCTGGCCTTCCCCAGGCCTCTCTTGCTTCCTTCGTCTTTTGTTTTGTGTAGCAATCATACCATACCCTTTTGCATCTGCACTTCGCACCTGCATTCTCGCTTTCACCCTTGCATCTCACAGGCCAGGCTCTCGCCCTGACAATTGAGGAGAGAAAGAAGGAGGAGGAGAGCAGGAAGAGGGGGACAACTCCAGGGTTGCAGACAAGGTAGTCAGAGGCTAACCACCATGACACTAGTGCACCCTAATGGAAGGAAAACTGAGAACTCATGGCAAGGAAGCTATTAGAGAAGGAGAGGAGGTTTTTACCTAGGAACAGGTTTCCTACCTTATGCAGTAATATATATAGACATAAACCCGTATAGGCCGGAGGGCACTATAACGGGTAAATGAATCATCTATCTATCTATCTATATACTCTTCCCGGGTGTCGCTAAAGATAAGAATGTCGTCTAAGTATATAGAGCAGAAGTCATCTAGGAACTCGCGAAGAGTGTCGTTGATATAAGACTAAAATGTACCTAGCGTATTATATAATCCAAACGGTATTACTAAGTACTCGAACTGTCTATATCTAGTAGTAAATGCGGTCTTCTATTCGTGACCCTCCGTAACACGGATACGATTAAAGGCGGCGATCATATCGAGCTTAGTAAACCACTTCTTACCCGCTATCCTATTAAGCGTGTCTTATATTAAGGGGATAGGGTATCTAGACTTTAACGTAATAGCGTTCAGGCCGCGATAGTCTACGTATACCCGAAGTCTACTACTAGGCTTACGTACTATAAGTACGGGCGAAGCTATATCCGCTCGTCCTACGTACCTTCGAATCTTCTAGTCGGCTAGGTAGCTATCCGTCTAACGCTTAATCACTTTATCCTCCTAAGGCGACATACGGAATAGATACTTAAAAGGTAGCTTGCTTCCTTCCTTAAGGTTGATCTTATAATTGATACCTAGTCGGTATAGTAGTAGCTTATATACCGCCTAAGCCGAGAAGGTTCGGGCGTACTTACGGTACTTAGGTAGTAGGTGATCTACCGGGTCTATAATATTGTCCTTATTAAGCGATTTATAGAACTGGTCAACATCTACTTACGCGTATATCTTATACGCCCGTAACGAGGGCCCGGATCTATCTACTACTAGTATAAAGGATTAGTACTTTGCTTCGATCCTAGTAGTTCATCCTTTTCTCGGATATATATAAGGTAGACTTAAGTACCCTTTCGTCTTATATATATTATAAAAGCTCCTACTCCTACTTCTAGGATGTCTAGTAACTAATTATCCGGTATTATAGATACGGTTACTTCTACCGGCGTTCTCCGGTCCTTTCCTCAGGAGCGCCTATATAGCTTCTTAATAGTGTCTCTTCCGTCTACTAGTAAGGGCAGTCTAGTATAGAGACGGGGCTTCGGTTTATCCTCTATAGTTACTACCGGACGGAAGGTTTAATACGTCTATATAGGCTACTTTCCTTTATTATAAACTGACTGTACCTATACCGGCTTACCGTCCTATAGGTATAGCTCCTTATAGCGCTTCGAGTCGAGGGTAAGCGTCCTAGATTTATAATAGACACCTAGCTAATATACTATAATCTAAGGCCTACTAAGGACTATATTATATTCGAGGTCGGCGAGCTACGTACTTATGACTTCCTTATAACTATTTAGGTCTAGTTCTATCGTTGTCTATTCCGTAATGTCTACTCCTAAGGTAGAGCTATCCGCTAGCGTAAGGAGTAGAAGCTCTAGTAATAAATGAACCTTAAAATTGTTATTATACGTATATATTCGGTCTATAAACTTAGAGTTAGTACTAATATTAAAGAACGACTAAGATTTGATACTATTCGCTATACTAGGCATTACTAAGTATATTACTACCTTAGGTTACTATTCTTATTCCTTTCGAATTGTTCTTAAGGGACGCGAAGATATCCTTAGCCCTTTACCTAGTAGCGGTAGTAGCTCTAGTTCTTTTAGACTTCTAAGAGGCCTAACAATTACTACGCTTAAGTACTAGCCTAACCATTTCCCCGCTATTATAGAGTAGGTAGACGGGGTAGTATCTCGTAGTCGAAGAGCTTATATACTCGATTAGTAAGGCGGTGTCCGGTCTTACGACACTTCTTATAGCGGCCTTCGTTTATATATCGAGTGTTCTTAGCGTTATCGAGAGGACCGATATTAGCGGCCTATATACTAACTTCGCTATAATCTGCCTACGCCTTACGGGTACGTCGAGAGCGTCCTCCGCTACCGCTACTACCTCCGTTATTATTACTAGAACCGACGGTAGGTAGGTCGGTCTTCTCGTCCTTCTTACTATCCTTCTTATTATCCTTCTTAGTAGGCTACTTTCTCGGGTATAGTATATCGACTAGGCGGAAATCCTCCTTAGCTCGATATAAGTAATCTTCTATAGCTTTGATTATCTATAGGTCCTTAGAGATAAACTTCTAGAGGTACCGGTAATTAAGCTTACGCTTAAGTATATCGATATAGTCCTCTTAATCGTAGTAAAGCTATATAATGTTTGTACTCTTTCTAAATAAGACGTTAAACTCGGTAAAGGAGTCGTTACGTCTATCTACTTACTTTAAGGCGGCTATATCGTCGCGTACGCGAGCCTTTACGTTACGCTTACTATAGCGCTTACGTAAGTCCTCTATAAGCTTATTAAGTGTCTTATATATACGGTCGCCCTTTACGCTAGTAAGGGACGGGATTTAAGGTCCGATTAATTAAAACGCGCTACCCTTAGTATAGTTATATACGAACTTTAACGTAGCCTTCGAGGTACGGAACGTAGTATTCTATAGCTTAGTTTCTAAGGTATTCTACTACACCTCGAACGTTAGCCCGATAGGCGTGTTATCATTATTCCTATTACCGCTAAACTTCTTTACCTCCGTCTTATCTATCTTAAATATAACGTTAAGGTCTAGGTCGATATTAAGTATTATATCCTAGTAACATCTTATATATAATTAAATAAGAGGTGACTATATTCGCCCCCCCCTAAAACACGACACATTCGAAAGCTCTTATTAAGGCCATTCTAACGATATATAAAGCAGGCCACTACCCCTAGGACTAAGGGAGTTCTACCTTATTCAATCTAGATAGCTTAAAGCTCTCTTCACCCTATTTCTTTAGCTCTAAACGCCGCGGAGGTGCCTAGCGACATTAGGCAACTCCTAGGCAATAGTAGCCTAGGCTACGGTACTAACGGCGCCTACGGCCCTATAGGCGAAGCCCCCCTAAGACAACTAGTAGCAACTTATAGAGGACGTAAAAAGTATAGAAACTAACGATCAGCTCCCTTACCGGTCTCTATAGGTAATGATTACTTAGCTACGTACGGCGCTTATACTATCGTATTACCGAGAGCAATAAGAAATAAGGACGACGTCCTAGGCGATTAGTAAGGCCACCCGGAATCAACACCCCTATAGCTAGATATCGGTCGCGGTATCGATACTAGGCCCCCGCCTAACGTACGATATAGTTACGATCCGTATTATAGTAAAGGAAGACTAGGCCGAAGTTACGAAGCTATCGAACAAGGAGCTCGCCTAACGAATTAACTAACTAGGGGTAGTCGTAGTGAACTAATAGTCTAACGGCACTCTATAGATCTATACTAGCTCTACTACTACTAGGAGGCACCTAGAGGCATAGCTATAGTAGGCATCTAAGGTTACGGTATTAGCGAAGGTCTTAACGAAACAATTTACGATCCTAGTCTACGATATACCTAAGGAGTTTGACCTAACTAACTAGGGTCACCTACGCGCTCTCTAAGAGGACAACCCGGTCACGCTTAACTCTCTAATCTAGAAGGCGACTTGGCTCTATAGGAAACGGCTCGAAGGCAAGAAGGCCTCGGCGTTAATAGTATAGCTATAAGACGCGAAAGCGGCGGATCTAGCGATAGAACAAGGCCGAGTCTAGTAATATAGCCTTAAGATAGTAGAAAAGCACTCCTTATCCTTTCGTGTCCTCTAATGCTTCAAATGCTAATAGTATAGACACTAAACCTATACGTGTATAAATAAGTAGGCCTACTCGAACTATATAGGAGACTATATATCTAGGGACTATATATCGACTACGAGACGGTACGCGAACTGTCCGGGGTACTACCTATCGTATAGTACGGAATGCCTATAGCGGAAACTAGCGAAAAACAAGGCAATTATAAACAGAACCGTCGCCCTAAGATTCTACGGCGACCGTAAGGCTAGCCTATACCGGAACTAACTAGCGGCGGTCGGGTATAAGCGCCCTAGGGCCGAGAACGATATAAAGGATATATAACCTAGGGCGTACGGGAGGCTACGTACTCTACTAGCTACGGCGAGGGAATCTAACTAGGCCCGGCTCCCCTTTAGTATATAGCCGATAGGCGTAGACTAGGACGTATAGGGTAGTAGGACATAGGACGATATAGAGGAAATAATTGTCGATGCCGATAACTAGCCTCGACACGCTTAGTATTATCTAGTATAACGTTAACTATAGTAAGGATATAGTCTAGAACCATTTCCTACACGAGGCGGACCCGCGCGTCTACTACGTCCTTATAATCTAGGAGCTATAGATTAACCCGTACTATAAGAGACTAACGACCTACAAGTCACTAGGCTATACGATATGCCTACGAGGCGACGGTAGAACCCGTACGTGCTTCTATGTTAGCAAGGACATACTAGAATCCGACTGGGAGGTAGTGTACTACGTAGACGAAGAAGGCGGGGGCGATATTACCTCCCTCTACGTAGGTAGCACCTAGATACACAACCTATATATACAACCGCTAGCCTCGAGGTCTAGCCGCGACCTAGGGGTCTATAGACACCTAGATAGTGCGCTTAAGAGACAAGGGTGCCACATCGTAGTAGGAGACTTTAATATATACTACCCTTCCTAGGAAAGCCTTATATAGCCGTACCCTATAGCCGACGAAGTACTCGACTTAATAGCGAGTAACGTAATTGCCCTTAATACCCCGAAGGACCTAGGCACCTAGAAGAGAGGGGGACTCTAAGGCACGATCGACCTCTCCTAGATCTTAGATAGCTACTACTATACGGTAACCTACTATAGGATCGAATATAAACTCGAGGCGTCGTTAGACTATATACTAGTTAGGACCTCTATTACGATATAGATATAACGTATACTAGCGAGAACCCCTAAGCTAAACTAGGGAAAGGCCTACTAGGCTAATATCTAGGCGTATCTCGATAACTCTAAGAGGCTAGTCTAGATCGCGTAGTAGTAATACAATAGTAAAGACGAGATAGACGAAGCAGTCTAGGGGTTAATAGACGAAATAAGAAAAGCGACCTTACTTTACGTTCCGCTTACCTAACTAACGATATAGTCTAAACTATACTAGACGCCGGAGTACACTACGGTAGTAAGAGAAGCAAGGAGAGCCCGCCGGGTATAGACGAGTAGCTATAGCGAGGAGGCCTAGAACGTATATAGGGAGGCATACTAATAGAAGAAAGCTATAATACGGAGGGAGAAAGCAGTCGGCTAGAGGGCTATAGTAGAAGAAATCGCCGGGAAGCTAGAGAGGATATAGAAGCTAGCGAAATAGGCCCGATAGGACCCTATATAGGGCCCCTCCTTCTCTATCCTAGCGCTATAATCGCCTAGTAGCCCGGTTAGCAACCCCGAGGCTAAGGCGCGTCTACTAGCTAGTAAGTTCTTCCCGCCCCTAGTCGAGGCTAATCTAAGCGACATAAATAGCTCTACTCCTCTAGCCCCTAGTATCGCGGTCTAATAAGAGGTGTCCGAGGGAGAAGTTACCGCTATACTAAGGAAGTTACCGGCGAAGAAAGCCCCGGGCCCGGATAGGATCCTAAACGAGCTACTAAAGAAGTGTAGAGATCAACTAGCTTTAGTAGTTATAGCGATCTTTAACGCCTACCTACAGACCGGATACTACCCGATAGCTTTTAAATAATCGACGATAGTGGTCCTACGTAAGCCGTAGAAGGAAGACTATACGTAGGTAAAGTCGTACCGCCTAATTACGCTCCTTAATACTCTTAGGAAGGCGCTTAAGAAGCTAGTTATAACGAGACTCTCCGAGGCGGTAGAGGAACACTCCCTACTCCCGGACACCTAGATAGGTACGCGCCTATAGCGATCGATACTATCCGCGATAGAACTTATCACCTCTTAGGTAAAGGCTATCTAGTATAAGAATAGGGACAAGGTGGCTTCCTTACTTAGCCTAGACATATCGGGAGCCTTCGACTACGTATTATACCCGCGGCTACTCTATATCCTAAGGTCGAAAGGACTCCCTAAGTGGCTTGTCAACTTCGTACGGTCCTACCTCTAAAACCGTAGTACGTCGATCCTAGTCGGCTAGTATAGAAGCCCATTTTAAGTAGTCTATACTAGAATCCCGTAAGGCTTAACGCTAGTACCTATTCTGTTCCTCTTCTTTATAGCGACGCTACTCCTAGCCCTAGAATCCTAGAACACCGCTACGAGCGGCTTCGTAGACGACATAAACATCCTAGCGTAGTCTTCCTCGACTAAGGAGAACTATAGGCTACTAGAAGAGAAGCATAAGATCTACGAGGACTAGGCTAGGAGGTACGGGGCTCGGTTTGCCCTAGAAAAGTACAATCTAATACACTTTACGCGCCGGCTACGGTTCTATAATATATAAGCTTCTATCTAGATATAGGGACATACGACTAACCCGGCAAATTAGCTTAGAATCCTCGGACTATAGGTAGACCCGGCGCTACGGTAGAGGAAGTACGTATAGGTAATATTACGGAAAGCTAAACAGAATATAGTATTATACTAGAGGCTCACTACGTCTATATAGGGGGCGGACTTCCGGTAGTCACGACTTCTATATACGGCTATTATACGGCCAGTCCTTACCTATAGTAGCTAAGTGTAGTCCTTAGGCGAGAGGGCCTACCTATCGAAGGGACTCGTCGCGCCGCTAGCGAAGATCCAAAACTAATGCCTAAGGAAGGTCACCGGGGTATATAAGTCGATACTAACGAGGATACTTAAGTACGAGACCGCTATACCGCCGATCGACCTATATATCTAGGGACTACGGACCTCCTACTTAGGCAAGTCGGCAAAGTACCTAGTATAGAAGGTTATCGCTAGTATAGTCGTAAGGGCCCGCGAATTAGTACTAGCGTATAAGGGCATTCGACCCGGAAACGAGCCGAACTACCGGGTAAGGGACGAATAGCTAGTAATATAATAGGAAGGTAAGAAATCGTTTATAGAGTAACTATAGAAAGAGAGGTAGAACAACTAGGTTATAGGGTATAGTAGACGCCCTTAGCTAGCGGGACAACCTAAGGAATAGTTAGCTACGAAATCCGCGGTCAAGTACCCCCCGAAGCTTATCTACTACCGCCTTACGAGGGTATAGAGTAGTATAGTAACCTAACTACGAAGCGAACACATCGGCCTCTAGGGGTACCTATTAGAGAGGAAGGTTCTAGGATATACGAATACTAGCTACCCCTACGGCTATCGCTCCTAGAACGTACGGTACGTACTCCTCGTCTGTCCGAGGTGGTCGCTAGGAAGGGGGGAGTAGATAGTAAAGGCGAGGAACCGGACGATTAGGGCACTTCTTAACAACGCTAAGGACCTACGGCGTATTACGAACTAGATACTAGAGAAGGGCTAGCTAGAACAGTACCGCCTAGTAGGAGTAGTATAGGAAGAGAGGATACGACGTAGCGCGACGAGACCGGCTAGGAGCGGGGGCTAACGGGGTAGTGACATAGACTACGTACGTTTAGAGGGAAAGCTAAACTAGATAAGGAGTAGTCGGGGGCGGGAAGGGTTGTTACCTATTCGGGTTTCCCTTTGTATATAACAATAGATATATACCTATATAGGCCGGATAGGGTCCTAGAACAGGGGAATAACAAATCTATCTATCTATCTATATCCTTGCCCGACCCTACTATAGTACCCTCGCCCGTAATAGTTAGTTACGCCTACCTACGAGTAGAGAGCTGACCTCTACGTATAATATCGAGACCGCCCGAGATAGTACGATAGTACTAGACCGTACGATTAATTCGCGATAATAGAGAACGCCGACGAGGCCTCTCGACGCCATCCCCTACGGCCTTTAAGTATACGACCTACCGCCGCTACTTAGTAATAGTAGCACCTATATTATACGCCCTCTATCTTAGCCGAGTTACTTATCGGAGACCCTTAGAACCTAGAACTTTAGAACTAGCTTAACTCGATCCTTAGCGATAGTATATACCCGGACCGCGTAAGTAGGATATAGTATAAGTAAGGGAATAGAATAGACAGGTCTACTCTCTCTTATCTTTATATACCCGATTTATAAATTCTTATAACTATTAAATAGGTACGAGTTACGTAGTAGTAGAAGACGGCGGATCACATAAAAGACGAAGAAGGACCTAATAGGATAGCGTATATCTATATATAGTATCGCTAGTATTAGTAGTATAGGTAGATACTAGGTGTCCGGATATTTACTAGCCTATAGGCTAGTAAACCCTAGTCACGTGATCTAGTTATATAACACACCTATACCTATATAGATAGATAGATTATTCATTCGCCTGTTTTAGTGCCCTATGGCCTATGCAGGTCTCTCGCTATTTAGGTCTATTTGTGTAGGTAGGAAACCCGATTAACGGATGAAAACCTCCTCGTCTTTGCCCTCCTCGTTCTTTCCTGTCTTGTCCTTTCGTTCTCCTTCCTTCAGGGTACGCTAGTGTCATGGTTGTTACCCTATGACTACCTTGCCCGTAACCCTGGTGATGTCCTCCTCTCGATTCCCTTTCTCCCTTCTGTTTCCCCGGCTCTTCTCTCTCTCTCCCTCCTCTCTATCCACCTTTCCGTTTCTACTGCTAGGGAGAATTGCTCTAGGTAGTCCTCGTTAAGGATCCATCTTGTCACTCTCCTTATATCTTGTCTGTCCTGGATGATGGCCTGGTATTGCCTGTCTCTTGCCTTCGCCCTCCACTGGCTTCTCCCTTTTACCCACTTAGTACAGTTCAGCACCATGTGCTCCGGGTTTTGGGATAGGTAGCCATAGGGGCAACGTTTGGAATCGTATCCTGGGACTCTTCTTTGGTGCAAGTATGCTCTTAGCCCAATGTGCTCAGAGCGAATCTGGATAGCTATGCTTGCTTCCGCCCTCTTCAGGTCTTTATAGATAAGGTAGTTATACCTCCCGAAGGTCCTGGCCGCTAGTGGGGCTCCTGGCCTCACCGGTTTTTGGTTCCAACGCGTTTCCCATAGGTGACCTGCGATCCTTTCTGCTTGGCTTTGCTTCTTTTTCCCTTTGTCCCCTGTGTTAGCTTGCTCCCTCAGAGCTTCTCTCTGTTCAAGGGCTGCTAGGATTTCCTGTGATGTTTTTAGGTCTGCTTCCTTCTGTGGGGTCATGTGTGGCCGGTTGGGTCTTCTCCTCCTCTCCCACTGGGTTCTTATCCTTTGAGTAGCTGCTTAGATAGTTCCCTAGGCTGGGTATGCTGATGTCTTCTCTGCGTATTGACACCTCATGCCCTGGAGGTACTCCCTGATGGGGGCTGTACCTGATTCCATTTCCATTGTCCTGTGAGGGGTTGACTTGTATGCCCCTAGTACTCTCTTTAGGCAGGCTGCCTGCGCTCTGTTGAGGGGGTCCTCAATTCTCTTCGGGATGTGTTTTTCCGCTGCCCAAATTGCTGCTCCATATAGCATTGCGGGCTTGACAATGGCCTTGTACATGGTCTGGGCCTTTGTGAAGGTCGCCCCCCAGGTTGACGCAGTGAGTCTCTCGATTGATTGTCTGTTGGTGTCCGCTCTCGCTTGCGCCTTCTTCACTTGTGGTCCCCAGCTGAGTTTCGGGTCTAGCCATATCCCAAGGACTCTGAGTTCCCTTGTAGGATAGGTCTCGAACCCCTGGATTTTTACTGGTGCTGCCAAGTTGTGTTTTGTCTTTGCCTTGCTAAAATGGATAAGTTGGTACTTGTCCGGTGCGAATTTTGCCCTATGCTCTCTTGCCCACTTTTCGCATTGTCTATGTCTCTCCTCTAGGAGTGCGCAGTTTTCCTCTGTGGACCCCGACCACGCTAGGATATTTGTGTCATCCACGAACCCCGATGCTAAGGTGTTTGCTGTTTCTAGGAGTGGGGTCAGGTCGGCCATAAAGAGGAGGAACAGAATTGGGGAGAGTGTAGAGCCCTGTGGGATGCCCGTGTTCGCAATTAGGGTCTGCGGGGCTTTGAAGGACCCTAGGAGGATCTGGGTTGTTCTGTCCTTAAGGAATGACTGCACAAAGTGTACTATCCAGGCTAGGATGCTTTTCATTCTAAGGATGTGTAGGAGCCTTACGTAGGACACATTGTCGAAAGCCCCTGATATGTCTAGTGAAAGCAGTGAGGCTACCTTGTTGTTGCCATAGTGCCAGATGTGTCTGATTTGCTCTGTGATCAGTTCGACTGCTGTGAGGGTAGATCTCTTTTGTCTCCCCCCCATTTGCGTTGCCGGGAGGAGGTTGTGTTCTTCTACTATTCCGGTGAGCCTTATAGCCACGACCTTCTCTAGGAGCTTCCCTAGTGTGTTCAGCAACGCAATTGGTCTGTATGACTTCAACTTAGTATAGTCTTCCTTTTGGGGTTTCCTTAGGACGCAAGTCAGTGATTGCCTAAAGGCCTTTGGGCAATACCCCTGCTTCATGCACTGGGTAAAGATTGGCGTAAGCACTGGAGTGATAAGGCTGCTGCTAGCTTTTAGGTAACAGTTAGGGATCTTGTCTGGGCCTGGGGCTTTGTTGCCCTTCAGTTTCTTGATAATGTTTCCGATCTCTATAGCAGACACTTGCTAGTTAGCCTCCCTTGGCGGAGGAATGTGTGTTCCTGGGATATTGCTTAGGTCTGCCTCTACCTAAGTCCCGAAGAAGTGGTCTGCGAATGCTTTCGCTTTCCCTATCGGAGTGGTTTGCGTTTCCCCGTCTTGGTCCTGTATTGAGGGAAACTAGGGCGGGGAGTTTCGTTCCTCGTCTGGTTTCCTGGCCCATTCTGCTAGTCTCTAGATTTGTTCCGGGTGTTCTGTGATCATCCCTACAGTTGACCTCTACTCCTGCGTCTTGTCTCTTCTGATCTGCGCCTTCTTTGCTTTGCACGCGTTGTTATAGGCTTCCTAGTTTGCTTAGGTGCGTCGTTGCTCCCATCTCCTTCTTGCTCTCCTTGCCTCCTTGACTTTGGCTGTGCACTCTGGTGTCCAGTATAGCTTCTGGTATAGCGACCATCTCTTCTCAGGTATATGGGCCTGGGCTGCCCTTTGCATAGCTTCTATCAGCTGCTCCACTGCTTGGTCAATCCCCTCCGTTGTGTGTATGTTGTCAATGTTCACCTGTTCTAGTTCGCCTTCTAGCCGCTGCTGTACTAGTGTCCACTCGGCCTGCTTCTAGCAGAGCCTCCTCTCAGGTTCCCTCTCCTCCTCAACTGTGAGTTGGATGTCGGTTTGGATTGGATAGTGGTCTGATGAGGACTCTAGTTGGTCATTGACTGTGCAGCTTTCTACCCGTCGTGTTAAGGCGTGGGACATGAAGCATAGGTCTAGCGTGCTAGAACTGTTGTTTCTAGCCCAAGTTTCTGTTCCCTTTGGCGTGATCAAGTCCATTTGGGCTGTTTCCATCTAACCAATGAGCCTCCCTGCTAAGAAGTGGTGTGCTGGGGTGAAGTCCGATCCCTACTTTGGGTGATGGAGGTTGAAATCTCCTATCACGATGTTGTGGTTTTGTTGGTCCATTGCTTCCGGGAGCCTTCCTAGCGTGTGTAGTTGTGTGCTGCTTCTGGACTCTAGAGGTGGGTTGTATACGCTATGGATCAGGACTTGGCCTTGAGTTGTTTTGAGCTGCACTGTGGTGATATCCCTGTCGGTTCTCGGCCAGGCCTGCCAGTCCTCTGCTAGTACCTTCTTACTGACATAGATACAAGTTCGTGGGACTCCCTCGGTTCTGTTTATTACTACGTGGTATCTCGGGTCTCGTACAGTTGATGGAATCCTAGAGTGTGGGTTGATCCCTAGTTCCTGTATTGCTATAATGTGGTGTTCCTCCGGGTCTAAGGCTTGTAGAAAGCTCCTTTGGACCTTGTCTTTGCTTCTGTTCACATTATACTAAATGATTGATAGTCTGTTAGTGTGAGGCATCAGGACATGTTTGTGTCTGGGTCCGTTTGGTCTTGCTGTTGGTCTTGCTGTTGGTTTTCCCGTCCCTCCTCCTGTTCTTCCCTTTGGGGTTGGCTCCCTATCATTTGGTTGATTCTCATTTGTCCATTGCTCTGCGCTGCCTTGTATAAGAACGTTGGTCTCCCTATTGCTAGCACTATTTGTGGCTCCTCTTATGGCCGGGGTCTCTTATTCGGGTGGGTGGTTCTCTCTGGTTGTTTCTGTTCACCTACTAGGAACCTGGTTGGTGTTGTTACCCTTGCTTCCCGCGCTCTCCACTGGGCTGATAGTCTAACTGGGCATTGGTTTGACCATGCCGGGTGTTTTCTCCCACATGCTGCGCATCTTGTGTCCTCCTTCCGTTTTTGGCACTCTTGGGTCGCGTGATCACCAGCACAGTGTGAGCAGACTGGTGTGGCTTTGCTACACTTTGGGGCAATATGTCCGTACTGTTGACAGTTGAAACATTGAAGGATTCTGTGGTTGCTCTAATGGATTTCTACATCCAGCCTCTCAAAGTCCCAGTACAACCCTTGGTCTAAGACCTTGTTCGCTTGCTCTGGTGTTGCAACCCATAAGATCAGCGAGGAGGCCCTCTTGCCCTCCTCTATCTTCTTCTTGACCCACGCTGTCTTTGTGATCTGTAGTCCTAGTGCTATTACCTAGTTTTGCCTCTGGAGGTTTGGTGTATCCCTTTGTGTATCAAAGGTTCGTGGGACCCTATGCGCAATTACCATGTACTGTTGATAGGAGACTTTCGCTGTGCTCCCGATCTTCAGTGTCCACTCCTTGTTTATTTCGAGGGCCTTCTTGTCCTATACGTGTGCTGTAAACAGCTTGACCCCTTTGTTGTCTGCCCTTGCCCCTACTATTCCCTTTACTCCGATCTTCTCGACTATCTCCCTCCCGGTCATCTTTCCTATCTCTTCCTTCTCTTTCTAGTCCGTAATATGGACTCGTAGTACTATGCTTTGAGGGGGGGTGGGTTGGCTCGCGATTGTTGCCCAGGTCGTTAGGCCCTAGGTCTGTCTCGGGTCTCTTTGAGGGTTGTTTCTTGCGTTTCGTATTGCTGCCTCGATTGCCATGTTGATCGTAGTGCTTGTTTGTCGTTTGAGCGCCTTCAGTCCCCCGAGCAGTTCGCTCATTACTCCTTTCAGTGCTCTCTCCGGAAACCTCCCTTCTTCTGCCGCTACCATCTCTTCCGCCTTCTTGCAGAGCGTCCTCCACTCGTCTCCCCCTTGCTCTCGGTCGTCTACTGCCGTCGTCGTCGCCATTTTTCAGCCTTATATATAGTCTAGGCCTTTATAAAGGTCGCCCCCTAGGTTAACGTAGTAAGTCTCTCGATTAATTCCCTATACCTATATACTTGTCCTACGGCCTACATGTTCTTAACACTCCTACTTAGGCTATATAGTCTCCTATAATCCCTTTACGTAAGCTAGAGCTACCTTATAAAGTTTTAGAACTACTAGCTATTAAGGGGCTTTATTAACCTATTAGTAGCTATGTCCTTTATATAGTAGTAGTCTACTACAATCTTCTTCTACCACTAGAGATGTCTAATATAGTTATATATAACATCAATATAGATAGATAGATAGATTTGTCATTCCCCTATTCTAGGACCCTATCCGGCCTATATAGGTATATATCTATTGTTATATACAAAGGGAAACCCGAATAGGTGAAAACCCTTCCCGCCCCCGACTACTCCTTGTCTAGTTTAGCTTTCCCTCTAAACGTACGTAGTCTATGTCACTACCCCGTTAGCCCCCGCTCCTAGCCGGTCTCGTCGCGCTACGTCGTATCCTCTCTTCCTATACTACTCCTACTAGGCGGTACTATTCTAGCTAGCCCTTCTCTAGTATCTAGTTCGTAATGCGCCGTAGGTCCTTAGCGTTATTAAGAAGTGCCCTAATCGTCCGGTTCCTCGCCTTTACTATCTACTCCCCCCTTCCTAGCGACTACCTCGGATAGACGAGGAGTACGTACCGTACGTTCTAGGAGCGATAGCCGTAGGGGCAGCTAGTATTCGTGTATCCTAGAACCTTCCTCTATAATAGGTACCCCTAGAGGCCGATGTGTTCGCTTCGTAGTTAGGTTGCTATACTACTCTATGCCCTCGTAAGGCGGTAGTAGATGAGCTTCGGGGGGTGCTTGACCGCGGATTTTGTAGCTGACCATTCCTTAGGTTGTCCCGCTAGCTAAGGGCGTCCACTATACCCTACAACCTAGTTGTTCCACCTCTCTTTCTATAGTTGCTCTATAAACGATTTCTCACCTTCCTATTGTGTTACTAGCTGTTCGTCCCTTACCCGGTAGTTCGGCTCGTTTCCGGGTCGAATGCCCTTATACGCTAGTACTGATTCGCGGGCCCTTACGACTACACTAGCGATGACCTTCTATACTAGGTGCTGTGCCGACTTGCCTAAGTAGGAGGTCCGTAGTCCCTAGATGTATAGGTCGATCGGCGGTATAGCGGTCTCGTACTTAAGTATCCTCGTTAGTATCGACTTATATACCCCGGTGACCTTCCTTAGGCATTAGTTTTAGATCTTCGCTAGCGGCGCGACGAGTCCCTTCGATAGGTAGGCCCTCTCGCCTAAGGACTATACTTAGCTACTATAGGTAAGGACTGGCCGTATAATAGCCGTATATAGAAGTCGTAACTACCGGAAGTCCGCCCCCTATATAGACGTAGTGAGCCTCTAGTATGATGCTATATTCTGTTTAGCTTTCCGTAATATTGCCTATACGTACTTCCTCTACCGTAGCGCCGGGTCTACCTATAGTCCGAGGATTCTAAGCTAATTTGCCGGGTTAGTCGTATATCCCTATATCTAGATAGAAGCTTATATATTATAGAACCGTAGCCGGCGCGTAAAGTGTATTAGATTGTACTTTTCTAGGGCAAACCGAGCCCCGTGCCTCCTAGCCTAGTCCTCGTAGATCTTATACTTCTCTTCTAGTAGCCTATAGTTCTCCTTAGTCGAGGAAGACTACGCTAGGATGTTTATGTCGTCTACGAAGCCGCTCGTAGCGGTGTTCTAGGATTCTAGGGCTAGGAGTAGCGTCGCTATAAAGAAGAGGAACAGAATAGGTACTAGCGTTAAGCCTTACGGGATTCTAGTATAGACTACTTAAAATAGGCTTCTATACTAGCCGACTAGGATCGACGTACTACGGTTTTAGAGGTAGGACCGTACGAAGTTGACAAGCCACTTAGGGAGTCCTTTCGACCTTAGGATATAGAGTAGCCGCGGGTATAATACGTAGTCGAAGGCTCCCGATATGTCTAGGCTAAGTAAGGAAGCCACCTTGTCCCTATTCTTATACTAGATAGCCTTTACCTAAGAGGTGATAAGTTCTATCGCGGATAGCGTCGATCGCTATAGGCGCGTACCTATCTAGGTGTCCGGGAGTAGGGAGTGTTCCTCTACCGCCTCGGAGAGTCTCGTTATAACTAGCTTCTTAAGCGCCTTCCTAAGAGTGTTAAGGAGCGCAATTGGGCGGTACGACTTCACCTACGTATAGTCTTCCTTCTACGGCTTACGTAGGACCACTGTCGTCGATTGTTTAAAAGCTATCGGGTGGTATCCGGTCTGTAGGCAGGCGTTAAAGATCGCTGTAACTACTAGGGCTAGTTGATCTCTACACTTCTTTAGTAGCTCGTTTAGGATCCTATCCGGCCCCGGGGCTTTCTTCGCCGGCAACTTCCTTAGTACAGCGGCAACTTCTCCCTCGGACACCTCCTATTAGACCGCGATGCTAGGGGCTAGGGGAGTAGAGCTGTTTATGTCGCTTAGATTAGCCTCGACTAGGGGCGGGAAGAACTTGCTAGCTAGTAGACGCGCCTTGGCCTCGGGGTCGCTAACCGGGCCACTAGGCGATTGTAGCGCTAGGATAGAGAAGGAGGGGCCCTGTGTAGGGTCCTGTCGGGCCCATTTTGCTAGCTTCTACATCCTCTCTAGCTTGCCGGCGATTTCTTCTACTGTAGCCCTCTAGCCGACTGCTTTCTCCCTTCGTATTATAGCTTTCTTCTGTTGGTATGCCTCCCTGTATATAACATCAATATACTTTGACCTTTTATATATATAGGCATCTTTAATAAGTGTTAAAGCGGCTTAGTTATTACCTATAAGCTTGACTAGCCTTAGCTCGTTAATAGTGCCCTTACTTACCCTTATACTCGGCTAGAAAGAGCTCTTTCCTACTAGTTCTAGGCACCCTATTTCCCTAAGAACAGTAGTAAGAAATTGTGACTACTTTACGGCTACGTTTATAGCTATAAACTTAGCTTCTATTATTAATGTTATAACAGACTTCTGCTTCCTACTTATCTAGGACATAGGTGATCTATAAAGGAACTACACGTATCCTAGAATTGAGACTCTATCCACTTTGTCTATAGCGTAGTTAGAGTCCGAGTATCCCTAGAGATTGCCCCCTCCCTTTCTATATATAAGACCTAGGTCTAGGTACGACCGTAGGTATCGGGAGAGCTTCTTTAAAGCCTTTATATACTACTACGAGAGATCAGTAACATATAAGCTAATTCTTCTAAGGGGGAATACTAAGTCTAGCCTTGTTATTGTTATTAGCTACATCTAGGTACTATTATAGCTCTAGTAATCCTGTTTGTTACACCTCTTATCTATAGGTGCCGTAGGTACTAAATGCTCGTAGCTCTCTATAGGTAAGTAGGTTAGCGTAGCCTTCTCTCTAGCTATATTCATCTTAGCTAAGTTAGCGTAGACATAGTGTCCTTAATTAAGCTTTAAAGTGCCTTAGGACCTGTCTCTTATAATCCTTATTCTAAGGATCTTCGTAGGTTTACTAAGATCTTTAATCTTAAGTACTTTTCTAAGCTTAGCCTTAAACTACTAAACATCTAATAGCTTCGGAGCTATAATAGATATGTCATCTATATAGGTAAGGACTATAAGGTCTCTATCCGTATAGATAAGTAGGTATAGATCTACCTAGAACTAGGTAAATCTAATTTTCTCTAGCTTCGTAATATAGAGCTTGTTCTAGTCTCTAGCTGCTTACTTAAGCCTATAAAGGCTTCGTAGGAGCTTAAACACTATATTTAGAGGTGCTTTAACTCCTAGGGGTGGGATTATATAGATGTCTTTAAGAACGCTACTTTAGGTAAAAGCATTATTCACATCTACTAGGTATATCTCGAGATCTCTCTTATATACTACTACTATGAATACTCGGAGAGTATTATGTCTAATAGTAGGTATAAAGGTCTCTTCGAAGTTAACCCTATATTTCTATAAAAACCCTCTTATAACTAGTCTTGCCTTAAACTTCTTAATAGCTCTACTAATTATTCTTTTTATATTAAAGACCTACCTAGAAGTAATTAGACTCGTACCCTTTAGCGGTATAACTACTTCCTAGGTGTTATTACTTACTAAGGCAATAAGTTTGTTCTCGATTACCTCTCTCTATATATGTCCCTATTCGGGGTCTCCTACGGCTACCTTATAGGACTTTGGGATTAGCACTTCCTACTAATAGGCTATAGCCTACCTAATAGTAGCAAATGTATATTCTTCTACGTCGTTCAGAATCTCCTCTACCTAGCTTATTATAGGGTCTAGATAGAACATCTAGGCGATAAGAGCCTTATAGTGTTTAGCCTTATACTCTTTAAAGTTATTATCTCCGTCCCCCCTTAACCTCTTATTACCTATAACCTAAGGTAGCGCTAGGTGTTCGGATAGGTCGAACTAAACGACATCTTCTTTTTCTTTTATTAGAGTACCCTAATCTCTAAACTTCTAGTATTCCCTAATATCCTTTAGGGGAGGGGGAAGTTATATAAATAGCGGTTACTATAGTATTAATGACTTAGGTAGGTTCTGTATAGATCTACCGTTATCGGCCTTCGATAGTATTAAAACCGCCTTAATATTTTCTCCTAGCCTTCGTAACGGTGTCTCTAATAATCCCCTATCGGAAAATTTCGCCCTAAAGGGCTTCCTCCTAATAGGATTACGCTATAGCGCTCGACTCGGCTAGTTAGTAAAGGTGATACTAAGATCTATATCCCCCCCCCTTCTTATTCTTAAACTAGTCGACGTAACTATACGCTTTTATAGCTTTTATGTCGGGATCCTAGAATAGCTATTGTTTTGTAGTGTTTTCTAAGTAGCCTATAAACACGGCTTCTTTTCCTCGGTTTATTAACTTGTCTCTCCTTAAGCCTTAAGGTTAGGCTCTTAGGTCTATATAGACTATAGTGTTGAGAACATATAGGCCGTAGGACAAGCATGTAGGTGTGGGTGTGTCATGTGATTAGATCACGTGACTAGGGTTTGCTAGCCTATAGGCTGGCAAACATCCGGACACCTAGCATCTACCTATACTAACACCGGCGATACTATATATAGATACACGCTATCCTATTGGGTCCTTCTTCGTCTTTTATGTGATCCGCCGTCTTCTACTACTACGTAACTCGTACCTATTTAACAGGTTATAAGCCCGAGTTAGCAACTCGGTGTTTCACCCTCGACAAAGTCGTATTAGAGTTATTCCTCTTTAGAACAAAAGAAAGGCAGACTAGAGGCCGCACCCGCATTGCATAGGAAGCTATAGCCGCGCTATAGGTGTATATAAGACGTGAAAGAGCCTAGTAAGGCACTATCAGACTCCGAGTTAGGGAGCCTATACTAATACCTTAGACAAGTGGGCGAGCTTACTAAGAAGAGTCGCTCTCCGGACATCGCGTTCGCATCGACTAACTGTTTATTCTAAGAGAGCCGCAGTGTCTCAGAAACCCCCTCTACTAAGAGAGTTACGCTATAGTGTCTTAGTACTAATACGATCCTTACCGACCGACTTTCCTCCTCTTCCCGGCGGATAGCCATCCTCTCCGCTATCAACCTCGCGTTCGGTTTATCCCATTTCGATCCGATCGCGTACGACCGAATACATCCTTTTACCTAAGGGTAGCTAACCTGTCCCTTAACTTACAAAAAATAGAGAACGAGACTGGGTTTATAAGAAAGAGAGCAGCACCTCTTCTGACAAGAGAGAACCACGAAATATAGTTCAAGCTGATAAGAATACACCTAGTATTAAAGCAGGTTGACTAGGTCCTCGAAGACATCATCACGGACATTCCCGCTGTAACCCTATCTATAGCGACACCCTCTATATCATCGGAGTCATCCCTTCCTTTAGATTAAGCGATAAGGAAGGCATCGTACAGACGGCACAATGCAACGGCCCTATATAAGATGTACATCTGTCTGTCGACAGATAACTAAGAGATGACATACGAGATCCGGCATGCGAAGGAGTTGTGGGAATGGGCTGAAGCTAAATATAAGAGAAGACTTCTCGCTACTGGAAGAAGTTTGCTTCAGCAATACACCAATTTCGTGATGACAGAAGACCAGTCTATAGATGACGCCTGGTAGGAGCTTAGCTCAATTGCAAGGAGGGCTGTTTCAATCTCGCCTTAGTTCCAAGACATTAAGACTAAGGACAGAAAGATCTAGCAACTCTTAGTAGCTCTACTAGACTCATTTGGCTCAATTCGCGATGCAATTGATCCCTAGGTGAATCTCTCACCACAAGACATTCTTGCAATTCTTAGGGAGAAGCAAGAATCAATGATTCATCAAGGGACAGCCATGTTCGCTAAGAAGGGTTTCTAGGGCAAGCTTACGTGCCATCTCTACGGTGGTGACCATTTTATGAGCAAGTGCCTACACCTTTCTGCAGCTCAGCAGGCTGTTAGGAACAAGGACAAACTAGCTAGGGTTACCTACCCTGCTAAGAGACAACCGTCACTACCTCGTAGGAGGTCATCATCACCAAACCTTCGTGTTGTCCTCAAGGTGATGACGGACCTTGCAAAGCAGATGAAGGAGAGCCGCAAGCCAAAGGCCTCCTCTAGCAAGCCTGTAAGGGCCCATGCGACCCAGGAAGACGTATCAGACCCTGAGATACTATCAGAAGATGATGATGTTGATGAGGTTGCCCATTCCACTGTGGAAGCCAAAGGCAAGTACCCCTCGTCCGAGTGGTTGCTTGACTCTTGTGCATCATCACATATGACTGACCAAGATTCACTATTCAGGACACTGAAGCCTCTTCAAAAGAGGAAGTGGATCAAGGTTGGGGGTGGCTATCTATAAGCTACACATATAGGAAGTGCAGTAATGGGTAGTCCTTCTAGAAAGCAGATTGTCTTAGAAAATGTCCTGTTTGTTCCTGGCCTTAGAGTTAGTCTTGTTTCGTGGAATCGGTTCAGCCAACAGTTTGCTGTCCAACCACCCAGTTTCACCCTAAAATCCTTGTCTAGTAAACCCGTTGTCCAGACCAAACTTCGAGGAGGAGTACCGTTTATCCACTCGATCTCGGAAATTCTTAAGCTACAGCATGCTGGCATACTCTCTTAAGAACGTGACGGTACCGCTATAGCTAACACTGAGTCCGAAGATCAGTAGGAGCTATGGCATAGAAGATGTGCATACCTTGGCAAGGGACTGCTAAGAAACCTGCATAGAGTCACTAACAAGAAAGATCCCATTCCTGTTCCTTCTGAACACCAGAATTGCAAGGTCTGCTCCCTTACAAACATGAGGAAGTTCAAAGGACCTACCATAGAGAGGAAAGGGGAGAGGCTGGCCCTCATCTCCATTGACATCTGTGGGCCTTTTCAGGGCGCAGTCTCTAGGCTAGGATACAAATATTGGCTTGAGATTGTAGACAACTTCTCTAGGAAGAAGTGGGTAATCCCTTTGAAGGCCAGGAGCGACGCTCCTACAGCCCTACGGGATTAGAAGGTCTAGGCAGAACGGCAGTCAAGGTGCTTTCTGTCTGCGATCCGTAGTGATGGTGCAAAGGAAATTCTCGCCTTGCTAAAAGAGTAGGAGAAGGAGTTTGGCACTCAGATGGACACAACTAATGCCTACAACTCTCTTTAAAATGGACCTATGGAAAGGTCAATTCAAGCCTCTGAGAACACAGTCCGGGCTATGCTTGAAGACTCTAGCATGCTAGTTAAGTTCTGGCCAGAAGCTTTACAAGCACAGACTGTGATCAGAAACAGACTGCCTAATGGTCCGATTATTGATAGTATTGCTCTTTTACTAGAAGAAGCCTTTACTGGCCAAGTACCGTCAGTCGACCATTTCCGCGTCTAGGGATACAAAGCTGTGGTCTATATAGACCTAAGAGCCCAACCTCAAGGCTTGAGGAGAGACAAGTTGATGAACCGAGGAAAAGAAGCCGTGTTTGTGGGCTACTCAGAAAACACCACAAAACAATAGCTGTTCTAGGATCCCGACATGAAAGCAATAAAAGCGCATAGTCACGTCGACTAGTTTGAGAATGAGAAGGGGGGAGATATGGATCTTGGTATCACCTTCACTAACCAGCCGAGTCGAGCGCTACAGCGCAATCCTGTTAGGAGGAAGCCCTTTAGGGCGAAATTTTCCGATAGGGGACTATTAGAGACACCGTTACGAAGGCCAGGAGAAAATATTGAGGCGGTTTCAACACTGTCGAAGGCCGATAACGGTGGATCTATACAGAACCTACCCAAGTCATCAACACTATAGCAACCGCTGTTTGTGCAACTTCCCCCTCCCCTAAAGGACATTGGGGAATACTAGAAGTTTGGAGATTAGGGTACTCCAATAAAAGAAAAAGAAGATGTCGTTTAGTTCGACCCATCCGAACACCCAGCGCCACCTTAGGTTGTAGGCAACAAGAGGTTAAGGGGGGACGGAGATGATAACTCTGAAGAGCATAAGGCTAAACACTATAAGGCTCTTATCGCCCAGATGTTCCATCTAGACCCTACAATGAGCTAGGTAGAGGAGATTCTGAACGACGTAGAAGAACATACATTTGCTGCTGTTAGGCAGGCCATAGCCTATCAGCAGGAAGTACTAATCCCAAAGTCCTATAAGGCAGCCGTAGGAGACCCCGAATAGGGACATATATAGAGAGAGGCAATCGAGAACGAACTTATTGCCTTAGCAAGCAACAACACCTAGGAAGCAGTTGTACCGCCAAAGGGTGCGAATCTAATTACTTCTAGGTGGGTCTTTGATGTGAAAAGAATGATTAGTAGAGCTATTAAGAAGTTCAAGGCAAGACTAGTTATAAGAGGGTTTTCATAGAAATATAGGGTTGACTTCGAAGAGACCTTTGCACCTACTGTTAGACATAATACTCTCCGAGTATTTATAGTAGTAGTGTGTAAGAGAGATCTCGAGATGCACCTAGTAGATGTGAATAATGCTTTTACCCAAAGCAGCCTTCTTGAAGACATCTATATGATCCCACCCCTAGGAGTTAAAGCACCTCCAAACATAGTGTTCAAGGTCCTACGAAGCCTTTATAGGCTTAAGCAAGTAGCTAGAGACTGGAACAAGCTCTGTGTTACGAAGCTAGAGAAGATTGGATTTACCTAGTCCTAGGTAGATCTATGCCTACTTATCTATACGGATAGAGACCTTATAGTCCTTACCTATGTGGATGACATACCTATTGCAGCTCCGAAGCTGTCAGATGTTTAGTGGTTTAAGGCTGAGCTTAGAAAAGTGTTTAAGATTAAAGATCTTGGTAAACCTACGAAGATCCTTAGAATAAGGATTATAAGAGACAGGTCCCAAGGCACTTTGAAGCTTGATCAAGGACACTATGTCCACGCTAACTTAGCCAAGATGAACATAGCTAGAGAGAAGGCTACGCCAACCTACTCACCTATAGAGAGCTACGAGCATTTAGTGCCTACGGCACCTATAGATAAGAGGTACAACAAACAGGATTACTAGAGCCATAATGGTACCTAGATGTGGCCAATGACAATGACAAGGCCAGACTTAGCATTCCCCCTTGGAAGAATTAGCTCATTTGTTGCTAATCCCTCGCAGCAGCATATAAAGGCTTTAAAGAAGCTCTCCCGATACCTACGGTCGTACCTAGACCTAGGTCTTATATATAGAAAGGGAGGGGGCAATCTCCAGGGATACTCGGACTCTGACTACGCTATGGACAAAGTGGATAGAGTCTCAATTCTGGGATACGTGTGGTTCCTTTATAGATCACCTGTGTCCTGGATGAGTAGGAAGCAGAAGTCTGTTGCAACATCAACAATGGAAGCTGAGTTCATGGCTATGAACGCAGCCGCAAAGCAGTCACAATTTCTTGCTGCTGTCCTCAGGGAAATGGGTTGCCCAGAACTGGTGGGAAAGAGCTCTTTCCAGCCGAGTGTAAGGGCAAGCAAGGGCACTGTTGACGAGCTAAGGCCAGTCAAGCTCATAGGTGACAACCAAGCCGCTTTGACACTTGTCAAAGATGCCCATGTGCATAAAAGGTCAAAGCATATTGATGTTGCATATAACTATGTCAGACATCTCTAGTGGCAGAAGAAGATTGTAGTGGACTACTGCTATACAAAGGACATAGCTGCTGATAGGTTAACAAAGCCCCTCAATGGCCAGCAGTTCTAAAACTTTGTGAGGCAGCTCCAGCTTGCGTAAAGGGATTGTAGGAGACCATGTGGCCTGAGTGGGAGTGTTAAGAACATACAGGCCGCAGGACAAGCATGTAGGTGTGGGTGTGTCATGTGATTAGATCACGTGACTAGGGTTTGCCAGCCTATAGGCTGGCAAACATCCGGACACCTAGCATCTACCTACACCAACACCGGCGATACTATATATAGATACACGCTATCCCATTGGGTCCTTCTTCGTCTTTTGTGTGATCCGCCGTCTTCTACTACTACGTAACTCGTACCTGTTTAATATATAGCTTTATATCTCTAGACGCGGAAATAGTCGACTGACGGTACTTAGCTAGTAAAGGCTTCTTCTAGTAAAAGAGTAATACTATTAATAATCGGACTATTAGGTAGTCTATTTCTGATTATAGTCTATACTTATAAAGCTTCTAGCTAGAACTTAACTAGTATACTAGAGTCTTTAAGTATAGCCCGGACTATGTTCTTAGAGGCTTGAATTGACCTTTCTATAGGTCTATTTTGAAGAGAGTTGTAGGCATTAGTTGTGTCTATCTAAGTGCTAAACTCCTTCTCCTACTCTTTTAGTAAGGCGAAAATTTCCTTTATACTATTACTACGGATCGTAGATAGAAAGCACCTTAACTACCGTTCTACCTAGACCTTCTAATCCCGTAGGGCTATAGGAGCGTCGCTCCTAGCCTTTAAAGGGATTACCCACTTCTTCCTAGAGAAGTTGTCTATAATCTTAAGCTAATATTTATATCCTAGCCTAGAGACTACGCCCTAAAAAGGCCTATAGATATCAATAGAGATGAGGGCCAGCCTCTCCCCTTTCCTCTCTATAGTAGGTCCTTTGACTTATGTTTATAAGGGAGTAGACCTTGTAATTCTAGTGTTTAGAAGGAATAGGAATAGGATCTTTCTTATTAGTAACTCTATATAGGTTTCTTAGTAGTCCCTTACTAAGGTATATATATCTTCTATACTATAGCTCCTACTAATCTTTGGACTTAGTATTAGCTATAGCGGTGCCGTCACGTTCTTAAGAGAGTATACTAGTATACTATAGCTTAAGAATTTCCGAGATCGAGTAGATAAACGGTACTCCTCCTTAAAGTTTAGTCTAGACAACGGGTTTACTAGATAAGGATTTTAGGGTGAAACTAGGTAGTTAGATAGCAAACTATTAGCTAAACTGATTCTACGAAACAAGACTAACTCTAAGGCTAGGAACAAACAGGACATTTTCTAAGACAATTCACTTTCTAGACGGACTACCTATTACTACACTTCCTATATATATAGCTTAGATTATTATAGCCATAGCGGAATCATCGATCTCTACGCCAAAACACGACACATTCGAAAGCTCTTATCAAGGCCATTCTAACGATATAAAAAGCAGGCCACTGCCCCTAGGACTAAGGGAGTTCTACCTCATTCAATCTGGACAGCTTGAAGCTCTCTTCACCCCGTTTCTTCAGCTCCAAACGCCGCGGAGGTGCCTAGCTACATTAGGCAACTCCTAGGCAATAGTAGCCTAGGCTACGGTACTAACGGCGCCTACGGCCCTATAGGCGAAGCCCCCCTAAGACAACTGGTAGCAACTTATAGAGGACGCAAAAAGTATAGAAACTAACGATCAGCTCCCTTACCGGTCTCTACAGGTAATGATCACTCAGCTACGCACGGCGCTTATACTGTCGTATCACCGAGGGCAACAAGAAATGAGGACGACGTCCTAGGCGATTAGCAAGGCCACCCGGAATTAACACCCCTATAGCTAGGCATCGGTCGCGGCATCGATACTAGGCCCCCGACTAACGCACGATACAGTTACGATCCGTATTGCAGCAAAGGAAGACCAGGCCGAAGTTGCGAAGCTATCGAACAAGGAGCTCGCCTAACGAATCAACTAACTAGGGGTGGTCGTAGTGAACCAACAGTCTAACGGCACTCTATAGATCTATACTAGCTCTGCTACTACTAGGAGGCACCTAGAGGCATAGCCATAGTGAGCATCTAAGGTTACGGCATTAGCGAAGGTCTTAACGAAACAATTCACGATCCTAGTCCACGACATGCCTAAGGAGTTTGACCTAACCAACTAGGGTCACCTACGCGCTCTCTAAGAGGACAACCCGGTCACTCTTAACTCTCCAATCCAGAAGGCGACTTGGCTCTATAGGAAATGGCCAGAAGGCAAGAAGGCCTCGGCGCTAATAGTATAGCTACAAGACGCGAAAGCGGCGGATCTAGCGATAGAATAAGGCCTGGTCTAGCAATATAGCCTCAAGACAGTAGAAAAGCACTCCTTATCCTTTCGTGTCCTCTAATGCTTCAAATGCCAACAGTATAGACACCAAACCTACACGTGCACAAACAAGTAGGCCTGCTCGAACTGTACAGGAGACTATATGTCTAGGGACTGTACATCGACTACGAGACGGTGCGCGAACTGTCCGGGGCACTACCTATCGTATAGTACGGAATGCCCATAGCGGAAACTAGCGAAAAACAAGGCAATCACAAACAGAACCGTCGCCCTAAGATTCTACGGCGACCGTAAGGCTAGCCTATACCGGAACTAACTAGCGGCGGTCGGGCATAAGCGCCCTAGGGCCGAGAACGATATAAAGGATGCGCAGCCTAGGGCGTACGGGAGGCCACGTGCTCTGCTAGCTACGGCGAGGGAATCTAACTAGGCCCGGCTCCCCTTTAGTACACAGCCGATAGGCGTAGACCAGGACGTACAGGGCAGTAGGACACAGGACGATATAGAGGAAATGATTGTCGATGCCGATAACTAGCCTCGACACGCTTAGCATCATCCAGTATAACGTCAACTATAGCAAGGATATAGTCTAGAACCATTTCCTACACGAGGCGGACCCGCGCGTCCACTACGTCCTTACAATCTAGGAGCTATAGATTAACCCGTACTATAAGAGACCAACGACCTGCAAGTCACTAGGCTACACGACATGCCTACGAGGCGACGGCAGACCCCGCACGTGCTTCTATGTCAGTAAGGACATACTAGAATCCGACTGGGAGGTAGTGTACTACGCAGACGAAGAAGGCGGGGGCGATATTACCTCCCTCTACGTAGGTAGCACCTAGATACACAACCTATACATGCAACCGCTAGCCTCGAGGTCTAGCCGCGACCTAGGGGTCTGCAGACACCTAGACAGTGCGCTCAAGAGACAAGGGTGCCACATCGTAGTAGGAGACTTCAACATACACCACCCTTCCTAGGAAAGCCTTATGTAGCCGCACCCTATAGCCGACGAAGTACTCGACTTGATGGCGAGCAACGCAATTGCCCTTAATACCCCGAAGGACCTAGGCACCTAGAAGAGAGGGAGACTCCAAGGCACGATCGACCTCTCCTAGATCTCAGATAGCTACTACTACACGGTAACCTACTGTAGGATCGAACATGAACTCGAGGCGTCGTCAGACCACATGCTAGTCAGGACCTCTATTACGACATAGATACAACGCACACTAGCGAGAACCCCTAAGCTAAACTGGGGAAAGGCCCACTAGGCCAACATCTAGGCGTACCTCGATGACTCTAAGAGGCTAGTCTAGATCGCGTAGTAGCAATATAACAGTAAAGACGAGATAGACGAAGTAGTCTAGGGGTTGACAGACGAAATAAGAAATGCGACCTCACTTTACGTTCCGCTTGCCCAACTAACGACATAGTCCAAACTATACTAGACGCCGGAGTGCACTACGGTAGTAAGAGAAGCAAGGAGAGCCCGCCGGGTGTGGACGAGCAGCTATAGCGAGGAGGCCTAGAACGTATACAGGGAGGCATGCTAACAGAAGAAAGCCATAATACGGAGGGAGAAAGTAGTCGGCTAGAGGGCCACAAGGGAAGAAATCGCCGGCAAGCCAGAGAGGATGTAGAAGCTAGCGAAATGGGCCCGACAGGACCCTACACAGGGCCCCTCCTTCTCTATCCTAGCGCTACAATCGCCTAGTGGCCCGGTTAGCGACCCCGAGGCCAAGGCGCGTCTACTGGCTAGTAAGTTCTTCCCACCCCTAGTCGAGGCTGATCTAAGCGATATAAACAGCTCTACTCCCCTAGCCCCTAGCATCGCGGTCTAACAGGAGGTGTCCGAGGGAGAAGTTACCGCTGTGCTGAGGAAGTTGCCGGCGAAGAAAGCCCCGGGGCCGGATAGGATCCTAAACGAGCTACTAAAGAAGTGTAGAGATCAACTAGCCCCAGTAGTTACAGCGATCTTTAACGCCTGCCTACAGACCGGATACCACCCGATAGCTTTTAAACAATCGACGACAGTGGTCCTACGCAAGCCGTAGAAGGAAGACTATACGTAGGTGAAGTCGTACCGCCCAATTGCGCTCCTTAACACTCTTAGGAAGGCGCTTGAGAAGCTGGTTGTAACGAGACTCTCCGAGGCGGCAGAGGAACACTCCCTACTCCCGGACACCTAGATAGGTGCGCGCCCATAGCGATCGACGCTATCCGCGATAGAACTTATCACCTCTCAGGTAAAGGCCATCTAGTATAAGAATAGGGACAAGGTGGCTTCCTTACTTAGCCTAGACATATCGGGAGCCTTCGACTACGTGTTATACCCGCGGCTTCTCTACATCCTAAGGTCGAAAGGACTCCCTAAGTAGCTTGTCAACTTCGTACGGTCCTACCTCTAAAACCGTAGTACGTCGATCCTAGTCGGCTAGTATAGAAGCCCATTTCAAGCAGTCTATACTAGAATCCCGTAAGGCTTAACGCTAGCACCTATTCTGTTCCTCTTCTTTATAGCGACGCTGCTCCCAGCCCTAGAATCCCAGAACACCGCTACGAGCGGCTTCGTAGACGACACAAACATCCTAGCGTAGTCTTCCTCGACTAAGGAGAACTGTAGGCTACTAGAAGAGAAGCACAAGATCTGCGAGGACTAGGCTAGGAGGCACGGGGCTCGGTTTGCCCCAGAAAAGTACAATCTGATACACTTTACGCGCCGGCCACGGTTCCACAATATGCAAGCTTCTATCCAGATATAGGGGCACACGACTAACCCGGCAAATCAGCTCAGGATCCTCGGACTATAGGTAGACCCGGCGCTACGGTGGAGGAAGCACGTATAGGCAATATTACGGAAAGCTGAACAGAATATAGCATTATGCTAGAGGCTCACTGCGTCTATATAGGGGGCGGACTTCCGGTAGTCACGACTTCTATATACGGCTATTGTACGGCCAGTCCTTACCTATAGCAGCTAAGTGTGGTCCTTAGGCGAGAGGGCCTGCCTATCGAAGGGACTCGTCGCGCCGCTAGCGAAGATCCAAAACCAATGCCTAAGGAAGGTCACCGGGGCATATAAGTCGACACTAACGAGGATGCTTAAGCACGAGACCGCTATACCGCCGATCGACCTATACATCCAGGGACTACGGACCTCCTACTTAGGCAAGTCGGCACAGCACCTAGTACAGAAGGTCATCGCTAGTGCAGTCGTAAGGGCCCGCGAATCAGTACTAGCGCATAAGGGCATTCGACCCGGAAACGAGCCGAACTACCGGGTAAGGGACGAACAGCTAGTAACACAATAGGAAGGTGAGAAATCGTTTATAGAGCAACTATAGAAAGAGAGGTGGAACAACTAGGTTGTAGGGCATAGTGGACGCCCTTAGCTAGCGGGACAACCTAAGGAATGGTCAGCTACAAAATCCGCGGTCAAGCACCCCCCGAAGCTCATCTACTACCGCCTTACGAGGGCATAGAGTAGCATAGCAACCTAACTGCGAAGCGAACACATCGGCCTCCAGGGGTACCTATCATAGAGGAAGGTTCCAGGATACACGAATACTAGCTGCCCCTGCGGCTATCGCTCCCAGAACGTACGGCACGCACTCCTCGTCTGTCCGAGGTGGTCGCTAGGAAGGGGGGAGTAGATAGCAAAGGCGAGGAACCGGACGATTGGGGCACTTCTTAACAACGCTAAAGACCTACGGCGCATTACGAACTAGATACTAGAGAAGGGCTGGCTAGAACAGTACCGCCTAGTAGGAGCAGTGTAGGAAGAGAGGACACGACGCAGCGCGACGAGACCGGCTAGGAGCGGGGGCTAACGGGGTAGTGACATAGACTACGTACGTTCAGAGGGAAAGCTAATCTAGACAAGGAGTAGTCGGGGGCGGGAAGGGTTTTCACCTATTCGGGTTTCCCTTTGTACATAACAATAGATATATACCTACATAGGCCGGATAGGGTCCTAGAACAGGGGAATGACAAATCTATCTATCTATCTATATATAGCTTGTAGATAGCTACCCCTAACCTTGATCTACTTCCTCTTTTAAAGAGGCTTTAGTGTCCTGAATAGTAAATCTTAGTCAGTCATATATAATAATATATAAGAGTTAAGTAACTACTCGGACGAGGGGTACTTACCTTTAGCTTCTATAGTAGAATAGGCAACCTTATCAACATTATTATCTTCTAATAGTATCCTAGAGTCTAATGCGTCTTCCTAGGTCGTATAGGCCCTTATAGGCTTCTTACTAGAGGAGGCCTTTAGCTTACGGCTCTCCTTTATCTACTTTATAAGGTCCGTTATTACCTTAAGAATATTACGAAGGTTTAGTAATAATGACCTCCTACGAGGTAGTGACGGTTGTCTCTTAGTAGGGTAGGTAACCCTAGCTAGTTTGTCCTTGTTCCTAATAGCCTACTGAGCTATAGAAAGGTGTAGGTACTTACTTATAAGATGGTCACTATTATAGAGATAGTACGTAAGCTTGCCCTAGAAACCCTTCTTAGCGAACATAGCTATCCCTTAATAAATTATTGATTCTTGCTTCTCGCTAAGAATTATAAGAATGTCTTATAGTAAGAGATTTACCTAGGTATCAATTGTATCGCGAATTGAGCTAAATGAGTCTAGTAGAGCTACTAAGAGTTGCTAGATCTTTCTGTCCTTAGTCTTGATGTCTTAGAACTAAGGCGAGATTAAAACAGCCCTCCTTATAATTGAGCTAAGCTCCTACTAGGCGTTATCTATTGACTAGTCCTCTATTATTACGAAATTAGTATATTACTAAAGCAAACTTCTTCTAGTAGCGAGAAGTCGTCTCTTATATTTAGCTTTAGCCTATTCCTATAACTCCTTCGTATACCGGATCTTATATATTATCTCTTAGTTATCTATCGATAGACAGCTGTACATCTTATATAGGGCCGTTACAATATGCCGTCTATACGATGCCTTCCTTATCGCTTGATCTAAAGGAAGGGATGACTCCGATGATATAGAGGGTGTCGCTATAGATAGGGTTATAGCGGGAATGTCCGTAATAATGTCGTCGAGGACCTAGTCAACCTGCTTTAATACTAGGTATATTCTTATTAGCTTGAACTATATTTCGTAGTTCTCTCTTATTAGAATAGATACTACTCTCTTTCTTATAAACCTAGTCTCGTTCTCTATTTTTTGTAAGTTAAGGGACAGGTTAGCTACCCTTAGGTAAAGGGATATATTTGGTCGTACGCGATCAGATCGAAATAGGATAAACCGAACGCGAGGTTAATAGCGGAGAGGATGGCTATCCGCTAGAAAGAGGAGGAAAGTCGGTCGGTAAGGATCGTATTAGTACTAAGACACTATAGCGTAACTCTCTTAGTAGAGGGGGTTTCTAAGACACTACGGCTCTCTTAGAATAAACAGTTAGTTAATACGAACGCGATGTCCGGAGAGCGACTCTTCTTAGTAAGCTCGCCTACTTGTCTAAGGTATTAGTATAGGCTCCCTAACTCGGAGTCTAATAGTGCCTTACTAGGCTCTTTTACGTCTTATATATACCTATAGTACGGCTATAGCTTCCTATATAAGGCGGGTACGGCCTCTAGTCTACCTTCCTTTTGTTCTAAAGAGGAATAACTCTAATACGACTTTGTCGAGGGTGAAATACCGAGTTACTAACCCGGGCTTATAACCTATTAAATAGGTACGAGTTACGTAGTAGTAGAAGACGGCGGATTATACGAAAGACGAAGAAGGACCTAATAGGATAGCGTGTATCTATATATAGTATCGCTAGTATTAGTAGTATAGGTAGATACTAGGTGTCCGGATGTTTACTAGCCTATAGGCTAGCAAACCCTAGTCACGTGATCTAGTTATATAACACACCTACACCTATATGCTTGTCCTACGGCCTATATATTCTTAATATACTTCGTCGTCCTGGATATAGTCGGAGAGGTTAATCGTCTTAGGCGGTTTAGTAACTAGTTATATTAGTTGCTTAACTCGCTACTATACTTACTCGTTAGTTAGCTATTAGGGTTAGGTTTAGTAACCTTAAGTCTAGCTACTATTAAATATAAGCGACTCGCGGCGGATCTTAGGGCGACTAGTACGTAGGGAGTACCTACCGCCTATACTCTTAGCTAGTATCTTATTAATAAAGGTACGATTATTCTTATTAACTTAGACCTATCGCGTTTATCGCGCGATTAGTATAGAAAACTCGCGATAAGCGTAGTTTCTATATCTTTAACCTATTACTTTATAGGTCCTTCGTAGTACGTATTCTACGGTTAGTAAAGGAGGTCTAATAAAGTATAAGGGAGCCGTTCTTAATATAGGGCAAATAACGAAGTTTTTAGATAGGCTATCTAAGAGGAGTACGAGGTATAGAAAGTTAATATATAAGCCGAGGTATACGGGCCGGCCCGTACCGAGTTACGTAACCACTACTATTTACTAGACGTCCGCCTAGGCCCGTAACATCGTACGGTAGGACTTCTATAATCGCGTATAGCCCTACGTAGCGGTAGTCGAGCTTCTTTAATAGTCGCTTCGTTCGCTAGTTACGCGTACTAAGGTAGATTAGATCGCCGACCTCGTATTGTAGTATAATCGTACGGTAATTACTAGTATAATCTACCTAGCTTAGTTATAATATTTCTATTAAGTCCCGAAGTCTATATCTTAGGTTAGTTATACGGCGAGCGAATACGTTAGTAGATTATACGTCGAGCCGTTACTTATATAGTAGTAATACTTATAGTAGGTTAAGTTTAGTATTAGCGTATTGTAGGTTCTTACTAATATTTACTATAAACGGGCTTACTCCTATAGTCTTAGAGACGTAGTCGTTAGTAGTAAACTCTACGAGAGGTAACTAATCTATCTAATTGTCCTATATATAGCTAATAAATACGCGTAAATATTATTCTATTATCTTGTTCGTATTTTCGCTTTAACTATCGGTCTCCGGATAGTAGCCCGTTAAGATCTTACGTTTAATCTATAGTAGCTTATAGAGCCGCCCCTAAAAGGCGGAGATCTACTAAGGCCCGCGGTCTAATATAATCGTCTTTAGTAGGCCGTAGCGTAAAAAGATATGCTTAATATAGATATAGGCGATATATTCGGCTATTATCTCGAGGAGAGGAATATAATATTGCTCCTTTCCTAAGCGGTCCGTAACTATAAGTACGTTCTCGTAGATCTAGCCGTATACTATATACCTCGCTAGGGGTAGATCGACTATAAAGTCTATTACGACATCGTCTTAAGTATTAAATAGAACTAGTAGCGGTATAAGTAGCCCGTATTAAGGTTTATTAATACTACGGTTATTACGGTATATCCGATAGGCGCGTATAAAGGACCTAATAAAACGAGTTATTTGAGGCTATATATAGTACCGTAATACTAATCTACTCGTAGTAGTCTTTCCTAGGTGTCCTACTACGAGCGTATTGTAGAAGGCTTTAATAATACGTATATAGATAGTGTTCTTTTTATCGTCTATAGGCGGGATAAAAAGGCTATATCCGCTATATATTACTAGGCTACAGTACGAGAGTATAGGGGTGTAGTATTAACAAAGTCGATAGCTAAAGAGAGAAGTAGGTTTTAAGGTCGAGGCCTATACTTAAGCGCCGAGGTGTTACGGGTCGGCTTCGGGCCGAGCGTCACGTGATCTGAGGTCACGTGCCCCTTTGCTAATCCTTTACTTAAGGAGCGGCCGTAATACTATATTGGTTCTTAATATAGATTATACTATCGATTAGTATTATATATTTATCGTCGATCTTGTTCTTATAAAGGAGCTTAACGGGCTTACGGGCTACTAGCTAAGTCGTAGCCTCTATTATATCTTCTTATTTATATAATTTGCTAATATCGGTAGCTAGTTATTTATCTACGACTACTCCTACTTCTAAGGAAGACAGTCGGAGAATTGTACTTATCGAGACTAAAAGGAAGTACTCTAGTTTTAGTAAGATCCGGTCCTATTAAGTATACCTCGGGTCGGACTTGTCTTATAGAATTATATCCTAAGAGTGTCGTATAAGACTATCTAGCTTTACCCCTTATATACCTAGTCTATATACGATCTTAAAGAAGAATTGTAATAGGAACTCGGCCTATCTCGCTTGTCGACGATTTAGCTATTTTGAACTTAGAAAGTACTCGAGGGTTTTATAGTCGCTATATACGAGTATAGGGCGGCCGCTCGGGTCTTATAGGTTTTCGAAGTCGTATTCTTTATCGATATTACATACTATAAGCTTAGGTCTCTATTCTTCGAAAGCTTTGATAATAGTAAGTAGCTCCTTATTATAGATATCGTAATTATATTCTTACGGGCTTATTCTCTTAGATAAGTATACGATAGGTCTGAAGATATTGTCCTTATTATATTAAGATAGTACCGCCGTAATAACAAAGTCGCTAGTATCTCTTTTAAGGACGGTTCTACGCCCTAGAACGAATCTTATAAGGACAGTGTCTTCTATATCGGTAAACGCTTACTTTAGCCTATCGAAGGCCTTTTAATACCCTTTAGTCTACTACTAAGGTGTGTCTTTCTTAGTTAGCTTTACTATAGGTAGTACTATCTTGCTATAGTCCTTAATAAAGCGCCGATAAAAGCCGGAGAAGCTATTAAACGTAAGGATATCTTCAATATTAGCCGGTATACTCTATTCTCGTATCGCTTACACCTTAGCCGGATCTATTAGGACTCCGTCCTTACTAATAATAAGACCTAAGTACTTAGTAGATTAGGTATAAGACTCCTACTTAGTAATATCGAGTTATAGGCCGGCCTCGCCGTATTTCTAGAGCACCTTCTTTATATATTCGATATGTTCTTCTAAGGAGTTACTAAATATTAAGATGTCGTCGAGGTATACCGAGGCGAAGTTATCTAAGAACTCCCGTAGGGTATCGTTAATATAAGACTAAAATGTCCCTAGGTTGTTATATAGACTAAACGGTATTATAAGGCATTTAAACTACCTATATCTCGTAGTAAAAGCTATTAGCTATTCTAAGCCTTTAGTAATCCGTACACGATTAAAGGCTACGATAACATCGAGTTTAGTAAAGTACTTCTTTCCTACGATACGTTTAAGGGTATCCTCTATAAGGGGAATTGGATATCTTAACTTAATAGTACGTTCGTTTATACTACGATAGTCGATATATACTCGTAGGCCTCTACCGGATTTCTTAATAATAAGGACTAGTAAAGAGGCATCTACTCTACCTTAGTATTAGCGTATACCCTTCTAGGCAAGCTGTTTATTAACCTAATAGGCGATGATCTTATCTTCTTAGTTTAATATACGGTATAGTCTACTAAATAGAGAAGTTACGCTAGGTTTAAGCTTAATCTCGTAATCTATACCTAGCCGGTAAGGTAGAAGCTCCTTTACGTCTTACTTTAAGAAGCAATACGCGAAGTCATAATAGATAGGTAGGAGGTAATCCTTTAGATTGATATCTTCCTCCTTCTTCTTTATAAACCTATCTATATCGGACTACGTATATATCTTATAGACGGAAAGTGTCGGACTAATACGTTACGCTACTAGTATAAACGCCGCTATACGTATATCTAACCGTTCGATAGTCTTATTATTAGATAGCATCCTATAGCCGGTATTAGGTATATAGGGTACGACATTACGTATATTTCGAGTACTTATTATATAAGCTATTAGAGGGTCTATTATACGTAGATCCCCTAGTTACTAAGGTTTGTTCTTATCGAAGATAAACATTATATAGGCTTCGGCTCCCTTTCGCTTAGCTATCTTCTCGATCGCTTCCGCGCTAACTTCCTAGATATTAATATCCGGTAGTATCGGTATAGTTACTTTATCGGCGGGTAGCGTATTCGACGGTAATATCGAGTAAGTACGTAGGCGCGGACGCGGCTTTATAATTGTGCCGGAGGTTATTATCTATACTAGATCTCCTTCATTATCTTCCTCTATAGTAGCTTAGAAGGGTAGTCGTGTTAGTAATATAGTCTCGAACTTCTACGTAGTAACTATAGGCTCTTATCCTTTATTATTAATACTCTAGGCCTAAACTAGCTTACTATCCTATAGGTAATATTCCTTATAGTACTCCGAGTTAAGTATTATTATACTAGAGGCAGAGTAGATATCTAGTTAGTATTCGTCGTACTAGAGTCTACCGAGTACGATATTGTATTTAAGATAAGTCACCTAGAAAGTTCTTATCTCTATATAACCGTTACTAAGTATAAGTTCTAGCTTTATACGGTATTATACTATTTCTTTAGCTATTAATCTATTTGCTAACCTAAGAGCTAGTAGGTTATTAAGCTTAATTAGAGATAGGTTATGTTTCTACGTATAGGAGAAGTCGATATATTTAGAGTTAGTACTATTATTAAGGAAAGTAAGTGCATATTACCTATTAGCTATCCCTAGTATTATAAGGTATAAGCCGATAATAGGGTTGTGTTCTATTTCTACTATCCTAAGAATATATAATAATAGCTTAAGCTCTTCTAGCGGCTCTACTAGTAGTAATTCCTCGTATCGTATCTTCTCCTCTTTGTGTCTACTACTTATTACGCTTAAATAGCGGACTAGGCATTTTCCGCCGGTAGTATAACGGTAGTACCGCTAGCGTTAGTACTAGGACGTACTAGTATCTCGTATTTAAAGAGTTCGTAAGTACGCTACTATAGACGGTAACCGGGCTTACGACACTTCTTATAGAGATTCTTACGTATATAACGAGTATTCTTAGCTTCGTCTATAGTCTCGCCGAGATTACTCTTAATAGGTTTAGGACGGGTAGACTAGGCCTTACGAGTTAGCTTATTAGAGCCTAAGCCCGAGCCTAGGCCTACTAGCTTATCGTCCTTATCCTTACCGTCCTTATTCTTACTATCCTTCTTATCGTTCTTTAGCTTCTCGGAGCGCGGGTATAGGGCGTCGAGGATCTTAAAGTCTTCGTCTACTTAATAGAGGTTGTCGATTATCTTAGTTATCGTTAAGGGTCGGAAGTTAAGATACTTATTAAGGTAGTAGATAGTAAGCTTACGTTATAGATTATCTATTATATCTTTACTCTTAAGGCCTAGATATTAGTATTCTAGCGCTACTTAGGGAAGAAGGTCTAGAAGCTATCCTTCTTATCTATCTAAAGATTATTTAGGCGGTTACGAGCCCTACCGACTAGATTACGGTCTCTATATTGCTTAGCTAGTTCCTTAATTAGGTCGTTAATGCCCTTATACGTCTTCTTACTACTAGTTAGGCTTCCTAAGATAGTAGGGATCTTAGGTCTAACTAACTCCTAGGCGTTACCTAGCGAGGCTAGTAAGTCGTATACGAACTTAAGTACTACCTTCTTATCGTAGAAGACTATATAGTCGATAATAGTCTCTAACTCGGAGAAGAACTTCTTAAGGGAGGGTCTAGATAGCTTACTATTAATAGTACCGACAAACTTCTTAGGCTTGTCTATACTACGCTAAGTCTTAAAGGGCTAGCTAAGGTCCGGATTATACTTAACTAGAGACTCGAAGTCGTAGACTAGTTTCTTCTTAGAAGAGCGGCGATAAGTACGAGTATCGCTATCTAACTCCGAGGCCTCCTCTAACTTATTAGATAATAGATCGGAGTCGTTACTATTATCTAGCTTATATATAGACTTTTTAGCTTTCTTTCTAGTAGTATAGCGAGCTATCTTATCCTCGTACTTATTACCGCGGTCCTTATTACTAGCTCTACTAGCTCTACTATTATTATTCTTGTCCTTAGATAGGGTTCGGCCGTTTTGTAGGGCACGGCGCTATAATATAGCGCGAGATAGTAAGGATTGTACTCGAGAGCGGCCTCGGCGGTCGTCGAGTTACTTCTTAAGGTTATCTACCTAAGTTTACTACGACTTATTAAGCTACTCGATATCGCTCTAATAGGTCTAGGCTTCTATCTTATATATATTAAGGTCAAATTCGAGGGCCTTAATCTTCGAGTCGTTATTAGATAACTACTAAAGTGCCTCCTTTACTTACTTCTTTAGGGTGTCGTTCTTTATAGTAAGCGAGCTAATCTCGACGGTCATTACTATACTTAAGGATACTCTAGGTTAGGCCTTTAGGTTATCGAGTTCTTACTAGACCTAAGTAAGCTATTACTTAGCCTAATCTATTTCTCCTCGTACTATACCTAGGTCCTTCTAGAAAGCGTCGCGGTACTTAATAGTATCCTCCTTCTATATCTTCTATATATTACGATTCTTAAGTAGTATATCGTACTCGTTACGTATCTACTAATCGTGACTCTTCTATCTCCTAAGCTCTTACCCGGCTTTACCTAATTACTCGTAGAGTATAGTCGCTATTTATATTATATTCCTATACTCTTACTCCGTACGTCGTAGGATAAAGTAGATAGCCGCGGCCGTCTCGGGCTCCTATACGAGCTTAACGAGTTGATCGGTATCTAGTTATAGGAGGTCGTTAATAGGGACTCGGAGGGTCTTCGCGACTTATTATTATATCTTACCTTCCTCTCCTTCGCCTTCTTTAGTAGCGCCGTCGTCGTCGTAGTTAACTACTGCCGTAGCTATACTATCGATATTCTAGATCTCGTTATTGGAAAGAAGGTTATATAGGTTGAACTTAGGCGGTAGGTCGGTAACTAGTCGCTATAAGCTCTCGAGTTTATACTATAAGGCGTCCTCGGTAGTCTACTACTACTACTATATCTATCCTTAAGTCTATATATTATATATAGACTCGCGCTATACTACTAGGCGTATAGCTAGTAGCGAGCCTCGCTATCCTTAGGGTCGTACTATATTAGGTGCTACTTAGCCTAAGGTAGTCTCTTATACTACGTCGTACTCTTCTATCGTACGCCGCGATTTCTTATCGCGGTTATTAATAATCTACGCTCTTATAGATCGCGTCGTAGTTCTTCTACGGATATAGAGACCTAGTTAAGTATAACGGTTTATAGTCGTGTTAATATATAGTAGCTAGGTACGTAGGAAAAAGGAGCGCGAGGTACGCCGAGGCTATATATAAGCCGAGGTATTACGCTAGTACGCGCGGTTACGTAACCTACGTACTAGCTATCTATTTACTAGGCCTAGGGCCGTAATAACTACCTATCGTATAGCGCGGAATGCCTATAGCGGAAACTAGCGAAAATAAAGGCAATTATAAATAGGACCGTCGCCCTAAGATTCTACGGCGACCGTAAGGCTAGTCTATACCGGAACTAGCTAGCGGCGGTCGGGTATAAGTGCCCTAGGACCGAGAATAATATAAAGGATACGTAATCTAGGGCGTACGGGAGGCTACGTGCTCTACTAGTTATAGCGAGGAAATCTAACTAGGCCCGGCTCTCCTTTAGTATATAACCGATAGGCGTAGACTAGGACGCGCTAGGTAGTAGGATGTAGCACATTATAGAGGAAATAATTGTCGATAATAATAACTAGCCTCGATACGCTTAGTATTATCTAGTATAACGTTGACTATAGTATAGATATAGTATAAAACTATTTCCTATACGAGGCGGACCCGTACGTCTACTACGTCCTAGTAATCTAGGAGCTATAGATTAATCCGTACTATAAGAGACTAACGACCTATAAGCTACTAGCCTATACGATATACCTACGAAGCGACGGTAGACCCCGTACGTACTTCTATATTAGTAAGGATATACTAGAATCCGACTAGGAGGTAGTATACTACGTAGACGAAGAAGGCGGGGGAAATGTTACCTCCCTCTACGTAGGTAGTACTTAGATATATAACTTATATATATAACCGCTAGCCTCGAGGTCTAGCCGCAACCTTAGGATCTATAGACACCTAGATAGTACGCTTAAGAGATAAGGGTACAATATCGTAGTATTACGGCCCTAGGCCTAGTAAATAGTCAGCTAGTATATAGGTTACGTAACCGCGCGTTACTAGCGCGCCTCGGCTATATATAACCTCGGCGTACCTCGCGCTCCTCTCTTCTACGTACCTAGCTACTTTGTATTAATACAATTATAAACCGTTATACTTAGCTAGGTCTCTATATCCGTAGAAGAGCTACGACGGGATCTATAAGAGCGTAGATTATTAATAATAGCGACAAGAAATCGTAGTGTACGATAGAAGAGTACGACGTAGTATAAGAGACTACCTTAGGCTAAGTAGTACCTAATATAGTACGACCCTAAGGATAGCGAGGCTCGCTACTAGCTATCACGTTAGAAGTGTGGGAAGTTATTGTACGGGCTCATATAGGGTGTTTCAAAAGCAGGTTGTGTATTGCATGTGTCTATCTAGAATGGACAAGTGTTGCTCTTGAAGAGGCTGCAGGTGACTAATCAGTCACCTGATTCTTAGCGTACGTGGCCTCAAGTTTTGATGATGGGATGTTGCCCATGTGCACGCTCGGATCGCGACACACCCCCTCAGCTCGTGCGCTGGAGTGAATGAGCTGATTCCCATGTGATCGCGTGCACCCTGTCATAACTACCCCCCCTATCTATGGCAGTGACGTCAGGCCCTCGGTGTTGCTGCTGCTGCAGTGAGGGTAAGTCAGCTGTTTCAAGTGAAGTGAGGTGAGCTTTGTACCCCTTCCCTCATTCCTCACTTTCACTGCTGCCATTGTTACCTATATAATAAAGCATAGAATGTGTGACTGTTGCCGGTGAGATGGCTCAGGTGATGGTCCCGTTGCACGGACTTTCACTTGAGTGTGCAATCATCTCACCCACCGGCAAACATCAGAGGTCCTGAGTTCAATCCAGGGGTAGCCTTAGTCCTATCGTATGCTTAAACATATATTGTCGTCCGCTCAACTTATTGAATTGTCCGATAATTGCTCTGTGCCAAGTTATTTCGCTCCGGCGAATGGTGAGAGAGCTCGCTCTGCCCCTGGGGAGTATGAGATACTAGTCAGTGGCGCAATGCACTGGGCTGTCTACGACAGAGCTTGCACCATGTGAGGTGTAATGGGGCTCCAATGGGTAACACCGGAGCAACGGTATCGGAAAGTTGAAAAGGCACCTTCGGGGTGCCTTGCTTTCTGCACTTTTAAAGGTCCATCACCTCAGGGTGGTGACACCTTTTTGTTTTGGGCAAGTGTGTGCTATGTGTGAGGTGCGAAAGCAGCGGATGATGTGGTGACAAGGTGGTAGTGTTGTAGCTAGCAGCAAGTTGGAGGCGTTTCTCGCTTTCTGATTGGACGCGCTGCTGCTGGTGACAGGGGTGTTTCTCGCCCTTGCGCTGTTAGCCAATGGGAGTCCGAGAAACACCTGTTGATGATGGTGCCAGGGCCGCACCGGTGAATGGTGGATGCTTTGCCCTGGCTTCGTTGTCGTCTACAGCATTGGTGGCTGCTGGTGGCCGTGTTTTGCGCCTGCTGGCGCTTCCAGAGAGGTGTCCGTAAAGATGAAGCCGTTCGGTGTTCGTTTCGAGATGAGGTGAGGCCGCTGCTGCGGGCTTCTCAGGCGTCTGTTGGCCCGTTACCTCCTGATGCGGCTGCAGAGGGCACTGAGGTGCGTGGGTCCACGCCTTCCTCAGCCATATTGAGCAGCTTGACGAAGTGCTTGTGCTTCTGTGGTGGAAGCAGCTTGGTCAGCCCGTCTGCAGGCATGTCGTTGGTGCTGAGATACTTGATCTCAATGTCTCCGCGCTGGTCTCGCTGTCGGAGCCAGTGGTGGTGGATGTCAACGTGGCGTAGCTTCGTGTCAAGCTTTTGCCCTTGTTGGTTGACAAGGCGGATGGTCTGCGTGTTGTCGCAGTACAAGTGGGTGCGCTGATTGAACTGAAGGTGTATCTCAGCGAAGACTCGTTCCCACTGTATGAGCTCTGAGGCGGCTTGCGAAAGCCCGAGTAGCTCAGCCTCTGTTGAGGACTTGGTGACAGTGATTTGTTTAGATGCCTTATAATCCACTGGTCCACCGAACAGCATGAAGACCCAGCCATTTGAGCTGGTCCTGTCATTATTCATGCCGTAGGACGCGTCCGATGCTCCAAAGAACTCGTGGTTGCTACCGAGGTGCTCTGGTTGGCTGTGAAGGCCAGTGATGTGTTTGCTGGCGCCATATACAAGGCAGAGGTTCTTGGTCTCCAGGAGATAGCGCAAGCACTGATCTGCAAGCTTGAGGTGTGTCTCAGTTGGCTTGGTCAGATACTGCGATAGCATGGACAAGGAAAAGGCGATGTCAGGCCGCGTGTGTGTGGCGGCGAAGTTGAGGGATCCTATACGTTGTTGGTACGCAAGGATGGCGATAGAGGTGGGTTGATGACCCTCTGGAACGGTCCAATCAAGGTGTTGATCTACTGGCACTGTCGTTTTGCGTGCATTCGTGGATATGCTGAATTTGGCGGCTAGCTTCTCAATGTAGTCTTCTTGAGAGAGCCACAGCAAGCGCTTGTTTCTGTCGCGCGTAACCTTGATTCCTAGGAACCAGGAGAGATCACCGAGCTCGTGCATCTCGTACTTGGCAAGCAGCCGCTGCTTGATGTTGGCAGCATGGGCCTTGTGCTTGCGGTGGTAGAGCATAACCAGGTCGTCAACGTAAAAGAAGAACATAACCTTGTTGTCATGGTAGATGCATTCGGAGTCCGACAGGGGTACTAGTCCAAGGGAGGCCAGCGTCTCGGTTAGGGAGTTGTACCACAATAAAGGGGACTCCTTCAGACCGTAGAGGGCCTTGACCAGCTTGAGGGCGTGTCCATGGGATGGCCTGTCGATTCCAGGAGGTGGTTGCAGATACATGGTGTATGGCAGGTCCGAGTTCAGGAAGGCGTTGACAACATCGAATTGTTCGGCTTCTAGGTCGAAGCTCGCGGCCATAGCACAGCAGAGGCGGAACATGCTTGCTGGCAGTGTGGCGGCGTATGTGTCTAAGTGTGTTCCTTGCAAATCGCCTCTTGCGCATAGCCTAGCCTTGAAGCTCTTCAGCATGCCGTGCTCGTCCAGTTTGTATTTGTACACCCACTTGAGCGGCAGTAGTGGCTGAAGTCCCTCCTCTTGCTGAGCATCCTGATCCTTCTCTTCCTTTGTTGCCCATCTGAATGTGCCTGTTGCCAGGGCTTTGGCAAACTCCTTGGCCATAGCTTCGATCCACTGTTGGGAGAAGCGGTGTTTCATAGCGGCTCGGTAGTTAGAAGGTTCGGGCGGAAGGTCATCGCGGTGCATAGAGGTAGTGGTGTTGACACGCCTTAGAGGGCTGTTGCCTCTTCGTGTAGGGCTTCGATCGCTCTTGTCGCGATAGGCGCGTGTTCTGGGTCGTATGCCGGACATCTGGCCGATGATTACATTAGCGACCATGATCTGGTGCAGTGCATAGTGGAAGTAGGCCGTTCGTAGGCGCTTTCCATTCTCTGTGACTGCATAGTTGGACTCCTCTGGTGTGTAGAGCTCTGGCTCCAGGGGGAAGAGTGGTGTGTTGGACGCGTTGTGTGTTAACGCGTCTTCTGGTGGTGTGAATGTGAATGGATATGGCTCGCGATCAGGGTCCGTGTTGCCCATGATCTCCTCACGGTCTTCTGCGGTGAGGGCATCCATTATCTGCTGCTGCAGGGTGTCGTAGTAGTCAGTGGTGTTGGGTGCTGACTGCTGTGTGTTGTCTTGAGTCACGTGATCTGTTACGTGCTCGATTTGCCGGTCTTTTTGGTTATATGTTGCTGACTCGCGGTGTTGCGGCCAGTGTGGTTCTTGCCCAAGGAGCTTTTGGTGGGCGTCTCGAGGTTGTTGGGTGTGCGGCTGCTGAGCCTGTTCTTCCACCCCCTCGGCCTGTGCTGTGTCTTGCTCGTGATGAGCGACATACAGGTCGTAGTATTGTTCAGGCTCTTCAGCCGGTTCCGCTGTTGCGATGTTCTCGACAGGGGTCGTGTACCCTGCTGTCAGGCGTGATGGGTCATAGAACGTGGTCTCATCGAAGAGGACGTCCTTGACTCGCATAACCCTATCTTTTGATGGGTCCCATACGCGGTAGATGTTAGTGGAGTCGTATCCCACAAGGTAGCCTATGAGCGCTCTCTCTTGGAGTTTCTCGCTCTTGCCAGGCTGATCTGGTCCATGGATGAACACGTATGCAAGGGAGCCATACACCACCATGTGACCCACGTTCGGAATTCGTCCTGTTGCCAATTCGAATGGGGTCTTCCAGCCCTTTGACTGGATAGGGGATCGCCAGAGGATGTACACCGCTGCTGCAGTGCATTCTGGCCAAAGCTTTTCCGGCAATCGTGCGTGGATGCGAATGGTTCTGCTCATGGTGATGATCAGAGCTCCAGCTCTTTCTGCTGGGTCCTGCGCAGGCGCGTATTCCGCGGTTGCGTGCCATTCAATCTTGTTGTTGTTAATGACTAAGCGAAACACCTTCCTAATGGCGGGCTCGTTGTCGCTGTAGAAGCATACGAACCTGCGACCAATGAAGTTGATGAAGCTCAGCAGGCTGTTGAAGCAAGCCAACACCGATTGCTGATCCCTGTTCTTGATGGTGAACTGGAAGTGTCCATAGGTATCCAGATCGTAGAAGTGGACGAGGTACCTGTCACCGTTGTAGGCGACAGTGAATTCTGCCAAGTCCATGGCCATGTGGCCGTATGGGGTCATCACCCTGATGGGCTGAGACCGATTGTGCACCTTGTGAGCTTTGCTAAGCCCACATGCTCTGCAATGTGCAGTGAGGGGTGCGCTTGGACCATCGTTAATGATCACCCCCTCAACTCTGAGCGGCAACTGCTTGATGCGTTCAGCGCCAATGTGACCAAAGATTTGATGCCACTGGCGGCCAGAGAGCTTTCGGTGTTTGATGGGGGTCCTGCTGGACGTAGCTGCACCTTGAGTGCCCCCAGTGCTGTTCATGACTGCGAGAACGGTGCGATCACCATCCTCTTGAGTAGTTGGAGATGCTGCGCTGTTGGCAGGTTCATCGCCGATGTTTGCACCCCTGCCAATAGTGCTGATGAAGTGCGCGTTGCGCATCTTTTCAGTGACCTTCGGCAGTACTAGGCCCTCTTTTGTAGGCCATTGGTAAATGATGGGTGACTTAGGTGGTGTGACCACCTTGAAGAAAGGGATTGTACCAGTAGGGCGGTGTAGGTCCATCAATTTAGTGTCGTTGTGCCACATTGAATTGCTGCGTCCGTGCCACCAGAGTCCGGCTCTTTCCATGCGTGTGTGAGAGATGACGTTCACATGAAAGCCTGGGCAGTAAGCCACATCCAGCAAGGTGAATGAATGGCCCCCAATTGACATATGAACGCGCCCTAACGCTGCAATTGGAAAGGTGGTTGTTCCAGCCTGGATTTCTGAGGTGGTGAGGCGCTCTGCAATGAACTCTACACCCTCCTGGTCATGATGATTGATCACATGAGTGTCTGAACAGTTATCATACACCCAGCAATCCCTGAAGTTGACGCTCAACTTGCTAATTGAGCTAGAAAGAACAGTAAGGCCAACAAAGCCCTTATCGCTTGGTGATGCCTTCTTCGCATCAGCAATAGCCTTGTCACGTTCCTGGTCCTTGCGATTGTTGCGATTCAACACGCCAAGCAGACGCTCGCCGTCGTCGCTCAAGCAGTAGTTGATGAAGTTTTTCCAGTACTTCTTCCACTGCTCTGAGCGCTGATCCTTTGCTGGGCGCTTGTCGGGGTTGATCACATCGCATGAGAACAGGCCCTTGTGACAGGTGTCCTTGGGCTCGCCGGTGATGTTCCAGCAGCCGCTTGGCCTGTTGTTGTCCTTGTCTTTGTTCTTGTCGCCGCGGCTGCTGCCACGACCCTTGTCACCGCGGCTGTTGCCACGGTTGTCACCACGGCTGCTGCCACGGTCACCCTCCTTTTGACCAGCACCTGTGGGTGCTGTTTCATCCTCTGCTTCTGCTGAGGTTTCTCCGGAGAAGGTTGCGAAGACTGATCGACCGTTGGTTGTTGCTGGTGCGGTGTCGCGTATCCATTCGAGGTAACGCTCAGTAAGCTTTTGTAGTGACATTTTGTCACGCTTCCACTCGTTGTATAGAGAAGCACCGTAGGCTGGAGCCTGCTTCTGCTGAATAGCAAGTAGGAAGTGTCTACTAAGGTCGTCGTACTCGGCGTGGTTGCACTTAAGCATCTTGGTCTGCAAAACTAACCAGTCTGAGCACCAGTCATCGATTCTGCGTGCGCTAGCCTTCTGAAGCCTAGACAGCTCAAGCGTGAGCTGCCGCTTACGCAGCATATCGTCTGGACCATACTGATCCTTGAGAGCCTGGTATTTCGCTCTGAGGGTGTTCTGGCCGTGCATTAGCTCTTGCCCTAGCTCTGTCGTCGTACGGATGAGGTAGGTAATGAGCTTTGATCGCGCAGCAGCAAAGATGTCGTACATCCGTTGCCTTCGGTCTGCGTCTGTTTGTCGTAGCTTGATGAGATCTCTTGATGTAGCGTCTCCTGCCGTGTACGCTTGTTGGATTTCCTCAAACGTCAAGTGAGTAGGCTCTGTTGGCTCGTTACTCAGTTGGTGAGGATCCACATACTTCCAGACATTCAAAGACTCTGCGTAGAGCTCTAGCTGACGGTCAAACTTGTCCCATTGGTCATGGCTCTTCAGAACCACGGTACCCTGAGGTAGGGCACCGGTAGTCACCGGCGTCTCGGTAGTGGCCATAACTGCAAAATGGGTTGTAGGCTGGTGAAAGTTCCACGCGGGTTCACTAGGCCTAGGGGATACTACTGCACTGGTTGTAGCAGTAGTGCTGTGACGATGCAAACTCTGCTTTGGGGCTTCCTTGTCGCAGCGAATGTTAGTGAGCGCTAACCGGGCTCATAACTATCACGTTAGAAGTGTGGGAAGTTATTGTACGGGCTCATATAGGGTGTTTCAAAAGCAGGTTGTGTATTGCATGTGTCTATCTAGAATGGACAAGTGTTGCTCTTGAAGAGGCTGCAGGTGACTAATCAGTCACCTGATTCTTAGCGTACGTGGCCTCAAGTTTTGATGATGGGATGTTGCCCATGTGCACGCTCGGATCGCGACACTAGCTATACGCCTAGTAGTACGGCGCGAGTCTATATTTAATATATAGACTTAAGGATAAACTTAAGAATAGTAGTAGGCTACGGACGACGCTATCTAGTAGAGACTCGAGAACTTATAGCGCCTAGTTACCTACCTACCTACTAAGTTCAACTTATACGACCTCCTTACTGACGACGAGATTTAAGAAGTTAACGGTATAGCTATAGCGGTAGTCGACTACGATAACGACGGCGCGACCGAGGAAGGCGAAGGAGAAGAAATATAATAAGTCGCGAAAACCCTCCGTATCCTAGTTAATAACTTCCTCTAACTCGACGCTAACTAGCTCGTTAGGCTAATATAAGATCCCGAGATAGTAGCGGCTATTTACTTTATCCTACGCCGCGCCGAGTAAGAGTATAGGAATATAATATAGATAGCTACTATCCTTTACGAACAACTAGGTAAGGTAGGGTAGGAACTCGGGAAATAGAAGCGCTACGAATAGTAGATACGTAACGAGTATAACGTATTAGTTAAGGACCGCGACATATAGAAGACTAAGAAGGAGGAAGCTACTAAGTACCGTAATATATATTAGAAGGACTTAGGTATAGTACGAGTAGAGATAAATTAGGCTAAGTAGTAGCTTATTACGGTCTAGTAGAAACTCGACAACCTAAAGGATTAACCTAAACCCTCCTCTAGCGCCGTACTCGTAGTATAAAACAAGTCTCTAAAGAAGTAAGCTAAGGAAGCCCTATAATAGCTTAACGATAACGACTCTAAGATTAGGGCACTTGAATTAGACCTCGACATATATAAGATAGAGGCTTAAACCTACTAGAACGATATCTAGGAGCTAAAGTAATCCTAGTAAAACTAGGTCGACGAGCTTAAGAAGTAACTCGAGGATCGTAGTAGGTCTAGGGTACGCTCGTCGCTATCTCGCGGAATGTTATAACGCCGCGTACTATAGAACGGTCGTGACTCTTTAAGAGGTAAGGATAATAAGGCGGAAGGTAGACGAGTAACTAAGAAGGGTAAGAAACACTCTCGTAAGACAGATAATAACGACTCGGACCCGTTATCCGAAGGTTTAGAGTTAGAGGAAGCCTCGGAGTCGGATAGTAATACCCGTGCTTATCGCCGCTTCTTCTAATAAGAAGAAGTAGGTATACGACTTCGAGTCTCTAGTTAAGTATAATACCGAACTTAGCTAGCCCTTTAAGACTTAGCGCGGTATTAATAAGCCCGAGAAGTTTATTAGTACTGTCGATAGTAAGCTATTAGGACCCTCCCTTAAGAAGTTCCTCTTAGAGTTAGAGACTATCGTCGACTATACGATCTTCCGTAATAAGAAGGTAGTATTAAAGTTTGTCTATAACCTTCTTACTTCTCCTAGCGACGCGTAGGAGTTAGTCGGACCTAAGATTCCTACTATCTCTAGCGTCCTTACGAGTAATAAGAAGTTATATAAGGGTATTAACGACCTAATTTAAGAGCTCGCTAATCGCTATAGTAACCGTAACCCTATCGGCCGAGCCCGCGAGCGTATATACTCTCTAAAGATAGACGGTAAGGACACCTTCTAGTCCTTCTACCCAAAGTAGCGCTAGAACGTAAACATCCTAGGCCTAAAGGGTAAAGACGCGATAGACTACCTATAACGTAAGCTAATAGTCCGCTACCTTAATAAGTATCTAACGTATCGGCTAACCTCTCTTAGCGATATAATCGATAACCTTTATTAAGCCGATAAAGACTTTAAGATCTTAGACAGCCTCTACCCCCGTAATAAGAAGCCTAAGAATAATAAGAAGGACGGTAAGGATAAGGACGATAAGCTAGTAGGCGTAGCTCCCGGTAAGCTACCTCGTAAGGCCTAGTCGACCCGTCCTAAGCCCTTTAAGAGTAGTCTCGGTAAGACCTTAGACGAAGCTAAGAACACTCGCTATATACGCGAGAGCCTCTATAAGAAGTACCGTAAGCCCGGTTACCGCTTATAGTAGCGTACCTACGAGCTCTTCGAGTACGAAATGCCGGTACGTCTAGGTACTAACGCTAGCGGTACTAACGTCGTCGAATTACCGGCGGGAAATACGTAGTCTACTACTTAAGCGTAGAAGTAAGTAGATATAAATAAGAACAGTCATATAAAGAATTAAGAGAAGTACTACTAGTAGAGCCTCTACTAGAAGGACTTAAGCTATTATTATATATTCTTAGGATAGTAGAAATAAAATATAACCTAGTTATTAGCTTATACCTAGTAATGCCGGGCGTAGCTAATAGGTAATATATATTGACTTTCCTTAATAACGGTACTAACTTAGATTATATTAACTCTTCTTATACGCGTAAATATAACCTGCCCTTAACTAAGCTTAATAACCTATTAGTACTCGGATTACCTAATAGGTCTATAGCTACGGAAATGATCGAACACTATATAACTATAGAATTCACGCTTAGTAATAGCTATAGAGAAACGAGAACGTTCTAGGTGACTTATCTAGAATACGATATAGTACTAGGTAGACCTTAGTACGATAAACATTAGCTAGGTATCTACTTTACCTCTAGTATAATAACCCTTAACTCGGAGTACTATAAGGAACATTGCCTATAGAGCGGTAAGCTAGTCTAGGTATAGAGTATTAACGATAAGTAGGAGCCTATAATTACTAAGTAAAGCCTCAAAGTAGCTCTAAAGACCCGGTTACTATATTAAGCTACCGTTAAAGAAGACGATAAAGGAGATCTAGTCTAGACTATAACTTCCGACGTAATTATAAAGTAACGACCTAAGCCCGAGATATCGACCGAGACGCCGCCCGTACCGACACTACCGGATATCGATATCTAGGAAGTTAGCGAAGCGGCTATCGATAGAATAGCTAGGTAAAAGGGAGCTAAAGTATATATAATGTTCATTTTCGATAAGAACGAACAATAGTAACTAGGGGATCTCCGTATAACGGACCCTTTAATAGTTTATACTATAAGTACTCGGAATATACGTAAGGTAGTAGTATATAGGCCTAATACTAGCTATAGGATACTATCCGATAATAAGACTATCGAACGACTAGATACTCGAGTAGCGGCGTTAGTACTAGTAGCGTAGCGTACTAGCCCGACACTATCCGCTTATAAGATATACGTATAGTCTAATATTAATAAGTTTATAAAGAAAAAGGAGGAGATAATCGATCCGAAGGATTACCTCCTACCTATCTATTACGAGTTTATATACGTCTTTTCTAAGTAAGATACGAAGGAGCTCCTACCGTATAGGCTAGGTATCTGTCACGGCCCTAGGCCTAGCGAATGTCTAGCTAGTACGTAGGTCACGTGACCGCACGTACTAGCGTAGTACCTCGGCTTATATATAGCCTCTATATACCTCGCGCTCCTCTTTCCTACGTACCTAGCTACTTTATATCAAGACGACTATAAACAGTTATACTTAGCTAGGTCTCTATATCCGTAGAAGAGCTACGACGGGATCTATTAGAGCGTAGATTATTAATAATAACCGTAATAAGAGATTACGGCGTATAATAAAAAACGCGCGACTCGGTATAAGAGACTACTATAGGCTAAGTAGTACCTAATATAGTACGACCCTAAGGATAGTAAGGCTCGCTACTAGCTATACGACTAGTAGTATAGCGCGAGTCTATATTTAATATATAGACTTAAGGATAAACGTAAGAGTAGTAGTAGACTACCGACGACGCTATATAGTAGAAACTTAAGAACTTATAGCGCCTAGTTACTAACCTACCTAGTAAGTTTAACTTATACGACCTTCTAAACGACGACGAGATCTAAGACGAGAACGGCGTTACTATAGCGGTAGTCGACTACGACGACGACGGCGCGACCGAGGAAGGTAAGGGCGAGGATATATAATAAGTCGCGAAAACCCTCCGAATTCCTACGAACGACCTCCTTTAACTCGATATCGACTAGCTCGTTAAGCTCCTAGTAGAGCCCGAGACTGCCGCGGCTATCTACTTTATCCTACGACGCGCCGAGTAAGAGTATAGGAACGTAATATAGATAGCGACTATCCTCTACGAGTAGTTAGGCAAAGTAGGGTAAGAGCTTAGGAGATAGAAGAGTTATAACTAATAGATACGTAATAAATACGACACCCTAGTTAAGGAACTCGATAACCTAAAGGCCCGACCTAAGGTATTATCGAATGTAGTAATGTCCGTAGAGATTAGTACACTTCCCGCGAAGAACGACACCCTAAAGAAGTAAGCTAAGGAGGTACTTTAGTAGTTATCGAATAATAACTCGAAGATTAAGACCCTTAAATTCGATCTCGATACGTATAAGATAGAAGCTTAAACCTACTAGAACGACATTAAGTATCTTAATAAGTTGTAGTAGACTTAGGTAGATGATCTTAAGAAGTAACTCGAAGACCGCCGAGGCCGCTCTCGAGTACGATCCTTACTATCTCGCGCTATATTATAGCGTCGTGCCCTATAGAACGGCCGAACCCTATCTAAGGACAATAACAAGGATAATAACAGAGCTAGTAATAAGGACGAGGAGGATAAGGCAGCTCGCCGTACTACTAGAAAGAAGGCTAAGAAGTCTATACGTAAGGATAATAGTAACGACTCCGATCTATTATCTAAGGAGTTAGAGAAGGACTCGGAGTCGGATAGCGATACTCGTGCTTATTACCGCTCTTCTAAGAAGAAGAAGCTAGTCTACGACTTCGAGTCTCTAGTTAAGTACGATCTAGACCTTAGCTAGCCCTTTAAGACTTAGCGTAGTATAGATAAGCTAGAGAAGTTCGTCGGTACTATCGATAGTAAGCTATCTAGACCCTCCCTCGAGAAGTTCTTCTCCGAGTTAGAGACTATTATCGACTATACGGTCTTTCGCGATAAGAAGGTAGTACTTAAGTTCGTATACGACTTACTAGCCTTACTAGGTAATACTTAGGAACTGGTTAGACTAAAGATCTCTACTATCTCGGGTAGCCTAACTAGTAGTAAGAAGACGTATAAGGGCATTAACGACCTTATCTAGGAACTCGCTAAGCGATACGGAGACCGTAACCTAATTAGTAGGGCTCGTAATCGCCTAACTAACCTTAAGATAGATAATAAGGACAGCTTCTAGACCTTCTTCCCTAAGTAGCGCTAGAATACTAACATCCTAGGCCTTAAGGGTAAAGATACGATAGATAACCTATAACGTAAGCTAACTGTCTACTATCTTAATAAGTATCTTAACTTCCGTCCCGAATTGTTATAAGAGATAATCGATAATCTCTATTAGGTAGATAAGGACTTTAGGATCCTCGACGCTCTCTACCTACGCTCCGAGAAGCTAAAGAACGATAAGAAGGACGGTAATAAGGATAATAAGGACGACAAGCTAGTAGGTTTAGGCTCTAACAAGCCGACCCGTAAGGCTTAGTCTACCCGACCTAAACTATTTAAGAGTAGCCTTAGTAAGACTATAGACGAAGCTAAGAACACTCGCTATATACGTAAGAGCCTCTATAAGAAGTGTCGTAAGCCCGGTTACCGCCTATAGTAGCGTACTTACGAGCTATTCGAGTACGAGATACTAGTACGTCTAGGTACTAACGCTAGCGGCACTACCGTTATACTACCGGCGGAAAATGCCTAGTCTACTACTTAAGCGTAATAACTAGTAGACATAAAAAGGAGAATATAAGATATAACAAAGAGGCACTACTAGCAAAGCTACCCGAAGGGCTTTAGCTATTATTATATATTCTTAGAATAGTAGAAATAGAATATAACCCTATTATCGGCTTATACCTCGTAATACTAGGGATAGCTAATAGGCAAAATGCATTTACTTTCCTTAATAACGGTAGTAATTCTAAGTATATCGACTTCTCCTATACGTAAAAACATAATCTGCTCTTAATTAAGCTTAACAACCTACTAGCCCTTAGGTTAGTAAACGGCTCGATAGCCGCGGAAATGATAGAATACCGTATAAGTCTAGAACTTATACTCGGCAATAGTTATAAGGAGACTAGAACCTTCTAGGTTATATATCTAGAGTATAATATCGTACTAGGTAGGCCCTAGTATAATAAACACTAGCTAGGTATCTACTTTACGTTAGGTACTATAACCCTCGACTCGGAGTACTATAAGGAGTATTACCTATAGGATAGCGAGCTAGTCTAGGTATAGAGTGTTAACGATAAGTAGGAACCGGTAATTACTAAGCAGACCTTCGAGCCTACCCTAAAGACCCGACTAGCGTATTAAGCTACTATCGAAGAAGATAACGATAGAGATTTTGTCTAGACTATAACCTCTAACATAATTATAAAGGAACGCCCGCGAACCGCTAAACTATTATTCGAGAAGAAACTAGCTACGCCGATACTACTAGATATCGATATCTAGGAAGTTAGCGCGGAGGCAATTAAGAAGATAGTAAGGCGGAAAGGAGTAGAGGTATATATAAGGTTTATCTTTAATAGGAACGAGCTATAGTAACCTAGTAATATATATGCTATATACCTACTTACTACCTACGCTATCAGCGCCCGTAATATACGTAATATAGCGACATACTCGCCTAATACCAGCTATAGGATGCTTTCTAATAACAAGACTATCGAGCGACTTGATATACGTATAGCGGCGTTCGTACTAGTAGCGTAACGCGTTAGTCCGACTCTCTCTACCTATAAGATGTATATACAAGCCGATATAGACAAATTTATACGTAAGAAGGAGAAGACTATCGATCTAAAGGACCATCTTCTCCCTACATATTACGAATTTGTATATTACTTCTCTAAATAAGATGCGAAGGAGCTTCTACTATATAGGCCTAGTATTAACTACGAGATTAAGCTGAAGCTAGGAACTACACCGCCTTTTAGTAGGCCCTACCGGATATTAAACTAGGAGGACGAAGTCATCGCGTACTAGGTCTAAGAGTAGTTAGCCTAGAAGGGTATTCGTAGATACGAAGGTAGAGCAGATACTTCATTACCCGTGCTGTTATAGTCTCCCTATAGAGTGTACAGAAGGTAGGGACAGAAGAGCCTTAGAGTGCTCAGAAGTCGTTAAGAAGTGACAGTCTAGCTTAGTATATAAGCGCTAAGAATCATATGCCCCGCAATATTCACTACGGGACCTAGCCCTCCAAATTCACCCCTCTACTAAACCTTGACAGATTCACTTCGGCTCGTAACTATATGACTCACGGTACTCCCGCGAGTACCCGCGACTACGCTAGACCCTAGAAGAAGTACGTAGAAGACTCGGAACGTAGGGCAGGTTGGAATAGGGTTTTGAGCAAAGCTACTAAGCGCGGCTTCGTACGGGTTAGCCCTATTAATACGGGGACACGTACTCGCGAGGGTCGCGTATAAATATCTAGCCTTCCCTAGGCCTCTCTTACTTTCTTCGTCTTTCGTTTTGTATAGTAATTATACTATACCCTTTTATATCTACACTTCGTACCTATATTCTCGCTTTTACTCTTATATCTTATAGGCTAGGCTCTCGTCCTAACACTTCACGCCGCTACTAGGGTAGATTCCTAATAAGGATATACCCGAAGACGTTATAATCGGCGAAGTAATAAACGCTTTAGCCGTAAACGCTTCGTTAATAGTCACGTCTAACCCGGTAACTATAGGTAGGCTACGTAAGTTATTCGCGTAGATGCCTATAGCTCTTCCGGTAGTTACGTATTACGAACCTAATACTAGTACTTATAATAGCCTATAGGCGGCTACTTTAAGAAAGATTACCGTTAGTAGGTAAGTACCGGATATACGTTAATACGGTATAGAGGATAATATAGAGGATAACGCCGCGTTTATAGCGGCTATACTACGAGCTTAAGGGACTAAGCCCGATTTTGAAGGGGGGGTAGTATTACGGCCCTAGGCCTAGCGAATGTCTAGCTAGTACGTGGGTCACGTGACCGCGCGTACTAGCGTAGTACCTCGGCTTATATATAGCCTCGGCGTACCTCGCGCTCCTCTTTCCTACGTACCTAGCTACTTTATATTAATACGACTATACACCGTTATACTATCGACCTATACTTTCTATTAAGAGACGTAGTAATAAGGCTAGTAGAGTATAGACCTAACCTTACTCTAGAGGTAGGGTTAGGCTATATCTCTATCTAGATAACGATAGCGACGGGGATAGAAGAGGAGCTTCGGGGCAAAAAGCGCCTTAACTAGAAAAAAGCTCCCTAGAAGGAGATCCGGAATCTACTTAAATAGTACCTAAATAACACTAGTATCGGGGAGACGGAAGCCGAGCTTAATAGTACGGTAGAATAGATAATAACGACGATATAGTAGGCGACCGAGAAATATATACTAGAACTAAGACCCTCGAAGTACTAGAAGCCCTTCTAGACCCTAGAGTACTTAGCTAAAGTTAAGGACGTAAGGAGGGTAAGGCGAAAATAGACAAAGGAGCAAAGCTAAGAAGCATAGGACGAGTACTAGGAAGTAAGTTAGATAAAGAAGGCCTAAATACGACGAGATAAGCGACAAGACTAGAGGGTAAATATAGGTCTCGTAATAGAGAACCCGGAGTAGATATAGCGGCTTATAAAGTAGGTAAGGGCCGGAGACGGGGACGGGACACCGTACTTCCCCCTAATCTAGGATACGATAGGTATAATATAGATAATACCGGAAGGGAAGGCGAAGGCGTTCGCCGACTACTTCTTTATAATATAGTTAACGGCCGACATAACGGATATAGAGGGAACGATCTACCCGGAGCTACTCGATATATACTAGATAGTAGGCGAGGAGGAGATAAAGGAGATTATAGAAAAGCTAAAGGGCCGTAAGGCCCCGGGACCCGACGGTATCCTAAACCTCCTCCTTAAAGAATATAAAGAAGAAGTCGCCCTACACCTTGCCGAACTATTTACGGCTTACCTATATAAGAGGTACTACCTACGGCCATTTAGGCGGTCCCTTATAGTCGTCCTAAAAAAGCTATAGAAGGAAGACTATATAAAGCTAAAGTCCTATAGGCCGATCGTACTCCTAAATATAATCGGAAAGATACTAGAGAAGGTCGTAGTAAGAAGAATTATATAGCTTGTCGAGGATAATAACCTACTCCTAGAGATATAGATAGGTAGTAGGAGTAAACGATCTATCCTAACGGCTATAGAGCTTATTACCGAACAGATTTATACTCTCTAGTACTATAGACGGAATAGGGTTATATTACTATTATCTCTCGATATCTTAGGGGCATTTAATAACGTCTCCTACGAGCGACTCCTCTATATCCTACGGTAAGAAGAAATCCCGCGGTAGGTAATAAGTTTCGTAAACTCCTTCCTTAAGGAGCGAATAACGTAGATTATCCTTAGGAAGCGTAAGGAGGGTAACCTTATATATATAGAACACGGGATCCCCTAGGGCTTAATACTATCCCCAATCTTTTTCTTAATCTTTATAGCGGACCTAATCCTACTACTTACCTTACTATAGACGTCGGCCGTAGGGTTCGTCGACGATACGAATATCCTAGCCTAGTTAACGACGACCGAAGAAAACTACTAGCTACTTATAGAAAGACACGAGGTATACAAGGAATAGGTACGTCGATACGGCGCCCGTTTTGCCCCGGAAAAGTACTAGCTTATCTACTTTAGTAAGGCAAGAACCTACTATAATATATAAGTAACGGTAACTATCTACGGTTATATAACGAAGCCCTCTCCCGAATTACGAGTCCTAGGAATCTAGCTAGACCCTAAGCTTAGCTAGAACCCCTAGATTAGGAAAGCCTAGAATAGAGCCTAGGCTAATAAGGCTATAATAACTAGACTTATAACGTTAATATAGGGAGCTACGTTTAATAAGGCAAGGATTATATATAAGACGATTATAAAACTAGTAATACTCTATAGGGTCTAGATATAGAGGATAAGAGGAGTAGGTAAACCGATCCCGAAGCGGATAGAGGGACTCCTAAACCGGACGTAGGCCGTAAACCTTAGACGGATACTAGGAGCCTATAAGATAACGCTAACGAGAGTAGCGGAGGTAGAGATAGGGTCCCCCTAATTAAACATTATATTAAGGGAATAAGGATCTAATACGCTAGGAAGAGGGCGGATTATCTAGTATAATAAGCTATTCGGGACTCTACGGAGAAGATCGCTAGGAGGTACGACCGACTGCCTAGCCTTAGGGTACATTAAAGCTAAAAATAAGACGACCTACGTACGTTTAAAGTCGTTAAGCGAACCTAGGAGTGGCTAGAGAGGAAGGAGGAGGAGGAAAAGGCACGGAGGAAAAAGGGTAATAAGGCAAAGACGTAAAGCCTTATAGAGTAGGTAGCGGGCTACCTTTAGGAATAGGAATAGAAAGAGAATCCCCTACTAAATCGAGGACCCCTAGCCTTACGCCCCTTCTAGACACATAACTACCTACTCTACCGTGACTTAATAAGGGCCGAAGCAAGTATCGCGATATAGATTAGGTCCGAATATATCGGGTTAAGGGCCTACCTATATAGAAGGAAAGTCCCGGACGTATATAGATAGATAGATGATTCATTTACCCGTTATGGTGCCCTCCGGCCCATGCGGGTTTATGTCTATATATGTTACTGCATAAGGTAGGAAACCTATTCCTAGGTAAAAACCTCCTCTCCTTCTCTAATAGCTTCCTTGCCATGAGTTCTCAGTTTTCCTTCTATTAGGGTGCACTAGTGTCATGGTGGTTAGCCTCTGACTACCTTGTCTGCAACCCTGGAGTTGTCCCCCTCTTCCTGCTCTCCTCCTCCTTCTTTCTCTCCTCAATCCATCTCTCTGTTTCCCTAGTAAGAGAGAACTGCTCCAAAAATCCTTGGTGGATGATCCACCTTGTAATTCTCTGGAGGTCTCCCTTATTGCTAATCATGGCTTGGAAGTTTCTGTTCCTTGCCCTTGCCCTCCATTCACCTCTCCCTGTACTCCATTCTTTGCAAACCAGAAGTCTATGTTCGACATTCTGGGACAGGTAGCCGCATGGGCAACTCTTGTCTTCGATACCTGGGACTTTTCTCTGATGCAGGTATGCCCTGACTCCGATGTGTTCAGAGCGGATTTGTATTGCTATGCTTGCTTCTGACCTGGTTAGGTCTGAGTACAGTAGGTAGTTGTGGCTACCAAACTGTTGGAGTGCCTTTGGGGTTCCTGGCCTCTGTGGGGTTCTTGTCCATTCAGTCTTCCAGAGGAGTCCTGCCATCCTTTCAGCTAGAGACTGTTGCCTCTTCCCTTGGCTGGCTGCTGATCCTCTCCCTTGAGCCCTTCTGTCCTGTTCCTGCTGGGCTAGGTGCAGCTGTTCTGTTAGCTCTTTGAACTTCTGCAGGTCCTGCTGCTTCTGTGGGGCTGGATTGGGTCTTGCTTGTCTGTGCCTTCTTGTGCACTGGCTCCTGATTTTGTTGACTGCCTTCTGGATTACTAGCTGGGCTGGGTATGCAGACGTCTTTCCTGCATACTGGTATCTCAACCCTTGAAGGTAGAGCTTAGCTGGTGGGGAACAGCCAGACTCCATTTCGACCACCCTTGTTGGAGTTGACTTGTATGCTCCAAGCACCTTTTTCAGACAGGAGGCTTGGGCTCTGCTGATGGGATCTACAATTCTCTTTAGGATCTTGTCTTGGGCTGACCAGAGCTGGGCTCCATATAGCATGGCTGGCTTCACAATGGCCTTGTATATAACCTTTGCTTTCGCAAATGTGGCTCCCTATGTGGAGGCTGTAAGCCTGTCGATTGATTGCCTGTTGTTGTCTGCTCTTGCCTGTGCTTTCTTGACCTGTAGTCCCCAGCTGAGCTTTGGATCCAGCCATATTCCTAGCACCCTTAATTCACTTAAGGGTTCTGTTGTGTGTCCCTGAATGGTGATTGGGGCTTGCATATTGTGTCTGTTTCTGGCTCTACTGAAGTGGATGAGTTGATACTTCTCTAGGGCAAATCTGGCTCTATGTTTCCTGGCCCATTCCTCACATTCCTTGTGTTTCTTCTACAAGATTCTGCAGTTCTCTTCTGTGCTGTCTGACCAGGCTAGGATGTTTGTGTCATCCACAAACCCTGAGGCTGATGTGTTTCTGGAGTTTAGCTTTGCTAGCAGGTCTGCTATAAAGAGGAGAAACAGGATTGGAGACATTGTTGATCCCTGTGGGATTCCTGTCTCTGTAGGCATGCTATCAGATTTGTATCTGCCCAGTCTTAGTCTTGTGGTTCTGCCTCTAAGGAAGGACTGAATGAACTGGACTGTCCAGTTAGGGATAGCCTTCTGTTTCAGGATGTGGATCAGCCTCTGGTATGAGACATTGTCAAAGGCTCCTGATATGTCCAGTGAGAGGAGTGTGGCTGCTTTATTGTTCCTAAAGTGCCACAGGGTCTTGATCTGCTCTGTGATAAGTTCCACAGCTGTTAGTGTTGATCTTTGTTTCCTGCCTCCTATCTGTTCTTCAGGAAGGATTCTATATTCTTCAGCTAGGTTTGTCAGCCTTTCTGCTATGATCTTTTCTAGGAGTTTGCCTAGTGTGTTGAGCAAGGCAATAGGTCTGTATGCCTTTAGCTTTGTGTAGTCCTCTTTCTGTGGTTTTCTCAAGACCACAGTCAGTGACTCCTTGAAGTGTTTAGGGCAGTGTCCTTAGGCCATACACTATGAAAAGATGTTTGACAGTGCAGGGGAGATCTGGTCCTTGCATGTCTTGATGAACAAGTTTGGAATCCCATCTGGTCCTGGGGCCTTGTTTCCTAAGAGTCTCTTAATGATGCTCTTGATCTCTCCCTCTCCCACTGTGCAGGATTGCTCTAGTGGTGTTGGATACACACTGCCCTCCAGATCCTGCAGGTCAGCTTCTACCTGTGTGCCAAAGAAATGTTTCCCCAATGCCTGTGCCTTTCCTGGGAGAGTGTGTTGGATTACTTCTTCCTGGTCTTCAATGTTTGGAAACTGGGGCAGCATGTTTCTGTCCTGTGTGGGTTGTCTTGCCCACTTTGCTAGTTTCCACATCTTCTCAGGATTCTGGGTAATGGATCCAACTGTTGACCTCCACTCCAGCATCTTGTCCCTCTTGATCTGGGCCTTCTTGTCTCTGGTTGCCTGGTTGTATCTGTCCTATGCTTCCTGGGAGTGACTCTGGGTAAGGGCTCTCCTGGCCTGCCTGGCTGCCTTGACCTTCTCTGAGCATTCCTTTGTCCAGAATGGCTTCTGGTACAGTGACTGTTTCTTTTCTCTGGTGTAGGCTGCTGCAGTTTCCTGCATTGTTCTAACCAGTTCTGCCACTGCTTGGTCTATGTCTGAGGCTGTTTCCAGTCTCCTGGTCTCTAGTCTAGCTAGCTTCTGTTCCAGGTCTTGTCTAATCTGTTCCCAGTTGGCTGCCTTCCAGGCCAGCTGAGGTTCTAGGTCTCCTTCCTGCTGTGTCTGTGTTTCAAACTCCACCTGAATTGGGAGGTGATCTGATGAGGACTCCAAGTCCTGGTTAACCCAGCATCTGGTGACCTTCTGCTGCAGGTCATGTGATGCAAAGCACAGGTCAATGGTGCTTGAGCTTGCTCTCTATGACCAGGTAGTTAGGCCCTTTGGGGTAACTAGGTGCATGTTGTTGCTTTGGGTAGTGGAGAGGAGTCTGTTAGCTAGGAAGTGATGGGCAGGTGCAAAGTCTGATCCCTATGTAGGATGGTGCAAGTTGAAGTCTCCTAGCACGATGTGTTGGGAGTCACTCTGCAAGATGTCTGGCAGCTGTTGTAGTGTGCCCAGCTAGGTGCTGCTTCTGGAGCTGGGGGGTGGGTTGTATACACTGTGGATGTGGATGCTGCCTTGGTTGATGTTGAGTCTAACTGAGGTGATGTCTCCCCCTTCCTATTAGATTTGTTCCCAGCTGTCTGTTGCTATCTCTTTGCTGATGTACATGCATGTTCTAGGAGTGCCTTGTTTGGCTAGGAGTATGTGATACCTTAGGTCGTTAGCAGTAGATAGTCTGTTAGATTTACTGTTGATCCAAGGTTCCTAGACTGCAATGACTAGGTGTTTCTTTGGGTCCAGTGCTTAGAGAAAGCTTCTCTGGACCTTGTGCTGGCTTTTGTTGACATTGTACTGGATAGTGGTAAGATTAGGTGTCTCAATCATGACTCATCCATGCTGGTCTCCTGCTGGTCTTCTCGTGCTTCCTGCTGCTAGCTGCTATTTGGGATTGTGGTAAGGTTAAGCCTGCTTTGTGACGGGTCTCTTCCTGCAACCACAATTGATTTTGGTCTACCTATGGCAGGGTGGCCTTGGGCCTGTGTGGTCTCTTCTGTTCTGCCTCTTTTCAGAGGGTTGTAGACAGTCCTTAGGGGTTCTTGGGTGATTGTCCCTGTCTGGAATCTGATAGGGGTGTTGATCCTGGCTTCTCTTGCCCTCCTCTTTGCCTCAATCCTAGCTGTACAGTCTTGGGACCAGGAAGGGTGTTTCTTTCCACAGCATGCACATCTGGCTTCGCTCTTTGGGGCTGTGCAATTCTGTACTTTGTGGCTACTAGCACAGTGGGAACAAGTGTCCTTTTGGCTTGGGCATCTAGTAGAGATATGACCATACTGTTGGCACTTGAAACATTGCAGTAGTCTATAGGTGCTTCTATAGATTTCTGTGTCCATTCTTTCACATTCCTAGTAGATGCCCTTATCAAGCACGGTGTTTGCCTGTTCTACAGTGCCTATCCAGAGCACTAGAGAAGACTCTCTCTTTGTGTCCTTTGTCTTTCTGTTGACCTATGCTGCTTTTGTGATCTGTAGCCCTGGGCGTACAGCCTAGTTCTAGTCCTGCAGCCTCTTAAGGTCTCCTTCAATGTCACACTTTGTGGTCATCCTATAGGCAATAACTATATTTTGTTGGTGTGAGACCTTAGCCGTCTTGCCTAGTTTGACTGTCCACTCCTTCTGTGTCTCTAGCCTCTTCCTATCTTGCTCCTGTGCTGTGAACAGCTTAAGGACACCTCCCTTCTCTTTCCTAGCTCTAATGATGCCTTGTATCCCAATCTTCTGTATAATCTCCTTGCCTGACAGGCCCTCAATCTCTTTCTACTCTTGCTAGTCGGAAATGTAGACCTTGATAGCTGTTTTCTAGGGGGGAGGGTTTTGGGATGTAACTGCTGCCTAGGTTGGTTGGCTTAGTTTCTGGCCTTCCTGTGTCCTCTTCTTTACTACTGCTGCTACTGTCCTATTAATGATCTGTCCTGTTTGGCTCCTTAGTGCCTTTAGCCCTCTAGGAGCTCTAAAATCATCCCCTTAAGTGCTCTTTCTAGGTGCTCGCCATCTCCTGCCATTGCTATTGTTTCTGCCTTCCTGTAGACCTCCTTCCACTCGTTACTCTCCTGCTCCTAGTCGTTTCCTGCGATCGCTATCATCGTGTCACGCCGTTTTTAGTAGATATATATAGGTAACCTATCTATATTGATTGACAAAGCCTATATAGGAGTTAGTACCGCCGGCGCTTCCCCTAAGTAGCGGGAGCTCTACCTACTATATAAAGGCTTCAAAGAAGATCACTAGGTACCTAAGATTAACCCTAATCTAGGACTTTAGTTCTTAAAGTCTAGAAAAGGACAACTTATTCGATACTATAATTCTAATTATGAAATAGACAAAGTAGATAGAGTATTACGAGACAGCTCTTTTTACGAATTGCCTCGTAATATAGTATTGTCGGCTGTACGCCCGCGCGCTAGCGGCCGCTAGTACCCGCTAGCTCGATTCGCGCGACTTTATCTTCTCGCGCTTCTTACGCTCTCTTAGATAGTTTACGTAACTATATATATCTTTGCCCTAGAGATATACTCTAGTAATCCTTATAGATCCGGACTATCGATCTCTACGCTAAAACACGACATATTCGAAAGCTCTTATTAAGGCCATTCTAACGATATATAAAGCAGGCCACTGCCCCTAGGACTAAGGGAGTTCTACCTTATTTAATCTGGACAGCTTAAAGCTCTCTTCACCCTATTTCTTTAGCTCTAAACGCCGCGGAGGTGCCTAGCTATATTAGGCAACTCCTAGGCAATATTAGCCTAGGCTACGGTACTAACGGCGCCTACGGCCCTATAGGCGAAGCCCCCTTAAGACAACTAGTAGCAACTTATAGAGGACGCAAAAAGTATAGAAACTAACGATCAGCTCCCTTACCGGTCTCTATAGGTAATGATCACTTAGCTACGTACGGCGCTTATACTGTCGTATTACCGAGGGCAATAAGAAATAAGGACGACGTCCTAGGCGATTAGTAAGGCTACCCGGAATCAACACCCCTATAGCTAGGTATCGGTCGCGGCATCGATACTAGGCCCCCGCCTAACGCACGATATAGTTACGATCCGTATTATAGCAAAGGAAGACTAGGCCGAAGTTACGAAGCTATCGAATAAGGAGCTCGCCTAACGAATTAACTAACTAGGGGTAGTCGTAGTGAACTAACAGTCTAACGGCACTCTATAGATCTATACTAGCTCTACTACTACTAGGAGGCACCTAGAGGCACAGCTATAGTAGGCATCTAAGGTTACGGTATTAGCGAAGGTCTTAACGAAGTAATTTACGATCCTAGTCTACGATATACCTAAGGAGTTTGACCTAACTAACTAGGGTTACCTACGCGCTCTCTAAGAGGACAACCCGGTCACTCTTAACTCTCTAATCTAGAAGGCGACTTGGCTCTATAGGAAATGGCTAGAAGGCAAGAAGGCCTCGGCGCTAATAGTATAGCTATAAGACGCGAAAGCGGCGGATCTAGCGATAGAACAAGGCCTAGTCTAGTAATATAGCCTTAAGATAGTAGAAAAGCACTTCTTATCCTTTCGTGTCCTCTAATGCTTTAAATGCTAATAGTATAGACACTAAACCTATACGTGTACAAATAAGTAGGCCTACTCGAACTATATAGGAGACTATATATTAAGGGGCTATATATCGACTACGAGACGGTACGCGAACTGTCCGGGGTACTACCTATCGTATAGTACGGAATGCCTATAGCGGAAACTAGCGAAAAACAAGGCATTTACAAATAGAACCGTCGCCCTAAGATTCTACGGCGACCGTAAGGCTAGCCTATACCGGAACTAACTAGCGGCGGTCGGGTATAAGCGCCCTAGGGCCGAGAACGATATAAAGGATACGTAACCTAGGGCGTACGGGAGGCTACGTGCTCTACTAGCTACGGCGAGGGAATCTAACTAGGCCCGGCTCCCCTTTAGTATATAGCCGATAGGCGTAGACTAGGACGTATAGGGTAGTAGGACATAGGACGATATAGAGGAAATAATTGTCGATGCCGATAACTAGCCTCGATACGCTTAGTATTATCTAGTATAACGTTAACTATAGTAAGGATATAGTCTAGAACCATTTCCTATACGAGGCGGACCCGCGCGTCTACTACGTCCTTATAATCTAGGAGCTATAGATTAACCCGTACTATAAGAGCCTAACGACCTACAAGTTACTAGGCTATACGACAAGCCTACGAGGCGACGGCAGACCCCGTACGTACTTCTATATTAGTAAGGACATACTAGAATCCGACTGGGAGGTAGTGTACTACGTAGACGAAGAAGGCGGGGGCTATATTACCTCCCTCTACGTAGGTAGTACCTAGATATATAACCTATATATATAACCGCTAGCCTCGAGGTCTAGCCGCGACCTAGGGGTCTATAGACACCTAGATAGTACGCTTAAGAGACAAGGGTGCCACATCGTAGTAGGAGACTTTAATATATACTACCCTTCCTAGGAAAGCCTTATATAGCCGCACCCTATAGCCGACGAAGTACTCGACTTAATAGCGAGCAACGTAATTGCCCTTAATACCCCGAAGGACCTAGGCACCTAGAAGAGAGGGGGACTCTAAGGCACGATCGACCTCTCCTAGATCTTAGATAGCTACTACTATACGGTAACCTACTATAGGATCAAATATAAACTCGAGGCGTCGTTAGACTATATACTAGTCAGGACCTCTATTACGATATAGATATAACGTATACTAGCGAGAACCCCTAAGCTAAACTAGGGAAAGGCCTACTAGGCCAACATCTAGGCGTACCTCGATGACTCTAAGAGGCTAGTCTAGATCGCGTAGTAGCAATATAATAGTAAAGACGAGATAGACGAAGCAGTCTAGGGGTTAATAGACGAAATAAGAAAAGCGACCTTACTTTACGTTCCGCTTACCTAACTAACGATATAGTCTAAACTATACTAGACGCCGGAGTATACTACGGTAGTAAGAGAAGCAAGGAGAGCCCGCCGGGTATAGACGAGTAGCTATAGCGAGGAGGCCTAGAACGTATATAGGGAGGCATACTAATAGAAGAAAGCTATAATACGGAGGGAGAAAGCAGTCGGCTAGAGGGCTATAGTAGAAGAAATCGCCGGTAAGCTAGAGAGGATGTAGAAGCTAGCGAAATAGGCCCGACAGGACCCTATATAGGGCCCCTCCTTCTCTATCCTAGCGCTATAATCGCCTAGTGGCCCGGTTAGCGACCCCGAGGCTAAGGCGCGTCTACTAGCTAGTAAGTTCTTCCCGCCCCTAGTCGAGGCTAATCTAAGCAACATAAACAGCTCTACTCCCCTAGCCCCTAGTATCGCGGTCTAATAGGAGGTGCCCGAGGGAGAAGTTGCCGCTATACTAAGGAAGTTACCGGCGAAGAAAGCCCCGGGGCCGATAGGATCCTAAACGAGCTACTAAAGAAGTATAGAGATCAACTAGTCCTAGTAGTTATAGCGATCTTTAACGCCTACCTATAGACCGGATACTACCCGATAGCTTTTAAACAATCGACGATAGTGGTCCTACGTAAGCCGTAGAAGGAAGACTATACGTAGGTAAAGTCGTACCGCCTAATTACGCTCCTTAATACTCTTAGGAAGGCGCTTAAGAAGCTAGTTATAACGAGACTCTCCGAGGCGGTAGAGGAACACTCCCTACTCCCGGACACCTAGATAGGTACGCGCCTATAGCGATCGATACTATCCGCGATAGAACTTATCACCTCTTAGGTAAAGGCTATCTAGTATAAGAATAGGGACAAGGTGGCTTCCTTACTTAGCCTAGACATATCGGGAGCCTTCGACTACGTATTATACCCGCGGCTACTCTATATCCTAAGGTCGAAAGGACTCCCTAAGTGGCTTGTCAACTTCGTACGGTCCTACCTCTAAAACCGTAGTACGTCGATCCTAGTCGGCTAGTATAGAAGCCTATTTTAAGTAGTCTATACTAGAATCCCGTAAGGCTTAACGCTAGTACCTATTCTGTTCCTCTTCTTTATAGCGACGCTACTCCTAGCCCTAGAATCCTAGAACACCGCTACGAGCGGCTTCGTAGACGACATAAACATCCTAGCGTAGTCTTCCTCGACTAAGGAGAACTATAGGCTACTAGAAGAGAAGTATAAGATCTACGAGGACTAGGCTAGGAGGCACGGGGCTCGGTTTGCCCTAGAAAAGTACAATCTAATCCACTTTACGCGCCGGCCACGGTTCTACAATATATAAGCTTCTATCTAGATATAGGGGCATACGACTAACCCGGCAAATCAGCTTAGGATCCTCGGACTATAGGTAGACCCGGCGCTACGGTAGAGGAAGTACGTATAGGCAATATTACGGAAAGCTAAACAGAATATAGTATTATACTAGAGGCTTACTACGTCTATATAGGGGGCGGACTTCCGGTAGTCACGACTTCTATATACGGCTATTATACGGCCAGTCCTTACCTATAGTAGCTAAGTGTAGTCCTTAGGCAAGAGGGCCTACCTATCGAAGGGACTCGTCGCGCCGCTAGCGAAGATCTAAAACTAATGCCTAAGGAAGGTCACTAGGGTATAAGTCGATACTAACGAGAATGCTTAAGTACGAGACCGCTATACCGCCGATCGACCTATACATCTAGGGACTACGGACCTCCTACTTAGGCAAGTCGGCACAGTATCTAGTATAGAAGGTCATCGCTAGTGTAGTCGTAAGGGCCCGCGAATTAGTACTAGCGTATAAGGGCATTCGACCCGGAAACGAGCCGAACTACCGGGTAAGGGACGAACAGCTAGTAATATAATAGAAAGGTAAGAAATCGTTCATAGAGTAACTATAGAAAGAGAGGTAGAACAACTAGGTTATAGGGTATAGTAGACGCCCTTAGCTAGCGGGATAACCTAAGGGATAGTTAGCTACAAAATCCGCGGTCAAGCACCCCCCGAAGCTTATCTACTACCGCCTTACGAGGGTATAGAGTAGTATAGCAACCTAACTACGAAGCGAACACATCGGCCTCTATAGGTACCTATTATAGAGGAAGGTTCTAGGATATACGAATACTAGCTACCCCTACGGCTATCGCTCCTAGAACGTACGGTACGTACTCCTCGTCTGTCCGAGGTGGTCGCTAGGAAGGGGGGAGTAGATAGTAAAGGCGAGGAACCGGACGATTAGGGCACTTCTTAACAACGCTAAGGACCTACGGCGTATTACGAACTAGATACTAGAGAAGGGCTAGCTAGAATAGTACCGCCTAGTAGGAGTAGTATAGAAAGAGAGGACACGACGTAGCGCGACGAGACCGGCTAGGAGCGGGGGCTAACGGGGTAGTGATATAGACTACGTACGTTTAGAGGGAAAGCTAAACTAGATAAGGAGTAGTCGGGGGCGGGAAGGGTTTTCACCTATTCGGGTTTCCCTTTGTATATAACAATAGATATATACCTATATAGGCCGGATAGGGTCCTAGAACAGGGGAATAACAAATCTATCTATCTATCTATATCTTTGCCCGACCCTATTATAGTACCCTCGCCCGTAATAGTTAGTTACGCCTACCTACGAGTAGAGAGCTAACCTCTACGTATAATACCGAGACCGCCCGAGATAGTACGATAGTACTAGACCGTACGATTAATTCGCGATAATAGAGAACGCCGACGAGGCCTCTCGACGCTATCCCCTACGACCTTTAAGTATACGACCTACCGCCGCTACTTAGTAATAGTAGCACCTATATTATACGCCCTCTATCTTAGACGAGTTACTTATCGGAGACCCTTAGAACCTAGAACTTTAGAACTAGCTTAACTCGATCCTTAGCGATAGTATATACCCGGACCGCGTAAGTAGGATATAGTATAAGTAAGGGAACAGAATAGATAGGTCTACTCTCTCTTATCTTTATATACCCGATTTATAAATTCTTATAACTATTAAATAGGTACGAGTTACGTAGTAGTAGAAGACGGCGGATTATATAAAAGACGAAGAAGGACCTAATAGGATAGCGTATATCTATATATAGTATCGCTAGTATTAGTAGTATAGGTAGATGCTAGGTGTCCGGATGTTTACTAGCCTATAGGCTAGTAAACCCTAGTCACGTGATCTAGTTATATAACACACCTATACCTATATACTTGTCCTACGGCCTATATGTTCTTAACACTCCTACTTAGGCCATATAGTCTCCTATAATCCCTTTACGTAAGCTAGAGCTACCTTATAAAGTTTTAGAACTACTAGCTATTAAGGGGCTTTATTAACCTATTAGTAGCTATGTCCGTTATATAGTAGTAGTCTACTACAATCTTCTTCTACCACTAGAGATGTCTAATATAGTTATATATAACATCAATATACTTTGACCTTTTATATATATAGGCATCTTTAATAAGTGTTAAAGCGGCTTAGTTATTACCTATAAGCTTGACTAGCCTTAGCTCGTTAATAGTGCCCTTACTTACCCTTATACTCGGCTAGAAAGAGCCCTTTCCTACTAGTTCTAGGCACCCTATTTCCCTAAGAACAGTAGTAAGAAATTGTGACTAGTTTACGGCTACGTTTATAGCTATAAACTTAGCTTCTATTATTGATGTTATAATAGACTTCTACTTCCTACTTATCTAGGACATAGGTAATATATAAAAGAACTATACGTATCCTAGAATTAAGACTCTATCCACTTTGTCTATAGCGTAGTTAGAGTCCGAGTATCCCTAGAGATTGCCCCCTCCCTTTCTATATATAAGACCTAGGTCTAGGTACGACCGTAGGTATCGGGAGAGCTTCTTTAAAGCCTTTATATACTACTACGAGGGATCAGCAATATATAAGCTAATTCTTCTAAGGGGGAATGCTAAGTCTGGCCTTGTTATTGTTATTAGCCACATCTAGGTACTATTATAGCTCTAGTAATTCTATTTGTTACACCTCTTATCTATAGGAGCCGTAGGTACTAAATGCTCGTAGCTCTCTATAGGTAAGTAGGTTAGCGTAGCCTTCTCTCTAGCTATGTTTATCTTAGCTAAGTTAGCGTAGCTATAGTGTCCTTAATTAAGCTTTAAAGTGCCTTAGGACCTGTCTCTTATAATCCTTATTCTAAGGATCTTCGTAGGTTTACTAAGATCTTTAATCTTAAACACTTTTCTAAGCTTAGCCTTAAACTACTGAACATATAATAGCTTCGAAGCTGCAATAGGTATGTTATCTATATAGGTAAGGACTATAAGGTCTCTATCTATATAGATAAGTAGGTATAGATCTACCTAGGACTAGGTAAATCTAATCTTCTCTAGCTTTGTAACACAGAGCTTATTCTAGTCTCTAGCTGCTTACTTAAGCCTATAAAGGCTTCGTAGGACCTTGAACACTATATTTAGAGGTGCTTCAACTCCTAGGCGTAGGATTATATAGATGTCAGGTCGACGACGAGAATCACCTATACGTGGTGTCGGCTACGAACCTCTCGTCTAGCTACGAGAGAGCCAAGTATTCTCACGCTGGAGCGTCGTGGGCGCGACGGGCGCGTAGCGTAGGCGAAGCCGCGGCGAACAGAGGACTACTAGCAAAACGGGTATGAAAACTATCCGACGAGCGTGTACTCGTGTCGGGAGCGAGTCCCTCTTCTTTCTACGTGTAAGAAGGGCGCGGAACCGTGGCCTATACGCTCGACAGGACACCTCTGGTATAAGTGCAGAATTTTCACCTCCGGAGACCGCAAACCGAGCGGGCTAAGCGACGAACATTAGACGAGCGGACTACAGAACAACAACTGAGCGGACTATGCAACGGCGTCGAGCGGACTACGAAACAATCTGGTGTTTGCCAGCGGGCAATACGGTGGGTAGGTGGACACGCGACGAAGCCTGTAAGGGCCTGTTGAACACCCGGTATAGGAACGAGGGTTTTGCCTGAGGCACTGCCTGTCCCGCTACACAACGCACCTAGTCTGACATGGTAGATTGCGACGAGGAAAAGACGATAGCCTAAGCAAGGAAAAGACGGCTGTTAGGACGGGGAAAAGACGTACAATGCAAGTGGATTAGTTCTGTGATCGGGGAGGATCGAGGGCAGGGTGATAAGGAACTTCATATTGGTTAGTAGGTGGAAACGCAAGGAGTACGCTGCCCGGCGTGGTGTGTGCCCCGAGCAAACCTGCGAGGCATGGACGGCCGCTTTCTAGAGATAGGCTGCGGTAACGCGAAGGGCGTCAAAACCTGGGGCGTGGTGTACACTGGCAGCGACGGCTGACACTGTCTGTACAGCCCGAGAGGACGGATGCGCATGTCGGTCAATAGAGAGCACTAAAGGGCTTAGGCCTATAGAGGTGGATATTGGCTTAAGGAGCAAACAGGGAGGGAGGGCGTAGAGGGAAGCTTTTGCTCCGGGCTAACCTCTCGAAACGAGGCTACACGGTGGTGCTAGATGAGTGGGAAAGCGCGGTTAAGACTTGTCACCTTATCTCGTAGCTAGCTTGCTAAATACGATTCCTTCCTTGCGTGCTTGACAAGGGCATCTTCTGGGAATGCGAAAGAATGGACACAGAAATCCATAGAAGCGCCCACAGACTACTGCAATGCTTCAAGTGCCAACAGTATGGTCATATCTCTACTAGATGCCCAAGCCAAAAGGACACTTGTTCCCACTGTGCTGGTAGCCACAAAGTACAGAATTGCACAGCCCCAAAGAGTGAAGCCAGATGTGCATGCTGTGGAAAGAAACACCCTTCCTGGTCCCAAGACTGCACAGCTAGGATTGAGGCAAAGAGGAGGGCAAGAGAAGCCAGGATCAACACCCCTATCAGATTTCAGACAGGGACAATCACCCAAGAACCCCTAAGGACTGTCTACAACCCTCTGAAAAGAGGCAGAACAGAAGAGACCACACAGGCCCAAGGCCACCCTGCTATGGGTAGACCAAAATCAATTGTGGTTGCAGGAAGAGACCCGTCACAAAGCAGGCTCAACCTTACCACAATCCCAAATAGCAGCCAGCAGCAGGAAGCACGAGAAGACCAGCAGGAGACCAGCATGGATGAGTCATGATTGAGACACCTAATCTTACCACTATCCAGTACAATGTCAACAAAAGCCAGCACAAGGTCCAGAGAAGCTTTCTCCAAGCACTGGACCCAAAGAAACACCTAGTCATTGCAGTCCAGGAACCTTGGATCAACAGCAAATCTAACAGACCATCTACTGCTAACGACCCAAGGTATCACACACTCCTAGCCAAACAAGGCACCCCTAGAACATGCATGTACATCAGCAAAGAGATGGCAACAGACAGCTGGGAACAAATCCAACAGGAAGGGGGAGACTTCACCTCAGTCAGACTCAACACCAACCAAGGCAGCATCCACATCCACAGTGTATACAACCCACCCCCCAGCTCCAGAAGCAGCACCCAGCTGGGCACACTACAACAGCTGCCAGACATCCTGCAGAGTGACTCCCAACACATCGTGCTGGGAGACTTCAACTTGCACCATCCTACATGGGGATCAGACTTTGCACCTGCCCATCACTTCCTAGCTAACAGACTCCTCTCCACTACCCAAAGCAACAACATGCACCTAGTTACCCCAAAGGGCCTAACTACCTGGTCACAGAGAGCAAGCTCAAGCACCATTGACCTGTGCTTTGCATCACATGACCTGCAGCAGAAGGTCACCAGATGCTGGGTTAACCAGGACTTGGAGTCCTCATCAGATCACCTCCCAATTCAGGTGGAGTTTGAAACACAGACACAGCAGGAAGGAGACCTAGAACCTCAGCTGGCCTGGAAGGCAGCCAACTGGGAACAGATCAGACAAGACCTGGAACAGAAGCTAGCTGGACTAGAGACCAGGAGACTGGAAACAGCCTTAGACATAGACCAAGCAGTGGCAGAACTGGTTAGAACAATGCAGGAAACTGCGGCAGCCCACACCAGAGAAAAGAAACAGTCACTGTACCAGAAGCCATTCTGGACAAAGGAATGCTCAGAGAAGGTCAAGGCAGCCCGGCAGGCCAGGAGAGCCCTTACCCAGAGTCACTCCCAGGAAGCATGGGACAGATACAACCAGGCAACCAGAGACAAGAAGGCCCAGATCAAGAGGGACAAGATGCTGGAGTGGAGGTCAACAGTTGGATCCATTACCCAGAATCCTGAGAAGATGTGGAAACTAGCAAAGTGGGCAAGACAACCCACACAGGACAGAAACATGCTGCCCCAGTTTCCAAACATTGAAGACCAGGAAGGAGTAATCCAACACACTCTCCCAGGAAAGGCACAGGCATTGGGGAAACATTTCTTTGGCACACAGGTAGAAGCTGACCTGCAGGATCTGGAAGGCAGTGTGTATCCAACACCACTAGAGCAATCCTGCACAGTGGGAGAGGGAGAGATCAAGAGCATCATTAAGACACTCTCAGGAAACAAGGCCCCAGGACCAGATGGGATTCCAAACTTGTTCATCAAGACATGCAAGGACCAGATCTCCCCTGCACTGTCAAACATCTTTTCACAGTGCATGGCCCAAGGACACTGCCCTAAACACTTCAAGGAGTCACTGACTGTGGTCTTGAGAAAACCACAGAAAGAGGACTACACAAAGCTAAAGGCATACAGACCTATTGCCTTGCTCAACACACTAGGCAAACTCCTGGAAAAGATCATAGCAGAAAGGCTGACAAACCTAGCTGAAGAACATGGAATCCTTCCTGAAGAACAGATGGGAGGCAGGAAACAAAGATCAACACTAACAGCTGTGGAACTTATCACAGAGCAGATCAAGACCCTGTGGCACTTTGGGAACAACAAAGCAGCCACACTCCTCTCACTGGACATATCAGGAGCCTTTGACAATGTCTCACACCAGAGGCTGATCCACATCCTAAAACAGAAGGCTATCCCTAACTGGACAGTCCAGTTCATCCAGTCGTTCCTCAAAGGCAGAACCACAAGACTAAGACTGGGCAGATACAAATCTGACAGCATGCCTACAGAGACAGGAATCCCACAGGGATCAACAATGTCTCCAATCCTGTTTCTCCTCTTTATGGCAGACCTGCCAGCAAAGCTAAACTCCAGAAACACATCAGCCTCAGGGTTTGTGGATGACACAAACATCCTAGCCTGGTCAGACAGCACAGAAGAGAACTGCAGAATCTTGCAGAAGAAACACAAGGAATGTGAGGAATGGGCCAGGAAACATGGAGCCAGATTTGCCCCAGAGAAGTATCAACTCATCCACTTCAGTAGAGCCAGAAACAGACACAATATGCAAGCCCCAATCACTATTCAGGGACACACAACAGAACCCTCTAGTGAATTAAGGGTGCTAGGAATATGGATGGATCCAAAGCTTAGCTGGGGACCACAGGTCAAGAAAGCACAGGCAAGAGCAGACAACAACAGGCAATCAATTGACAGGCTTACAGCCTCCACATGGGGAGCCACATTTGCGAAAGCAAAGGTTATGTACAAGGCCATTGTGAAGCCAGCCATGCTATATGGAGCCCAGATCTGGTCAGCCCAAGACAAGATCCCAAAGAGAATTGCAGATCCCATCAGCAGAGCCCAAGCCTCCTGTCTGAAAAAGGTGCTTGGAGCATACAAGTCAACTCCAACAAGGGTGGTCGAAATGGAGTCTGGCTCCCCACCAGCCAAGCTCTACCTTCAAGGGTTGAGATACCAGTATGCAGGAAAGACGTCTGCATACCCAGCCCAGCTAGTAATCCAGAAGGCAGTCAACAAAATCAGGAGCCAGTGCACAAGAAGGCACAGACAAGCAAGACCCAATCCAGCCCCACAGAAGCAGCAGGACCTGCAGAAGTTCAAAGAGCTAACAGAACAGCTGCACCTAGCCCAGCAGGAACAGGACAGAAGGGCTCAAGGGAGAGGATCAGCAGCCAGCCAAGGGAAGAGGCAACAGTCTCTAGCTGAAAGGATGGCAGGACTCCTCTGGAAGACTGAATGGACAAGAACCCCACAGAGGCCAGGAACCCCAAAGGCACTCCAACAGTTTGGTAGCCACAACTACCTACTGTACTCAGACCTAACCAGGTCAGAAGCAAGCATAGCAATACAAATCCGCTCTGAACACATCGGAGTCAGGGCATACCTGCATCAGAGAAAAGTCCCAGGTATCGAAGACAAGAGTTGCCCATGCGGCTACCTGTCCCAGAATGTCGAACATAGACTTCTGGTTTGCAAAGAATGGAGTACAGGGAGAGGTGAATGGAGGGCAAGGGCAAGGAACAGAAACTTCCAAGCCATGATTAGCAATAAGGGAGACCTCCAGAGAATTACAAGGTGGATCATCCACCAAGGATTTTTGGAGCAGTTCTCTCTTACTAGGGAAACAGAGAGATGGATTGAGGAGAGAAAGAAGGAGGAGGAGAGCAGGAAGAGGGGGACAACTCCAGGGTTGCAGACAAGGTAGTCAGAGGCTAACCACCATGACACTAGTGCACCCTAATGGAAGGAAAACTGAGAACTCATGGCAAGGAAGCTATTAGAGAAGGAGAGGAGGTTTTTACCTAGGAATAGGTTTCCTACCTTATGCAGTAACATATATAGACATAAACCCGCATGGGCCGGAGGGCACCACAACGGGTAAATGAATCATCTATCTATCTATATAGATGTCTTTAAGAAGGCTACTTTAGGTAAAAGCATTATTCACATCTACTAGGTACATCTCGAGATCTCTCTTACACACTACTACCATAAATACTCGGAGAGTATTACGTCTAATAGTAGGTGTAAAGGTCTCTTCGAAGTCAACCCTATATTTCTATAAAAACCCTCTTATAACTAGTCTTGCCTTAAACTTCTTAATAGCTCTACTAATTATTCTTTTTATATTAAAGACCTACCTAGAAGTAATTAGACTCGTACCCTTTAGCGGTACAACTACTTCCTAGGTGTTATTACTTACTAAGGCAATAAGTTTGTTCTCGATTACCTCTCTCTATATATGTCCCTATTCGGGGTCTCCTACGGCTACCTTATAGGACTTTGGGATTAGCACTTCCTACTAATAGGCTATAGCCTACCTAATAGTAGCAAATGTATATTCTTCTACGTCGTTTAGAATCTCCTCTACCTAGCTTATTATAGGGTCTAGATAGAACATCTAGGCGATAAGAGCCTTATAGTGTTTAGCCTTATACTCTTTAAAGTTATTATCTCCGTCCCTCCTTAACCTCTTATTACCTATAACCTAAGGTGGCGCTAGGTGTTCGGATAGGTCGAACTAAACGACATCTTCTTTTTCTTTTATTAGAGTACCCTAATCTCTAAACTTCTAGTATTCCCTAATATCCTTTAGGGGAGGGGGAAGTTATATAAATAGCGGTTACTATAGTATTAATGACTTAGGTAGGTTCTGTATAGATCTACCGTTATCGGCCTTCGATAGTATTAAAACCGCCTTAATATTTTCTCCTAGCCTTCGTAACGGTGTCTCTAATAATCCCCTATCGGAAAATTTCGCCCTAAAGGGCTTCCTCCTAATAGGATTACGCTATAGCGCTCGACTCGGCTAGTTAGTAAAGGTGATACTAAGATCTATATCCCCCCCCTTCTTATTCTTAAACTAGTCGACGTAACTATACGCTTTTATAGCTTTTATGTCGGGATCCTAGAATAGCTATTGTTTTGTAGTGTTTTCTAAGTAGCCTATAAACACGGCTTCTTTTCCTCGGTTTATTAACTTGTCTCTCCTTAAGCCTTGAGGTTAGGCTCTTAGGTCTATATAGACTATAGCTTTATATCCCTAGACGCGGAAATGGTCGACTGACGGTACTTAGCTAGTAAAGGCTTCTTCTAGTAAAAGAGTAATACTATTAATAATCGGACTATTAGGTAGTCTATTTCTAATTACAGTCTATACTTATAAAGCTTCTAGCTAGAACTTAACTAGTATACTAGAGTCTTTAAGTATAGCCCGGACTGTATTCTTAGAGGCTTGAATTGACCTTTCTATAGGTCTATTTTGAAGGGAGTTGTAGGCATCAGTTGTGTCTATCTAAGTGCTAAACTCCTTCTCCTACTCTTTTAGTAAGGCGAGAATTTCCTTTATACTATTACTACGGATCGTAGACAGAAAGCACCTTAACTACCGTTCTACCTAGACCTTCTAATCCCGTAGGGCTATAGGAGCGTCGCTCCTAGCCTTTAAAGGGATTACCTACTTCTTCCTAGAGAAGTTGTCTATAATCTTAAGCTAATATTTATATCCTAGCCTAGAGACTACGCCCTGAAAAGGCCTATAGATGTTAATAGAGACAAGGGCTAGCCTTTCTCCTTTTCTCTCTATAGTAGGTCCCTTAAACTTCCTTATATTAGCAAGGGAGCATACCTTATAACTTAGGTATTTAGAAGGAATAGAGATAGGATCTTTCTTATTAGTAACTCTATAAAGGTTTCTTAGCAGTCCCTTACTAAGGTATACACATCTTCTATACTATAGCTCCTACTAATCTTCGGACTTAGTATTAGCTATAGCGGTGCCGTTACGTTCTTAAGAGAGTATACTAGTATACTATAGCTTAAGAATTTCCGAGATCGAGTAGATAAACGGTACTCCTCCTCAAAGTTTGGTCTAGACAACGGGTTTACTAGACAAGGATTTTAGGATAAAACTAGGTAGTTAGATAGTAAACTATTAGCTAAACTGATTCTACGAAACAAGACTAACTCTAAGGCTAGGAACAAACAAGACATTTTCTAAGACAATTTACTTTCTAGAAGGACTACCTATTACTACACTTCCTATATATATAGCTTATAGATAGCCACCCCTAACCTTGATCCACTTCCTCTTTCAAAGAGGCCTTAGTGTCCTTAGTGAATCTTAGTCAGTTATATATAATAAAGCACAAGAGTTAAGTAACTACTCGGATAAGGGGTACTTGCCCTTAGCTTCTATAGTAGAATAGGCAACCTTATTAACATTATTATCTTCTAATAGTATCTCAGAGTCTAATACGTCGTACTAGGTCGTATAGGCCCTTATAGGCTTACTAGGGGAGGCCTTTGGCTTGCGGCTCTCCTTTATCTACTTTATAAGGTCCGTTATTACCTTAAGGACATTACGAAGGTTTAGTAGTAATGACCTCCTACGAGGTAGTAACGGTTGTCTCTTAGTAGGGTAGGTAACCCTAGCTAGTTTGTCCTTGTTCCTAATAGCCTACTAAGCTGTAGAAAGGTATGGGCACTTGCTTATAAAATAGTTACTACCGTAGAGATAGTACGTAAGCTTGCCCTAGAAACCCTTCCTAGCAAATATAGCTATCCCTTAATAAGTCATTAATTCTTGCTTCTCCCTAAGAATTGCAAGAATGTCTTATAGTAAGAGATTCACGTAGGCATTAATTGTATCGCGAATTGAGCTAAATGAGTCTAGTAGAGCTACTAAGAGTTACTAGATCTTCCTGTCCTTAGTCTTAATGTCTTGGAACTAAGGCGAGATTGAAACAGCCCTCCTTATAATTGAGCTAAGCTCCTACTAGGCGTTATCTATTAACTAGTCCTCTGTCATTACGAAATTGGTGTATTGCTAAAACAAACTTCTTCTAGTAGCGAGAAGTCTTCTCTTATATTTAGCTTTAGCCTATTCCTATAACTCCTTCGTATACCGGATCTTAGATATTATCTCTTAATTATCTATCGACAGATAGATATATATCTTATATAGGGCTATTACATTATACCGTCTATACGATGCCTTCCTTATCGCTTAATCTAAAGGAAGGGATGACTCCGATAATATAGAGGGTGTCGCTATAGATAGGGTTATAGCGGGAATGTCCGTAATAATGTCTTCGAGGACCTAGTTAACCTGCTTTAATACTAGGTGTATTCTTATTAGCTTGAACTATATTTCGTAGTTCTCTCTTATTAGAATAGGTACTACTCTCTTTCTTATAAACCTAGTCTCGTTCTCTATTTTTTGTAAGTTAAGGGACAGGTTGGCTACCGTTAAGTAAAAGGATATATTTGGTCGTACGCGAACGGATCGAAATAGGATAAACCGAACGCGAGCTTGATAGCGGAGAGGATAGCTATCCGCCGGGAAGAGGAGGAAAGTCGGTCGGTAAGGATCGTATTAGTACTAAGACACTATAGCGTAACTCATTTAGTAGAGGGGGTTTCTAAGACACTACGGCTCTCTTAGAATAAACAGTTAGTCGATACGAACGCGATGTCCGGAGAGCGACTCTTCTTAGTAAGCTTACCTACTTGTCTAAGGTATTAGTATAGGCTCCCTAACTCGGAGTCTAATAGTACCTTACTAGGCTCTTTTACGTCTTATATACACCTATAGCACGGCTATAGCTTCCTATATAAGGCGGGTACGGCCTCTAGTCTACCTTCCTTTTGTTCTAAAGAGGAATAACTCTAATACGACTTTATCGAGGGTAAAACACCGAGTTACTAACTTAGGCTTATAACCTATTAAATAGGTACGAGTTACGTAGTAGTAGAAGACGGCGGATTATATAAAAGACGAAGAAGGACCTAATAGGATAGCGTATATCTATATATAGTATCGCTAGTATTAGTAGTATAGGTAGATACTAGGTGTCCGGATGTTTACTAGCCTATAGGCTAGCAAACCCTAGTTAAGTGATCTAGTCATATAACACACCCACACCTATATATATAACGTTGGTCGACGACGAGAATCACCTGTACGTGGTGTCGGCTACGAACCTCTCGTCTAGCTACGAGAGAGCCAAGTATTCTCACGCTGGAGCGTCGTGGGCGCGGCGGGCGCGCAACGTAGGCGAAGCCGCGGCGAACAGAGGACTACCAGCAAAACGGGTATGAAAACCATCCGACGAGCGTGTACTCGTGTCGGGAGCGAGTCCCTCTTCTTTCTACGTGTAAGAAGGGCGCGGAACCGTGGCCTATACGCTCGACAGGACACCTCTGGTATGAGTGCAGAATTTTCACCTCCGGAGACCGCAAACCGAGCGGGCTGAGCGACGAACATTGGACGAGCAGACTACAGAACAACAACTGAGCGGACTATGCAACGGCGTCGAGCGGACTACGAAACAATCTGGTGTTTGCCAGCGGGCAATGCGGTGGGTAGGTGGACACGCGACGAAGCCTATAAGGGCCTGTTGAACACCCGGTATGGGAACGAGGGTTTTGCCTAAGGCACTGCCTGTCCCGCTACACAACGCACCTAGTCTGACATGGTAGATTGCGACGAGGAAAAGACGATAGCCTGAGCAAGGAAAAGACGGCTGTTAGGACGGGGAAAAGACGTACAATGCAAGTGGATTAGTTCTGTGATCGGGGAGGATCGAGGGCAGGGTGATAAGGAACTTCATATTGGTTAGTAGGTGGAAACGCAAGGAGTACGCTGCCCGGCGTGGTGTGTGCCCCGAGCAAACCTGCGAGGCATGGACGGCCGCTTTCTAGAGATAGGCTGCGGTAACGCGAAGGGCGTCAAAACCTGGGGCGTGGTGTACACTGGCAGCGACGGCTGACACTGTCTGTACAGCCCGAGAGGACGGATGCGCATGTCGGTCAATAGAGAGCACTAAAGGGCTTAGGCCTATGGAGGTGGATATTGGCTTAAGGAGCAAACAGGGAGGGAGGGCGTAGAGGGAAGCTTTTGCTCCGGGCTAACCTCTCGAAACGAGGCTACACGGTGGTGCTAGATGAGTGGGAAAGCGCGGTTAAGACTTGTCACCTTATCTCGTAGCTAGCTTGCTAAATACGATTCCTTCCTTGCTTACGGACATCGACCCGAGCACATACCCGGAACCCCTGGACATGGATTGGGCGGTTAGCCCTAACACAGTAACAGGAGTCATAAGTAAGCTAAAGGGACGAAAAGCCCCAGGCCCAGACAGGATACCAAACGTACTGCTAAAAGAGTGTAGAGAAGAGATCGCGCCGAGCCTTGCAAACCTATTTACCGCGTGCCTACGGCTAGGGTATCACCCGAAGCCGTACAGAGAGTCTATGACAGTAGTGCTACGCAAGCCACAGAAGGAAGACTATACTCAGCCCAAGTCGTACAGACCAATAGCACTTCTAAATACGATAGGGAAGGTCCTAGAAAAGATAGTAGCCCAGAGACTTACGCAGCTTGCCGAGGACAACCACGTACTCCCAGCAACACAGATGGGGGGAAGAAGCCAGCGATCGACACTAACAGCAATGGAGCTAATTACGGAGCAAATCCAGACCCTCTGGCACTACGGCAGGAACCGAGCGGCGTCCTTACTATCCCTCGACATCGCAGGGGCCTTCGACAACGTCTCACACCAAAGGCTAATACATATCCTACAGCAGAAAGGCATCCCCCAGTGGGCAACGTCGTTCGTCTTCTCCTTTCTCCAGGAACGGACGACATACCTAGTCCTAGGAAGGTACACGTCCGACCCGGTGAAGGCAGAGACTGGAATACCTCAGGGATCTACTCTCTCCCCTATCCTGTTTCTAATATTTATGTCGGATCTAATCCCCCTACTCACCTCTCCGCAAACCTCAGCATCGGGGTTCGTAGACGATACAAACATCCTAGCCTGGTCAGACTCGACAGAAGAGAACTGTCGCCTCCTTGAAGATAGGCACAAGAAATGCGAGGAGTGGGCAAAGAAGCATGGTGCCCGGTTCGCCCCTGAAAAGTACCAACTTATACACTTCAGTAAAGCGAGAACACACCATAATATGAAGGCGGCGGTAAGAATCCAAGGCTACGAGACCAAGCCATCAGCGGAGCTACGAGTACTAGGGATCTGGCTCGACCCGAAGCTAAGCTGGAATGTACAGATTAAGAAAGCCCAGAGTCGAGCGCAAGTCAATGAAGCCTCGATAAAGAGGCTTACGGCATCTACATGGGGAGCAACATTCGACAAGGCAAGAGTAATGTATAAGGCGATCGTCAGACCAGCTATGTTGTACGGGGCACAGATTTGGGGAACAGGAGGCGCAGGCAAGCCGATCCCGAAACGGATAGAGCAACCCCTAAACAGGACACAGGCAGGCAACCTACGTAGGGTACTAGGCGCATACAAGACAACGTCAACAAGCACGGTAGAAATGGAGACAGGAATACCACCAATCGGCCAGTACATCCGGGGAATGAGAATTCAATACGCGGCAAAGACGACAGGTTACCTAGCACAAACCACGATCCAGGAGGCAAAGAATAAGATAGAAAGCCGCTACCGGAGAGGGGCAGGATATAGGACAAGCCAAAAAGAGGATGACCTTACGACCTTTACGGCCGTACAGACAAGCACCGAATGGCTAGCACGAAAGGAGGAGGAGCGTAGGACTCGCCAGGCCGGCGGGAGCAAGGCTAAGACCCAAAACCTAGCGGAACAGATAGCGAGCTGCCTATGGGAGCAGGACTGGAAAAGGAAGCCCCCTAAGACAACAGGCCCGATAGCGCTCCGAGCCTTCCAGAGACACAATTACCAGCTATATAGGGACCTGACAAGGGCCGAAGCAAGCATAGCGATCCAAATCAGGTCCGAACACATTGGATTAAGGGCCTACCTGTTCAGAAGACGCGCACTAGACATCTATAGCCCAGCCTGCCAGTGTGGCTACCCATCGCAAAACCCAGAACATATGCTACTACGATGCCCGCAGTGGGCGAGAGGCAGGGGAAATTGGAGGCACCAAGCGGGAAGGAGAGACTACAAGTCAATTATTAGGGACAAAGGCAACATTCGCCGAATCTCTCGGTGGATACTACAGCAGGGATACCTCCAGCAGTTTAGCCTCGCGAGCGAGACGGAGGAGTGGATAGACAAGAGGCGGAAGCGAGGGGGGTTGCAGATAGGGTAGTCATCAGGGCAGGCCCATGACACTAGCGTACCCCTAACAAGGGAAATTTAAGACGACAACGAGGAGGAAAAGACAGGCGGGAAGGAGGAGGGGTTTTCACCAACACGGTTTCCCCTCTATATATACAAAAACAAGATAGCATAGCTGCATAGGCCAAAGGGCACTACAACAGCTTAATGAAATATCTATCTATCTAATTAGTTACCTATAGCCTCTTTAAGAGTAATACTTATCTATTCTAGATAGATATAACGTGCTTTACTACCGAGCGGGCTATACTACTAAGAGGGCTACTTTTACTAAGAACTATACTACTTCTACTTTAATTACGACGGTATCTTAATACGACGACATCCTATAGAATCGTTACTATAAGGATAATTCCTCTTTAGATTCTTCGCTATCTAGCGAGTCTACTTAATAGGTACGTACGTTATACCCCGACTTGCTATATTACTTATAGCGTTATAGCCTTAGTACTAGCTAAACACTATCTAGCGACTCTCTACTCACTTCTTACCGCCTAGTATCCTCTAGAGGTATCAATTACGACGCCTTATCGAAGGTTAGAGACCCTCTAGACTAAATGTACTTACGCTTTCGTGCTTTCCGCTATATAAGACCTCGTTAGACTTACGTAGCTTACTAATCTAGCTTCGTATAAGAGCTATCTAATACGCTATCTCTCTACTCCCTCTCTATTGCCCTATTAAACGACCTTCCTCTTTCTACTACGCCTTTCTAAACCCGTAACGACGCTCTAAGATATAATAACGCCTATTATAAACCCTGTCTTGTCAAAGTTATAGGTGTCCTAGTTAAGGATGCTATACTTCTCCTTTATATTACGTATAAGTAAGAACTACTTCTCGATAACGTCTAGATCTTCTATTAGGGCTCGCTAACGATCGTATCTACGTGTTATACAAATCTTTAGCTTACGATACCGCCTAATAAACCTGTCTATCTAATTTAGACTAGTAGGCTTAAGACCCTTTTCTTATAGTAATAAATCGGCTATTGCTCTTATACTAGCCTTTAATAGCGGGAAACCTCTAAGATCTAGCTCGAGTATATACTTTAGTATTACCCTCTCTTCTAGCTCTATAAGCTTCTTCGAATTAGGCTCGTAGTCACCCCGAGGAGGTCGTCTATTGAATCGATACCGTAGTATAGTTCGAGACGCGTCGTATACCTTTATAGTAAGTCGATCCGTAATTATCGCGTCGCGTTTCGTGGCCTAGACAGCTAAGGTCAGTTTGGCCTCGTTTTAAGACAATATACGCTATAATAGTAGTTATATAGCTATATCTATAGAAGTAGTATAGTCCTTAGTAAAAGTAGCCCGCTCGGTAGTATAGCCCGCTTAGTAGTAAAGTACGTTATATAATATATAGTCTGCTTTTAAAATACCCTTTATAAGCCTATATAATAACTTTCTATACTTCTAACGTAATAGTTATAAGCCCGGCTAGCGTATTCTAATATTTACTATATTTAGGAAGCCCTAAAGTAGATTTTATATCGTTAAGAATACTATTATAACCGGTATAGTAGTACCCCTAGGCCTAGTAAACCCGCGTAGAACTTTTACTAGCCTCCCTATCCGTAGTTATAGCTACTACCGAAAATAGAGTAACTAGTACCCTACCGTAGGGTACCGTAGTTCTATAGAGCTATAATTAATAGGATAAGTTTAACCGTTAGCTAGAGCTCTACGTAGAGCCTTTAAATGTCTAGACGTATATAGATCCTTACTAACTAAGTAACGAGCTAATAGAGTCTACTTACTTAATGTTTAAGAAAATCTAATAAGCGTATATAATAGGAGACGCTATAGCGAGACACCTTATTAAGCTACGGTAAATAGACGTAGACCGAAGGTAACGGATATACGATATCTTTACTACTACGCGATTAAAGCTTATTACCTACCTTATCCGAATAGTAACCGAGCTAGGGTAATAGCTAATATACGGCTAGAATACCCTAAGAGCGAAATACTAGGGTCTTAAGGATTAGTATAGTCTAGACGATATACTATATAAGTAGTAGCTTATACTTAAGCTATCTAGGCTATAAAAAGCTAGCGTACGTAGAATTAATAACTAGTACTTAGACTAGTTAGTTTTATAGACTAAGATACTTAAATACTTCTACGCCGAGTATAACGACCTTAGTAGGTACTTCCTTCTTACTATTTAGAAGTAGGGAACCGCCGCCTACTACGAGTAATCGAAAGAGTACTATCAAAATTACCGGATCTAAAAATAATAAATGACGGGGCGATAGCGTCGTAAAAGTAAAGAGCGCCCTTTACTCGATAGGATAGGGCTCTATTATATATACCGACAATACTATCGTATAGTAGAGGACGAAGAACGACGCGTAGAGCGACGACGCGCCCGGGAGAAGCGGAGGATAGCGACTAACTATTATAACGACTATAGTAACTATAAGCCGCTAACTAAAAGGACTAGTATACGAAATATAGTATAGAAACGGTAGAATATACCGCTATCGTATATAAAATTATAGCTACCCTCGCGAACGCTAATATACTCTACGAACGCGCGATCCGTAGCCTCCTCGAGAGCTTAGCTAAAGTAATCTAGGAGCTCCTACGGGCTACGAAGACGCTAGCGCTAGTAAAAGACGTAACGAACGCCGACCTCCTACGGGAGATCTAAGCGCTTAGAAGAGCTAGGCCGGCAATATATACCTAAGCGGCTATAGCGGCTATAGAGTAAGCGACGTACCGCGCTAGGCTAGTCTAGCGCGAGGTTACGATATATATCGATAACCCCGAAGAAAGAGAGCGGGTAGCGGTACTCTCGTACTAGCGCCTCGTAGAGTAGGTACGCTAGGCTAGTAAATAGGACATTATTATAGCCTAGAAGCTAAGGAGCGGAGACGTACGGTATAGGCTCGTAACTATAGTAGGGAGACCGACGCTCCTATAGAACGTAGTCTAGGCGGTCGAGGTACTAAATACGAAGAGCGTAATAACGGTCGCGCTAGTATACTAGGCCCTTATATACGGTATCCGAGTCGATACCTTCCTAGCGGATACTAGCCCGGTAGCGATAGGAGCGGTGATTACGAAGGATAACTAGGCTACTATCCTAGGCTTTGTTATTACCTAGGCTTACTAGATAAACAAGCTAGAACGAATAGAGCGGAAATACTCGTCGCTTATAATCGCGTTTAAGTATAATAGCTAGAGGGCCTAAGCCGTAGAGAAGGAACTAGTCCTCGCCTACTCGTACTACTACGTAGAGAAGTATAACTATACCTATATAGTAACCTAGTACTTCCGGTACTAGGGATTTAGGTATACTATAAAATACTACCGACGGGAGACCTAGTATAGCTACTACGCGATAGCGTATAATATCCGCGACTACCTCTAACCCGAGATAAGTAAGTACGCTAACTACGGTAGAGGCTATAAGGCGTAGATAGGTAGGTATAGAGTAAGGAGGTAGGCGGCGGAGTAGGCGGTAGGAGCGCGCCTAGACGTACGATAGGTAGGAGGAGAAATAGCGACCGTAATATACCGACCGAGGGTCGATACCAACGGTTTCTAGCTAGTTATAGGAGTAGGTAAGAAGAGGCGACCGAACGGTAATAGACGCCTAGTATACGGAGTAGGTCGACTAGCGCTTACCGACCTCCGGGCTTAGGCCTCTAGATAGACGCGCCTCGATACGATGATATTCCGCCCTTATAGAGGTAACGTACTCCTACTAGTAGCCCTAGTAGCGGTAGCGGCCCCGCGATAGGATAGTAAGGGCGGGGACGACGATACCTAACCGCGGAGGTAGAATAGAGAACTATAGCTAATATAATAGTCTAACTATAAATAATATGCTTACCTAGCTAACTATTGTATAGTATAACGCTAATAAGAGTAAGGATAAGGCCTAGAAGCCGCTACTTAGCCTCCTATACCCTAGCCGACACTACGTAGTTACTATCTAGGAATAGTAGTATTAACGAGTCGAGGGCCCCTTTGGACCCTAAAGTTTACGCGTCGAATCTTGTTAACCTTTAACGGTTAATTACGTAGTAGGGGTATATAGGGGTACTACTAAGACATATATAGTTAGGAGGCGACCTTAGTAGAAAGGTAGGATTTATAAAGAATCTCTCTATAAGGGTAAAAAAACGGGAATCTAAGAATTTAGATTTATTATCTTTAAGGATCACTATATATATTTTACGGCCCGCGGACCGGTAAGTATATATACCTACGCGTAAGCTATTCTAAGGTTACTAGGCGCGCCCTTATATACTAGGGTAGTTAGTCGTCTATATTTTAGTAGTTAATAAGGGGGGATTTAAGTATATATCTATATATATATATATTGTTTATTATACTATTATAGAGCCTATTAGCCTATATAGCTATACTACCTACTTCTAGTTATAAAGGGGAAACTCGTATTATAAAGTAAAAACCCCCTCTCCTCTCCTATATATTCTTAACCTTACCTTCTTTCGTATTTTCCTTATTAAGGGTATACTAGTGTTATAAGCCTACCCTAATAACTACCTTATCTATACCCCCTTGACCTCCCGCCTCTTCTCTATCTACTCCTCCGTCTCGCTAGCTAGCGCGAACTGTTTAAGAAAGCCCTACTATAGTATCTACTATACTATCCGTCTTACGTCTCGCTTATCCGTTACGATTAACTAGTAGTCGCGTCTTACTACCTTAGCTCTCTACTAGCCTCGTCCTTCTACCTATTACGGGCACCGTAGTATTATATACTCCGGGTTTTATAACGGGTAGTTATACTAGTATACTAGGCTATATACGTCCGGGGATAGGGCGGAGAAGAAAAGAGGACACGATGATAGCGATCGCAGGAAACGACTAGGAGCAGGAGAGTAACGAGTGGAAGGAGGTCTGTAGGAAGGCAGAAACAATAGCAATGGCAGGAGATGGCGAGCACCCAGAAAGAGCACTTAAGGGGATGATTTTGGAGCTCCTTGGAGGGCTAAAAGCACTAAGGAGCCAAACAGGACAGGTCATTAACAGGACAGTAGCAGTAGCAGCAAAGAAGAGGACATAGGAAGGCCAGAAACTAAGCTAACTAACCTGGGCAGCAGTTGCATCCCAAAACCCTCCCCCCTAGAAAACAGCTATCAAGGTCTACATTTCCGACTAGCAAGAGTAGAAAGAGATTGAGGGCCTGTCAGGCAAGGAGATTATACAGAAGATTGGGATACAAGGCATCATTAGAGCTAGGAAAGAGAAGGGAGGTGTCCTTAAGCTGTTCACAGCACAGGAGCAAGATAGGAAGAGGCTAGAGACACAGAAGGAGTGGACAGTCAAACTAGGCAAGACGGCTAAGGTCTCACACCAACAAAATATGGTTATTGCCAATAGGATGACCACAAAGTGTGACATTGAAGGAGACCTTAAGAGGCTGCAGGACTAGAACTAGGCTGTACGCCCAGGGCTACAGATCACAAAAGCAGCATAGGTCAACAGAAAGACAAAGGACACAAAGAGAGAGTCTTCTCTAGTGCTCTGGATAGGCACTGTAGAACAGGCAAACACCGTGCTTGATAAGGGCATCTACTAGGAATGTGAAAGAATGGACACAGAAATCTATAGAAGCACCTATAGACTACTGCAATGTTTCAAGTGCCAACAGTATGGTCATATCTCTACTAGATGCCCAAGCCAAAAGGACACTTGTTCCCACTGTGCTAGTAGCCACAAAGTACAGAATTGCACAGCCCCAAAGAGCGAAGCCAGATGTGCATGCTGTGGAAAGAAACACCCTTCCTGGTCCCAAGACTGTACAGCTAGGATTGAGGCAAAGAGGAGGGCAAGAGAAGCCAGGATCAACACCCCTATCAGATTCCAGACAGGGACAATCACCCAAGAACCCCTAAGGACTGTCTACAACCCTCTGAAAAGAGGCAGAACAGAAGAGACCACACAGGCCCAAGGCCACCCTGCCATAGGTAGACCAAAATCAATTGTGGTTGCAGGAAGAGACCCGTCACAAAGCAGGCTTAACCTTACCACAATCCCAAATAGCAGCTAGCAGCAGGAAGCACGAGAAGACCAGCAGGAGACCAGCATAGATGAGTTATGATTGAGACGCCCAATCTTACCACTATCCAGTACAATGTCAACAAAAGCCAGCACAAGGTCCAGAGAAGCTTTCTCTAAGCACTAGACCCAAAGAAACACCTAGTCATTGCAGTCTAGGAACCTTAGATCAACAGTAAATCTAACAGACTATCTACTACTAACGACCTAAGGTATCACACACTCCTAGCCAAACAAGGCACTCCTAGAACATGCATGTACATCAGCAAAGAGATAGCAACAGACAGCTGGGAACAAATCTAATAGGAAGGGGGAGACATCACCTCAGTTAGACTCAACATCAACCAAGGCAGCATCCACATCCACAGTGTATACAACCCACCCCCCAGCTCCAGAAGCAGCACCTAGCTGGGCACACTACAACAGCTGCCAGACATCTTGCAGAGTGACTCCCAACACATCGTGCTGGGAGACTTCAACTTGCACCATCCTACATAGGGATCAGACTTTGCACCTGCCCATCACTTCCTAGCTAACAGACTCCTCTCTACTACCCAAAGCAACAACATGCACCTAGTTACCCCAAAGGGCCTAACTACCTGGTCACAGAGAGCAAGCTCAAGCACCATTGACCTGTGCTTTGCATCACATGACCTGCAGCAGAAGGTCACCAGATGCTGGGTTAACCAGGACTTGGAGTCCTCATCAGATCACCTCCCAATTCAGGTGGAGTTTGAAACACAGACACAGCAGGAAGGAGACCTAGAACCTCAGCTGGCCTGGAAGGCAGCCAACTGGGAACAGATCAGACAAGACCTGGAACAGAAGCTAGCTGGACTAGAGACCAGGAGACTGGAAACAGCCTTAGACATAGACCAAGCAGTGGCAGAACTGGTTAGAACAATGCAGGAAACTGCGGCAGCCCACACCAGAGAAAAGAAACAGTCACTGTACCAGAAGCCATTCTGGACAAAGGAATGCTCAGAGAAGGTCAAGGCAGCCAGGCAGGCCAGGAGAGCCCTTACCCAGAGTCACTCCCAGGAAGCATGGGACAGATACAACCAGGCAACCAGAGACAAGAAGGCCCAGATCAAGAGGGACAAGATGCTGGAGTGGAGGTCAACAGTTGGATCCATTACCCAGAATCCTGAGAAGATGTGGAAACTAGCAAAGTGGGCAAGACAACCCACACAGGACAGAAACATGCTGCCCCAGTTTCCAAACATTGAAGACCAGGAAGGAGTAATCCAACACACTCTCCCAGGAAAGGCACAGGCATTGGGGAAACATTTCTTTGGCACACAGGTAGAAGCTGACCTGCAGGATCTGGAAGGCAGTGTGTATCCAACACCACTAGAGCAATCCTGCACAGTGGGAGAGGGAGAGATCAAGAGCATCATTAAGACACTCTCAGGAAACAAGGCCCCAGGACCAGATGGGATTCCAAACTTGTTCATCAAGACATGCAAGGACCAGATCTCCCCTGCACTGTCAAACATCTTTTCACAGTGCATGGCCTAAGGACACTGCCCTAAACACTTCAAGGAGTCACTGACTGTGGTCTTGAGAAAACCACAGAAAGAGGACTACACAAAGCTAAAGGCATACAGACCTATTGCCTTGCTCAACACACTAGGCAAACTCCTGGAAAAGATCATAGCAGAAAGGCTGACAAACCTAGCTGAAGAACATGGAATCCTTCCTGAAGAACAGATGGGAGGCAGGAAACAAAGATCAACACTAACAGCTGTGGAACTTATCACAGAGCAGATCAAGACCCTGTGGCACTTTAGGAACAATAAAACAGCCACACTCCTCTCACTGGACATATCAGGAGCCTTTGACAATGTCTCACACCAGAGGCTGATCCACATCCTGAAACAGAAGGCTATCCCTAACTGGACAGTCCAGTTCATTCAGTCCTTCCTTAGAGGCAGAACCACAAGACTAAGACTGGGCAGATACAAATCTGATAGCATGCCTACAGAGACAGGAATCCCACAGGGATCAACAATGTCTCCAATCCTGTTTCTCCTCTTTATAGCAGACCTGCTAGCAAAGCTAAACTCCAGAAACACATCAGCCTCAGGGTTTGTGGATGACACAAACATCCTAGCCTGGTCAGACAGCACAGAAGAGAACTGCAGAATCTTGTAGAAGAAACACAAGGAATGTGAGGAATGGGCCAGGAAACATAGAGCCAGATTTGCCCTAGAGAAGTATCAACTCATCCACTTCAGTAGAGCCAGAAACAGACACAATATGCAAGCCCCAATCACCATTCAGGGACACACAACAGAACCCTTAAGTGAATTAAGGGTGCTAGGAATATGGCTGGATCCAAAGCTCAGCTGGGGACTACAGGTCAAGAAAGCACAGGCAAGAGCAGACAACAACAGGCAATCAATCGACAGGCTTACAGCCTCCACATAGGGAGCCACATTTGCGAAAGCAAAGGTTATATACAAGGCCATTGTGAAGCCAGCCATGCTATATGGAGCCCAGCTCTGGTCAGCCCAAGACAAGATCCTAAAGAGAATTGCAGATCCCATCAGCAGAGCCCAAGCCTCCTGTCTGAAAAAGGTGCTTGGAGCATACAAGTCAACTCCAACAAGGGTGGTCGAAATGGAGTCTGGCTGTTCCCCACCAGCTAAGCTCTACCTTCAAGGGTTGAGATACCAGTATGCAGGAAAGACGTCTGCATACCCAGCCCAGCTAGTAATCCAGAAGGCAGTCAACAAAATCAGGAGCCAGTGCACAAGAAGGCACAGACAAGCAAGACCTAATCCAGCCCCACAGAAGCAGCAGGACCTGCAGAAGTTCAAAGAACTAACAGAACAGCTGCACCTAGCCCAGCAGGAACAGGACAGAAGGGCTCAAGGGAGAGGATCAGCAGCCAGCCAAGGGAAGAAGCAACAGTCTCTAGCTGAAAGGATGGCAGGACTCCTCTGGAAGACTGAATGGACAAGAACCCTACAGAGGCCAGGAACCCCAAAGGCACTCTAACAGTTTGGTAGCCACAACTACCTACTGTACTCAGACCTGACTAGGTCAGAAGCAAGCATAGCAATACAAATCCGCTCTGAACACATCGGAGTCAGGGCATACCTACATCAGAGAAAAGTCCCAGGTATCGAAGACAAGAGTTGCCTATGCGGCTACCTGTCCCAGAATGTCGAACATAGACTTCTGGTTTGCAAAGAATGGAGTACAGGGAGAGGTGAATGGAGGGCAAGGGCAAGGAACAGAAACTTCCAAGCCATGATTAGCAATAAGGGAGACCTCCAGAGAATTACAAGGTGGATCATCCACTAAGGATTTTTGGAGCAGTTCTCTCTTACTAGGGAAACAGAGAGATGGATTGAGGAGAGAAAGAAGGAGGAGGAGAGCAGGAAGAGGGGGACAACTCCAGGGTTGTAGACAAGGTAGTCAGAGGCTAACCACCATGACACTAGTGCACCCTAATAGAAGGAAAACTGAGAACTCATGGCAAGGAAGCTATTAGAGAAGGAGAGGAGGTTTTTACCTAGGAATAGGTTTCCTACCTTATGCAGTAACATATATAGACATAAACCCGTATAGGCCGGAGGGCACTACAACGGGTAAATGAATCATCTATCTATCTATATAGTAGGTAGATAGGTTACTTATAAATAAGCTCATCCTTCCTAGCCTAAAAGTAATATCTAGCCTTATAATTGTTACTAGCTATATCTAAGTACTATTAATACTCTAGTACTCTACCTTATTACACCTCTTATCTATATAGCTTAAAGGTTCAGGGGCCTTATAGCTATCTATAGGTGAGTATATAGGTGCTATCTTCTTATAGTTTATTCCTATCTTAGCTAGGCTGTCCCTAATAAAGTGTCCTTAGTCAAGTTTTAGGATTCCTCTCTTCCTATCCCTTATAACTCTTATACTAAGGATCTTTTTAGGTTTACCTAGATCTTTGATCTTAAGGATCTTACTAAGTTCTCTTTTAAACTAGAGAACATCTATTAACTCTAGTATAGCAATTAGAATGTTATCTATAACGTACTTTACTACTAAGCGGGCTATACTACCGAGCGGGCTACTTTTACTAAGGACTATACTACTTCTATAGATATAGCTATATAACTACTATTATAGCGTATATTGTCTTAAAACGAGGCCAAACTGACCTTAGCTGTCTAGGCCACGAAACGCGACGCGATAATTACGGATCGACTTGCTATAAAGGTATACGACGCGTCTCGAACTATACTACGGTATCGATTCAATAGACGACCTCCTCGGGGTGACTACGAGCCTAATTCGAAGAAGCTTATAGAGCTAGAAGAGAGGGTAATACTAAAGTATATACTCGAGCTAGATCTTAGAGGTTTCCCGCTATTAAAGGCTAGTATAAGAGCAATAGCCGATTTATTACTATAAGAAAAGGGTCTTAAGCCTACTAGTCTAAATTAGATAGACAGGTTTATTAGGCGGTATCGTAAGCTAAAGATTTGTATAACACGTAGATACGATCGTTAGCGAGCCCTAATAGAAGATCTAGACGTTATCGAGAAGTAGTTCTTACTTATACGTAATATAAAGGAGAAGTATAGCATCCTTAACTAGGACACCTATAACTTCGACAAGACAGGGTTTATAATAGGTGTTATTATATCTTAGAGCGTCGTTACGGGTTTAGAAAGGCGTAGTAGAAAGAGGAAGGTCGTTTAATAGGGCAATAGAGAGGGAGTAGAGAGATAGCGTATTAGATAGCTCTTATACGAAGCTAGATTAGTAAGCTACGTAAGTCTAACGAGGTCTTATATAGCGGAAAGCACGAAAGCGTAAGTACATTTAGTCTAGAGGGTCTCTAACCTTCGATAAGGCGTCGTAATTGATACCTCTAGAGGATACTAGGCGGTAAGAAGTGAGTAGAGAGTCGCTAGATAGTGTTTAGCTAGTACTAAGGCTATAACGCTATAAGTAATATAGCAAGTCGGGGTATAACGTACGTACCTATTAAGTAGACTCGCTAGATAGCGAAGAATCTAAAGAGGAATTATCCTTATAGTAACGATTCTATAGGATGTCGTCGTATTAAGATACCGTCGTAATTAAAGTAGAAGTAGTATAGTTCTTAGTAAAAGTAGCCCGCTCGGTAGTATAGCCCGCTTAGTAGTAAAGCACGTTATAAGTTTAGGCCTCTAGTACTTTAGACCAAAATTCAACCGGCATTTTAGCCTCTTTAAGCATTGCCCTTATAGAGTCCTCTAAGGTTTATATTGACCTCTTAACTAGTCTCTTCTATAGAGAGTTATATACCTTAGTAGGCTCGAGCCTAATCCCTAAATCCTTCTCCTACTACTTTACTAATATAATAAGTTCTTTTATATTGTTAAGCCTTACTACTTTTAGCTACGCTAATAATTTCCTCTCTACTTTAATCTTCTAGTTCTAGAGAGCAACTAGAGTATCTTCTCTTTTCCTAAGAGGAAAGGTCCACTTCTTCCTAGAGAAGTTATTAATAATCTTAAGCTAGTATTTGAATCCTAGTCTTAAGATTAGTAGTAGGCTATATATATTAATAGATATAAGGGCAAGTCTTTTAGGTCTTCTCTCTATAACTTTGCCTTTATATCTCTTTACCTTTACTATTGAACATACTCTATACTAGTGAAAGCTATCCTTAGGGATAGGAATAGGTTCTTTTTAGTCTATTACCTTATAAAGATTCTAGAGCAAATTCTTCCTAAAGTGTACAAATTATTTTTCTATACTAAAGCTCCTACTACTTTAGGTCGGTCTCTAATTAAGTAGTCACAAAGGCATTCTCTATTAGTAGTGTATATAATAGATAATATGCCCGTTCTTATAGGAGAGGAGAAATCTTATTAATAAACAGAACCCCCCTAAGGAGCTTTATCTAGATAATAGTCTTACTAGAGGGGGAAATAAGAAAAAATAATAGAGGTTAAATACTAAACTACTTACTAAACTAGTTCTATAAAACTAGGTTTACTCCTAGCTTAGGTATAAGTACGACATCTTCTAAAACAACTTTTCTACTAGCTCTCCTACTTATCTCTACATTCCTAATATAAGTAGCTGAACGATAGACCTATAAGGATTTCTTCTCGGACTCGATATTGCTAAATACGATATATTCGAAAGCTCGTATTAAGGCTATTCTAACGATCTATAAAGTAGGCTACTGCCCCTAGAATTAAGGGAGTTCTACCTTATTTAATTTAGATAGCTTAAAGTTCTCTTTACCCTATTTCTTTAGCTCTAAACGCCGCGGAGGTGCCTAGCTACATTAGGTAACTCCTAGGCAATAGTAGCCTAGGCTACGGTACTAACGGCGCCTACGGCCCTATAGGCGAAGCCCCTCTAAGACAACTAGTAGTAACTTATAGAGGACGTAAAAAGTATAGAAACTAACGATCAGCTCCCTTACCGGTCTCTATAGGTAATGATCACTTAGCTACGTACGGCGCTTATACTATCGTATTACCGAGGGCAACAAGAAATAAGGACGACGTCCTAGGCGATTAGCAAGGCCACCCGGAATCAACACCCCTATAGCTAGGTATCGGTCGCGGCATCGATACTAGGCCCCCGCCTAACGTACAATATAGTTACGATCCGTATTATAGTAAAGGAAGACTAGGCCGAAGTTACGAAGCTATCGAATAAGGAGCTCGCCTAGCGAATTAATTAACTAGGGGTAGTCGTAGTAAACTAATAGTCTAACGGCACTCTATAGATCTATACTAGCTCTACTACTACTAGGAGGCACCTAGAGGTATAGCTATAGTAGGTATATAAGGTTACGGTATTAGCGAAGGTCTTAACGAAGTAATTTACGATCCTAGTCTACGATATACCTAAGGAGTTCGACCTAACTAACTAAGGTCACCTACGTACTCTCTAAGAGGATAACCCGGTCACTCTCAACTCTCTAAAATTATATATTATATTAGGGCTATATCTAAGTAGATCGACGAGGACTATTTAATCGATAGCCCTTATTAAGATGAGTAATCTACTCAAGTAGTAGCGACCCGCCTACGCTAGTAGCGGCGTAATCGTAGTACAAAAAACCCTAAAACCAAGGTCCCTTTCCCCTAAAGGTAGACCCTAGAATTGCGGAGTTACGTAGAACAACTGCCTAATTAGGAAGCGCGACCCCGAATAGTAGCGAAGGATAGTAACTAACGAGAGCTATAGCCTTACGAATATTCTATACTAAGAGTCAAACCGGGGAACAAACTAAGAAAAAACCTAGGACATAAGCTAAGGCCTACTATATAGAAAGCAGAGGCTAATAACAAACAATATAGCGTAGACGACCCTATATACGGAGGCGGAAAACTTACTAGGGGATAACGAACACCTAGCCTAGGTATATAAGAACACTATAGTATAGCTACTAGGAGCGCTAAAAGCGCTATTATACTAAATCCTAAAGACAATCTAATAAGTAATATAGAAGGTAGCCTAGAAACTAACTATATAGGCAACAGTAGTAGTAGGTAAGAATCAACCCCCTCCGAAGGCAAGTAAGGCGGTACGCCTATACATTACTAATCCGGCGGAGAAATAAGAAATCGTAGCCCTAATAAGCAAGGAGATTGTCGACAGAATCGGCTAAAAGGAGGTAGTTAGGGCGAGGGTAGAGGCAATAGGTATAGTAAGACTCTTTACCGTATAAGAGTCTAATAGACGAAAGCTAGAGACCTATAAGGAGTAGACTACTAAAGTTACGAAGTCGGTACGAGTCTCCTACTAATAGTATACCGTTATCGCCTACGGGGTTCCTAGGACATTTAAGGTCGAAGACCTTCCCTACCTCTAAGTATAGAACTAGAACACCTCCCTAGGAGTACGACTAACGAAGGCGGCATAGCTATACAAGACAGTAGACCGAGAAAAGACGCATTTATCGCTTATTATTTAGGTAGAGACAGCGGAACAAGCTAACTAGATACTAGACAATAGGCTATTCTAGAACTACGAGAGAATAGATATAGAGATCTATTAGAGTAGCTATAGGGTACTATAATGCTTCTAATGCCAATAGTACGGTTATATAGCCCTAAAATACGGGGAGAAGACCCTAAGGTGTCCTTACTACGTAGGCCTATACTAGGGAAGGGAATGCCTAAAAAAGGAGAGTAGGTACGTATACTACGGTAGAAGGCACCTAGCGTATTCAAGCTAATGCCTAGCTAGAATAGTAGTATAAGAACGAGCGAGACAAGCAAGGATCTCTATACTAGCTAGGTACCCCTAACGATAGTAGGAGGGACCTACCGTATATAAGGGCTTCGAGCCGAGCAAAAGGAAGAGGGTAGAAGAGACGAATAAGGGAACCTAACCGTAAACGTATCTACCTCCCGGTAGGCCTCGACACCTTAACCGGGCTACTAACGAACTAGGCCAAATATAAATCTTTAGGGCGCCCTAGCGGCCCTAGGGCTAGCCGGACAGCGAGATATAGGCTTAGGAGACATAGAAGGTTAGTACGGAAATGGACCTTACGGATAACGAATAATACTATACGACGACATTACTATCGTATAGTATAACGTAAATAAAAGTAGGGACAAGGTCTAGCGCTACTTTCTATAAGAGCTAGACCCGCTACGGTACTATATTATTACGGTATAGGAACTATAGATCAACCCCTACGTAGGACTCCTAGCTACTTATAATAACCGGAGATACTATACCGTAATCGCGGGCTAACGAGGCGTTATCCCGAGGACATATATATACGTAAGCAAGACTATAGACCTTAAGTCGTAGAAGGTTATACTACCGTAGTAGGGTAACCTAGGAGACATAACATTAATCTAGATCGACACGACATAAGGCCCTATCTAGATCTATAACGTTTATAACCCGCTACCGCGGGGTCGGACGAGTAGGGAACTAGGAACCCTCGCCTACCTAGAGCGGACCCTAAGCTAAGACATAAAGTAAGTACTCCTCGGCGACTTTAACCTCTACTACCTATAGTAGGGACTCGAATTTACTCCCCCGTACGCGTTTCTAGGGGGGAAGCTACTAGACATAACCGTACGCTACGGAATGGCCTTAGTAATACTAAAGGGAATAGAGACGTAGAAGGCCCGTACTAGTATAAGCACGATCGACCTATACTTTCTATTACGAGAACTTAAAGAGAGACTAGTCTAATACCGACCTAACTACGCGCTAGAAGCCTCCTTAGACTATATTCCTATCTAAACGACGCTAGGGGTGAAGGCGATAGAGGAGCTAGTAAACGAACTACGCCGTAACTAGAAGAAGGTACGCTAGGACGATATAAGAGGCTTCCTAATAGCGAACCTACTATAGTATAGAGAACTCGAGACGATAGCTTAGCTAGATCAAGTAGCGGAACAGATTACCTCGGTTATATAGTAAGTAGCGGAATAATACACGCTATTACTCCGGCCCTTAACGTAGTAGAAGGCCTTCTAGACCCCTAAATACTCTACGAAGGTAAGGGAGGCTAGAAGGGCAAGGCGATAGTAGACGAAGGAGCATATCTAAGAGACGTAGGAGCAATACTGTCACGCGCTATAAGAGAAGAAGGTATAGATAAGACGCGATAAGCTATAGGACTAGAGAGCGACGATCGGGCTCGTTATAGAAAACCCGGAATAGATATAGAGACTTACTAAATAGGTACGACTACCGGAAGACTAATAAGCCCCTCATTTCCCCCTAATCGTAGACCGCGAAGGGATTGCCTAGGCTACGCCCCGGGGCAAGGCAAAAGCGTTAGCCGACTATTTCTTTTCGACGTAAGTAGAGGTAGACCTTACGGACATCGACCCGAGTATATACCCGGAACCCCTAGATATAGATTAGGCGGTTAGCTCTAATATAGTAATAGGAGTCATAAGTAAGCTAAAAGGACGAAAAGCCCTAGGCCTAGACAGGATACTAAACGTACTACTAAAAGAGTATAGAGAAGAGATCGCGCCGAGCCTTACAAACCTATTTACCGCGTGCCTACGGCTAGGGTATCACCCGAAGCCGTATAGAGAGTCTATAATAGTAGTGCTACGTAAGCTATAGAAGGAAGACTATACTTAGCCCAAGTCGTATAGACTAATAGCACTTCTAAATACGATAGGGAAGGTCCTAGAAAAGATAGTAGCCTAGAGACTTACGTAGCTTACCGAGGACAACTACGTACTCCTAGTAATATAGATAGGGGGAAGAAGCTAGCGATCGACACTAATAGTAATAGAGCTAATTACGGAGTAAATTCAGACCCTCTAGTACTACGGTAGGAACCGAGCGGCGTCCTTACTATCCCTCGATATTGTAGGGGCCTTCGACAACGTCTTATACTAAAGGCTAATATATGTTAAGAATATGTAGGTCATAGGGTCAACATTAGGTGCTTAGGGGGATTAGTAATTAGGGCTTGCTAGTCAAGTCCTAAGTATAGCTGTCCCTCCTAAAACACCTATACTAACACCGGCGATACTATATATAGATACACGCTATCCTATTAGGTCCTTCTTCGTCTTTCGTATAATCCGCCGTCTTCTACTACTACGTAACTCGTACCTATTTAACAATATATATCCTATAGTAGAAAGGCATCCCCTAGTAGGTAACGACGTTCGTCTACTCCTTTCTCTAGGAACGGACGATATACCTAGTCCTAGGAAGGTATACGTCCGACCCGGTAAAGGTAGAGACTAGAATACCTTAGGGATCTACTCTCTCCCCTATCCTATTTCTAATATTTATGTCGGATCTAATCCCCCTACTCACCTCTCCGTAAACCTTAGTATCGGGGTTCGTAGACGATATAAACATCCTAGCCTAGTTAGACTCGATAGAAGAGAACTGTCGCCTCCTTAAAGATAGGCACAAGAAATACGAGGAGTAGGTAAAGAAGTATAGTGCCCGGTTCGCCCCTAAAAAGTACTAACTTATACACTTTAGTAAAGCAAGAATATACTATAATATAAAGGCGGCGGTAAGAATCTAAGGCTACGAGACTAAGCTATTAGCGGAGCTACGAGTACTAGGGATCTAGCTCGACCCGAAGCTAAGCTAGAATGTATAGATTAAGAAAGCCTAGAGTCGAGCGTAAGTTAATAAAGCCTCGATAAAGAGGCTTACGGCATCTATATAGGGAGTAACATTCGATAAGGTAAGAGTAATATATAAGGCGATCGTTAGACTAGCTATATTATACGGGGCATAGATTTGGGGAATAGGAGGCGTAGGCAAGCCGATCCCGAAACGGATAGAGTAACCCCTAAACAGGATATAGGTAGGTAACCTACGTAGGGTACTAGGCGTATATAAGACAACGTTAATAAGCACGGTAGAAATAGAGACAGGAATACTACTAATCGGCTAGTATATCCGGGGAATAAGAGTTTAATACGCGGTAAAGACGATAGGTTACCTAGTATAAACTACGATCTAGGAGGTAAAGAATAAGATAGAAAGCCGCTACCGGAGAGGGGTAGGACATAGGACAAGCTAAAAAGAGGATGACCTTACTACCTTTACGGCCGTATAGACAAGTACCGAATGGCTAGTACGAAAGGAGGAGGAGCGTAGGACTCGCTAGGCCGGCGGGAGCAAGGCTAAGACCTAAAGCCTAGCGGAATAGATAGCGAGCTACCTATAGGAGTAGGACTAGAAAAGGAAGCCCCCTAGGACAATAGGCCCGATAGCGCTCCGAGCCTTCTAGAGACATAATTACTAGCTATATAGGGACCTAATAAGGGCCGAAACAAGTATAGCGATCCAAATCAGGTCCGAACACATTAGATTAAGGGCCTACCTATTTAGGAGACGCGTACTAGACATCTATAGCCTAGCCTACTAGTGTAGCTACCTATCGCAAAACCTAGAATATATACTACTACGATGCCCGTAGTAGGCGAGAGGTAGGGGAAATTAGAGGCACTAAGCGGGAAGGAGAGACTATAAGTCAATTATTAGGGATAAAGGTAACATTCGCCGAATCTCTCGGTAGATACTATAGTAGGGATACCTCTAGTAGTTTAGCCTCGCGAGCGAGACGGAGGAGTAGATAGACAAGAGGCGGAAGCGAGGGGGGTTGTAGATAGGGTAGTCATTAGGGCAGGCCTATAATACTAGCGTACCCCTAATAAGGGAAATTTAAGACGACAACTAGGAGGAAAAGATAGTCGGGAAGGAGGAGGGGTTTTTACTAATACGGTTTCCCCTCTATATATATATAGATAGATAGATTTGTCATTCCCCTGTTCTAGGACCCTATCCGGCCTATATAGGTATATATCTATTGTTATATATAAAGGGAAACCCGAATAGATAAAAACCCTTCCCGCCCCCGACTACTCCTTATCTAGATTAGCTTTCCCTCTAAACGTACGTAGTCTATATCACTACCCCGTTAGCCCCCGCTCCTAGCCGGTCTCGTTACGCTACGTCGTATCCTATACTACTCCTACTAGGCGGTACTATTCTAGCTAGCCCTTCTCTAGTATCTAGTTCGTAATACGCCGTAGGTCCTTAATATTATTAAGAAGTGCCCTAATCGTCCGGTTCCTCGCCTTTACTATCTACTCCCCCCTTCTTAGCGACTACCTCGGATAGATAAGGAGTATATACTATATATTCTAGGAGTAATAGCCGTAGGGGTAGCTAGTATTTATATATTCTAGAACCTTCCTCTATAATAGGTACTCCTAGAGGCCGATGTGTTCGCTTTGTAGTTAGGTTACTATACTACTCTATACCCTCGTAAGGCGGTAGTAGATAAGCTTCGGGGGGTACTTAACCGCGGATTTCGTAGCTAACTATTCCTTAGGTTATCCCGCTAGCTAAGGGCGTCTACTATACCCTACAACCTAGTTGTTCTACCTCTCTTTCTATAGTTGCTCTATAAACGATTTCTTACCTTCCTATTATATTACTAGCTATTCGTCCCTTACCCGGTAGTTCGGCTCGTTTCCGGGTTAAATACCCTTTTCCGCTAGTACTAATTCGCGGGCCCTTACGACTATACTAGCGATGACCTTCTATACTAGGTACTATACCGACTTGCCTAAGTAGGAGGTCCGTAGTCCCTAGATATATAGGTCGATCGGCGGTATAACGGTCTCGTACTTAAGCATCCTCGTTAGTGTCGACTTATATACCCCGGTAACCTTCCTTAGGCATTAGTTTTAGATCTTCGCTAGCGGCGCGACGAGTCCCTTCGATAGGTAGGCCCTCTCGCCTAAGGACTATACTTAGCTACTATAGGTAAGGACTGGCCGTATAATAGCCGTATATAGAAGTCGTGACTACCGGAAGTCCGCCCCCTATATAGACGTAGTGAGCCTCTAGTATGATGCTATATTCTGTTTAGCTTTCCGTAATATTGCCTATACGTACTTCCTCTACCGTAGCGCCGGGTCTACCTATAGTCCGAGGATTCTAAGCTAATTTGCCGGGTTAGTCGTATATCCCTATATCTAGATAGAAGCTTATATATTATAGAACCGTAGCCGGCGCGTAAAGTGTATTAGATTGTACTTTTCTAGGGCAAACCGAGCCCCGTGCCTCCTAGCCTAGTCCTCGTAGATCTTATACTTCTCTTCTAGTAGCCTATAGTTCTCCTTAGTCGAGGAAGACTACGCTAGGATGTTTATGTCGTCTACGAAGCCGCTCGTAGCGGTGTTCTAGGATTCTAGGGCTAGGAGTAGCGTCGCTATAAAGAAGAGGAACAGAATAGGTACTAGCGTTAAGCCTTATAGGATTCTAGTATAGACTGCTTAAAATAGGCTTCTATACTAGCCGACTAGGATCGACGTACTACGGTTTTAGAGGTAGGACCGTACGAAGTTGACAAGCCACTTAGGGAGTCCTTTCGACCTTAGGATATAGAGTAGCCGCGGGTATAATACGTAGTCGAAGGCTCCCGATATGTCTAGGCTAAGTAAGGAAGCCACCTTGTCCCTATTCTTATACTAAATAGCCTTTACCTAAGAGGTAATAAGTTCTATCGCAGATAGCGTCGATCGCTATAGGCGCGCACCTATCTAGGTGTCCGGGAGTAGGGAGTGTTCCTCTACCGCCTCGGAGAGTCTCGTTATAACTAGCTTCTTAAGCGCCTTCCTAAGAGTGTTAAGGAGCGTAATCAGGCGGTACGACTTCACCTACGTATAGTCTTCCTTCTACGGCTTACGTAGGACTACTATCGTCGATTGTTTAAAAGCTATCGGGTAGTATCCGGTCTATAGGTAGGCGTTAAAGATCGCTATAACTACTAGGGCTAGTTAATCTCTACACTTCTTTAGTAGCTCGTTTAGGATCCTATCCGGCCCCGGGGCTTTCTTCGCCGGTAACTTCCTTAGTATAGCGGCAACTTCTCCCTCGGGCACCTCCTATTAGACCGCGATGCTAGGGGCTAGGGGAGTAGAGCTGTTTATATCGCTTAGATCAGCCTCGACTAGGGGTGGGAAGAACTTGCTAGCCAGTAGACGCGCCTTGGCCTCGGGGTCGCTAACCGGGCCACTAGGCGATTGTAGCGCTGGGATAGAGAAGGAGGGGCCCTATATAGGGTCCTGTCGGGCCCATTTCGCTAGCTTCCACATCCTCTCTGGCTTGCCGGCGATTTCTTCCACTATAGCCCTCCAGCCGACTGCTTTCTCCCTCCGTATTATAGCTTTCTTCTGTTGGCAAGCCTCCCTATATACGTTCTAGGCCTCCTCGCTATGGCTGCTCGTCCACACCCGGCGGGCTCTCCTTGCTTCTCTTACTACCGTAGTGCACTCCGGCGTCTAGTATGGTTTGGACCATATCGTTAGTTAGGCAAGCGGAACGTGAAGTGAGGTCGCTTTTCTTATTTCGTCTGTCAACCCCTGGACTGCTTCGTCTATCTCGTCTTTACTGTTGTATTGCTGCTGCGCGATCTAGACTAGCCTCTTAGAGTCATCGAGGTACGCCTAGATGTTGGCCTAGTGGGCCTTTCCCTAGTTTGGCTTAGGGGTTCTCGCTAGTGTGCGTTGTATCTGTGTCGCAATAGAGGTCCTGACTGGCATGTAGTCTGACGACGCCTCGAGTTCATGTTCGATCCCACAGTAGGTTACCGTGTAGTAGTGGCTATCTAAGATCCAGGAGAGGTCGATCGTGCCTTAGAGTCCCCCTCTCTTCTAGGTGCCCAGGTCCTTCGGGGTATTGAGGGCAATTGCGTTGCTCGCCATCAAGTCGAGTACTTCGTCGGCTATAGGGTGCGGCTGTATAAGGCTTTCCTAGGAAGGGTGGTGTATATTGAAGTCTCCTACTACGATGTGGCACCCTTGTCTCTTGAGCGCACTGTCTAGGTGTCTGTAGACCCCTAGGTCGCGGCTAGACCTCGAGGCTAGCGGTTGCATGTATAGGTTGTGTATCCAGGTGCTACCCACGTAGAGGGAGGTAATATCGCCCCCGCCTTCTTCGTCTACGTAGTACACTACCTCCCAGTCGGATTCTAGTATGTCCTTGCTGATATAGAAGCACGTACGGGGTCTGCCGTCGCCTCGTAGGCATGTCGTGTAGCCTAGTGACTTGCAGGTCGTTGGTCTCTTATGGTGCGGGTTAATCTATAGCTCCTGGATTGTAAGGACGTAGTGGACGCGCGGGTCCGCCTCGTATAGGAAATGGTTCTAGACTATATCCTTGCTATAGTTAACGTTATACTGGATGATGCTAAGCGTGTCGAGGCTAGTTATCGGCATCGACAATCATTTCCTCTATATCGTCCTGTGTCCTACTACCCTGTGCGTCCTGGTCTACGCCTATCGGCTATATACTAGAGGGGAGCCGGGCCTGGTTAGATTCCCTCGCCGTAGCTAGCAGAGCACGTGGCCTCCCGTACGCCCTAGGCTACGCATCCTTTACATCGTTCTCGGCCCTAGGGCGCTTATGCCCGACCGCCGCTAGTTGGTTCCGGTGTGGGCTAGCCTCACGGTCGCCGTAGAATCTTGGGGCGACGGTTCTGTTTGTGATTGCCTTGTTTTTCGCTAGTTTCCGCTATAGGCATTCCGCACTATACGATAGGTAGTGCCCCGGACAGTTCGCGCACCGTCTCGTAGTCGATGTATAGTCCCTAGACATATAGTCTCCTACACAGTTCGAGCAGGCCTGCTTGTTTGTACACGTGTAGGTTTGGTGTCCATACTGTTGGCATTTGAAGCATTAGAGGACACGAAAGGATGAGGAGTGCTTTTCTACTGTCTTGAGGCTGTATTGCCAGACCAGGCCTTGTTCTATCGCTAGATCCGCCGCTTTCGCGTCTTGTAGCTATACTATTAGCGCCGAGGCCTTCTTGCCTTCTGGCCATTTCCTATAGAGCCAAGTCGCCTTCTGGATTAGAGAGTTAAGAGTGACCGGGTTGTCCTCTTGGAGAGCGCGTAGGTGACCCTAGTTAGTTGGGTCAAACTCCTTAGGCATGTCGTGGACTAGGATCGTGAATTGTTTCGTTAAGACCTTCGCTAATGCCGCAACCTTAGATGCCCACTGTGGCTGTGCCTCTAGGTGCCTCCTAGTAGTAGTAGAGCTAGTATAGATCTGTAGAGTGCCGTTAGACTGTTAGTTCACTACGACCACCCCTAGTTAGTTGATTCGTTAGGCGAGCTCCTTGTTCGATAGCTTCGCAACTTCGGCCTGGTCTTCCTTTGCTACAATACGGATCGTAACTGTATCGTGCGTTAGGCGGGGGCCTAGTATCGATGCCGCGACCGATGCCTAGCTATAGGGGTGTTGATTCCGGGTGGCCTTGCTAATCGCCTAGGACGTCGTCCTCATTTCTTATTGCCCTCGGTGATACGACAGTACAAGCGCCGTGCGTAGCTGAGTGATCATTACCTGTAGAGACCGGTAAGGGAGCTGATCGTTAGTTTCTATGCTTTTTGCGTCCTCTATAAGTTGCTACCAGTTGTCTTGGGGGGGCTTCGCCTATAGGGCCGTAGGCGCCGTTAGTACCGTAGCCTAGGCTACTATTGCCTAGGAGTTGCCTAATGTAGCTAGGCACCTCCGCGGCGTTTGGAGCTGAAGAAACGGGGTGAAGAGAGCTTCAAGCTGTCCAGATTGAATGAGGTAGAACTCCCTTAGTCCTAGGGGCAGTGGCCTGCTTTTTATATCGTTAGAATGGCCTTGATAAGAGCTTTCGAATGTGTCGTATTTTGGCGCAGAGATCGATGATTTTTTCGATCCGTAGTAATAGTATCCCTACTACAATATAGTACCCTTGTCTCTTAAGCGTACTGTCTAGGTGTCTATAGACCCCTAGGTCGCGGCTAGACCTCGATACTAGCGGTTATATATATAGGTTATATATCTAGGTACTACCTACGTAGAGGGAGGTAATATCGCCCCCGCCTTCTTCGTCTACGTAGTATACTACCTCCTAGTCGGATTCTAGTATATCCTTACTAATATAGAAGTACGTACGGGGTCCACCGTCGCCTCGTAGATATGTCGTATAGCCTAGTAACTTATATATCGTTAGTCTCTTATAGTACGGGTTAATCTATAGCTCCTAGATTACTAGAACGTAGTAGACGTACGGGTCCGCCTCGTATAGGAAATAGTTCTATACTATATCCTTACTATAGTTAACGTTATACTAGATAATACTAAGCGTGTCGAGGCTAGTTATCGTTATTAATAATTATTTCCTCTATAATATCCTATATCCTACTACCTTATACGTCCTAGTCTACGCCTATCGGCGATATACTAAAGGGGAGCCGGGCCTAGTTAGATTCCCTCGCCGTAGCTAGTAGAGTACGTAGCCTCCCGTACGCCCTAGGTTACGTATCCTTTATATCGTTCTCGGCCCTAGGGCGCTTATACCCGACCGCCGCTAGTTAGTTCCGGTATAGGCTAGCCTTACGGGCGCCGTAGAATCTTAGGGCGACGGTTCTGTTTGTAATTACCTTGTTTTTCGCTAGTTTCCGCTATAGGCATTCCGTAATATATAATAGGTAGTGCCCCGGACAGTTCGCGTACCGTCTCGTAGTCGATATATAGTCCCTAGATATATAGTCTCCTATATAGTTCGAGTAGGCCTACTTGTTTATATACGTATAGGTTTGGTGTCTATACTGTTAGCATTTGAAGCATTAGAGGACACGAAAGGATAAGGAGTGCTTTTCTACTATCTTAAGGCTATATTACTAGACTAGGCCTTGTTCTATCGCTAGATCCGCCGCTTTCGCGTCTTATAGCTATACTATTAGCGCCGAGGCCTTCTTACCTTCTAGCTATTTCCTATAGAGCCAAGTCGCCTTCTGGATTAGAGAGTTAATAGTAACCGGGTTGTCCTCTTAGAGAGCGCGTAGGTGACCCTAGTTAGTTAGGTCAAACTCCTTAGGTATATCGTAGACTAGGATCGTAAATTGTTTCGTTAAGACCTTCGCTAATGCCGTAACCTTAGATGCCCACTATAGCTATACCTCTAGGTACCTCCTAGTAGTAGTAGAGCTAGTATAGATCTATAGAGTACCGTTAGACTATTAGTTCACTACGACTACCCCTAGTTAGTTAATTCGTTAGGCGAGCTCCTTATTTAATAGCTTCGTAACTTCGGCCTAGTCTTCCTTTACTATAATGCGGATCGTAACTATATCGTACGTTAGGCGGGGGCCTAGTATCAATACCGCGACCGATGCCTAGCTATAGGGGTGTTGATTCCGGGTAGCCTTACTAATCGCCTAGGACGTCGTCCTTATTTCTTATTACCCTCGGTAATACGACAGTATAAGCGCCGTACGTAGCTAAGTGATCATTACCTATAGAGACCGGTAAGGGAGCTAATCGTTAGTTTCTATACTTTTTACGTCCTCTATAAGTTACTACTAGTTGTCTTAGGGGGGCTTCGCCTATAGGGCCGTAGGCGCCGTTAGTACCGTAGCCTAGGCTACTATTACCTAGGAGTTGCCTAATGTAGCTAGGCACCTCCGCGGCGTTTAGAGCTAAAGAAATAGGGTGAAGAGAGCTTTAAGCTATTCAGATTGAATAAGGTAGAACTCCCTAAGTCCTAGGGGCAGTGGCCTACTTTATATATTGTTAGAATAGCCTTAATAAGAGCTTTCGAATATGTCGTATTTTGGCGTAGAGATCGATGATTCCCTTAGGTGTAGCTCTATCTACTTTATAGTATACTAGGTGAATCTTCGCTCTCTATAGTAGTATAGGAGTACGGTCTTTCTATAGGTCCTTAATCGCGGTCTTAAGCTCGTTATTAGTTACGTACGCCGTCGATATTCGATACTCGAGTTTAGCTTTCCGCTAACTTTTACGCGTCGCCGGTTGTTTAGTAGGCGTATCTCATTCTATAGGTATAAACTCTTTAGCTTTAGGGTTTAGCTATACTAGTTCGTCTTCTTCCGGCGTATCTTCTACTATTACCTATAGTAAGGCGATCTTAAGGAATCGCTTAGGAGGTAGTAATGTCTAATACTAATGCTAGTTCCGAGGGTCGTCTACCCCCTACGGAAGGTCCTAGCTACGTCTCGTTAGGCTGTCTAGCTTTATACCTTGAAGTCCTAGACGGTATATTATCTTGAAGTTAAACTATAATAAGAACTTGGCCTAACGCGCTTATCGCCAATTTAGCTACTTTGTCTTTATAAAGTATTCTAGGTTCTTATAGTCGGTATAAATCTTAACTAGCTATAAGTCCTTATTATCTACCTCGTAGGCGAGCTCGGGTCTCTATTCCTTAAAAGCCTTAATAATAGCTAATAGTTCCTTGTTATAGATTTTATAATTGCACTCCTATAGACTTAACTTCTTCGAGTAGAAGGCTATAGGATGTAGTACACCCTTCTCGTTATACTACGAAAGCACGCCGGCGTTTATAAAATCTAAAGAATCTGTCTCTACTACCGTTTCCCTACCTAGTATATAATATACGAGTATGCCGGCTTTACTAAACGTAGCTTTCAAATTGTTAAAGGCTCGTTAGCAATCTAGTGACTCTTAAATCCTTCTGTTCTTGTAATTACTTAGTCCGTCCGACTTAGTTAGGTTTGTAAGAGGAGTAGCTATACGCGAAAATACTTCGATAAACCGCCTATAGAAGTTAGTAAATCTAAGGAAGGCCTAGACATTCTTTAGGTTCTTAGGAGCTTCCTATATCTAAATATATTCGAGTTTCTCGGGGTCTATCTCGATGCCGTTAGGGGTTATAATTAGCCTAAGATACTTCACCTTCTATTAGTAGAATTCGCTTTTGTCGATATCTACTATAAGTCCTATATCGCGTAGCTTAGTAAGAACCTTCCGTACGTGTTTAATGTGCTCCTCTAAGGTATTACTAAAGATAAGTACGTTATATAGGTAGGCCGATATAAAGTCGTCTAGGTGTTCTTATAAGACCTTATTAATATATAATTAGAACGATGCTAGTCCGTTATATAAGCCGAATAGTAACACTAGACACTCGTAGATACCGTATCGTGTCGTAAACGCCGTTAACTACTCGTACCCTTTAGCTATCCGTAACTTATTAAAGTCTACTATAATGTCTAGCTTCGTAAAGTACTTCTTACCGTATATACGGTTAAGCGTCTCTTATATTAAGGGAATCGGATACCGGTTCTTAATAGTGATCGTATTTAATCCTCTATAGTCGATATAAACACGTAGCCTACCTCTAGCCTTACGTACTACTAGTACTAGTATAGGAGACTAGCTCGTCTTTTGCCCTACTTTCCGTACCTTCCCTTTAGATATTTACTCGTCTAGCTATTTCTTAACTACCTCGTTCTCCTTCTTAGCTAGGCCGTAGGGCTTGCGGTATAGTAGCTCTTATAGACTATTAGGCTTAATATGAATCTTATAATCTACGCCTAGTTAGTAAGGTAGGAGTCCTTTATAATCCTTAGCTAAGAAAGCGTCCGTAATATCGTAGTATATCGGCGGTAACTTCTCCTTCGGGTTATAATTAAACTGCTTATTTAAGAATTGGTCTAGATTATTAGTAGCTATTATACTTAGCTTAAGCTCTCCGCCGTCGCTCTTACGCCTAGTAGGCATAATATAGAAGTACTTAGCCCTAGGCCGGTATACGTACATCCTATACGCGCGTTAAAAAACGCCCTAGTAGTCTACTTCTTTATCGTCTATATCTCCTAGGTTATATAATAAGACGTTTAGCTCTGCCCCTCCTACTATAAAGCTCGCTACTTCTCTAGTAAAGGGCTCTAGTCCGTACCGTACTAGTGCCTACTTCTTCTTCTCGCGGTAGTTTAGGGATTATACTATTATCGATGTCTTATTCTATAGACAGTGACTAAAGTAGTAATCCGATCTAAATATCACCTCGCCTATCTCCTAGAAGATGTTTAGGTTATACGCTATAAGCTACGGTAGGCTAAAGATAATATCGTATTCGAGGTCGGTAACGTAGTATAATATTTGCTCGTAATAATCGCTAATAACTACGTCTATAAGGGCCGCGTATATAATCTACCGCGTAGTAGCCGTTCTATCTCCTAGTAATAGTCGTCGGCTTTACGTTAAAGAGATTAGGGGTATTATATATTTACGTATAAATTTCTAGTTAAGAAAGAGAGAGGTAGAAGTAGAATCTATAAGGCCTCGAGCCTTTCTATATTATATTATTACGGGTAATACTATATAAGGGTATATAGCTAGCTATTGCTTATCTAGTACGTATACCGATATCTTAAGCTCCTTACTATAGTCTATTACCGTCTCTTACATTCCGTGTCTCTTAATCTTATACTCTTTCTATCCTAGGAAGTTCGGGTAACCGCTATCTACTACGCTTAGGTAGCGGTCGTACTATTTCCCTACTACGGATCGGCGGCTAGGGAACTAAGGTTTACGTTCGGATTCGGCGTAGTATTACGTAGACGCGGTAGGCGATAGTCGCTATCGTACCTATATATTAGGTATTTAGGGTTAGTCGATACGTAAGAACCTATACGGTAGCGGTAGTACTTACCCTACTTCTTAAGGTCTTCGCGCTACTTACGGTTAAGCGTAGGTAGGTTCTATAGATATGTCGGTAGATCCTCCTTCTTCTTAGTACTAGCGTACTATAGTAGGCGCTATACTAAGGTACCTACTATACCGGTAGCGGTACTAGTAACTACGTTACCGTTATTCTAGTTATTCTAGCCGCTATTACCGTTCGAGTTACTATTACTACGGGGCGCTCCTTCTACGGGTATAGTCGATCTGTCTCGTAGAAGCTCTCGTCTAGTACGGTATACTCCTCGATAACGTCTTATATACTATCTAGGCGGCGGTCGACTTCGCGGTCGCCGAAGGTCTTAATAAAGTACTTACGGTTTAGTCGGTTACGGAATAGTATAAGCTCGGTCTTATCGGTCTATAATATCTAGGCGCGTAACTTCGAGTAGCGGGTATAGAAGGCTATAAAGGTTTTGCCTTATTCTTGCTTATAGATAGTAATATTAACTATAGCCTTAGTTTCTTTATTACGTATACTATATTAGCGTATTATCTAATCTAATAACTCTTCTCTAGTCTTAAACTCGTTAAAGGACTACTATCTAGGCATAGGGATCCTCGGCTTAATGCTTCGCTAAGGATCACCTTATGTCTACCTATATACGAAGCGTAGACCGTCTACCTTAGTACAGAAGGTTACTATAGTTAGCTTTAGGAGAACACTACTATACTAGCTGTCGAAATTAGGGTCGTTATCGTTCTTAAAGTACTTAGGGTTAGGTATACCCTTACCGATCTTTATACCGCGAGTAAGGGTACGGTTAATAGTAAAGAGACGTTCTAGAAGGTCAACTAGTAGTGTCTAGGTACGGGTATTACGTATTCTCGAGTTACGGCTATTATTAGGTCCTAGTCGCGGACGGTCGTTATTACGTCCTCGGCTATTATTACTACGGTTATCGTCGTCTCTATTGTTATTACTACTACCGCTCCCGCTACCTCTACTAGTAGCTTCGCGATACTTACGTAATAGCTACTTAAGTAAGGTCTCGCGTAGGCGGGAACGAGAGGGTCGGCGGCCTAAGCGGCCCCTACCTCCGTTCTATATAGTATCTCCTACCTTAAGCCGAGCCTTTAGGTCATCGACTTCTTATTATAGGGCCTAGTTCTTCGCCTTAGTATCTTATGCCTTCTTCTTCTCCTTCTCGTAGATCTCGCTAAACTACTTATATAGGTTGTTAGCTTCCTTATATTTCTTCTCTAGCTTTTATAACTTAGCTAGGTCGTAATCCTTCTTACTCTTAAGATCTACTACTATTTTCTATATAACAAGCTCTTCACTTCGTAGTATCTTATACATACGGTTGTATTTAGTATATAGCGTAGTGTACTAGGTGTTCTAGAGGTCGTTAGCTCGCTCTATTATATCGAGTTATCTGCCCTTAGTAATCGCCGTATTAACTACTTATAGTACGAAGTCGTAGGTAGTCTTCGGGTGTTAGGATATAAGGGTCGTAAGGTTGTCTAGGGTGACATTCTAGTATTCGGATACGAGAATATATTCTACCTCGTCGAGTAATAGATACACCTCGTCTAGGTCGCCGCCTAGGTTCTCTTTAAGCTTAAACTCGAACAGTTCTATAAAGTCAATCTTACTACCTTCTTCTCGCTCGAAGGCCTTCTAGTAAGCTTTATTAATCTCTTGTTATAGCGCGACACCGGTGTCTACTATAACCCGCCGGTTATCGTCCTATATCTAACTCTAAGGAAAAGAGGAGAGGTCGGGGAAAAGAGATATACGCTTCTTACTTTTACCCTTAGGCTTAGGTAGCGGTAGTATACCGCCGTTCGCTATTTATAAAGTTATGTTATCTAGGTTCGGGGGAGGCGTAACGGTACCTATATCCTAACTATCTACGAGCGCGCGACTACCTACTAATAATGTCGCCGCGTTACGTTCTCTAGGTATCTACGCGCTATACGCCTTACCGTATTCTATATTCTAATACGACTCTACGCGTTCTCGAGTTCTACGGTTCTATCTATTCCTATTATTATACGTCCCTTACCTAGATCGCGGATCTAGGTAGGGTAGTAGAATAAACTATAAGGGCGCGCGTACTATAGGGTCCGAGAGAGATAGTTATTATTCTACGAAGCTACGAAAGAGGAGCGCGAGGCGCGGCGAAGTTATAAAGTAAAGCTAAGCCGCGCTAACCCGATACGGAAGGTCCGCGGTTTAGCCGGGCCGACGTAGCTATAGTAAGGGGTTACGGGCTACCCGTAATACCCCCTATATAGACGTAGTGAGCCTCTAGTATAATACTATATTCTATTTAGCTTTCCGTAATATTACCTTTACGTACTTCCTCTACCGTAGCGCCGGGTCTACCTATAGTCCGAGAATCCTAAGCTAATTTACCGGGTTAGTCGTATACCCCTATATCTAGATAGAAGCTTATATATTATAGAACTATAGCCGGCGCGTAAAGTGTATTAGATTGTACTTTTCTAGGGCAAACCGAGCCCTATACCTCCTAGCCTAGTCCTCGTAGATCTTGTGCTTCTCTTCTAGTAGCCTATAGTTCTCCTTAGTCGAGGAAGACTACGCTAGGATGTTTATGTCGTCTACGAAGCCGCTCGTAGCGGTGTTCTAGGATTCTAGGGCTAGGAGTAGCGTCGCTATAAAGAAGAGGAACAGAATAGGTACTAGCGTTAAGCCTTATAGGATTCTAGTATAGACTGCTTAAAATAGGCTTCTATACTAGCCGACTAGGATCAACGTACTACGGTTTTAGAGGTAGGACCGTACGAAGTTAATAAGCTACTTAGGGAGTCCTTTCGACCTTAGGATATAGAGTAGCCGCGGGTATAACACGTAGTCGAAGGCTCCCGATATGTCTAGGCTAAGTAAGGAAGCTACCTTGTCCCTATTCTTGTACTAGATAGCCTTTACCTAAGAGGTGATAAGTTCTATCGCAGATAGCGTCGATCGCTATAGGCGCGCACCTATCTAGGTGTCCGGGAGTAGGGAGTGTTCCTCTACCGCCTCGGAGAGTCTCGTTATAACTAGCTTCTTAAGCGCCTTCCTAAGAGTGTTAAGGAGCGCAATTAGGCGGTACGACTTCACCTACGTATAGTCTTCCTTCTACGGCTTACGTAGGACTACTATCGTCGATTGTTTAAAAGCTATCGGGTAGTATCCGGTCTATAGGTAGGCGTTAAAGATCGCTATAACTACTAGGGCTAGTTAATCTCTACACTTCTTTAGTAGCTCGTTTAGGATCCTATCCGGCCCCGGGGCTTTCTTCGCCGGTAACTTCCTTAGTATAGCGGCAACTTCTCCCTCGGGCACCTCCTATTAGACCGCGATGCTAGGGGCTAGGGGAGTAGAGCTGTTTATGTTGCTTAGATTAGCCTCGACTAGGGGCGGGAAGAACTTACTAGCTAGTAGACGCGCCTTGGCCTCGGGGTCGCTAACCGGGCCACTAGGCGATTATAGCGCTAGGATAGAGAAGGAGGGGCCCTATATAGGGTCCTGTCGGGCCTATTTCGCTAGCTTCTACATCCTCTCTAGCTTACCGGCGATTTCTTCTACTATAGCTCTCTAGCCGACTACTTTCTCCCTCCGTATCGTAGCTTTCTTCTATTAGTATACCTCCCTATATACGTTCTAGGCCTCCTCGCTATAGCTACTCGTCTACACCCGGCGGGCTCTCCTTGCTTCTCTTACTACCGTAGTATACTCCGGCGTCTAGTATAGTTTAGACTATGTCGTTAGTTAGGCAAGCGGAACGTAAAGTAAGGTCGCTTTTCTTATTTCGTCTATTAACCCCTAGACTACTTCGTCTATCTCGTCTTTACTATTATATTACTACTACGCGATCTAGACTAGCCTCTTAGAGTTATCGAAGTACGCCTAGATGTTAGCCTAGTAGGCCTTTCCCTAGTTTTGCTTAGGGGTTCTCGCTAGTATACGTTATATCTATATCGTAATAGAGGTCCTGACTAGTATATAGTCTAACGACGCCTCGAGTTTATATTCGATCCTATAGTAGGTTACTATATAGTAGTAGCTATCTAAGATCTAGGAGAGGTCGATCGTGCCTTAGAGTCCCCCTCTCTTCTAGGTGCCTAGGTCCTTCGGGGTATTAAGGGCAATTACGTTACTCGCTATCAAGTCGAGTACTTCGTCGGCTATAGGGTACGGCTATATAAGGCTTTCCTAGGAAGGGTAGTGTATATTAAAGTCTCCTACTACAATATAGTACCCTTGTCTCTTAAGCGTACTGTCTAGGTGTCTATAGACCCCTAGGTCGCGGCTAGACCTCGATACTAGCGGTTATATATATAGGTTATATATCTAGGTACTACCTACGTAGAGGGAGGTAATATCGCCCCCGCCTTCTTCGTCTACGTAGTATACTACCTCCTAGTCGGATTCTAGTATATCCTTACTAATATAGAAGTACGTACGGGGTCCACCGTCGCCTCGTAGATATGTCGTATAGCCTAGTAACTTATATATCGTTAGTCTCTTATAGTACGGGTTAATCTATAGCTCCTAGATTACTAGAACGTAGTAGACGTACGGGTCCGCCTCGTATAGGAAATAGTTCTATACTATATCCTTACTATAGTTAACGTTATACTAGATAATACTAAGCGTGTCGAGGCTAGTTATCGTTATTGATAATTATTTCCTCTATAATATCCTATATCCTACTACCTTATACGTCCTAGTCTACGCCTATCGGCGATATACTAAAGGGGAGCCGGGCCTAGTTAGATTCCCTCGCCGTAGCTAGTAGAGTACGTAGCCTCTCGTACGCCCTAGGTTATATATCCTTTATATTATTCTCGGCCCTAGGGCGCTTATACCCGACCGCTACTAGCTAGTTCCGGTATAGACTAGCCTTACGGTCGCCGTAGAATCTTAGGGCGACGGTTCTATTTGTGATTGCCTTGTTTTTCGCTAGTTTCCGCTATAGGTATTCCGCGCTATACGATAGGTAGTACCCCGGACAGTTCGCGTACCGTCTCGAAGCCGATATATAGTCCCTAGATATATAGTCCCCTATATAGTTCGAGTAGGCCTACTTGTTTATATACGTATAGGTTTAGTATCTATACTATTAGCATTTGAAGTATTAGAGGACACGAAAGGATAAGGAGTACTTTTCTACTATCTTAAGGCTATATTACTAGATTAGGCCTTATTCTATTACTAGATCCGCCGCTTTCGCGTCTTATAGCTATACTATTAGCGCCGAGGCCTTCTTACCTTCTAGCCATTTCCTATAGAGCCAAGTCGCCTTCTAGATTAGAGAGTTAAGATAGATAGATAGATATTTCATTAAGCTATTATAGTGCCCTTTGGCCTATATAGCTATACTATCTTGTTTTTGTATATATAGAGGGGGCAGCTCTCCTACTTATCTCTATATTCCTAATATATGTGGCTATATGTTAATAAGGTCATACTTAGAGTACCTTAGAAACATCCTTTCGCGCCAAAATACGACATATTCGAAAGCTCTTATTAAGGCTATTCTAACGATATATAAAGCAGGCCACTGCCCCTAGGACTAAGGGAGTTCTACCTTATTTAATCTAGACAGCTTAAAGCTCTCTTCACCCTATTTCTTTAGCTCTAAACGCCGCGGAGGTGCCTAGCTACATTAGGTAACTCCTAGGCAATAGTAGCCTAGGCTACGGTACTAACGGCGCCTACGGCCCTATAGGCGAAGCCCCTCTAAGATAACTAGTAGCAACTTATAGAGGACGTAAAAAGTATAGAAACTAACGATCAGCTCCCTTACCGGTCTCTATAGATAATGATCACTTAGCTACGTACGGCGCTTATACTATCGTATTACCGAGGGCAATAAGAAATAAGGACGACGTCCTAGGCGATTAGTAAGGCCACCCGGAATCAATACCCCTATAGCTAGGCATCGGTCGCGGTATTGATACTAGGCCCCCGCCTAACGTACGATATAGTTACGATCCGCATTATAGTAAAGGAAGACTAGGCCGAAGTTACGAAGCTATTAAATAAGGAGCTCGCCTAACGAATTAACTAACTAGGGGTAGTCGTAGTGAACTAATAGTCTAACGGTACTCTATAGATCTATACTAGCTCTACTACTACTAGGAGGTACCTAGAGGTATAGCTATAGTGGGCATCTAAGGTTACGGCATTAGCGAAGGTCTTAACGAAACAATTTACGATCCTAGTCTACGATATACCTAAGGAGTTTGACCTAACTAACTAGGGTTACCTACGCGCTCTCTAAGAGGACAACCCGGTCACTCTTAACTCTCTAATCTAGAAGGCGACTTGGCTCTATAGGAAATGGCTAGAAGGCAAGAAGGCCTCGGCGCTAATAGTATAGCTATAAGACGCGAAAGCGGCGGATCTAGCGATAGAATAAGGCCTAGTCTAGTAATATAGCCTTAAGATAGTAGAAAAGCACTTCTTATCCTTTCGTGTCCTCTAATGCTTTAAATGCTAATAGTATAGACACTAAACCTATACGTGTATAAATAAGTAGGCCTACTCGAACTATATAGGAGACTATATATTAAGGGGCTATATATCGACTACGAGACGGTACGCGAACTGTCCGGGGTACTACCTATCGTATAGTACGGAATGCCTATAGCGGAAACTAGCGAAAAACAAGGCATTTACAAATAGAACCGTCGCCCTAAGATTCTACGGCGACCGTAAGGCTAGCCTATACCGGAACTAACTAGCGGCGGTCGGGTATAAGCGCCCTAGGGCCGAGAACGATATAAAGGATACGTAACCTATACGACAAGCCTACGAGGTGACGGCAGACCCCGTACGTGCTTCTATATTAGTAAGGACATACTAGAATCCGACTAGGAGGTAGTGTACTACGTAGACGAAGAAGGCGGGGGCCATATTACCTCCCTCTACGTAGGTAGTACCTAGATATATAACCTATATATATAACCGCTAGCCTCGAGGTCTAGCCGCGACCTAGGGGTCTATAGACACCTAGATAGTACGCTTAAGAGACAAGGGTGCCACATCGTAGTAGGAGACTTTAATATATACTACCCTTCCTAGGAAAGCCTTATATAGCCGTACCCTATATCCGACGAAGTACTCGACTTGATAGCGAGCAACGTAATTGCCCTTAATACCCCGAAGGACCTAGGCACCTAGAAGAGAGGGGGACTCTAAGGCACGATCGACCTCTCCTAGATCTTAGATAGCTACTACTATATAGTAACCTACTATAGGATCGAATATAAACTCGAGGCGTCGTTAGACTATATACTAGTCAGGACCTCTATTACGATATAGATATAACGTATACTAGCGAGAACCCCTAAGCAAAACTAGGGAAAGGCCTACTAGGCTAACATCTAGGCGTACTTCGATAACTCTAAGAGGCTAGTCTAGATCGCGTAGTAGTAATATAATAGTAAAGACGAGATAGACGAAGTAGTCTAGGGGTTAATAGACGAAATAAGAAAAGCGACCTTACTTTACGTTCCGCTTGCCTAACTAACGACATAGTCTAAACTATACTAGACGCCGGAGTATACTACGGTAGTAAGAGAAGCAAGGAGAGCCCGCCGGGTGTAGACGAGTAGCTATAGCGAGGAGGCCTAGAACGTATATAGGGAGGTATACTAATAGAAGAAAGCTACGATACGGAGGGAGAAAGTAGTCGGCTAGAGAGCTATAGTAGAAGAAATCGCCGGTAAGCTAGAGAGGATGTAGAAGCTAGCGAAATAGGCCCGACAGGACCCTATATAGGGCCCCTCCTTCTCTATCCTAGCGCTATAATCGCCTAGTGGCCCGGTTAGCGACCCCGAGGCCAAGGCGCGTCTACTAGCTAGTAAGTTCTTCCCGCCCCTAGTCGAGGCTAATCTAAGCAACATAAACAGCTCTACTCCCCTAGCCCCTAGCATCGCGGTCTAATAGGAGGTGCCCGAGGGAGAAGTTGCCGCTATACTAAGGAAGTTACCGGCGAAGAAAGCCCCGGGGCCGGATAGGATCCTAAACGAGCTACTAAAGAAGTGTAGAGATTAACTAGCCCTAGTAGTTATAGCGATCTTTAACGCCTACCTATAGACCGGATACTACCCGATAGCTTTTAAACAATCGACGATAGTAGTCCTACGTAAGCCGTAGAAGGAAGACTATACGTAGGTGAAGTCGTACCGCCTAATTGCGCTCCTTAACACTCTTAGGAAGGCGCTTAAGAAGCTAGTTATAACGAGACTCTCCGAGGCGGTAGAGGAACACTCCCTACTCCCGGACACCTAGATAGGTGCGCGCCTATAGCGATCGACGCTATCTGCGATAGAACTTATCACCTCTTAGGTAAAGGCTATCTAGTACAAGAATAGGGACAAGGTGGCTTCCTTACTTAGCCTAGACATATCGGGAGCCTTCGACTACGTGTTATACCCGCGGCTACTCTATATCCTAAGGTCGAAAGGACTCCCTAAGTAGCTTATTAACTTCGTACGGTCCTACCTCTAAAACCGTAGTACGTTGATCCTAGTCGGCTAGTATAGAAGCCTATTTCAAGTAGTCTATACTAGAATCCTATAAGGCTTAACGCTAGTACCTATTCTGTTCCTCTTCTTTATAGCGACGCTACTCCTAGCCCTAGAATCCTAGAACACCGCTACGAGCGGCTTCGTAGACGACATAAACATCCTAGCGTAGTCTTCCTCGACTAAGGAGAACTATAGGCTACTAGAAGAGAAGCATAAGATCTACGAGGACTAGGCTAGGAGGCACGGGGCTCGGTTTGCCCTAGAAAAGTACAATCTGATACACTTTACGCGCCGGCTACGGTTCTATAATATATAAGCTTCTATCTAGATATAGGGGTATACGACTAACCCGGCAAATCAGCTTAGGATCCTCGGACTATAGGTAGACCCGGCGCTACGGTAGAGGAAGTACGTATAGGTAATATTACGGAAAGCTAAACAGAATATAGCATTATACTAGAGGCTCACTACGTCTATATAGGGGGCGGACTTCCGGTAGTCACGACTTCTATATACGGCTATTATACGGCTAGTCCTTACCTATAGTAGCCAAGTATAGTCCTTAGGCGAGAGGGCCTACCTATCGAAGGGACTCGTCGCGCCGCTAGCGAAGATCTAAAACCAATGCCTAAGGAAGGTTACCGGGGTATATAAGTCGATACTAACGAGGATACTTAAGTACGAGACCGCTATACCGCCGATCGACCTATATATCTAGGGACTACGGACCTCCTACTTAGGTAAGTCGGCATAGTACCTAGTATAGAAGGTCATCGCTAGTATAGTTATAAGGGCCTACGAATTAGTACTAGCGTATAAGGGCATTCGACCCGGAAACGAGCCGAACTACCGGGCAAGGGACGAATAGCTAGTAATATAATAGGAAGGTAAGAAATCGTTTATAGAGCAACTATAGAAAGAGAGGTAGAACAACTAGGTTATAGGGTATAGTTGACGCCCTTAGCTAGCGGGACAACCTAAGGAATAGTTAGCTACGAAATCCGCGGTCAAGTACCCCCCGAAGCTTATCTACTACCGCCTTACGAGGGTATAGAGTAGTATAGTAACCTAACTACGAAGCGAACACATCGGCCTCTATAGGTACCTATTATAGAGGAAGGTTCTAGGATACACGAATACTAGCTACCCCTACGGCTATCGCTCCTAGAACGTACGGTACGTACTCCTCGTCTATCCGAGGTAGTCGCTAGGAAGGGGAGAGTAGATAGTAAAGGCGAGGAACCGGACGATTAGGGCACTTCTTAATAACGCTAAGGACCTACGGCGTATTACGAACTAGATACTAGAGAAGGGCTGGCTAGAATAGTACCGCCTAGTAGGAGTAGTATAGGAAGAGAGGATACGGTATAGCGCGACGAGACCGGCTAGGAGCGGGGGCTAACGGGGTAGTAATATAGACTACGTACGTTCAGAGGGAAAGCTAATCTAGATAAGGAGTAGTCGGGGGCGGGAAGGGTTTTTACCTATTCGGGTTTCCCTTTGTATATAATAATAGATATATACCTATATAGGCCGGATAGGGTCCTAGAACAGGGGAATAACAAATCTATCTATCTATAAAGTAGATAGCGACCTACTATATATTCGAAATTAATACGACGGCTAGAGCTTATAGGTACTAAATGACTAAGCCTTATAGACTAGGATAATTAAGATAAACTATAACGCTCTAGTAGTAGGCTATCTAGGACGAGCTCGTACTTATAAACTCGTAGCACGTGAATTCTACTAGCCTAGATTAGCGAGATCCGTACGTAGATATACCGCGAATTACCGTACCTACCGTATAACAAAATCTCTATACTCCTAGCCACTAGGATTATTATAGCCACTTCCTATTCCAGATCGGCCTTAGAAACACATTATAGTCGACTTCGTTATTAGACTCCTAGATAGCACTCTTAACGGTATAGTCTATAACAATATTATAACCGTTACTAATAGGCTTACTAAGGAAGTCGAGCTGATTCCTATTAGCGCGATAACAGTATAGAATACGGCAAGGCTTTTCCTTAAATATATATTCTGTCGGCGCGGGTTTCCTAATACTATTATATTAGACCGTAGTAAGTAGTAGGTTACTACCTTCTAGAAGAAACTCTATAAGATAATCCGTACAAATCGTAAGCTAAGTTCTTTGTATTACCTAGAAACTAATAGACAGTTAGAACGTACTAACTAGGCGATAGAACAGTATCTTCGTATATTTACTAATAAGGTATAGGATGACTAGGTAGAATAGCTATACCTTGCTTAGTTCGTAATTAATAATTACCTATCTAAGACTACTAGTGTGTCGCCGTTCTACGCTACCTTAGGCTATAACCCTAAGTTTATAGAGCGAGTTGACCTAAACGCTAGAAAGGAGAGAGGACTAACTACTCTCTAGCGACTAGATACGCGATTAGTAGAAACCTTTATACGTCGAATTTACGAGCTTTATAAGCACCTTCAAGAGAATATACGAATGTTATAAGCTCTCTAAGTAGAAGTAGCAAACCGCTACTAAAGTATTCCTCTAGACTATAAGGTAGGTAATTAGGTATATCTTAGTACTAAGAACATCCGTACGACTCGACTATCTAAGAAGCTAGATAGGAGATATACCGGCTCTTACTAGATTACGGAAGTTATACCGGCTAGACTCTCTTATTAACTAAAACTATTAGACGCTCTAGTAGGACTTAATAACTACTTCTATACCTTACTACTATAACGAGCCGACCACCCCGATTTCCTACTACTTAAAGGGTAGTATCTAGCGCCGCTACTACCGATAACTATCGAACCTAATACTACCGAGGCTAATATAGTAGCCGATATAGTAGCAGTACCTACGTATATATACGAGGTAGAAAAGATCCTTAATATATATATCCGTAAGCGGGCAGGTAAGGTAAAGAAGGGGTATAAGCGTAAGGTAGATATATAGTATAAGGTGAAATAGGCTAGATATTAGAACGAGGAGGATAGTAAGACCTAGTAACCTATAGAGGATATACTTAAATAAGTAGCCGCCGCTATTATAGACTTTCACTATAACCGGCCGGAGTAGTCTACGCCTATAGGCTTCGTAGCTCTATCTAACTAGTCCCTACTAGCTACTAAGGTGCTCGGGCTTAATACGATTAGGGTCATTCCGAAAGACACCGTTATAAATAAGTCGCCTCGAGCCTTACCTCTAATAGAATCTGCTCCGTATATATTCGATACTCGAGTAGAGCCTATAGAGCCTATAATAATACCTAACTTTAGTTATAAGGATTATACGCGAGTACTAGCTAAAGATAGACTTAGGTCTAGGGCAAGCTAGCTAACTAGGTAATATATTTCTCGAAGGAAGCCGGTCGAGGATAGTCTTAATAGAGCGAATACAATATTATCGGATAACGATAGGGCACTAGAGGATAATTAGGCGTTCGCGTAATTATAGAGCTCGATAGGTAAGTAGCCTTATAAGGTATATAACGCTTAGAGGACTAAGGCGTGTTTTAGGAGGGGGGTACTATTACGGGTAGCCCGTAACCCCTTACTATAGCTACGTCGGCCCGGCTAAACCGCGGACCTTCCGTATCGGGTTAGCGCGGCTTAGCTTTACTTTATAACTTCGCCGCGCCTCGCGCTCCTCTTTCGTAGCTTCGTAGAATAATAACTATCTCTCTTAGACTCTATAGTACGCGCGCCCTTATAGGGGGCGGACTTTCGGTAGTTACGACTTCTATATATAGCTATTATACGGCTAGTCCTTACCTATAGTAGCTAAGTATAGTCCTTAGGCAAGAGGGCCTACCTATTAAAGGGACTCGTCGCGCCGTTAGCGAAGATCTAAAACTAATACCTAAGGAAGGTTACCGGGGTATATAAGTCGATACTAATAAGAATACTTAAGTACGAGACCGCTATACCGCTAATCGACCTATATATCTAGGGACTACGGACCTCCTACTTAGGCAAGTCGGTATAGTACCTAGTATAGAAGGTCATCGCTAGTGTAGTTATAAGGGCCTACGAATTAGTACTAGCGTATAAGGGTATTCGACCCGGAAACGAGTAGAACTACCGGGTAAGGGACGAATAGCTAGTAATATAATAGGAGGGTAAGAAATTGTTTATAGAACAACTATAGAAAGAGAGGTAGAACAACTAGGTTATAGGGTATAGTAGACGCCCTTAGCTAGCGGGACAACCTAAGGAATAGTTAGCTACGAAATCCGCGGTCAAGTACCCCCCCGAAGCTTATCTACTACCGCCTTACGAGGGTATAGAGTAGTATAGTAACCTAACTACAAAGCGAACACATCGGCCTCTAGGAGTACCTATTATAGAGGAAGGTTCTAGAATATATAAATACTAGCTACCCCTACGGCTATTACTCCTAGAATATATAGTATATACTCCTTGTCTATCCGAGGTAGTCGCTAGGAAGGGGGGAGTAGATAGTAAAGGCGAGGAACCGGACGATTAGGGCACTTCTTAATAATATTAAGGACCTACGGCGTATTACGAACTAGATACTAGAGAAGGGCTAGCTAGAATAGTACCGCCTAGTAGGAGTAGTATAGGATACGACGTAGCGTAACGAGACCGGCTAGGAGCGGGGGCTAACGGGGTAGTAATATAGACTACGTACGTTTAGAGAGAAAGCTAATCTAGATAAGGAGAAGTCGGAGGCGGGAAGGGTTTTCACCTATTCGGGTTTCCCTTTATATATAATAATAGATATATACCTATATAGGCCGAATAGGGTCCTAGAGCAGGGAATAACAAATCTATCTATCTATATATTAGTAATATCTACTAACGTGCTTTACTACCGAGCGGGCTATACTACCGAGCGGGCTACTTTTACTAAGAACTGTACCACTTCTATAGATATAGCTATATAACTACTATTATAGCGTATATTGTCTTTAAACGAGGCCAAACTGACCTTAGCTATCCAGGCCACGAAACGCGACGCGATAATCACGAATCGATATACTATAAAGGTATACGACGCGTCTCGAACTATACTAGGGTATCGATTTAATAGACGACCTCCTCGGGGTGACTACGAGCCTAATTCGAAGAAGCTTATAGAGCTAGAAGAGAGGGTGATACTTAAGTATATACTCGAGCTAGATCTTAGAGGTTTCCCGCTATTAAAGGCTAGTATACGAGCAATAGCCGATTTATTACTATAAGAAAAGGGTCTTAAGCCCGCTAGTCTAAATTAGACAGACAGGTTTATTAGGCGGTATCGTAAGCTAAAGATTCGTATAACACGTAGATACGATCGTTAGCGAGCTCTAATAGAAGATCTAGACGTTATCAAGAAGTAGTTCTTACTTATACGTAATATAAAGGAGAAGTATAGCATTATTAACTAGGACACCTATAACTTCGACAAGACAGGGTTTATAATAGGTGTTATTATATCTTAGAGCGTCGTTACGGGTTTAGAAAGGCGTAGTAGAAAGAGGAAGGTCGTTTAATAGGGTAATAGAGAGGGAGTAGAGAGATAGCGTATTAGATAGCTCTTATACGAAGCGAGATTAGTAAGCTACGTAAGTCTAATAAGGCCCTTATATAGCGGAAAGCACGAAAGCGTAAGGACATTTAGTCTAGAGGGTCTCTAACCTTCGATAAGGCGTCGTAATTAATACCTCTAGAGGATACTAGGAGGTAGGAAGTAAGTAGAGAGTCGCTAGATAGCGAAGAATCTAAAGAGAAATTGTCCTCCTAGTAACGATTTTATAGGATGTCGTCGTATTAAGATACCGTCGCAATTAAAGTGGAAGTGGTACAGTTCTTAGTAAAAGTGGCCCGCTCGGTAGTATAGCCCGCTTAGTAGTAAAGTACGTTAGCTCTTCTTATATAACTATACCTTATCTAGGCCCTTCTTACCTATAGTTATAGCTTAGAGGCGCCCTATCTTAACTATAGTAATAGCTTAGTAGTACTATATCTTAGTAGCTAGAGCGGCCTACTTAGAAGTAGGGACTTATTATATAATAGTGTACTAGAGAGTACGCTAGCTAGCTATAATATACTAATTAGATAGAAGCAATATAACATAGAAGCTAGGATAAATCTGCCTAGAACTAGTGCCAATTTGCGCTTGTAGGGCTGCTGCATTAGATAAGAAGTTGTGGGGTTGAATAAATAGTATCTGTCAGTTGTAGACTGCTATGGGGGCCTGAGATGAGAATGAGGTTTTGGACGCAGGGATTGGGCAAAAACACGGTGGATCTGTTGGGGAAAATGACGAACTTGGATCCCAAATGCCGCCCCAATATTGGTGAGGTTCTTGCTTATCGGTATTGGCAAGATAGTCTGACCCAATGGAGAGGGCGGCCGTGAGGCTGACGGCATGATGCAAGTAGACGCGGTTCTTTGGGAAGGAGTTGCAGGCTGAATTGATGCATACTTGATGGACTCCGAATCACTGTTTGATGACCGCATTGTCAGTCGCACGACGACCAAATGAGTGTAATTTACATCTTCTACGAATCCTTACAACCCATCTGCATGTCACTGTGAAGAGCATGTTCTCCATCGGGAGGTGCCCGTGTGAGCAGAGTGGTCGTGCAGGTGACGCAGCCTTTTTCTTCGTACGTTGTAACTTTGCTTTGGACTCATGGATGCGCAGCCTTTGCAATGATCACTACATACAAAAACTGAATCTTCATGCCAGGAACTCCTCATCCGCTCCATGATAAAGCTTCTCATGATTTGAGAGCCCTATGCATGTCCATCTCAGCATGCTGCTACGTTCTCAGCACACCTTGTACATCAAAATTCATCTGTTCTTTTGAGCTTGGTGATGAGCTCTTCCACGCTTGAGCGAGATCGCTCGTAATCAGATGTTACTAGAGCGGTATTTTCCTCAAGGTCCGGTCCCAAGACTCCTTGCATTCTGCCACAAGACTGCTCACAAGTTCCTTCTCATCATAGAACGCTTCCTCAAAAGCGCTGCGGGCTGATGCAGCATCGGAGAAAGTCATCGTCAAGCTATCATGATCCATTGGGCTCGTCCAAACAACCTGGAGTTTCCATGATACTACACATCTTGTGATCTTGCATATTGCCTTGAACTTCTTCATCACTTCTAGCAGGAATTCTGTTGGTTGATCATGCCCAACGTCTGGTAGATACCAGCGTCCAAGATTGATGATTGGACACTTGATGTGCTGAGCAGATACTCCAATCATGAAGAGCCAGCCAGCTATGTGAAAGCGAGAATCCCATGCTTGGCGGACCGCACTCTCTTCATCTCTCGGGAGGAACATGTATGCGCCAAACTCGAAGCGGTTCTCAGCAAAGAAGATCGGCAGCGCCTCTGCTCGGATCTGCTTGCATGTAGCTAGCAGGGGAAGTGCAAGATTGGCTCCATAGCGCACAGCGCTTGTTCTAAAGTCTCTGGGCGTGTCTAGTTCAAGCCTGATGTCGTCGCTCAACACCAGGACGAAGCGATAGATGCGGTTACGCAGCTCGCCAGGCAGCTTGTTGAGCCGTAAAGTCTCTATAGCAGATCTGTCTGGCGCGTATGTCGTCTCGGACTCGAAGTCGCAGTCTGTATAGCTCAGAAATTGTCGAGTACGTGCTGACGGGTCTTGCAATCGTGAGCGGATAGCTACACTGGCGAATGACACTGAGACGATGGAGCTTGGTTGTGTTTGTTGTGATGTTGGCGGTGTTTATGGCGGTGTCGAGACAATGTTACTGGCTAGATGATTGATAGCTCAAACTTGTTCCGCAAACACGTGGCACATGACTCATTTAGCATTCACTTCTAGACCAAACCGTCGATGTCGCAAATTTGATGGTTCATTCGGAAGGTAGTGCTTCGCTGACCTTCACCCCACTGCTCAAGATGTTCGAGCGGGTTGTGGTGTCGAAGTAGAAGGGGTCGTCGAAGATGAGAACGAGGCGATATATGCGGTTGCGAAGCTCACCAGAAAGCTTGCCTAGTGGTGACTTGTCCATAATCTCGTGGTGTTGGTCAGGGTTGGATCCAGGATGATTGGTGGTCGTGGTGGTCGAGTGGTGGTGATATCGCCGCTAGGCAAAGCGTGTTGTGGAGGACTGGTAGTGTGTTGGTGTGTTGACCATGTCTGTGAGGCAGATCTACAGTAAGTCTTGCATGTGGGTCCACTTTTGTGTTTGCACTTTCCAGCAAAGCGGAATTGAGCCTGCGTTGTTGCCACGTGCTCATCGCTCAGCGTGTATCATTTGCTCGTAAGTCGTGTCTCACGTATCACAGCCTGCATGTGCTCTAGTCTTTACTTTTTATCATCGAAGGCTTTTTGTCGTTGCCTATTGTTCCAGTTCAGTGTCCTGGAGATGCTGTCGACCCAGTCTTCACTTCTTCGATCCAGGGGCAACACACTCGGGAATGGAAATCTGCTCGCGGATATTGTGACATAATCGCCTGGTCGTAGCTCTGACCTCTCCTTACCATCGAAGCTTGCCCAGCAGCTCGCTCTGGCGTCATAAGGTACACCAATCCTTAGAACGATAGTATCAGGCAAGATGATGGGTCTGAAGCTGAGCGTGTGAGGTGCGATTGCCGTGACGAGGATGACAGGATTGTCTGGGTGGCACAGACTGCCGCCTGCTGCGAGGTTGTATGCTGTTGAGCCAGTCGGCGTTGCAACACAGATGCCGTCTGCTTGCACTGTCGTGAAGTGCTCGTCGTCTCCGAAGACTTCGATGCTAGTCATGGTTGGTGTAGGGCCACGGTCAAGCACGATATCGTTGAGAATGTTGTTGCTGCCATCAGGCTTGTGAGTTGTCGCATCGTCGCTGCCATTCCCTATAAGTTCATCGACGAGATCTCGATCGCTGTCTTCGCCGTTCTCCCGTCGTGTCGATCGCATTATGGTTGCTTCAAATCGTAGACGTAGTGATACAGTGACACCGTCGTTAAAAGCTCGAGGTAGTGTCTTCTCGAACTTCTCGAAATCGAACTTGGTAAGGAAGCCTAGAGATCCAAGAGCGAAAGACATTACTGGTGGCACAATGCGCTGGAAAAGCCAGGAAGCATAGAGGACTGTGCCATCACCTCCCAGAGCGAGACAGATCTCGAACTGATGGGGCTTCTTGGCACAGATTTCGTTATTCCAGTACTTGAGTCGGTCCGTATATGACTCGTCCTTGGATGTTAGTCCTTGGGCATCGAACGTCTTGTTGTCCTTCATCGTCTCCTCTACCCACACGATATACCCCTTGCCCTCTGCATTCTGTTGCGAGAGCAGCCATTCTGATATCTCTCGCGTCTTGCCGATCAAAGTCTTGTCGTGCGCCTTCGTCAATAAGAAGACGTTCCTGACCTTCAAGAGAAGGCGTATATGCCCTAGCTTCTTTGAAAGTTCTCTTATGCCGAATGCCATATCTGACAATTGCTTCTTCGTAAGCAGTCGTGACTGGGTATGATTGCCTTGCTCTGGATTATGCTCAGTGTGCTTGTCCCCAGGCTCATGTAGCGTATCTTCTTTCACGAAGTAGTCGCCCGCTCTCGTCTTCTCTTCTAGCAAGGAGTGCACGAAGCATGATGTCGCCTGCCTTTGATGCTTTGGCCGTCCGGCAGTTTCAGGCACCATGCTGGCTCGTCTCCGTTGCGCATCTTGCTTGTCAAATATGACTTCCAACAGCTCCGATATGCCCTCTGAGTCGCTCGAATTCCGATGATGCTCATCTCCCCCTCGCCGTACGAATGCCTGCTCAAAGTCGTTGGCCTCGACGCCATTCGCCTCGGCTTGGGGTTTGTGTTCTTCGCCGTCTACTGCCATGTCGAAGTCGTCGTTGTGGGAGCCAGTCGACTTGTTCTTGACGCTCCTGAACAGACCAGTAACGCCATTGGAGCCAGGAGAAGTGGGCATCTTTTAGCCGTAAAGTCGGAACGCGTATCCTCACAATGACGTTCCTGCTGTTGTCGTTTAAGGTTGCAATTAGGCTCGTGCTAGCGGCAGATCGTTTAACCACGATTTCGAGTTTGGAAGAAATCGAGACCACTGTCTTCCTTCGACTGGAGAACAGCCGTCGAGTGCTAAAGAGCGCGAAGACGAGCAGCTGCACCTGTTGAGTCTGTCTTATTGGTCTGACGACGAAGTCTTACCCGCAGGAGCCCGACCGTAATCACCCAGAGAAACTGAGCCTCACCATTGACAAAGCACTGACAAACTGCTATACTGTCGCGGCACACGTATCACCCAAAGCTTAGAAGCGCGATCGGTGCAACAGAACGAACCCCGGGACAAGGACCGCCAGTCCAGCTATGGCAAGATACACCATCACACCTTGGCGTCATCACAGCGACCTCCTCAAAGTGCGCCAACAACTTTACGGACGCAGCAAGGATGGCCAAGACCACCGTCGCCATGCAGTCAACCGTGTCCTTGCCTGGAAACTCCGCGGCAGCCTACCTCATGCCATCGAATCCACCGCACTGCTGATCGACGCAATCCTCCATCACGCATCTTCTGCAAGCAACTCTCCCTTCAGCATCCGCGCAGTCTACACGGCAGCTTTCACCCGCTTCGTGACAGGCTTCTGTGACATAGGCCGCAACAAGGAGCGATCCCTGGAGCCATCGAGTATGCTAGACATTGCCAAGCAGATCGGTATGCCAGTGGAGTTCGTCGCACTGCGGCACGAGGCAACGCATGAGGAGATGCCAGGGATCGGCAGGCTAGTGAAAGTCACAGAGCGAGCACTGAAGTGGTTGTGGGAGGTGTATTGGAGCAAGCTACCTGAAGACGAAAGTGCAGAGATCGTGGCGGCAAGTCTCGCAAGTCTTAAAGATGAGGCAAGGAGGCTCTTAAAAGAATTTAGGATGACGCATCGTGAAGCTTTGCGTGCGAAGCAAAGCGTAGTCGCGCAGGACTCGGTGAGCAGGACGAGCGAAGTCTGTCGAAGCCTGTGCGGGAACAGCAACGCGAAGATGAGCGCTTTCGTCGAAGTCTTGATTCAAGATAGGCTACTGAGTCCGTCGAAACGGAAGCTAGGCGCATTGATGGATGGCGCTTTCTTGATCTGGGATCCGCTACTGAAGGATATCGCCAGGAAGCAGAGGCGCTTTATCCCATGTCTTGTGACAGGCATTCTTGAGGCCGTCGGCGCCTCGTCTTCGGCGCCTGCAGCGCGAGACGTCGACAAGGAAGCTCTGAGCCAGTGGCTGATCCAGATAGACTTTGACGAGAATTGGATGGCGTCTCGTTCTGATCATGAGCAGCATGACCTTGAGGTGGAAATTTGGAAGTGGTGCACTCTTCACGCCAATCACTGGACCTCGTGGCTGGGTCAGAAGCTCGAACAGCACAACGATGCGCAGATTCCAGGTGAATGGGCCGAGCTCCTCCAAGCGAGTCGACTGGGTTACGAGGAGGCCGGTGAAGACAATGCTGAAGATCTTGCGGATCCTGATGTCGATGCTCGCGGTGCATTGTCGGCGGTTGGCAATGCAAGCCAGTCTGTGCCATCGCCTTGGAGTCGTGTGGCTATACCCATCAGCACTCCCATCGGGGTGGTTTTGTAGGACTTCATGACTCCGCAGACCTTTCCTCATTCCAGACCATATTTCATATCATCATATTCTCATAAATGCCAGGTCTCTTCATCCAGCGCTCGCCTTAATGGCCTCATCCCTTTCCACAACGCCCTCCTTAAACCTCAGTAAGAAAATGGTCTTTCCTGGCCACATCTCGTCGCCCTCACTCCAATGGGCACTCACACCCTCCGTACTGAACCCTGCTGCATCACAGATCCCCTCAATAATCCCAGCCACGAACGCAGCGCAGTTCAATTGACTCATCTCCTTGGGAATACTGATATACGTATTCACAATCGGCTCGTTGTCCACGATCATATACTCATTCTTCTTGCTGTTACTCTGCTCCAACGCGTCCGCAGGGCGGTTGAACAGGGCCCTCCATAAGGTCCCATGCACAAATTGGAGTAGATCCAATATCCTTGTTGGCCTCTGCGCTGAGCGGGGGGACTGTCGATACAACAGCAAGTCGAGCAGCTTTATCCCAATGGGGTATGCAGCACGGTTGAGACGTGTCTCGATTTCGCTAACGCTGCCAGACTTGGAGTGGTGGTATGTGATGAGCGTATTGAAGAGGTATGAGAAGGAGGCAAGGGAGGTCTCAGTGGCTTTTGTGCGGTTTAGGTTGCGGTCGTAGATTGTTTTGCGGGATGATGGGTAGCGGAGGGTGGATTGGAAGGGTTTGGCGGCGTGGATTGGGGTGAAGGTAGGTTCCTTTGTGGGAGCTGTGGATGGCGGAGGTGGGTTGCTCATGCCGGGCATGGCTTGGGCTGTTGTAATGGTGTGCGTTCAGGTCGTCATTGGCGATGGCATGGAGAGAGCTGTCATACATGTAGGTGTGAAGCTGTCCCGCGAAGCTGCACTGTGATGCGCTCCGTGACCGGCTACAGCCTACAGGCTACAGCTGACATGGGGGCCCATGCACAGACGGAAGGGAAGAACTTCACTCCTCGCCCTTGCCCAAAACTTTGGACTGCTGGCATACATGTACATATTTGATATTGCGGACATCATTCATGGTATAGTTCTGATCTATGCCAATGGTGTCGACATTGCTCCGCCCAAGCCCTTCCTCGAGCGGCCGATCTAACAGCCATCGGGCGCTGCAACTGGCAGCCGCGGAGTGCGGACCGCTTCAAATGGCATGCGTAACAATCTTAAGATGCCGCTTTCGAGCAGGACGTAAGGTATGCTCGGTATGCTCGGTATGTCACTGCGATGGGTGCGTTGGTTCATGCTGACACAGAAAGCAGTCTTGTTCCGTGATTGGTGCCGCCGAAACATCGCATAAGCCGGCTTGTGACCACTGTCTTCCAGCGATATGTTTCTCCTGCGTGATGCTTTGGATCTGCTCCTACATACTCTCGATGCTGTCCAGATACGCTTTCAGCTATGGCAAAGGTTCGAGTCAAATCAATATACAGCGTCTACATGGGCGAGAGACGTCTCGACATGATGCTCTTTACGATTGATACAATACCAGTCGAGCAGCCACCATGTAGCTGCCTTCTCCGATTGAATCAACCACTCCTCTAGGCGAACTGCAATCATGGCTCTGTCAGCCTCACTCGTCGCGTTGTCAGCTTTGGCCTTTTCCCATGCATCAAGAGCATCGTCACACACGAACCACTCGTCAACTTTTCCAGCATGCGTCGCTTCTATGGACGGACAGTTACCCTCTGCGACTCCTGCCGACTTCGAATTCTCTGGTACTGTGCGACGTTACTACATCGCTGCTGAGGAAGTCGAATGGAACTACGCTCCGACTGGTTGGGACAACTGGCTCGGTGTGCCGCTGAATCTTTCTCCACGCGCGAACGCCGTCGTGGGGTCATATAATACCACCTACCTCAAGGCACTTTATCGAGGCTACACAGATGACACCTTCACCCAGATGTCTGAACAACCCCCGTGGCAGGGCACTCAGGGCCCAACAGTCCGAAGCGAAGTTGGCGATATGGTTGAAATCATGTTTGTCAACAAGCTGTCTCACAACTACGCTACAATGCACTCCGTGGGTCTTGCATACAACAAGATGAATGAAGGGGGAGACTCTCCGCCCGTCGCTTCTGCTGTTGGACCAGGAGAATGTGCCGTCTACAAATGGCTGGCAAACGAAGGCGCTGGACCAAACGACAACAGTCCAGCTTGGGTAGGACGGCCGCTCTTGCTCCTCCATGACCACCGTACTGACGCTTGACCAGGCACATAGCTATCACTCTTATGTCGACCTTGATATTGACCTCAACTCTGGTCTCTTGGGTCCCCAGATCGTGTATGCCTCAGGACAGATGAACGCGACCATGCTGAAATACAAAGAGTTCTCCTTGCTCTACATGATCTACAAGGAAGGCCAGTCTTTCTTATCTGCTGCAAATGCCCAGAGACTGAACGGCAACCACTCGGCTGAGGCGATGTCTTCGAAATGGGGCATGTTGGACACGGAGCACCTTTGGAGCGGGGACTATTCAAGCTGGCATCCTCAACTCGTCAACATGAACAGTTCTTACCGGTTCTCGGGAGCAGCAAGTTTCCGTAAGTCTCTCATGCGCATCTCTTACCTTGTAGTCAACCAGAATATCTAGCTCACATTGACACCAATCCACAGATACTATGAATGGCTACATATTCGCCAACAACCCACCCTTCGAGATGTGCCAGAACGATCAGGCTATCTGCTATGCCTATTCATATGGAGGGGCAAGCCACGTGTTCCATATGCACGGTAATGGTGTGATGGATGATGGGAGAAAGCAGTTCTCTGTGAGTCTGAACGATGGTGTCAGCAAGACTCTCTACATGAGTGCGAGTGACACGGGTCTGTGGCAAGTCATTTGTCACGTCAGTAACCATCATCAGGATGGCATGGTGGCCAACTATCTGGTCAAAGACAGCGCATTGTGTGCCAAGTAGATGATTTGGCCACCAAATTGCGGAAACTTGGGCCAGAGCTATAGGGTATCTTATGATATTTTGTACGCATGTCACATCTGCGATGCCCGGAACACGATCAAAGCAGGCTCCCAGTAGGCCGGGGTGGGAGGAGGACGTTAAGCCAAAGGTCTATACTTCAAACGCTGGAGTCGCTTGGTGTCGGCGCCCTCCTGTGTTGCCCATGCTGCTGATGGCGACTGCAACCGGACGCCTCAGCATGGTACGCACGTGAGGTGACTAGCTGATATAACAGCAGATGCATGTCATCACAGAGATCTACACGCATCTGGACCTAGCAGAACCTAAAAGCATAAGCTCGATCGCGGCGTCCAATGGTACAGCTTGACAAGGGGCTTCTGCAGTCCAATTACAGACGGATCATAAATGCGTCCATGTCAGCACACTTGCTTCCTGGACCAACGTCTTCGTAGCAGTGACATATCAGACGCCACCGCACTGAGTCGTCGACCTCATGCGCGCGGTTCACAGAGTTGTACATTGCATTGGGTGCTCCTACCGCTTCGTCACCACAGCGTCTGTCCGCATAAGAGTCACAAGTGCCTTTGGTTGCCGCGCTCGGAGCACAAACCAATTCGCTGCGATCCTGGATTTGGCTGGGATGTTCGGCAACGCTTGTGACTCTTATGCGGACAGACGCTGTAGAATCGGTCTGCCGAGCCGGGTCAGTTCAAGGAAGGTATTGTGTCTCAATCAGATCCGCTCCAGCACCGTCCTACGCATAGTGGCTGCTGAAGAATACCAGGATGGTTGCGCGCCCCAGACTATATGTATCTGCGAATATCAGGACTGTTAGACGGCTTGGTCCCCGGTGCAAGGTGTTGACGGCTGCCTATTCTGGGATGGTTCATAACAAGTCTAAGATGCGGCTCGTAGCGCAGAAGTCGAACAGTATCAGCATGGAAGATCGCCTCTGACCACACCATTACGTGTCTCAAAGCGTCGCTCTGGAGACATTGATATCCCGCTGGCGTGTTCGAGAATCCAGCCTACACATAAAACACCAGGACCTAGCTTCGCCGTGACCATCACTCAGCTCGACAGCATCGTCCCAGCCGACAGGTGGTCAGCAACCTCGCCCTACATGCCGTGGTCCACCCACTGTAGCACAAGCTTTGCGCTGCTTGTGTTGCTTGTAGGCACGTACTTGGCATGCTTAGATGCATAGCGCATCCATTGACTTCCCGTAGGCTTTACACGCACAGCTCATGCACAGGAAGCTTCCGGAGACAGCATAAAAATCGCTCACGCAGCTCTTGGAAGCGTGGCATGGGTGATCATTCTTTCCATAGGAGCGATCCTCATGCGCTTCATCAAAGGCCCCAATACCTGGATGGTACACGCTGCCGTGCAAAGTCTTGGATTAGCCGTGGTTACTGCTGGGGCTGGTAACGGCATCTATCTTGCCCTTGTGACCGATCAGGTGCGTGTGCGATGCGAGTTCCGCTTCACGACGAGGACTGATGATTCGAATCCCAGCTAAACGCCTATCACGCCACCATTGGCCTTGTGCTGTTTTCACTGGTTTGGATCCAGGCTGCAGGTGGTCTCTTAGGTCACATTCTCTGGCAGAAGCGTCAACGCAAAAGCTTGTTGGCGCACATCCACGTGTGGTCGGGCAGAGCACTTATTACGCTGGGAATGATCAACGGCGGTCCAGGGCTGCTCTTGTCTTCAGTCGCCAGTCGTGGTTCTTACATCGCTTATGGAGTGATATCAGGTGTGATGTGGTTGCTTTTTGTATCCAGTGCAGCCGTCTATGAGACTCGGCGGAATCAACGAGCTCCGGTCGTGGAGAAGGAGTAGGATGTGGTATGCTGCAACGCTGGACACATCGCCTGAGCAGGGTCGATGTCGCTTCGGAGGAGAAGAAATTGAGCGTTCTCGGTGCAATTATCAATTGGACTGCCTGATTGAAATGCTCGCTGGGAACAATGACAGCGTTGATGACTTGATGTCGATGTCGTGGAAGCGTGTGGACACATGTCGCAGTTGAAAGCCCGGCCGATGACGCTGGTTCCACGCTGAGGATGTGCTGTCTGATCATCTGATGGAGGTTGGGCTATCGATGGAGGTAAAGCACAGAGGCAAGAAGATGTTGCCCTGCAGAGTGGGTGACCTGAGCTTGGCGGCTGGCCAAGGACGAGAACTCATCTCCAAGTATGTACAAGCTTCATTATCTGCTAGGTGGCCACGAGATGGCCTAATTCGTCTTGTCACATGGCGCCGGAAATAGCATAGGTTCTCGAGCACGTCGAATCTACCTATAAATCGAATGTACACCGCTCATACAACTCTCATGTGAAGATGCACATCTTGACCGCGCATTTCATGTCGTCATGCTGCAACACGCGACCTCGCATCGATGTCACCGTTGTGCCGTGGCAATGTGGCTCCAGTTCGGCTCCTCTGAACATCGAACACGTGCCCGTCCAGAACACGAGTCAGCATCCGAAGAGCCAGCATTCGCCGGTCCAGGAGTCCGCTCACATGCCAAACGTCTGGGATCTGGCCAACCAAGCTGCCGGGAACGAATCGATCAATCACATTCCAGCGAGAACCACCCATCCAACGGCATATGACGCTTCGGAAGCATCATCGGAATCGCACAGCTGCCACGGCTTTCGGCGAATACTGTAGCAGCGGTCCGGAAGCTCTCTAGAATCTAAACTTCAACGCCACCGGTAGCATTTCCGGCGAACGGCTTCAGCCAAAATGCATCACATCAGCCGGTCGCATCTTCCTTCGCACCTCCAAACCTGTCGACTCTGTTTCTTGTCGCTTGCGCGCAAAGTCATCAGCCTTGCGGTGTGACCCGTCCGGAATTGGCAAAAGCAAAATGTCCTGCGGCTGAACGGGATGACTTGTTTCTTATTTGAGCATCGTCACGCACAGACTCATGTCGACTTGGCTATCATGTGAAAGTCGCGATCCAGGGCGTGGGCGTGGGATCAAGGAGGGGCCACTGTGAGGACGAAGCCCGAGTGTCTCGTCGTCTATTCGTGCATGACTTCCTTTGTCTCACTCTCTCTTTCAACTTTCATCACGACTTGCCGGCCATCTCTCTCTATTCTATTCTGTTTCTGCTCCGCTTTCTGTGTGCGTTGAAGTTGGACTCTGGACACGAGAGCTGTCGCGCGACGCCTGCGTAATCGCGGGCTGCGTTACTTCGCTAGGGTTCCCTTTCCCAAAGCTAGAGTGGAGCAAACTGGCACGAGACACTTCGCATTGGCTGCATCCCCGAGCTTAAGGCGTACATCGGTAGTCTTCACATGCACGCATGCAACTTGACGAACTGCTGGCCAACAGTGTGTGTGGTCGCTTCATAGCGACTTGACCCTCTTGTCATCCTTACCAAGTCGCTTTCGACCCAGTCGTTCTTTATTCTGGACGATTAGTCGATCGCTGCGACGACACGAACGACTTACTCGATACTGTATAACAAAAGGAAACATGACAAGAGCAGAGCGAGAGTTACGAGCGCGGGGTACAGTACACAGAGCAATACCAGAGATACTACGATCAAGTCCACGAGCGAAACATGGCATATCGCAAGCAGACCTCATTGTCGATCCGCAACCGGGGATCAAGACACCTACTGGTCCTGCTGCTTCAGCCTTCCGCGACGACCTTGCGATTCGCGTGATCGGTAGAGACACTCTGCAAGTAGCTGCACATCTTTCGGAACGACCGTATGCATCGAAACGAACGACGGATGGCCGCAAAGCGTCAGACGAGCGTCCAAATGTCACCATACACAACATGGCCTCGCTGACTCGACCCGGTGGAGCGTTCATAACCGGAGGAAACAGCCAAGAAGAGTTCCTTTGTGCCCGTACGACCTTGTATGCCTCATTGTTTGACGACTTTTACGCACTGCCCGATATAGGCGGCATATTCACACCCGACGTTCTGGTGTTTCGAGATTTTGATGGAATGGAACTCCCGAAACGTTCCAGGTACTTCATCAATGTCATTTCTGCGGGTGTTTCACGGCATCCGGAGAATCGAGGTCGGTACGATGGGCGGGAAGAGAGTTGTTCGTGTGGCGTGAGTTATTGCGACCGGGATCGTGACATCATGACCCGGAAAATGAAAGCCGTGTTGCGAATCGCGCAGTCAAATGGTACAAGGCAACTCGTTCTGGGTGCCTGGGGATGTGGTGGTCTGAAGCATCCAGTGAAGGAAGTCGCGAAGTTATGGCGAAAAGTGATTGCGGGAAGTCCACGGCAGAGGCGGCCAAACGCAGAGCAATGGGACGGCATCGATGAGGTGATATTCGCGATCCCGGATCCAACTCATGCGAGAGAATTCCGTCATGTCTTTGACGATATCCTCGCCGACGACTTCGTCGCAACTTCTGGCTCTTCGACCGGTGGCGGCGTGGAAGCAGATGACGCCGAGATCCAGCGTCTGATCGGGACCGCAAGCTCGTTGGAGTTGCAGATCGAGACCGCGCAGAGCTCTTTCTTGAAGGGCAGGTTCAAAGACGAGCTTCGAGAAGTGAACCACCAAATAGCTCTAGGCCGAGCTGCGAAAGCTGCCAAAGAAGATGATGTGACGACCGAAGAGGACGAGGACCTTGAGGACGACTATGTTGTTACTGGATTTCCCGGGTCGGATGGTGAAGACAACAGCTTTTACCGCGTCGGTGGCACCGAGTCGGACTCAGATTCAGAAGGCGCCGGCTCCGAGGTGTATGAGTTCCGCTTTGGTGGGCCCACGGGTGATTCGCAGACGTCCCAAGATGAGCTCGATGAGCTCGAAGAGGGCATTGGGTGGGGTGGCTATTCATCTTCGCCAAAGTTCAACGCACAGACAGGATGGTTCCAAGGAAGCATCGATCAGCTGAGTGCCCACGTTCTCGGCGGCAACAAGATGGGCAGCGCGAGTCCGAGAAGCCCAGTACTCGCAGGGCTCGACTCGGATGCCCCGAAGACTGACGTTGCTGTGGATGGCTTCCTGGCGAGGTTTCGGCGAAGTGATGTCGACGATCAGAGCTGAGGAGTATTTCGTCTGTATTTTATTCATGGCGTTTCGGTTTGGTGACCAGCTTGAGACAGCGGGCTTAGGTCAGACCTTGATATTGGCATCAGAAGCGGTGCGCTCACGAGCGACAAGAGATATGGCATGGTTTTTCGGTCCATTTCGTTAGCGGGACCAGGCATTTGTGGCGTTCTATGGCATGAAAATCTGCTCGGGAAGATGATCTAGTGATCTAGTGATGTTAGGTATGAACAATGTTCACCAAGCGTATGGTGCTCCAATATCCAGTGGACTGTCACATCAGGGTGCTTTGCACGTCTCAGCTCATGGTCAGGCCACTGCCTCAACGTTGGAGCCCAGGGATATGAGTGTCTGAGTGATGGAGGTCGCCATTCTGGGCAGAGTCCCAAGAGTGAGTGCTTCGTAGGCACGCTGTTCTGCAGTCGGACATAGAGAACTCTTAAACCCCCGAATATAAATCAACGAGATGGGCGACGGCTGAGAGTAGACTGAGACGACCGGGCGGAGGTGTGATAAATAAAGCTCTGTCCCAAAGCGAAAACGACGAAGTGTTGAGATCGGCATGCAAGCTCAACCGACGGCCCGCGATGGCAGGGGCAGTCTTGCTGCGTGACATCTTCGTGCTAGGACGTGACACACACGCAATGGTGGACGGGAATCTGGCGATGTCCATACGCGCACCGTGTTCTACTCCGTCGTGGAAAAGCGTGGCTAAGTTGGGAGGAAGTCTAACAATTGCCTGGCTGTCCTGAGCTTCATCTGTACACTACAGTACGGCGGCATAAGACTGGCAGTCGCGCGGAGTACCGAGTAAGGTATATACTCATGCTGGTAATGCGAACCATCGACAACCACCTTGGCTCAATGGTATGCTATTGATCAGCGTCTGGCGAACGTTGCGTGGTCGTATGCTGTGTACGAGTCCGGGAGCAGCAGTCTGTTCTGGCCGATGCACCCGGAAGCACTGTTGGACTGAGGATGGCTTTTCCTTTTTAGCAACTTTCCGTCATGAAAGCATTTGCCGATGGGGAGCGTCTCTGCAAGCGACAAAAAGTCATCCTTTACTGGGATGACAGAGTGTCCAAGTGATGGTTGTATACAAGAGATAAGCATTCTAACTCTTCAGGACGACCGGGTATATGATAGCTTCCTGCTTTCATCACGCCATGTTCCTCCTCTGCGTCGCTTAGCAATGGTCCTCCATCATCCAATACTGACCCCGTTCTGCGACGCTTCAGCTTCCTTCTACCAGCCAGCGGTCATGTCACCGGTCATGGCTTATGCCTTGAGCGCAGCCTTTCTGCGGGCCTTGACAGTAATGTCATATAGAGCATCCTTGAAAGCGAACAAGAATGCGGCCGTGATCACGGATTGCGTGACCTTTGGCCCAATGCCTGCACCTCATCGTTAGTACCACCATCGTAACCACGCAATCAACATGCCCTGACTTACCGCCATAAAGACCACCAATACCCTCCTCGTTATAGATCTTTTTCAAAGTGGCGGTCATGCCCAACTTTGGCGCGTTGCTCTGGGCGACATGTGCCCGCGACTTCACGGTGATGTATGGGTATGTAATGCTGGTAGCAGCGAGCTTTCCCAACGCACCCAGCACAAAGCTGTCGGTCGGTCCGACCTTCCTCCTCTTTCCCACATACTGCTTCAACTGTTCGAAGATGGTGTACTGGAGGATTGGGTTGATCACCAAGACCAACGCTGGCAGAACACCAGCAAAAAGACGGAAGAAGCCGTCCTCACGGAGAATCTTGAGGAGGGTAGAAATGGTGCCTGGGCGGGCAGCCTTCTTCTGCTTCTCGGTTGTTGGAAGATCATCGTCGGCCTCGTTCTCGCGGGCGGTCATGCGGGTGTTGATGACCCAGATTGGGTTGGTGAGCATGACAGTAGCAGAGCCCGCGAGGGCGCCTGCTGCCATGGACTCGAGGGTCGAGAGCTGCTTCTTGCCGGTGGAGCGCTGGAAGAAGGAGCGGGAGAACTCGTACCAGTAGTAGTAGACAAAGTTCGTGACTGTAATGCCAAAGAGGGCACTGTCGAGACCAGCGTACAGTCCTGCAATCCCTTCGCGGTCCACGATACGCCTAGCTGCGGAGAGTGTACCGGTGTTGGCCTTCTTCTTCTCGACTTGTGCTCGGGTGGAAAGCGTGATTAACGGGTATCTGCATGTCTCAGTCTTGGGCGCCTCTAATGCACATATCCAACTAACGTCAATGCCATGGACAGCAGACCTCCTCCTGCACCGGCCAACGCATGAGCAACATTGTCGCTTTGCTGCTCAGCAGTGGATTGCGCGCCTACACTCGGCGGCTGCTGCGAGTTGGTGGGCGGGTTCTCAGTGTACTCCTTCGCGTATGGGTCGGTGGATCGCGCTTTGGCAGACATGATGCAGGTGGCCGTTCAGTCTGTTTACTGTTGTGTTCTGCTGTCTTTCGTCGACTGTGACCTGGGGAAGAGTGCGGAGACAAGACAAGGAGCGGGAGCGAGAGCAAGGAGACGACGGCAACACATGTAAGAAGTAGTTCTACATGTACCTCGAGCGATCAAGCTCTCAACAGCGCAGAACATGCGGAAGTACATCATCATCATCACCATCATCATCACCTCGGCTCAACTCGGCCACTGCCACGCCTGCTGTATGGCCCAAAGTCGTGCTCACGATTCCCGGTAGCGATGCCATGACTTGTTTGCATTTTACTGCTATTAGTCTGTATTCGCAGCCTGGTCCCTTCCGCTTTCACGCTTTGGCCTCCATCTCACTTCCTAAATTAACCATCATTCCACACAAGATTGATCATATATCGAGCTAACACGGGGAGACGTCATCTCGCGCATGTCTCTCGTTGCATAATCTGTGACCACAGTGCAGGGCACTTCACCTAGAAGGGCTGGTTCCCGTCCTCTGCTCGGCCTGTGGGCACGAGCTGACTCGAAACGGTGCGATTGAGCCGGAAACATGTATCGACAACAGCATGGCGGCGCAGGCGCTGATCAGCAGTATCATGGTACGGCCATTGGCCACTTTGCGTCGCCTGTCTTTGGAATCGACCCAGCATTGCACGACAGTCAACACCTTCTACAGCCGACCTCAAATGCTACGCCAACGCGACAGTCACCACATCGAAGGATCTCCTCCAATGAAGGCTTGATGCAGCCTCCAAACACGTCCTCTCCGCGCAACAGTCCAGCTCCTAATTACAAGCCACGAGATAGGGCCCGACCTCCCAGGCATGTCACTGCAGAGACTATTACCGATACATTCGTGAACTTCATACTGTATTGCAATCCCAACTTTCCACTTGATGTCGACACTTCAGCCCTCAGAACCAATTTCCAGAGTCCACCAAAGAGCGACAGCAAGGACTTCGACACGTTTCGCCTATTTGAGCTGGTCAAGAAGCTTGACGCCAAAGAGATCAAGACCTGGGGTCAGCTTGCACTAGACCTTGGTGTTGAAGCTCCAGACATCGCAAAAGGTCAGTCTACCCAAAAGGTGCAGCAGTACAGTGTACGTCTGAAGCGATGGATGCGAGCAACGCATATCGATGCGTTCTTCGAGTACCTCCTGGGCAAGCAGCACTCTTACTTCAATGAGATTCCCCACCCGAGCGATCCTTATCCTACGACGGGCAGAGATGGGGTCATGGCGGAAGAGGATCTCGCAATCAGAGCACTTGACCCTTCGTTCAGACCAAAGCGAGGCAGACGACGAAACTCTGAGACGGAGCAAGACGAGGCGGCAGATACCGATCAACCTCACAAGCAGCCACGGCTCAACGATAATACATCATCCTTCTCTGCTGTGCCCAACTCTGCAGTGCCTATGAGCGCACACCCGGACAGTTTCAACGACCCATGGGCAGTAGCTTCGGCAGTAACACCTCAAAGCTTTGCTCCATGGTCTGGCCGCCTCTCTGCGTCTGCAGTATCAGCAACGTCGAATCTAAGATGGCAGCTCAGCCAGAGCCAGAACCCAAGCACGCCACATCCAATGAGCGCAGTGCCTGGCTCAATGTCGGCGCGTATTGATGCAGCATTTGACGGCAAACCCAAATCCGCAGTCACGCCTTCCTCACGAAGACGGAGACGGCATGGTCCAGCAGTGTCTAGTGCTTGGCCATCCAACAACACGCCTGGTGCGAAGCCACGAGGTCGTCCTCCAGCGAACCGCAATGTGCAAGATGGCCCATTCGGCACTTTCCCAGCTGATCCTACGAATGACAAGTCGAAAGGTCATGTGCAGGAGCCAAAGTCTGCAGTAGAGCTTCCGACGCCACAAACAGTACCACCGACATACACGATGCCAGAAGGACGACCAGGAAGACTCTCGCTCCAGGTACCACCACACCAAGGTGGACCCGTGCGGCTCGCCACACCTCCAGCGTTGCAAGTCAATGGCGAACATCAAGATCTCGAAACAAGAAGTGACTCGGATGATCCTTCGCGAGCGTCAATGATGATGGTGCCGGCAGTGCAGGGCTCACATGTTGGCGTCACGATCGTTCCGGATGATGCACCACCTAGCTTCTCTTTCGAGGCTCTGAAGCGAGTGGTAGCGAGCGATCTCCTTCGAGCGACTATGCTTGGGCGGCGGCAGCGTCTCACAGGTGATGAGGCCAAACGGCTTGCAGATGCTGTACTCGACCGATTAGCGGTACCTCGGTCAGAGTCGGGTCCAGCTCTCGATGATCTTGCTCGCCTCACAGCAGCCTCTTGGCTCGGAGTAGGTGATCAATATGGCGTACCTCTGGGACCTTCTGCAGGACATGGCAAGCGTATCCAGGTAACTCGCTTTCGCACGGATGCCGCCGGCTACGAGGAAATCACCTATGATGAGGATGAAGAAGGCGTCCGAGAACTTTTTGATCTCTCGTGGCACGTCAGCCAAGGCGGCTGCATGGGCACCTTTGAGATGAAAGGTCTTTCAATTGCTGGGCCGCCGGCACCAGAGCCAGAGACTACCCATGATATGATCTTGAGGAAAGGCCTAGAAGCTTTGCGGAGAATGGACTCCAAAGACCTCCGGAATGTCGAGACTGAGAACTGGCTGGAGAAGAATATGCTGGATGTCGCGAGGTCTGTCGTGCAAGGATCGACTGGCAATGATGACAATGTCGATTGGAAGGCGAAGTATAGAGCTATGGAGTTTGGCGCGAATGTCGCCAAGGGCGAAGTGAAAAGAGTGCGGCAGAGGATGCTGGAAAAGGTGTTGGATGCGCTCCTATGAGCTCTTCTTGCCACAAGCGACATGCCGAGCATATCTCTCAGCTCATGAAGGTTGCCAGCACACAATCCGGGAAGGCCGCCTCGAGCTCATCTTGGCTCCATCGCACAGGCTTGCTCGGCAGCTCGCCGTAAACGCGGCTGTTTCTATACTGGTAGCGTACGCCCGGCGTAAGATATGCCAGCTCGCTGTTACAGACGTAGGACCACGTTTCGGCGCCGAAGTACACGATCGGAAAATCCTCGATTCCACGAGCCTTCATTCTCTGGAAAAGACTCGCCACGAAGTTTTCCATAGCCGGGAAGAATCTTGCCACGTTCTGTGCCACTTCATCTTTGACGAAAGTGCCATGGTACTCGGGCCAATTATAGATCCTGAGCAGCTGGAGGTTTGGCAACATTAGGAGCTGGAGGAGTGTGTCATCGAATCGCTCCATCTCTTCTGGGTCCGAGGCGTTGGTAGTGATGTTCGGGAGCATCAGCCCAAGCGCTTCCATCCGTGGACAATTTCCTGCGAACCTGGCGGCCGGAGTGATGAGAGCCCGGATGCCGCCGTTGTCAGTACCGAAGGACCCCTCTTGCCCTACGAGAGCAAATTCTTCGAGTGTCTTCCTGTGCCCGTGCAAGCAGCTCGTGTCGAAATCATGGATAGTGTAAGTGGCACCTATGCGCAATCTACGGCCACGTTAGTCACGTTCTCTCAGTAATAGAGCTGCCGGTCTTACCTTTGTAGACCTTCAAAGCTCGTGAAAAAGTCGAAGAGCACCTGGCCGTCCACTCCGCTCGCCCTGAGCTGGAAGTCAGTCAGGGCGTAGGGCCCGAACTTGAAGCTCTTCGTCAGGCTTCTGAGCAAGTTCTCATTACCATCGCAGTCGTCCATGTCAAGCCTTGCCAAGTACGAGAAGTCGATAGCTGTTGTGAGATACTGGGCTCTGGTCAGTATATGCTTTGAGGGCCAATCGGGTGGGCTGTGACTGACCTGCGTTGATGCCATTAAGGGAAGATTATCGAGGTCGAGATATCCCAGGCATAGCTGTACCTGCGGCTCATCATCCTCTCCTTGGGGGAAAAGCGTAGACAACAGTACTCCCTCCTACTCAACAGAGTCTTGCAGTATCTCATTGGTGTCGCCATCTTTCGCCTCCTTGGTCGCTATACTGAGTTATTCGAGCTCGGAGCACCGCTGTAACATATACCAATATGCGTGCAGATCGTCTTTGCTGCCAATGACTTCCGGAATGGCTAGACTATGCAACGTTGACCATAGAGCATCGCCGAAGTAGCCAGAAGACAAGAGTGGGACGCAGTTGAACGTGACAGGTCCTAGCACCAACTCCGCCAGCTTCTGCTGCTGTGTGAGGAGGAGACTGAACATGCTCTCGTCCACGGGGACATTCGAAACTGCACTACTAGCCGTTAGTCTGGTGTGGCATCAGCATCAGCAAGCCACATCCCACTTACAATGACAAGAGGGTATTCCTAGGCAGAAGAGCAAGTAAGCGCATAATGAATCGCGACCCTTCCACTGCATCCTGTTCCTCATCCCCCACGCAGAGAGTGAGTGCTTTAATGGCCGAGAGACCCCGATTTTGCGGAGATAGCAAGCCCTTGCCCGGTTGAAGCGGCCATCCAGGGTGCGCTCCGTAATGGTCACGGCGCGGTACAGAGCTGGTATTGCGACTTGAGGTCAGACAAAGGCTCTGGTAATCTTGCCTAGGTATTGCGAGAGAGACGATCTCGGTAAGCAGCTCTGGCGGCCGAGGTTGTGCTCGACATTGTGCGGGAGATGTTTGCAGGTGCGACTGAGCCGGCCGAATATGCGTTGGTCGAGTGTTCGGTAGTGGCACAAGATCTGTAAAGGATCTGACGTTGATAATTTTTTGTGTGTTAGGAGGAGGAAGGTGTGGTTCTGTGAAGGTTGTCCTCGGCTAGAGCGCTAAGAAACTCAAAACTTGACACCGTCTGTGCACATTCACATGCATGCATCATAAGTAGGTGGTTCACTGCGACTCAGCCCTTACGCGAGTGGCATTTTGATCCATGAGATGTACGTGAAGTATGTCAACATCTCATGCGCACGAGGAGACGTTTCTGCCGTTCCGGACCTCCAGTGTTGTTCCATTTCTTTACCAAGATTCTACTCGCTGCTTTATGGTCTATGTCACTCTGACACCGACTATTGCCACTCCCTAAGCCGTCTTCCAAGGTAGACTCTCAAATGCCAAGCTCCCAGAGCCGGTTAGTCCACAAGCTTCAACGCCTTATGACTGCTAGCAAATCGACCCAAGTCTTCTAGGCTGCGTGAGTGTATCATCCCTACTGGCCTTCTCCAATCATCATGGCGTGACCTTGTGCTATGGCCGAACTTTCCAAATGCCATCGTCAGGTGCATCGTGCATATACAGAGTCTCGTGGACGAACAGCATTTCCCCAAACACGTTCTCATCCTGTCTCACTCGGTAGTGGATTGATGGCAGCTTCTCATGCAAATGCCCGTCACAAATCGAGGATCCTGCCATACTTCCAAAGCCGATGAGTGGGATGTCGCGATGCCTCAGCTGCAACCTGTAGAGATCCAGGAGGTCATGAAGAAAGGTTGCAAGCTGCTCGAAACCAGTGCGGATGTTTTGCTCGTTCAATTCCACGTCTGTCTGCTCATCGTCTGCGGAGTCGACTAATACATCGGGTGGGAGCTCCGGCCAGTTGTAGATGCGCAGCGACTTAATGTTCGGTAGGCATAGGAGGTCAATAAGAGCCTTCCCATATTTGTCGGTGGCTGGGCTATCGAGGTCGTCGGCCATCTCCACATGGGGAAGCGTTGATGCCACCTGTCTAAGACGATGTCAGTAACTGGAAGCGGACTTGGAATGATTCTACGTACTCAAGTACTGGGCACTTCTTCACGAACCGCAGAATAGGGTTGATGAAGCATTGATTGGATAGATCGCAGCTACAGTACTGAGGGAGGGCAAGAGCGAACTTCCGCAGCGTAGCTTTGTGGCCGTCCAAGCAGCCGACGTCGAAAGTATCGATTTCTGCGTATGCAACAATGTAAAGCTCTTCCAACTCATCGAATGACGCTAGGAAGTTGAAGATATTCTCATCGTCGAGCTTGCTTTGCTCCAGGCGGAAGCTGCGCAAGTTGCACTCCATACCGTTCTCGATCTCGCTCGTCATCCAATCCAAAAGATTCTCTGTGTCTGAACATTGGACCAAGGACAAATGCTGAATAACTGAGAACTCGATCGACTTGGTCAGAACCTGGCCTGGTCGACAAAGGGACTGGTCCTGGAGTACCAACTCTTTGAGAAGCAGTTTCGGTGCCGCGCCGTTGGCGATGTTTGGAAACAATGTAGGGAGCAAGACACCGTCCTGGGTAGAGCTATCATGCAGTCTGTCGGATAAAGCAGCGCTAGTGGCCTCGAAAGTGGTGAGGCTCAGTTTTTGCAGAAGCGGGGCGTGTGATAGTATGTGTCGATAGAATCCGAGGTCGTGAGCGTTTGCGACACAACGTGGAACAGTAAGACTCCGCAGGCGGTCCCACACGGCTTCACCAAAGTATGCGGAAGGATATGGGCGCTTGAGATTCGCCGCTCCGAGCTCGAAGTCCTGCAGCTTCTGCTGCTGCGAGAACAGGCTGCTGAAGGTCTCTTCATCCACATCGACGTTTTCGAGTGCGGCCGTGGATAAGCTGTCCCTCTGGAGCAGGTTCAAGAGGCGGCACAAGAAGGTGCACGCCTTTCGACCAGATGGTCCAATGTTCTGTATCTTGACGCTTCTAACGTGCTTGAGACCTGGGTTGCTGCGACTCAACATGCTAGAACCTCCTTCAGCCAGCGACTCCAGAATTCTGCGGGTTACTGGGAAGTTGTGGTAGAGGTGCGGTGTTGCCACCGCTCGCAAGGTTTGCGACGTAAGGCAGATGGCGCTGAGATCGGACAACTCTCGCACCAGAATCACCACGTTGTCCAGTAGCTCCGCCGGGAGATCCTCGAGCCCGATCGCCATGTCGCGCGTACTTGAGAGTATTGCCCTTGATTAAGTGCTTCTGTCAAAGGGCAGGACCGGGGGCGCCGAAATGCAAAGTCTTGAGGGTGGGTGTATGCGCCTCGAGCACGCCTAGTTGCGAGATTTCTGGAGCTGCGTCTGTCGGTGTTGTGGTCACAGAGAGAAGCTGAAATGAGGGAGATGCGCAGAAGTGTAGTCGTGTGTGACGAAAGTCCAGTATCCGCCGATTTCGATGGGACCGTCTATGCGCATTCATGTGACAGACTGGACTTGGCCTTCTCGAAGTCTCATTCACTACCTTGCTGAAAACAAGGGTGCTTTGAACTGATGCTATAGAATCTTCACAGCAGGTCACTTTAGTGAGCGGACAGGCCGTGCGTTTTGATACAGATGCATCGGCAGCTTTCGGGAAAAGCCTGTTGTGCTAGATACCAGCACAGACAACAAAAAGGGGCCTGAGTGGTAAAGTCTTCTTTTTGCCTTGATCGCTTCTTTATACAGTGGCAAATGCTGCAGCTGGAAAGTTGTAAGATACAAGTTCTCCCTTGCCCCGGATCTGAAGGCCGTTCTACAGTTCAACGCAATGAAATGGCTCTTTGACAGAGCATGCGATAACTGCACTCCGACATTCAACTTTACAGCCCCGCCGTCTATGTTCGCTTCGATGAGAGTGGTGTAGATTACTCCTTTGGTGCTGGAGGACTTTGGACAGCGCCTGGGCCCTTGTAGTCTGGGTTGCCGACCCAAGTGATGGGCTCGATCTTGTTCTCCTGTGCAGAGAAACCGCGTCAGTGAGCTCTTCTGAGGTGTAATTCCGGGAGACAGGTGCTCGATCTGTCCCTCGTCTCCGAATGTCTGCCAAACATGGCGCAGCACGACAAATTCGGGCATTCTCATGCTTACCTTTAGGTATTCGTTGGTGGCCTCTTGCCATTCCTTGTTCATTGTGCGTGGTGTGCCCTTGGCGAAGTAGCGAGTCGCACCGAAGAGGACACCTGCTGCGCCGATACCAATCATGGTGTACAAGAAGACCTTGGTGCCCTCGCCTGGAGGAGCCTCAGCACGTGGGCCGTGTGGGCCGAAAGCGATCCAGTAGGCTGTGGGAGTACTCTGTCAGCATATTTTCCACCAAGACTGTCCATCAATCATCCATATCATCTCTCGTGTCGTGTGCCTCGGCGTTTTCGCGGATGTTCTCCCAGCCGCGTTATGCCACCACCACGTGTCCAATGCCATTCTCTCCCATTTCCATCGGGACGAATCACATACCGGCCTTCTTCTCCTGAAGCGTGAGCTCATTCCAGTCGACCTTCATACGATCCCGCAGAGCCATCCACAGATCGGCCTGCTCCTGGGGTGGCATGGCCTCCCATCGCTTCTCAATGTTCGCGAGTGTTGGGTTGGAGATGGCATGCGCGCATCGCACCTGCTGCTGTGACTGCTGTTTCCGCGAGAGAGGTGTGAGGGCTGCGGCGGCAGAGCGTGTGGTCTGCACGGCGGCAGGGAGACGGGTCGCGGTTCGCAGCATCGTAGCGGTGGATTCAGAGGAGCGGAGAGGCCAAGGAGGGTGATCAGAGACTGAGGGGGACCTCAATCGCAGAGGTCGGGCGTGTAGAATGGGGGTGGTGATTTGGGCAACGCGCGGGAGCTCGTCAATGGCAGTGATGATGTTGCTCCAGTCTGCGAGAAGTTAGAACTAGAAGTTCACCAGCTCAAGATGCCGGCTGTCCTGCCGCCGCCAATCAAAGACTTGGCAATGCGTCACAAGACGATCATTCCCGCGGCTTCACTACAGCCATCCTCTGCCTCATCGCTCTGCTACTGCAGCTCTGCTCTCTTCGACGAATGCACACTTTGCCCAGCCCAGCACCCAATTCTCTGCCATGCCTGCTCATAATGCTGGTACTGTTCCCCAGGCCTGTCTTTTGATACTCGGCGACGCGAGAGATTGTGCTTGATGTCGGGTTCCGACGTGACATCGGAGTCGGCTCTGTGAGAGACTGCAACCTGGACCATGTAGACCAGGCGAGGTGTCATGCGATCTGACTTTCTTGATCTTTCGCGGCGAGACTTTCATGTAATACATACGACAGAGCTGCTGATGTAGCCTAGACTTTCAACTTCAGCACGCATACTATGGGCGACATCAGTGCCATCCAGCCAGCCTGGCAGCACATGCAGCTCGAAAGAGAAGCCAACGAGACGCTCACATACCGGTCGAATGGCGCATCGACACAGCCAAGTACGAAGGTCTGAGAAGCTTGCTCCGTGTCCCACGCGACTGTGGTCTGCTCAGCGAACGAGAACTCAACATCACCGAACAGCACGATGCAGTTGCTATTGTGGAGAAGATCAGAGATGGTGTTTTCACTGTCGAAGATGTCGTCACTGCCTTTTGCAAGAGAGCTGCCATTGTTCAGCAAGTGGTTCGTCAGACAGCCACAGAGCCATGTAACGCGAGACTGACTTCATGACCCAGACCAATTGTTTGACTGAGATCATGTTTGCGGAAGCTATTGCAACAGCCAGGACCATGGATGAGGAGCGACAGCGTAATCCTACGAAACCACTGCCACCACTTTATGGCCTGCCCATCTCGCTCAAAGATGGCTTCAAAATTCCGGGCTTTGACGCAACAATGGGCTTCGTCAGTCTCGTCGATCAGCCAGCTACCACCTACAGTGCGCTTCCAGCATTGCTGAAGGATCTCGGCGCTGTGTTTTACTGCCAGACCAGTAAGTCCAGGTACAGAAGCCTTGATGAGACACCTGGGACACACCCAGGACCCCCATGGCCTCTGCCCCGTTCGTTTGAGACACCTAGGCTAATATACCTTACAGATGTTCCTCAAACGCTCATGTCAGCAGACTCCTACAACAATGTCTTCGGCCGAACGCTGAATCCCTACAATACCGCGATGACTCCAGGTGGCTCGTCTGGCGGTGAAGCAGCATTGATAGCTATGCGTGGATCTATCCTGGGTCTATGCACTGACATTGCTGGAAGTGTTCGTATACCCGCAGTGTGTAACGGGATCTATGGCTTCAAGGCGTGTGCTTCAATCATCCCGTACGCAGGTCAGCAGTCTCCAGCAAGTCCTGGCATTCCTGGCATCATCCCTTCCATTGGACCTCTGGCAACATCTTCTCGTGCCTGCGCCTTCCTGCTCGAGAATGCGATGAAGGCTGAAGCGTGGAGATACGATGGAACTGTTCTTCATCTGCCGTGGCAAGATTGGCAGGCAAAATCGTCCCAGCCTCTCCGGATTGGTCTAATCGAGGATAATGCCATGCACACGCCTTCGCCGCCCATTCGAAGGGCACTGCGTGAGAGTGCAGAAAAGCTTCGTCGTGCTGGCCATGAACTCGTCCCAATATCGCTTGAGGATCTCAACATCACCCAGACAGTGGACGAGAACGGGGAGATGTACGGTCTTGATGGCTCTCAAATGGCCAACAAACTCCTCTCTGCCTCGGGTGAGCCTGTGGTGCCCTCCGTCATCAAAGCGGCTCTCCTGGACAGGCCCGCAAAGATACTGCCAGAAATCATGAGTCTCAACGACTGGTCGCTCGAAGCAAGTTCAGCAAAATCTGGACACAGCATAACGTCGACATCATTATGCTCCCTCCTAGCGCGCATACGGCGGTCCCGATCGCCGACTGGTATAGTGTCAGCTATACATCGCTGTTCAACTATCTGGACTGGCCGGCGACGGTGCTGCCCGTGGGGACTGTGAGTAGTGAGGACGTAGTGGACGATGGTGCAAAGTATGGAGCGCGGGATGAACACGTCTACAAGTCGTATACTGGGCCTGAGGAGTATGCTGGGCTGCCGACAAGTATTCAGCTGTTGCGACAGCCGCAAGAGGATGAGAAACTTGCTTGGTATGCTCAGGTCGTGGATAGGGTCCTGCATAGCGAGGCGTAGTAGATATAGTATAGTCTCATGTACCGCCTTCAGGTACTGTACACTATACGCATACACCCATCTACGCCATCACGTTCATGCCTTGACCAATATCTCGTGCCTCAGTTTCGGCCCCCACTTGTTCCTTCCCCAATCGTCATCGCCTGCGCCACTCGCGGGGCACAAAGGCAACCCCATTACCGGGAGCATGTGATGCCTTCACGACGGCGGTCGATGCCTCCCATTCCCATACAGCACCGCCGCAGCCTTATCGACAAGGCGGAGCAATCGCTCGATATGCCTTCAACACCACCTCCAGCAGACGGTGCTGCTGACCCCCCGAGTCCACCATCACCAACAGCTAGTTTCTACGACATGAGCGACGACGAGGAGACCGAGTATCGTGCCGTGGGGCACAGCAACACGAGGAAGGGAGTCAAGCTGCTATATGCAAAGAGCAAGGTCTATCTACACCCATCGCTGAGCGCGAAGGACAATGTCGCTGGCTACATCGCGTTGATGCAGCAGAAGCCTGGCGAGGCCGAGCCACCCACCAGTCCTGGCAGCAGTACCGGAACGTATCGAGCGCGATCACGATCAGATCTACTACTGGCATGGATACCGGAGAGCGGACTGGGAGACGTCGCAGAGAAGTACACCAAGGTCGAGAATGCGTCCATCGGCGGCGATGCCCCCAAACAATCGTTCCTTGTCCCGCGGCCGCCTGTAGTCACGACACACAGCTCGAGTCTGGGCACGTATGCATTCGCGATACCTGTCAGCGACATCTTCAGCATTCTGGTCCGACCGCCGAGCACTGGCTGGTGGTTTGGCAGTGTCGTCGTCAACTCGCGAGCAGGCGACAGCTTTCCGGCCCTCTTCTTCCATGATTCCGAATGTCAATCGACCATAGCACAACGCAAGAAGCTACAGCGGGAGAACTTCAGCATCGAAGGCAAAGAGGGTGGCATGTTCTGGGGTGGAGATCAACTTCTTGAGTGGCTGAAGAAATATGTCGGGATCGAGAGGTCAGCACAAGAGCCTAGCATTTACTTGGTCGACCCGAACGATGCAGACAAGCTATCTTTTGGCAGTGGAGGCAAGCCGACTCCCGATAAAGTACGCAACGTGTTAGAAGGCAAGCACAAGGACGAGCCATCGAAACAGAAACAAAACGCTGTCACAGGCATCCACCAGGACCCTGTCACAACTGCTCTGAAAACGGCCAGGTTCAATTTCATGGAGAAGATGGCCCAAGTTACCACCTTCACACGTAGGACGGCACAGGCGGTAGCGGAGAACAAGAATCTGCCGCCGCAGGTCAGGAGGCTGATGCAGAACCCGCAAGTGCAGACTGTGTCGGATGAGTTCGACTCTGCTAGACTGTACCTTGCAAGGTGGGCAATGGGCATTGCTGAGCAGTCAGAGAAGGAGCGGAACCAAAGAATCTGGACTGCAAAGGACATCCTCGAAGTGGAAGATAGTGAGCTTGGGCAGTTCGAGCTACTGGATGCCGAAGGATTGAACCTTGCCGACAAGAGGAAGTCTGTGACACTGTCTGAGTGGAACAGCTTTTTCAACTCGCGAACCGGACGACTGGAGAAGACGCCAGATGAGGTCAAAGAGCGAGTGTTTCACGGTGGTCTCGATGCCAACGACGGTGTGCGGAAAGAGGCGTGGTTGTTTCTGCTTGGCGTGTATGAGTGGGACAGTACAAAGGAGGAACGACACGCAAAGATGAACAGTCTCCGAGATGAGTACATTCGCCTGAAGGGTGCTTGGTGGGAGCGCATGGTCGATGAAGGCGGCACTCTCGAAGAGCGTGAATGGTGGAAGGAGCAGAAGATGCGCATCGGTAAGTTATACATGTCGCTACGGCACCTTACTGCTGCTGATACCTTTACTGACCGAGCCATTCATGGCGCAATAGAGAAGGATGTTCATCGCACTGATCGACACCTCCCACTGTTTGCTGGCGAAGACATTCCACACCCTGATCCAGACTCACCTTTTGCTGAGTCCGGCACGAACGTTCACCTTGAGCAGATGAAGGATATGCTGCTGACTTATAATGAATACAACCGCGATCTTGGCTACGTTCAAGGAATGTCTGACCTCCTTGCACCGATCTATGCCATTGAGCAAGACGATGCTGTGGCATTTTGGGGCTTTACGAAGTTCATGGAGCGGATGGAGCGAAACTTCTTACGAGACCAATCTGGCATGCGATTGCAGCTTCTGACCCTCGATCAACTGGTACAACTACTGGACCCCAAGCTATATGAACATCTGGCCAAAGTTGACAGCACAAACTTTTTCTTCTTTTTCCGTATGCTACTGGTCTGGTTCAAGCGCGAGTTCGAATTTGAAGACATCCTACGCATGTGGGAAGGACTATGGACCGACTACTACAGCAGCAACTTTCACCTCTTCCTCGCTGCTGCGATCCTTGAAAAGCACCGAAACGTCATCATGGAGCACCTCAAAGGCTTCGATGAAGTGCTGAAGTATGTGAACGAGCTGTCTGGCACAATCGATCTCAATTCTACAATGGTCCGGGCAGAAGCACTTTTCAGAAAGTTCCAACGAATGGTAGAGGCGATCGATCGAAAGAGCAACTTTCCGATTCCGACTGTTAGGCAACGACTACCACAGCCACCACCTCCGGTTACCAGCCCTGGGAGTCGGCCGGGAAGTGATGGAAGAACAAGACAGTCGAGCAGTACGGGTATCGGCAGTGCAGGTGGGCACTCGAGACAAGGTTCGTCGTCCGGCGCACAAGCGTCCGGTCGGGACAGGACTGTTGGCGATGCTGTCGCAACTGGCATTGGTGCAGAGAAGGAGAGGGTCATCTCATCCGAGCTGCGTTTACTGCTCAGCCGAGACATTCCCAAGCTCGATAAGCAAGAGGTTAAGGACCATGGCGGTGGTATTGGAAGGTAGGAACGAGGCACGACGGATGACAACGACGATCTTTTACGGCGGCATGAGCATGATAGGATAGGTATAGCGATGACATGACACGGTATGGCGAGGCGCATGGCGTTTGAGGCGGCAGGATAAGGTCGCGGATTGGCAGGGCAGGCCACATCATTGTTACACAGCACAGTAAGACACGATGTACCATCCGAGACACTCACAACTCATTCAAGGCGACGACGCTTTTCATTACTCATAACAACATCACTCAACAGCACCCCATCTCAATCTAACATCGGAAATCCACGATCCATACCTCTCAACATATCCTCCAACTCCCTCCTCAACTCTCTCACCTTCTCCGCCCAAAGCTGCCGACCTAACTCCACTAAGTGTACCAAGTCGGCTCTGGGATTTCCCCCAACAGCTGGTATCGTCCCACCTCCCTCTTCTTATACGCCACCGGATCATGCAGTGAGTGCGTCCTGATGTCTCTCCAGTACCTGTCAAAGCCATACTTCTTGCCAGTGGCTCTCGCACCAAGCATCTCAAACACACCACTAGTCACGGCAAGACCTGTGTCGGTAGTGACGACTTTAGCGTGCGCGACGAAAGCTGCGACTTCACCGCGGCGGAGGGCGGAGATGCCGGCTCTGCCGTTGGATTTGCTGTGGCCGTTGCCGTTGGCGTGGCCGTTGGTTTGGCTCTCGGCAGGAAGGTGCTGGAAGGAGGCTGCGGTGGAGATGGTGTATGGTGGGTTAGTCTTGTTCAGAGGCCCGGTCTCGTCGATGCCGTTTGCGAGGTAGTTTGGGTTGACCCTCTTGGCCGCAATGGATGGGTCGACGACTGAGCCATACTGGCCCGCTTCACGATAAAGGTTGGCGATCTCTGCGCCGGCGCGATCGGTCAGGGCATCGGCGGCCGCAAGGTGGGCGCGGTACTCGCCGTAGCGTTCGAGGATGTACCATTCATCCGTGGCTTTGTCCTTGTTGTCACCACCGTAGGGCCAGGCGCGGGTGGAGTTCACTGTGTATTGGGATGCTGCGCCGAGGGCACCTTGGGCGATTCCTAGGTAGAAGTTTGTGAAGACGAGTTGGATGGTTGGCAGAAGCATGGAGGCGAAGGGGATTCCGAGGACTTCTTGGACCGGGCGCTTAGATTGTGCGTCCCAACCTAGGGCGTCGCTCCATGGAACGCGAACGTCGTTGATCTTGACGCCGCCGGATTCTGTAAGGCGAAGACCGACGTTGTCCCAGTTGTGCAGGAAGCTGATGCCGGGTTGGATAGTCTTGACAAAGGTGAAGATGTGGTCTTCGGTGCCGTCGAGTACACCTTCGAGAACGGTCAGATCGGAGACGACGCCACCAGTGTTGAAGTTCTTGAAGCCGTTGAACACGATCTCATCACCTTCGCTGGAGATCTTGAGGTCCGAGTCTCTAGGATTGACGGCACCTCCGACAAAGTAGTTGTTCTGAATGATGACTTGCTGCACGCTCTCCTGCTGCTCGTCTGTTCCTACAACATTGGCGGTAGTGGACCAGAGCAAGTGGTATCCCAGCAACATGCCAAGAGAGCCATCGCCCTTTGCGACCTCGCGAATGACTTTGTAGCCCGTCTCCCAGCTCTGTTCGCCACCACCATACTTCTCAGGACCGAGAACCTTGAGAAGGCCAGCCGACTTGAGGAGAGATACTTCGGCGCGCGGCGACTTGTTGTCGATATCACGCTGGGCTGCGTCTTCGGCCAAAATGTCGGAGACCTCTTTGGCTCGCTGAATCCATGCTTGCTGGGATTTAGGTAGTCCTTCTTGTTCGAAACGTTCATGGTGTTGGTTGTAGTCGCTTGGATCGGTGTACTCTCTTGCTTTGGTCGACATCTTGGCCTGTTCGTGGGGCGGGAGTCGTTTGAGAAGACGAGGAAACAGCTTACCTGCTGCTGCAGGACAGCTGCCAGCTTTATGGGTCCATCCAGAGGCATGCAAACACTTTCCTACCGAGCATGTTGTCTATTGATCGCCAATGACATTCAGCAATGGACGATGGCGTGCTCACACAGCTCCATTTCACGCTCAGGCACGACCGAACTCTAAAAATCACGACTGAGTCTAGTACGCTTGAAGGAATTGCCGAGCATGGTCGAAGCGACGTGCCGGGGCGAGTTGTTGTTGTTTCGTCGATTGGTCGTGCAAGGCTGCGAGGTTGTGTCCCAGAAAGAAGCTGGCCGGGTTGTGAAGTGATTTGGCAGGGAAAGAGCACGTGCACGTGCCGAACGAAGTGGGGGTAGGCGTCAGATCTGTATCGAGGCATTATTTTCGCTCTGCGAGAAGATATTGTTACCCTTATGCTTATGCCATATACCAGCAGGAAATGGTAATCTTGACTATGCTTTCTCTTCTTGAAGTCACGCTGCTCGTCGGCCAATTTGGCCGAGGCGCCTGAAGTTGACACATTAGGTCGCATCCCGTCAGCCACAGACATGGTTGAAGTTGGCCTCGAGTATCCTCAACGTGGCACGGCGGACTTTGCTGAATTGTGTGAAAGTGCTCCATAGGCACTGCCCTAGCCCCGATAATAAGGCTTCGATCTTGGGTGTTTTCATGCCAGCTATGCCTGTCCGTTCATCGTCCATATCTGCGTCCATTTCCTCCACCTTGATCATACGGGTTACCTCCGCTCTGCCACGACTGGTTTGCGCTTGTCGGCGGTTGATTATAGGGGCTCGGAGCCGCAGCCTGGCCAGCAGGAGGTGCATTGTTGACAGGACTGGCGGATCTGGCCCCTCCCCACAGACGTGCCTTCAGCCTTTCTTGCGCAGACCCTCCAGACATCCCAGTGCTAGTCGTGGGCGGGCTGGGGTCGGCCACCCGGCCCACGGGTCGAGCGGACGGCGATTGCGAGTTCGCGCTCTGGTAGCTGCCTGCTCTTTGCGAAGGCAGTGGCCGAGCCTGCGGTGGTGCCAGAGAAGCATTTCCCGCAGGCGCTGCAGCATTCATGGGTCTTCTAGCATTGCGCAAGCTTTGTGGTTGCATAGGCGCATTGTTCTGTGCTGGTGTATCCCAAAGGTCGCTCAGGCTGGCTCTATTGGCGCCCTGGTTCTGGACACTGCCATACTGACTCTTTCCACCGGCACTTGTGAAGTATCCCGACTGCTGTGCATATGGTTGCGGCGTGATTGTCCGCTTCTCGTGCGGATCAGGTGGCAGCCATTGCGGATAAGGGCGACCTTTCTCGGTGTAGTATGCGCGGAGGACTCGACAGATGTGCGTATCGTCTTCGGTGTCGCCGTCGTCCTCGCTGGACAAGAGTGTGCGTCGTAGTGTGTTGTACTTTGACGTCGTGTGCGTCAGCAGGTTGGAGAGGTAGGACGACATTGTTGTGTGGTGTGAAAGAGAGAAGCCGTGAACACATGGACTGTACCAAGAAGCGTAAGTCTTGTCACTTGTCGCTTAGCATACTGTAGCTGTGGCTGGAGCTAAGAGAGCGAGAGCGTGGCACGCGTGGCACGAGCTGTCCCAAAGTTTCATTGTGCGACACTGCGACGGCACTTCCTCACCGACAACATGTCTTGTTCGGCAGCCCTGTGCAGAGAGCAAATGTCACGCGTCTTACCTTGTGACGCATACTGTACATAAGCTTGTGCGAACATCGGACGAACAGGCGGAGTTGCAAAGCATCGCACCTGATCAGCTGCCTTGCGCGAGCAGCTGTTTCGGTCGAGCACTTACGGACAATCAAATCATTGTCCAGCGAATGTTGCAATAGTACAACAGCAGCAGAGTGACCTAGCTGTAGAGCTATAAACTGTTGCTCTCATCAGGTATCCTCTCCTTGTTGGGAGTGTTCCCGCCGTTCAGGCTACTCACCCAGCCAGCACGACGCCCTTCGTAAGGCCGTCATAGCACAGCGGACTTTGCACCGAATGGAGTCGTCACATACTGATGCGGCTCAAGACAAAATCGTTGCTCGTTGCATCATCCTCAGATTTTGTGTTGGTCCAGACGAGCAACCAGCTTTGACCGTGTCGGAGATATGGATGATGCAAAACCTGCGTATCCTACCTGACGGACTAGCAGCTTCTCGCAACACTTTTCAGAGTTGGCAGACCTCTGGTGCGTGCGATGACTTTCGATTTTGAAGTCATGCCAAACTCCACGATCGATAATCTGTACGACTCTTGCATCATCTCTCGTCCCATAATGATATTGTCACTTGACGTTATGTCTCGAGCTGGCGGATGTCTGTGGCGTCCGATCGTTGCCATCGCATGAGGTTCCACTCCGCCCCTCGTGGTGTTGCTAGCATGTTGCGCCGGACTAGCAGGCCGTTCGGTCTCCACGATGCTTGTGGTTGCTTAGCAAGAGCAGGCAGCAACACTCATGGTCTCGGATTCATCATCATTAGCAAGAATGTGTCGTGGGGTCGCTATTGTCGGACCATGATCATCAATCCAGCAAGTTGTCATCGGGTCGTCGACCCGTACTTGAACAAGAGGAGGACTCCGAAAGCGGCAGCAGTTTCCGGTGTTGATCCGACAGCACTAGACTACTGCAAGCATTGCCAGGACCCAGTTCGTCAGCTGGTGTTCTCTGCCAGCCTGCTGGAGGCGCGACGCGTTGTGCTGCAGCACAGCTCGCGCTGCAATCGCATTCGTTTTTGGATCGTGTGAGCTCCCATGAGCTTTGCGACCTCGAGGTTTGCGGGCAATGTCGAGTTTAGTATTTCGCAGACCCTACCACTCCGCTTATCCGAACAGCAAGCTCGGACGTGCCTGACTTGCATTGTTCCAGCCGCCTGGCACGCCTGGCAGCGTGGCAGCCCGTATTCCGTACATGTATTTGAGATCCACCACAGCAGCAAGCGCTCCAGGCGTGTAGCACGCGAAGTCAATCGCCTAGCGAGCGGGAAGCGTTCTCCAGGTCTGGCAGCATGCGCATCGCACAAGTCCCGAGAGATCATCTTCCGCAATACATCCAGGCCTCTCGAACGGCAGGGAGCATGGGCATGATGCTCGCTGACTGCGTGCCAGACCCCGCTCGCAGCCGGGTAAGACGTGGCCGCAGTTAGATTGAGGCCAACAACAGGTGAAGATGGACGAGGCAGGTGGGGTTGAGCACGCTGCTGTGATGGTGCTCTGCCATGAATGGACACATACGAGGACTAGGCGAAGGGTCACGACCGTGCATTGCTGTCCGTCTTAGCAGCGCAGCAGAGCTTTTGGGCCTTGAGCTCCACACAGCTGGGCCTGCTGCGAAAGTACATAAAGCGAGCTGTCGTCGATGTACTTGCTGCTCGAAACACAACTCGTTGTTGATTGTTGTTGTTCATTATTACATGCACTGCAGGATCATACCACGCATATCGATTGATTAGCACCTTCCCAAGCCCAACGGTAAGGCCTTCCCCTCAAATGACCCGCCTTCCTCAATTAGTGTGTCGGCTCGATGTAACGAAAGGAGCTAACACGCATCGATGATGGAACAGCTCTCCTCCGCCGCAGCTCCCGCGTTGCAGCACAGAGCTACCTTACGAAAGCTAGCCGGCCATACAAAACCGACTGCCAACCACTTTCTGTCTTCTTTGACATCTAGTACTCAGGAACACTCCACTCCTTCACAATGGTATTTGCACGATCAGCCCTCCGCGCCGTTCGCCCAGCGAGCTCTCTGCTCAGCCAGAGAGCTGGCACTGCATTCGCTGCCCGCAGCGGCATGGGAGGTGTCAGAACGCTGACCGCAACCTCTTCACAACAGGGCAAAGTTCTTATGGTCCTGTACGATGTAAGTAGACATGGCCTACAGCTCCAGCTCCAGCTCCAGCTCCAGCTTCAACCCAGCAACAATTGCTAACCGCAGCTACCAGGGCTTTGAGCACGCCAAGCAAGAGCCAAAGCTGTTGGGTACCACCGAGAACGAGCTTGGTCTCAGGAAGTGGATTGAGGACCAAGGCCACACGCTCGTGACCACCTCCGACAAGGAGGGCGAGAACAGCAAGTTCGACCAGGAGCTCGTAGACGCCGAAGTCATCATCACCACCCCGTACGACTTCCCAAGGCGTGTTCATTGAGCTGTCTGGAGCTAACAACCCGTCAGATTCCACCCAGGTTACCTCACCGCTGAGCGTCTCGCCAAGGCGAAGAACCTCAAGATCGCCGTCACTGCTGGTATTGGTTCCGACCACGTCGACCTCAACGCAGCCAACAAGACCAATGGCGGTATCACCGTCGCCGAAGTCACTGGCTCCAACGTTGTCTCCGTCGCCGAGCACGTCGTCATGACCATGCTTGTCCTCGTCCGCAACTTCGTCCCAGCACACGAGCAGATTGCCCGCGGCGACTGGAACGTCGCTGAGGTCGCCAAGAACGAGTACGATCTCGAGAACAAGGTTGTCGGTACCGTCGCTGTTGGCCGTATCGGTGAGCGTGTGCTCCGCCGCCTGAAGCCATTCGACTGCAAGGAGCTCCTCTACTTCGACTACCAGGCACTGTCGCCAGAGAAGGAGAAGGAGATTGGTTGCCGAAGAGTCGAGAACCTCGAGGAGATGTTGGCCCAGTGTGATGTTGTCACCATCAACTGCCCACTTCACGAGAAGACCCGCGGTCTCTTCAACAAGGACTTGATCTCCAAGATGAAGAAGGGTAGGTTCAGCAGATGTTCCCCATGCATCGTGTGAAGGTTGCTAACAACGTTCAGGCTCGTGGCTCGTCAACACCGCCCGTGGTGCGATCGTTGTAAAGGAGGATGTTGCTGATGCTCTCAAGAGCGGCCAGCTCCGTGGTTACGGTGGTGACGTCTGGTTCCCACAGCCAGCACCAAAGGACCACCCACTCCGATACGCCAACTACGGCCCATTCAACTCTGGCGGTAACGCCACAGTTCCACACATGTCCGGAACCTCGCTCGACGCACAATCCCGCTACGCCAACGGTGTCAAGAGCATCCTGCAGTCATACTGGAGCGGCAAGCACGACTACCGCCCAGAAGACCTTATTGTCTACAAGGGTGACTATGCCACCAAGGCATACGGTCAACGTGAGAAGATCAAGCAGTCCTCTTAGACGGCGGAGGCTGTGGATGATGGTTAGCGACTTTAATGCGATATGTGTAACACGTTTCATCAGCGGAATCAGAAGATACCTTTTTGTACGATCCAAGAATGCTGTACTCCGACCAATTCGGCGTGTGCCTGGCTGTGCTTCAGCCATCGACTCAAATGATCCTTCGAGCATATGATCGCGTCCTACTGAAACATACGTATTCGTACCAGTGTACAGACCGTTCCAGCCTCATGCGGCGGCCCTTCGAGGCGCACCATTTTGCGTCACGTCGTCCACATCCCTGACACGTGCCCACCAGGATCGCCAAGTCCGTCTGATGCCCTACGAAGCACACCGCCGATGTCAAGTTGGTGAACCACAGCTCTCATCGTGGCCGGATACCCTCTCGTCGCAGGGAGCAGTCGGCAACGCGACAATGTAACCATCTCGCTGTATCGCAAGGCAGTGTGGCCCTTCAGCTCGAACATTGATTAATCTATTCCTTAGCCCATGTTGCGTTGGCGAGTTGGTGTCACCGCGATTGCTCTGTCGCACATGAGGCTCAGCAGTTTTTACAGGTAAGTTATGAGCCAAGCCATACTAAGACTCATGCTGCATACTGTCTGCATGAAGGCGGTCATTGAGAGAGTGTGTGTCCACGGCTCAGCTTGACGATGCTATGCATGGCGTTTTTGAGGCTTCGGTACCTGCCATGAATCGTGCCGACTCTGTAGAGGAAGCTCGAATGACGGCAGCTAGTATGACCTTACCTATTGCCTGCAACGGTTTAGTCCTCAGGCCTGTATCTCGCTTGACCTCATGCGATAATGCGTCGCACTTCCTTCTCAGCTCTTGAGTCAAGGCAATGACTGTAAAGTAAAATGTGCCGCAGCTGGCCCGGGTCTCCATCAGTGGCTGCCGGCCTCATAGCCAAGCAGCTCTTCACGACTCCTGCTAATGTGTTGCTCTGCCTTCTCTTGCCCTAGAGTATAGATTGTCCAACCGCATGTGGAGGATTCGGTGACTCGGCAGTCGTGTGTGCTACATCACGACCCACGCTGGCGGGCCTCTCGCGGGTGATGCTGACTTGGGAAACGGATACGCTGCGCATTCGCTCAGGTACAAGCTGACTCAAACGGAGCATTCGACACTGGTCGCCCACGCGAAGACTCCCTCGTGGCATGAAGGGCGGTAACATGCAGAGTCGATCAACGGCCCTGCGACAGGGCTGCAGATTGTGCTCGATGGCAGGATGGGTACTACAGTCCAGTGCAGAGATCTTACAACCCCTGTCGTGCTGCTATACCTGTTCAAGTAGCTGAAGCGAGCTTTTTAGCACTCGAAAGGGTAAAGTTGGATAACAGGGGTTGTAAGAGCTGTGTACTATGCTGTACCCGACGCACGCAGGTGCGGCATGCTCCGGGATCCTTCACCGCGACTCGAATAGCAGTCACAGCATGGCCGTCGACTGGAGTGAAGGTGGGGGCTGATTCTGCAGTGTTAGTGTCTGACACTAAGCGTCCTGTGCAAAAGCGCAGAAAAGGCGGGATGATGGCTTCGAGGACGATGCCGCAGCAGCCAAGCACATGCGCGCTAGGGGTGAATACAGCCTAGCAGCTTCCTGTTCGGGGTCGAAGGGCTTTCCGCGTGCTCGCTCAGGCTCAAAATAGCTTTCTAAATCCTTCCGTGGTCAGATGTCTCTTTCACCCTCTTCGTCGGCCATGCTGTGGTGCTTCAGCCTGCCGATTCGCCCATTAGCTCGAGGCAATACAGTCTGGCTGAAGATGGTGCTCGTCGGCCAAGCTAGAGAAGCAAGGTGGCAGCGATAGCGGATGATGCTGCATGTACAGAATTAGGTGGCAGACTGTACGACCTGCTCATGACTGTCTGCGCCGAGCACTGCAAGCCCCAGAAAGTATGGTATCTGTCCTCTCAGGAGCTGGTGTTGGCTATATAGAGACCACGCCAGGCCAACCGTTGGACCTTTTTCCTCCATCATCAGCAACAACAACACCAATCAACAGTTCAAATTTCCTTTTCCATTTCCTTGGTATTCATCAGTCCTTCAGAGCAAATTCATATAACAACAATCGACACCTGCAACAACAACTTCCCGCAAGACTTCAAAGCAGTACGCCAGATTCTCATTGTCTCTTACTGTCAATCTTCGATCTCGGATCCAGCCTTTCTTATTTCCTATACTTTTCTTCAATCACCAGAAAGACAATACAATGGGTCGTGGAGGCTACAACTAAGCGTCCCTTTTCGTATATACAGAGATTCCAAGCAAGAAATATCATTGCAACCAAATCAGCAAGGCGCAAGGGCAACAACAGCAAGCTATTCAACGACATATTTCTATCAACATGACTACCATGACTTCACAAGACGACGGCAGAGGGTAAGCAACATCATACATCATCTCATCTTTGACAGCCGCTAACGGATTTCCAGTGGCTACAACGCTCCTCAACAATAGAACGTACATTACACGACATTGCTGGACAATGTTCGAAGACACCCCTTCCTCGGCCAACGAGCTAGCCTCCGGCGCCACTCTCGCATTGGTGGTCTTTCTCCTATTCCTCATCATGGACGATCCTTCACTTCGTACGCGCAGCACTTTCGACACAAAGCATTCTTAATGCGCGGCCTGGAATTCTGCGAGCTATGATAGACTGATAGCGTTCGAGCAGTACTTGTGAGCGTTTTGTGATGAGCGTTGCAGCGGATTGCATTGGGATGGAGTTATCAAGCAGCATTCACAGGAGTTTCTGAGATTCTGAAGAAAGACTTCTAGATCATAGATGGACAGCAATTTCAGTGGGATTTGAGTGGCCGGAATTCCATCAGCATTTGAATCCCATAGCAGGTCAATCGGGAGGCTCTGTGCTCAAGACATCATGTCATAACGACAACTTCAGTCAATCAATCATTTTCCAACACAAAACTTCTCAAATACCACTCCCAGCAACTCTTCCACATCTCCAGCTTCACCCGTCCCCGTAATCTTCGCAAGACACTCAGCCGCACCCCTCAAGTGTTCCGCAGCAACTACAATGTCAGCTTCTGCCTGCTCGACGACTGCCAAATCCTCAATACCATCCCGCGCACTTTCGACTTCGACGAGAAACGCGTCAAGATGACCAATACACACCTCCAGAAGAACTCTATGTCGTTCAGTGGCCCCTAAAGATTCCTGCCAAATCGACACATCAGGATCCGATGCACCAGCAGGGGTCAAAGCTGCCGTCAGCCTTCCGAACTGCGCGATTAGGCCTTGGAGGAACGCTTGGATTCCTCCCGCATCTGACGGACCCGGGGCAGTGGTTTGCTGCGCAGCCACGCAGGAGATCATATGAATGGACGCTTTGTCAAGGTTTGGGAGTTCGTGCTGCACTGCCTCTATTGCCTTTTCGTTGTTGGTGCTAGAGAGATCGGATTTGTTGATAACGACCATGATGTTGTTCTTCATTCCAATTAGTTCTTTTGCCACTGCACAGACTTCGGGGTCGAATTTGAGAATTGTTTCGCCCTCGTTGTTGGTCTCGAAGCTGAATACTACAACGACCAAGTCACTCTCGGCAGCCCTTGCCTTGGCGCGGCGCATGCCTTCCATTTCGATCTCGTTGATGACTTCCGGAGTTTGACGGCTTTCCATTGCAAACATTGTTGCCTGGCGAAGACCTGCAGTGTCGCCGAACCTACAGAAATATCCACCAAGATCGAGACCAATCTCTACGATGTCACGCGTGGTGCCGGCTTGCTGACTGACGATCGCTGCTTCTCTTCCAATGATGCGATTTAGCAGGGACGACTTGCCGGCGTTTGGCGCGCCTAGAAGAGCGACGGTAATACCGTGACGAAGCAGCTCCCCACGAACAGCATTTTGGCTATGCACTGCCAGCGCGGCTTTCAGAGTGTGCACCTGCGCTGCCACCGAAGCGCAGAGCTCAGCAGGGCTTTCATCGAAGTGCTGATCTTCGCTGAAGTCAATCAAGGCTTCCAATTCTCCTCGCGCGTACAAAAGCTGTTGCCGCCACACTTCGTATTGCTTCGCCAAGGATCCGGTAGTCCCACGAACAGATAGTCGTCGTTGTTGCTCAGTGTCCGCCGACAGGGTATCACCAAGCGCTTCGACTTGTGTCAGATCAAGGCGATTGTTCATGAAGGCTCGCCTGGTGAACTCTCCAGGATCAGCATAGCGAATGGCCTTCGTGCCATCCTTCGAACATCTGGCAATAGCTGCAAGCACAGCCTTCACGATTGCAGGTCCTCCATGGACGTGCAGCTCTAGGATATCTTCGCCAGTGACAGTCTTTGGTGCCTCGAAGTACAGCACCAAGGCGCTCGAATCGAGTATATTCTCCTTCCCAGCAGCCTTTCCAGGTTCGTACAGACTGCGCACAGTCGCAGTCCTTGGCTTGGGCAATGTCTTACCTGGGCACAGCGATCTGTAGATGTCCAAGCATTTCGATCCAGACACCCGAATCACGGCAATGGCTGCTCGGCCTGGAGCTGACGACAGTGCATATATCGTCTCCTCCTCGAATGTGAACGTAGTATGACTACTGGCATGATTGCGCGCAGTACCATGGTTGAGAGTCGTTGCGGTGCGTGACGTGTGGCGAGGTTCCACGGAAAGTAGCCAACCATGCCTCTCATCCTGCCTGTTCGTGGTGCTGAAGGCCTTCCCATTGCTCCATCGACACCACTGGATACCTAAAGTCCCGCGTCTCGAGGTCAGCGACCAATGACAAGCAGCTGCACCTCGGTATGCAGCCACAGTAGATCGCATAGATCGTGTGGATGGTGATGAAAGTGGCAGAGGAAGGAGCTCCGGCAGAAGCTGCCAAAGTTCGCGCGCCGCTAGCGTGTCGACAGGGGTCTGTCCCACGTGGGAACTCTATCTGCGAAACACTGCCTCCTATAGTCAGACCTTTGGCGGTTATGGCGTCCACGAGGGACAAGCATCGCGGCCGCTACTGCTCATGACGGCTTACAGTAACATTGTGGCAGTGCACAGCTGTTCGAGATCTGCAAGAACATCGGAGTGTCCGTCCTTTCCTCACACGATCAACCCGCGCCGAACGAGCGAGAATGATGTCCTTACGAACGCCGAGCGAACAAGAGCATACGAAGGATTACGATCTGCCGTGAATTTGACGGGTACGAAGGCCTTTGAGAACATCCACCGATCGAGCAATACACGGTCCTTAGTCCCAAGGGCTGTACACTCTGAGCCAGGATCGTCCATCATGCACATCCACCAGGAATTCCCATGAAGACAATCAGCGAGATAGTCGATTATCGCAATTCAAGTGGTGGCTTCCGAGCGTACAGATGAGAGGCATTGCAATGCACAATGCACGAGAAGGGCAGCGCATTGGTTCCCGGAACGTACAACTCACGAATGTCGCTTCCTTGGGATCAACGTCCCTCAAATGTGTTTATCTGCCTCGTGGATGTAGCAGTACTACGAAGGTAATCATTCTTAGATCCTACATGCTGAACTTCACACCGGTAGCTGTCTACCTCTGGCACCGTGTGGTCTTGCCTCCGTCTATGACTACCGAACATACTCACGTAGGTGCTGCCGACCAACGACATATTTCCTAACGGCGCGCTATACCCTACAAGACTGAAGTAAGCTTCTCTCCGCTGACATCTTCAATCTTCTTAATGCTCTTCTTGTAGCCTTCCGAATTCTCCAGCAGCTCGACATACGCCGTCAGCTTGGGGTACTTCGACTTGTCGATCTTATCACGAGTCTTCGCCGCCATCAATGGGAAGCTCATCACGATGTCGGCCGATGTCAGCTTCTCGCCACAGAGATACTTGCCACCGTTCGGGGACGATGCGATCTGCGACTCGAGGAAGCTGAAGTGTGTCGCGTAGTTCTCTGTCAAGAACATCGAATCGACGCGACCTGCAATCATGCGAGTTATTGGCTTGACGAAAAATGGCGCGCCTTCAGCGTTGCGAATCTCTGCAACTGATCTCAGATACTTTCTCCTCCAGCTGGCAGGACGGGAAGTACTCACGGTCGATGAAGAGGCCGATCATCAGAAGTGTCATGAGCGAGCCTTCGGCGTAGTGCATGAAGTAGCGATAACGAAGCCACTCCTCTGTCTCGCCGCCAACCTGGTTCTCCTTGCCAGCCTTGTACCTTGTTGGCACAAGATGCTGGGCGAAGTAATCGGTGAGATACTCGGTTAGAGCGCCGGTCTCAGCAAGAACAATCGGCCCTGTGGTAGCTGCAGTCTCGACAGTGATGATGGGTGACTTTCCGAGAGGATGCACTTTCTTGAGCTCCGGTGGTGCAAGCATTGGGTTACGCTTGTATATCTTTACATCGTAGTCGATACCTTTGCATTCTTCAAGGAGCCAGACGACACGTTGCGATCTGGACTTGTCCAGCCTGCGATCCAGTCAGTAGAGATGCTTTGATGTTCGATGATCAGACATGTCGGAAAATGGTCATCTGGGCAGGTGCAACACAAACCAGTGGAGGGTGATCTTGGGGGTTGATTCAGCCATATTGATGTCTCTTAGCAGGTCTTACAGTACAGTGACGAAGAGAACAAGTCTCTGATATACTGTCCAACAAAGTCTTCCTCGAACCACTTATCATCACATGCATTCCACCTCGGTTACGCAATCTCTCGCTCTCGTTATCCAGTCACGTGCTACCGGCGCGCCAGCAGTCACTTCCGAGCCCGGTGACCTCAGGACGGTCCAACAGTATTGACGCGAAAGCACACACCAGAACACAGCAAGCATGTTGCCCACACTAGTAAGGAGGGCGGGCGGCAATGGTATGCGGAGGACTGAAGATTGTGCGACGGGATGTGCTTGCTGACAGCGACCTCTAGCCATCAACCTCGACCCAGCGTTGGTCAAATATGCCAGTAAGTCGGCTGCCGATTGTCCTTCAATCCTAGGGAAGAGCAGGGAAAAGAAAATGCGAGACGAGTCTCGAAAGAGTGTGCAGAAGAGCCTCGAAAGATTGTGCTCAGCAAGAACGGAAGGACGGAAAATGGCAGATGGAGGGCGGCAGGCACTGGCAGAAACAGACTAACGACACACCAGACATGTACGTGAAGAGACACGAATACTTCCGCTGGACACCTCGCACCGCATGGCTTACAATCACCTACGTGATCGCCGTGCCCTCGGTGTTCCTCTACTATGGTTGGACGACAGATGTACGTACACACCATGAGCCTGTGGGCGGCAGCGAGCACGACCCCAAGCACTTGGAGACTATGGCTGACACGTATGAAGGGAAAATGGGACATGAGAGGGAAGCTGAAGGGCGACACCATTGCCGAGTTCTAGAGGCAAGCACAGGGAGATCGAAGATGGCACGACAACGGCGTTTCGGGCGATCGAGGCTCAGCGACTGCCGCAGAGACGGGACAGTACGCGAATTGTACATACGAGCCGATACCGTGGATATGATATGCATTCAGGAACCACGACTGCCCCCTGGGTGATGCATGTTCTGGTAGTCACGTGATGCTGGTACGATCGAGGTAGTGGCCAGGTGAACAAGTGGGGCGGCGAGCATATCTCAGTGAGTCACTCTTGGTCCTTCTAAGTCTCACAGCATAGGGATATGACAATCGGCAATATGCTTCAGGCGGTTGGTAGCTAGCGTCCGCTACATTCCTCTTGGTTTGCATGTCAACTTTGGCTGACCGAAAGTCCATCGACATAAGCCGTTCGAGACATCTCATCGAACCTCGACTGAACGCTGGATCTGCCCCAATCTCAGCATCAAACTCAGCACTCAGGTCCTGCCTGCAAGGAAACATGCAATCGTGAAGTCATTGATATTGCAGGCGAGGTAGAAACACCCACCTACGCTACAGTACGCATGTTCTCGTCGTCACTATTGGAGCCCTTACGATACACGTCTCCGTGTTTTGCATGTGCGACCGCGTCCTGGCCCGCTGCCTCCGCCAGATCCCGATCGTTACTCGCCGACATAGATCGACCTCTCGTCTCCGGACCTAAGAATGTGAGGAGGATGACATAGGCGTAAACGCAGCCCATGAAGATGCAGATAACCTTGCCGTACTCGTAGCGTGCAACCGACTTGCCATCCTCGACCTTGGGTGGCAGTGGGAAGCGCTCGCCAATCGTGGCTTCGATGGTCGAACTTGCTGATGAGACCAGATTACCCAGTTGATATGAGGTGCCGACAACGAATGCGCGCAGACTGCCAGGACTCAGTTCCATGAGATGAATTGGGATGACACCCCAGGCTCCCTGGACACAGAATTGCTCGAAGAATGCCGCAGCCATGATCCTCTCGTTTGGCACGAAGGAGTATGGGTACAGTATCGCTCCGCCGACGATGGAGATGAAGATGATGCTGAAGCGACGGCCGAATGCTTGCGACAAGTAGCCGATGGTTGTACCTCCAGCAATCGCACCCAAGTTGGCCACGACCTGTGTGACGGTAACCGCGTTGGCCGAAAAGCTGTATTGATTCTCAAGCATAGTTGGGTAAAGATCCTGGCTGCCATGGGACATGAAGTTAAAACCGGCCATGAGCAGTACCATGTAAATGAGCAGCATCCAGTGGCGCTTGAGAGCGACTTTGCCCTCGTTGACGAATGTCTTGCCAACATTGTCGGCACTCTCGCGGACTCGGACTCTCTCGTTGTATGCATCGGTCTCGCCCAAGCAAAGACGGAAGGCAATGATTAAAACTGGCACCGATCCGCCAAACCAGAAGAGTGGTCGCCAAGCGTGTGGTGTGGTGTCGACAAGTGCACGGGCGAACACAGTGGCGAGAAGATAGCCGAACGCATAACCTTGCTGGAGCATACCAGAGATGATACCTCTAGCTTTCTCTGGGCAGTCTTCCAAGGCCATGGCCGCGACGTTTCCATACAACCCACCCATGGCAATGCCAAAGAGCGCTCGGACAGCCAAGAACTGGCTGTAGGTGTTGCAAAAGCCAGTACCGAGCTCAAGGGCGATGAAAAGCAGATTGTTGACAACGAACGGCCACTTTCGTCCATATCGATCAGCTGCAAGACCAAAAGTGACAGCACCGACAGATCGGAACATGAGCACAAGCGTTATACCCCAGGTAATATCTCTCTTCGACTTGTCGAACTGCTCCGCCAGATTCGATACAGTCAAGGAGACAGTGAAGAAGTCGAATGCATCCCATGTCCAAGCGATGAACGAGCACAGGAAGAACATCCATTGCTTGAAGTTCAGCATCCGAAGCAGCGTGATGGGGTTTTCGAGCTTTTCCATCGGCGGCTTCAACGTCGAGAATCGTGTCGCAAGGTACTTTCCAACTCCCATCTTCTCAGTAGTCTCACCACCGCCTGGGAGGTGCTCATCTTGTCCCTCATTGTGCTCGTCGGAGTAGTCGCGTTTTTCGTCCATGGCGACTAGAGTACATATCATGTCAGTCATGTGAGTCAAGTCCAAGCTTGTCATTGACAAGATCTGGAGAAGTGGGCTTCATCTCTGGGCAAACAGCGAAAGAGAAAGCTTGGTGCTCACCTCAAGCTTCGGCGGCTGTATGTAGCCAAGACAATTCTTGCAGGACCAAGAGCGGCGTTCTATAGAGACAACTTCTTCGAACTGTCAGTGCGTCGAGAGAAAAACTTGATGCGAAGCCGGCGATTGCAGCTCTTTTGTACAGTGATGCCACCGGCATCCTTGCCGCACAGCCTCTACTGATAAAAGCTCAGGCAAATGATTCCTTCAGATGCGCTAAAGAACCACCCCGCTCGGCCAACGAATGCGACTGTACCACTGGGGAGTCATCCGGGGTATACAGAGAACGAAGGAAGCCAATAGCTGGCGGGCAAAAACGCCAAAATGCCGTCTTGTATCGTCTCGGCGGCTGCTAATCTTCGAAGGTGTGCCATCGTGGTCTTGGAAGTCCTGCGGCACGAGATTCTTCCGGATGCTTGGGACCTGGCAAGCTTCTATTAGGAACCGCGAAGCTTTGCTTGTCAAGCCATCATCAATCATCGATGGTGGGTGAGCTGCTCCAGCCGTCCGCTTCAACGTGGTGGCCTTGGGGACAGGTTTTCGGCGCAGTCGCGATCGCTGAATGGCTGTCTCGTGGTGGATCGCAAATGATAATTACTGTACAGCGGAGTCCGCCACACGTGGAACTCATGCGACGACCTGGATTTTGTGGGTCCTTCCGTGCCATGGGCCACAAGCTTCGCCGCACCCCAGCAATCGCCGCACCCCAGTGACTTCTTATCGTCAACACCACCAATATTGCTCATATCAACTTGATTTTTTTCCCAATGTGTTCGCAGCTATCTGTTTCCATATTCTGCATACTCATATCGCGTAAAAACACGTTGTGTTGCCGAGAGGTTGGTGTTGACGCTTCGGCATGGGATTTTGGTGAGAGCCCCACCAAAGCTTCATGCGCCCGTGTCGAGATTCACGCGTTTCTTGCTTTCTCACCACCTCACCACATACAACAACACACCATGGAGCCCACTATAGTGCCCACAGGCTCTCAAATTCTGTATTCGAGATGCTATTCTGAGCAATTTGAGCTACATATCGTGTATTTTGAGCGTGTGTGGCAATTGATACAAGCCAGCAACACCATGTGTCGGAACGCGAGAATCCGAGCTGGGGTGCGGCGATTGCTGGGGTGCGGCGAAGCTTGTGGCGTGCCATGGGGTTGCGATCGCGTCGGAGAAGTGTGTGCAGATCCTTGTCATGAACACGAAGCAAGATTTGGCTGTGGTGTGCCGGCTGATGAGAACGTTACAGAAGTGCAATGGGGCTCATGACGACTGACTGTCAGACAACCTGAGCGATGCTGTAAGAAAGTAATCCCGTGCTATGTGTGAAGCACATTGCGTGCTGTAGAGCTGTTTCACGAGTTTTGTCCTTCAGAGGGCATGTTGTCAAATGCCAAAAAGGACGATGACAAGGCGCGAGCACGAACCTCCCAGCCCCAAGCTTTATTATGCCGTCCAGAGCCTACATATGTGCAGACCGTACTCGGTCAAAATCGGACCTGTGAGGTGGTCGAAACTTTTGGCTACGTGCACATTCCTCTACGATCAGCCATTTTGATGCGTTCCGCGGTCCATAGCATAGCCCAGTCGTCACACGAACACGGCGACGACCGCACGAGGCTAATCGACACGAGTTTAAGCCGGGGTTTGTCGATTTCGTTGAAGACAAGCTGGTATGTCCTTAGGCGTCACATCGTGTCGTGAGGTGGAACAGCTCGACCACCGCTACAAGCGTCATGAGTATCGTTTACCGCACCTCTGTCGCGCGCGCATGATGTTCTTATTAGCAGTGGCCAGCAGGCCCGGTCGAAAGGTCGTCACTTTGTCGAAAGCCCATATGACTCCGGTAGAACAGATCTGTCTGGGAGACACTATGGTCCTAATCTTCCCTTCGAAGGCGTAACGACGAAACGACCATGACATCTCGATGTTGTGGAAAGTCGCGTCGGCTTGCCTTTTAACAGAATAAACATCTCCTGGACGTGCGCGGTCACGTACTTGGCGAGCTGTCGGAGTAATAGTCATCCACGAGAGCAACACAGGCAGAGACGTACGAGGCTGACATTGAAGCTCTGCTTCACCCATCAGAGTGAGCATCTTGATTCCCGCGTAGATCCTGCTGAACACTAGCAGCCGTGCCATTGCAACAATCAGAATGTCCGATATACTGAAGCGATGCTCGAAAGATTGGCCCGACGATTAAACCATCCAGCGGACCATAGACTGTCATGATACAGGATCTTGGGAGCGGTCTTCACGGGTCGTGGGTGATCAAGAGGCCATGACTGTTGAAGAAGCACTCTGGCTTGACAACTTGACAGATACTTACTGTGATGCGTGGAGCATAGCAATCTGCGGGAAAATGAGCGCGTGGCGGCGTCGCCTTTCAGTGCAAGTCTCAGAGATAAAGGGTTCGGGGAGCTGATTTTCCAGACAAGATCCAGAACACTGTTCGAGCCCATTTGAGCTCTCGACAACTCGACACATTTCGAATACGCCAGTGCGAGACACGGTGCCTGAGATACCACTTCGTTTCTGCATGTGCGACGAGGACTGATCACCTGTCGATGCATCGCAAAACGGTGGCTTCCAAGTCGTATGGTCTGATCGTTCGAAGAGTATCGGCAGCAACAGCCTCATCGACCGAGCATGTACAGTGCAGATGCATTGGACCCCATTGTCGAACGATGTCGTCAATGCTGTTCGGAAACTTTAGAGATACATGTAGCTGTGGTTGGGCTGGGTCTTGGTTGCTGTTCAAGACGGATCACGTGCTGAAGATTTTGCCAGCTCGTGATGTCATGCAGGAGTTCCGCCACAGAACCCTGTTCAGAATCTCATGGCAGCAGAATTCTATGGCCCGTGCGCCTGCCATATCGAAGCCGTTACGATGACCAAAAAGCACGAGGAGGTCGCAATTGTAGGCTGTAGCGTGACTGCCTGACATATCGCACATCGTACTTGCCAAGTTGTGTATCCAACGCCACGATGGTGCCTGAAAGAGTCAGCCAGAAGTGGCAGGAGCGTCCCAGCACCTTCCGCGTTTATTTCCAGAAGTTTCCAGCTGCGTCGCTGGGTCGCAGCTTTCCACGCCAGGCCCTGACACAATCACAGAGGACATTTTTAATAAGCCTCTTTGTTTTTTGTCTCTTTCTTCTACAACACACACAACCAACAACTCGTCTCTTCTCTCCACACTACCTTTGAGAGCTCTTTACCTCCGCTACCTTCTTCATACACCTTCACAACTTCACAACCGACTGAGACACAAACACCATGGCACCAGCAATCGGTATCGACTTGGGTACCACGTACTCTTGCGTGGGTATCTTCAGAGATGATCGCATCGAGATCATCGCCAACGACCAGGGTAACCGCACAACACCCTCGTTCGTTGCCTTCACAGACACCGAGCGATTGATCGGTGATGCCGCCAAGAACCAGGTCGCCATGAACCCAGCAAACACTGTCTTCGACGCAAAGCGATTGATCGGCCGCAAGTTCCAAGATGCAGAGGTACAAGCAGACATGAAGCATTTCCCCTTCAAGGTCATTGAGAAGGCCGGCAAGCCAGTCATCTCCGTCGAGTTCAAGGGCGAGGAGAAGCAGTTCACACCAGAGGAGATTTCCGCCATGATCCTCACCAAGATGCGTGAGACCGCAGAGTCATACCTCGGTGGCACCGTCAACAACGCCGTCGTCACAGTGCCAGCATACTTCAACGACTCGCAGAGACAAGCAACCAAGGATGCCGGTCTCATTGCTGGCCTCAACGTCCTCCGTATCATCAACGAGCCAACCGCAGCTGCCATTGCCTACGGTCTCGACAAGAAGACCGAGGGCGAGCGCAACGTGCTCATCTTCGACTTGGGTGGTGGTACCTTCGATGTGTCGCTGCTCACAATTGAGGAGGGTATCTTCGAGGTCAAGTCGACTGCCGGTGACACTCACTTGGGTGGTGAGGACTTCGACAACCGTCTCGTCAACCACTTCGTAAACGAATTCAAGAGGAAACATAAGAAAGTTGGTAGCACCTCATCGACTCTCGAAGACAGCCATGCTAATTATTCACAGGATCTGACTTCCAACGCCCGCGCACTTCGTCGTCTGCGAACAGCATGCGAGCGCGCGAAGCGCACCCTCTCCAGCAGCGCGCAGACCTCTATTGAGATCGACTCGCTCTACGAGGGCATCGACTTCTACACTTCCATCACGCGTGCTCGCTTCGAGGAGCTTTGCCAGGACCTCTTCCGCTCCACCATGGAGCCAGTCGAGCGCACCCTGCGCGACGCCAAGATCGACAAGTCTTCCGTCCACGAGATTGTCCTGGTCGGTGGTTCCACCCGTATTCCCAAGATCCAGAAGATGGTATCCGACTTCTTCAACGGCAAGGAGCCAAACCGATCCATCAACCCAGACGAGGCCGTTGCCTACGGTGCTGCCGTCCAGGCCGCCATCCTCAGCGGTGACACCAGCTCCAAGTCCACCAACGAGATCCTCCTTCTCGATGTCGCGCCGCTGTCTCTCGGTATCGAGACCGCCGGTGGTGTCATGACTCCTCTCATCAAGCGCAACACCACTATCCCAACCAAGAAGTCCGAGGTCTTCTCCACCTTCTCCGACAACCAGCCTGGTGTGCTCATTCAGGTGTTTGAGGGTGAGCGCGCTCGCACCAAGGACAACAACCTGCTCGGCAAGTTCGAGCTTACCGGCATCCCACCAGCTCCACGTGGTGTCCCACAGATTGAGGTCACCTTCGACGTGGATGCCAACGGTATTATGAACGTTTCCGCCCTCGAGAAGGGTACCGGCAAGACCAACAAGATTGTCATCACCAACGACAAGGGTCGTCTGTCCAAGGAGGAGATCGAGCGCATGCTTGCTGAGGCCGAGAAGTACAAGGACGAGGACGAGGCTGAGGCTGCCCGCATCCAGGCCAAGAACGGTCTGGAATCGTACGCATACTCGCTCAAGAACACCCTCAGCGACAGCAAGGTCGATGAGAAGCTCGACGCTGCCGACAAGGAGAAGCTGAAGGCCGAGATCGACAAGACCGTTGCTTGGCTCGACGACAACCAGACCGCCACCAAGGACGAGTACGAGTCGCAGCAGAAGGAGCTTGAGGGTGTTGCCAACCCAATCATGATGAAGTTCTACGGCGCTGGCGGTGAGGGTGGTATGCCAGGCGGCATGCCAGGCGGTGCTGGTGGCTTCCCAGGTGCTGGCGGTCCAGCTGGCGGTGCCGGTGGCGACGACGGCCCAACCGTTGAGGAGGTTGACTGAGCGATTCGCAATGATACCCAGTTTCTTGCATGGCAGCACGGCGTTATGAAAAGGGCACTAGATGGGTCATGATTAGATGACGGATGAAAAGCATCCTTGTGTATTGTAGATAGCCACAGATTGGCTCCATCAATGAATGATTCAAACAAAAGAAGTTTCTCAAATGCTTCATCCCACACTGTTGATGATTTGGCGACGACGTTGGCGACGATGTTGAGGTGCTGCGTCACATGATCACGACTGTGACGCCACACGCATGCGCCACGTTCCAAGTTTCGCCTTCATCTGTTGTTCTAACACCTCTGTTTATCCTCTTGTTGTTCTAACACCTCTTTTTATTATTTTCGAGATGTCGTAGCACGCCAAGTCCTGGGCCAAGTGGCTCCCTCACAACAACATGTTATTGAGCAGTAAGCCTGCTGGGGCGCTCCTGCCGTTGCGACGGCCATCACATCCTTTACCAACATCCCTGCCGTCGAAACGATATCTTGCTGGTGACACGGGAGACAACAAATCCGGACACATCACGACAACATCGCAAGAAGGCATCATCTTCTTCAACAGCATACTACCGCCGAACTTACAATGGCTGTTCCGGTTGACGAGCACTCTTGGACGCAAGTCTCCCAAGTTGGCAGACGCGAGCAGTAAAGGCATTTCTGGGGTGGTGAATCCGGGCAAGGTCTTCTCAAAGGCCACGAAGGAAGCACAGTTAAGTAATGTAGAGGTCGTGGAAGTACTGCCGCGCTTCAGTGAGGGCGGGGCGTTTTTGAAGTTCAACCACGATGGATCTGCCGACACGAAGACCATAGCCGACGCCGTCAGGCAGTATCTCAAGCAGAACAAAGCAAGGCCATGGTGGAACCCATTCACGCATGTCAGAGCGAGTCTAGTCTTAGGCAAGCCATGGGTAGAGGATCTTTCGCGGCGAGCATCGCAGCGTGTCAAAGTCGAGTTTTTGCCCACCGAACCGGGAGCAGAAGCTGCAGAACTCACGCAAGAACAGCTATACAGCTTCTTTCGACAGTTCGGAAAATTGTCTGATATCATGGCACAGCCATCGGATTCAAAGGTTGTGCCACGATTTGCGTACCTAGACTTTGCTCATCATCAGAAAGCCATCATGGCTAAGAACTGCATGCATGGATATACTGTTTCAGATGCAGAAGGTGGTGGCAAGTCAGGCACGGTCCTTCGTCTGACCTACGAAAAGAAGCAACGCTGGAAGTGGTTCAGTGACTGGATGGTCAATCACCCCCGGATTGTGATACCATTGCTTGCGGCATTGGTCGCTGGATTATCGGTCGTGATATTCGACCCAATCCGAACACTTTCTATCAAGGCACACATAACGAGGGCTTTTCACATTGAGGACAACTTCGTCTTTAGATGGTTCAGACAACAGGGTGAAGACCTTATCAACCGCGTCAAGTCATTTGGCAGAGATGAGGAAGTTGTGGATGGTGGCATGCAGGTCGTATGGGAAGATCGACAAGATGAGATTCAGCAGATCCAGTCGTGGCTCATGGAGTCTGCTGACACTTTCATCGTAGTACAAGGACCGCGAGGCAGCGGGAAACGCGAGCTTGTCATCGAACATGCTTTACAGCACAAGCGAGAGGCCCACAGAGTCCTGGTCGTCGATTGTAAACCTGTTCAGGAGGCTCGTGGCGACGCTGCGACTATAGCTTCTGCCGCAAACCAAGTTGGCTACAGCCCAGTTTTCTCGTGGATCAACAACATCAGCGGCCTCATGGACCTGGCAGCTCAGGGTATGACCGGAACCAAAGCCGGCTTCTCGGAGACACTGGAGAATCAGCTCGTGAAGATCTTCGCTAAGACCTCCGCGGCGCTCAAAAGCATCGCTCTTGACGGACGTAAGAAGGACCACAAAGACGCGAAGCCTGGTGACGACGAGTTCTTGGAACAACATCCTGAGAGGAGACCTGTTGTGGTCATTGACAACTTTCTCCACAAGAGCAGCGAGGAGGGAGCTACTTTGGTTTATGACAAACTCGCGGAATGGGCTGCGCAGCTGACCTCCTCCAACATTGCTCATGTAATTTTCCTCACCACGGATGTCTCTTTCAGCAAGTCACTGAGCAAGGCGCTTCCGGATCGCGTTTTCCGCCAGATATCGCTTGGCGACTGCTCGCCTGAAGTCGCAAAGCGATACGTGATACAGCACCTGGACTTCGACGCAAAACCTGTCAAGGTCACGAACAAAGATGGCGAGGAAGAAGTCAAAATACTCCCCCCAAGCCAGAAGCGCGAAGACCTGCAAGAGCTTGATGATGTTATTGGCTACTTGGGCGGACGACTCACCGATCTCGAGTTTTTTGCCAGGCGCATCAAGGCTGGGGAGACCCCGACAAAAGCTGTGCGTGAGATTGTTGATCAATCTGCCTCGGAGATCCTAAAAATGTACCTTCTGCTCGGCAGTGACTCTCGCGAATGGACATCCGCTCAGGCGTGGACGCTCGTACGTGATCTTGCGAAGCATGAAGCACTGCGATACAACGAGGTATTGATGGAGACTGCCTTTGGGTCTGGAGGTGACAAGGCCATCCAGGCCCTCGAGCAAGCAGAGCTCATCACCGTCCAGTCTGCCAACGGGAGGCCATACAGTATCAAGCCCGGAAAGCCAGTCTACCAGCCTGCCTTTCAGAGGCTTGTTAGCGACAACGTCCTCCGCGCCAAACTTGAGCTGTCTGTACTTGGAGATGCAATCGCTGCGGAGAACAAGTCCATCGACAAGTATGAGCAGGAACTGCATCTACTTGCAAAGCTGCCGAAGCAACCGGTTGAGCTCTATGATCGCATACAGTGGCTGCTTGGGAAGATCAAGACTAGTCAATCGAAGGTCGAAGTTTTCGAGAAAGAGAGCGGAGATTTGAAGAAGATCTTGCAGACCGAGTTTTAGGCGATGCTCGGTGGAATTAGATGCTTTGAAGGCACAAGAAGCTACTCATCTGGCAGCAATTTGAAGACACTGTACATACTGAAAGATACCACTCACCTGCTTCCTGTAGCCAGAGGTCGACCTGGACGTTGATTTGGACATTTGTCTAGACCGCATAACGCCACCTGCCGTGCTGGGTCGAATGAATCCTGCTGCGTGCTCGCGTGACGACTCGTCACCTTGCTGCTATTTCTTGATTCGCCACACCGGATGCAAAGCCATCGATCGTCTCAAGTGTTCAGTGTCTTTTCTGTGACCTTCAACCCAACAGCACGGCCTAATTCCAGGTTCGGCGTTCAGCCTCACTTGTATAGTTGCTCGTCCAGTACTCGAAGCCGAGGTATGTGGTTTTCGTGATGTTTTACCCTTGTTTGGTAGTCTGTTCCGGACCCTGCGCTGCCCTTATCGCGCGCTAGCGAAGCACGTGGAGGAAAATTTGGCTGGGGCGTGGAGCAACCTTCCGCCGGTGATGCCCACGAACCACGAACACCTCACATGCACTTCACTTCACTTCCATGCTCAACCACGCGCTGACTACAACATCGATCGATAGAAGAGCCTCTCACTGACATCCGTGCGTCTTGCCCTTGGAACCACCGACGCTCTTTGTCAGCACTCTACCACATCTGGCTCCGCCTCCCGCCCCTTGGTCCACGCTCTCGTCACCAATCCGCCCGCAACAGTGACGGACGTGAGGCTCGAGACGACACCAGCTGTGTGTCAATTACCATGCCACACTCCGAGCAACCTTCGCCGATGTCGTCCGGCTTGGTGAAGCCGAAGCTAGAAGAGTGTGCTTCACCGAGCTCTTACCTTGGTCTCAACCGGGCCGCGTCTCCTCGATCGACACCCAAATGTACGTCTGGTATTCCTTGAATCTGCACCTTCTATGGGTGTTGAGCAGTCGTGTTCTTTCGGTACTTTTCTTTGTGTCGTTCCTTCCCTGACCAATTGACCGCACATACTCGGCTATACTCTAGCCTCTGGCCGTGACGACCCTGGGCGTTGTTCTTCGCTGACCAGGTCGTGAATAGCTGTCTCGATTTCGCACCATGCTGAGACTATATCGCCTCTGATATTAGGACAGCGGAAAGAAGATGAGGAGTCCGATTTGTCACCGAGAAGGCCAGCGGTCATCAGCGCGAGGTCCAGGCGGTTGTCTGGCCGTCCCGCCAGCTACGGTAGCCCGGGTCTAAAGCCTTTGACGCCAGCTCTGGACGGCGCTGTTCACTCTGACGAAAGAGATGCTGCAGACAGCCAACACGATGGCCACCATCATATCGATGCTTTGGTGGACCAGGTCTCTATGTGGATCAAAGATCGTCGCGCAAAGCGGAGCAAGCGTAAAGAGAAGCGCAGCGCGCGACGCGAGGCTCGAGGTGCAAAGGCATCTGATGGCGATGTGGACGAGCCAGAGAAGTCGCAGCGACGTGATTCAGATGCTTCTGACTCTTCCGTGGACCTGGAGAATCTGGAACGCATCATCGCCTCAAACCTGAGCCTCAGACGTTCATCGGTTCGCAGGAGCTCGATCAGCCTGAAGAGCAAGGCTTCAGTAAGGCGACTACTCCGGAAGCAGTCCACAGTGTCCGATTCTGAAGAAGTCGATGTATCTGTCCCGGGTTGCGATGCATTCCTCGACAACTCGAAGACGCTAGCATACACGGGTGGTGCCTCTGATCTTTCCGACAACGATGGCGACGAGCTTAGACAAGTGCCCTCGTATCGTGACTTCGACGCGTGGGCGAAGTTCAAGTTCGACATCGTGCGCATCATCCATACTTTGCGGCTCAAGGGATGGCGCAAGGTAGCGCTGGAAATGAGCAGTGCCATTGCTGTCAAGCGTTTGAGCGGCGCACTAACCAATGCAGTCTATGTCGTGTCACCGCCGGCCGATCTGTCCCTAGAGAAATATGACGAGTCTGGAAAAGTAGTTGGAGTCAGCAAAGCTCCGCCCAAGCTTCTACTGCGAGTCTATGGTCCACAAGTCGAGCATCTTATCGACCGTGAGGCCGAGCTCGCGATCCTGCAACGTCTTGCGAGAAAGCAGATCGGTCCGCGACTTCTGGGAACGTTCGTGAACGGCCGCTTCGAAGAATACCTGCACGCCCAGCCACTCACTCCAAAAGAGCTGCGAGACCCAGCTACAAGCCGCCAGATCGCTAAACGTATGCGAGAGTTGCACGAAGGCATTGAGCTTCTCGACCAAGAACGCAGTGATGGGGCCTTTGTTTGGCGCAATTGGGACAAGTGGTTCCAGAGAGTAGAGCACATTGTGACGCGGATGGACAATCAGATCAAAGCTCTTCCCGAAGACGCCAAGCCGACTGGTCAGCAAGCTTGGATGCGTCGTGGTTACATCTGCGGCGTCCCTTGGGCTCAATTCAGAGAGATCGTCGAGAAGTACCGCATGTGGCTTAAAGCTCAGTATGGCGGCTCCAAAGAAGTCCGAGATCAGCTGGTGTTTGCACACAACGACACCCAATACGGAAACATACTCCGCATGACGCCCTCTGGAGAGTCACCACTCCTCTTGCCTGCCAACACGCACAAGCAGCTGGTCGTCATCGATTTCGAATATGCGAACGCCAACACCCGAGGACTGGAGTTTGCAAACCACTTCACAGAGTGGTGCTACAACTACCACGATGAGCGGAAGCCATATGCTTTCAACTCGTCATGGTACCCAACCCCAGAAGAGCAGGATCGCTTCCTTCGTGCGTATGTAAGACACCGGCCACAAGACGGATTGAGTACTCCACAGACAGGTCCTTCCACGCCCAGCTCAGAGGTATCAACGCCACCTGTGAAGAGAGCTACTAGTAGTATCTCTGACTTCATGCTTGACGCCAGACACCCGCAGAGCGCTCGGCCAAACGCCGCGAAGGAGGAAGAAGCCGCAAAGGCAGCAGAGGATCTCGAGATCGGTCGTCTCGCCAATGAGACGCGAATCTGGCGGCTTGCGAACACAGCGCAGTGGGTGGCTTGGGGTCTCGTGCAGGCCAAAGTGCCAGGCATGCCTGACTTTGATCCAGATTCGCCAACTTCTGAGCTGACAAGTGATACCGAGCCAGAAGAGCTGCTTGGAGAGCGAGCTGAAGAGTATAGGCAATTGGCTAAGGAGCAGGCAGGCGAGGACGAAGAAGAGGACGAAGAGTTCGACTACCTCGGGTATGCCCAGCACCGAGCACTCTTCTTCTGGGGAGATGCTGTCCAGATGGGCTTCGTGAAGGCAGAGGACTTGCCCGAGGAGACCAGATCCAAGCTTAAGACTGTGCCATACTAGTAGTTGTCATCCATAGGCAAATCACAGCATGAAACGACAGCCACGCCAGGGTGTCTCGGCATTCCTAGCTCTTGATGTATCTCGCGAGCCAGACGCAGTCATCGTCACATCGTCAAGATTCCGCTTACATGTGGTTGAACACAGTATAGCCAAGATGTGGCTTTGGAGAGAATTCACGCACGCCTACAGCAAAACAGTGTTGAAGTCTGCTTTATGCCACAGTTCACAGTGCGAGACCAGGCCGGGAACGGGTAGAAAGGATGGCTTGGAAGTGGTCGCGTTGGCAAAGATGCTGTCGTTTCTTGGACGGAGTAGGTAGTCGCCGAGGACATTGTTGCGTTGGGAAGACTCGGCTTTGACGTACATGTTGCAGTGGGAATACGTAGTCAAGTATTGCTGCTTTGGGAATTTGGCGCTTGTGGATCCAGTGGTGTGGATGTGAACGATGGAGTCTGGGAAGGGCAAGGGTGAGCGGGTGGGCGGCAGATGACTAGAGAGCGAGCACAGTCCGTGCATTAAACGGGCAACGATAGCCGAGGCATAATTGACAGTATACATGTATCGCTCTTCGCAGGCATTGCTTGCGAAACTGCAGATACTGAACAAGGGAGAGCATTTGCCCCAATACTTTTAGCAGCTGATATGGCTTCAACGACGAGGCCACTTCCTCTCGATCCGCTGCCATTCCTTCCTTCCTTCTAGGGCTCGCAATTGCTGGCCGAGTTCAGCTTGTTCTCAGGATGATTGTCAGCGCTGTTCCTGGCGAACATTACAGCGTCTCCACCAAGAGATTGAGAGCAGCAGTGTGCTGTTTCGAGTAGCCTCCAGAGCGCTGTCAAGTTGGCACCCCGTCTTGATGACTCGCCCTTCGCGGCACATCTACCTGGCATGTTCCGTCCGACTCAGAGAGCTGCCAGTGGTCAAGTGATATTCCTGGTCATGCTGGAAGGAGTCGCCATGTCGCCTCTCAGTAGATGGCAAGATCTTCCAGTATTGCCGCCTTCTCGAGCATCGTCACGTCGCCATCACCACGGCCATCCGCGTACCACTTCTCCGCTGTCTCATGTAACCATGGTGTGGAGAGGGTGTATGCAAAGTCGTAACATGCGAAATCAGTGACCTTGAACGCGGCAGCAAGGCCTTTGATTCTGGCGAAATCATCTCTAGTCACTTCGTAGATCTTGTCCATATAGCTGTGGCTGAGTCCGGTCACGAACCACATACGCCAAGTCCAGCTGTCATCGCCCCCATGGACGTATTCTGAGAAGTTATCCTCTATCAATGCGTCCGAGAAGAGGCCGTCTTCTGGATTCACTACGGGTCGTCAAGGGTATACTCAAACAACTCCGTAGCATCTCGCTGCAAGCAGGCGTACGAGTGGTCGATGGTTAGCTGGTAGAGTGCGGTTCCGTTCTTTGGCTCCTCGATGATCTCTTTGAAATGTCGCGACAGATGTCGGCAATTTTCCATAGTGCCCACAGGCAGATACGACAGGATCTGCGTCTTGAGCTCCACGGGCAGCGAGGAAAGCTTGTCTTTGTCGGCCGCTTTTGCATCAGCTTGGCTAGACAAGATCGCGGTGGTCAAGACTTTGACTCGAGCGTCACTGCTGCAAATGTTTAAGCTTTGCTACAAGGATAGGGCATCTGCACAATGGAACAAGAGAAAAAAATGTGCTGTTGGCGGTTGTGAACCTCCAAAGGTAAGCGTAGCGGAGTGGAGCTCTCTACCAACCCTTCTAGACTGCAAAGTAGCGTGCGATCCACGCTACCGCTACCCGACGTACAGTGCTTATTATACGACGACATAGGCGTTAGCGACGAGTATATGTTTGCGAGTTCGCCAACAGGCACAGTGCGGTAGGTCACGTGACCCTAAACCTTGAAAATTGACCAATCAGAGCGGGCGCCAAGGCTAGTTGAGGGCTGGTATAGAGCTTCACTCCCTCGCTGACGCCTCACCTACGTACTCGCAAGCTCGTACTCCGGTGTGGCTAGCGCTCGGTCGCTACGCTTAATCAGCGCGAACTCCCGCGGGCTCGAGCTTGGACCCACACACCACTTTTGCACATGCAGATGGCCCAGAACATTTGTCACGATGTCTCCTTCTTTCAAGGCCTGATCATTATCATGTGTAACCTCCTATAGCACCAATACCCATTGGTGAGCGCATCCACCGCACATGAGGAACAATTGACACTGCTCTGCACCTGGATGAGATCCTCACATGGACAATCCGGGCCTTTGTTCCGCTGCTAGCACAGCAGCAGCTCATGCAGCTCATGTTCATTATTCCATTGTATGACATGGATACGTAGCAGCTGTGCCAACCGACGTCGAAACAAGGTAGTACTGACCAGGTCCATGGTCGTTGGGCGCTTCGCATCGATAACTCGTGCTCGATCCGCGAGAGTGCGATCGCTTAGGCCAGAGCGCAGCAATTACTCGAGACAAAGGCGCGCCGCAATAGAGACTGATCGCAAGTAACCTCGTAGTCGCCTCAATGTGGGCTGTCCGGGCATTCCCTCGAATCGCAGGGCAATCCAGAAGCCTGAGCAAAGCCCTTTCACATACTCTCTCACTTCCCGACCAGCTTGCTCCTCCATAAACATATAAACATATACCCATTGGCCCCATGGTGCAGTGGTCAGTACATCCACCGCATATGAGGACATGGCGGCGTATCCTTGTATGCGTTCCCTTCGGCAGCTTGCTGTGCCTGTCCGTTGTTAGCACCAAGTGCTCGCATTTGCGTGATTGGAAGACTTGCGTTCGATTCGCAGTGGGATCGGCAATGCATATTCTTTTTGCTTCTCTTTTGGCATCACAGGTGTGTTTGTATCATTCAGTAGTCTTCGCCATGAGCTCAGAGTTCATGATAACGTCGAGCTGACGGTGGTCGCTCTTGGTTCGTATGGCCCTTGATTGCTTCGCGGACTTCTCACAGCGCCCAGGGTTACGTTCACTGCATGCTCGGTTCACGAAAGTCCTGATGCGTCGCAGGGACGGGCTGAATGAGGAGCAGCCATCGGCGCGACGCGCTGAGCGCCTCTGGGCCAGCGCTCAGTCCACGCATCGGCAGCGAGGCCCAGGGGGTTCAAACACTAGGATAGAAAGCAGTAGGGCTGCGCGCCGCCGCGGTGATCAAGAGCGTCTCTTGTGTTCCTTCATGAGAAACTTGCGCACCGGCTCGAAGTGGTGGCTCAGTATGTTGGAAATTGGCGAGAGTGCCTGAAGCGCATTCTGTCGGTACCCTTATGCTACATGGTGGATGATCATGCTACTATTTCGCCGGAACGCCACGCTACCATGCAAACATGCTCCCAACCAATAGGTCTAGGAAGGACTTCGAACCACCAGTCTCGGCAACTGCTGTTATGCGTGAATAGTAGCGCGTGCTCTACCACCATGCCTTTGCCTTCTTGGCGGCCTCTTCTGCTTCCGAATCGGTGTCGGTATCAGTCTCACTCTCTGATTCTTCGTCCTCGTCGGTGTTACTCTCGTAATCGCTCTCTTCTTGCGCGAGTTTCTCCTTAAGCTGTGATGGGGTTAGCATGAGCGGACATGAAGTACCATGCAAATGATACTGCGATGGGCAATGACATACCTTGCGATTGCGGACTGGCTTGTCTGGGTCAGCAGTCGGTTGTCCCTTGAGTGCAGCCATCTGGCCAGCGATAGAATCTAGACGGGCAGTTAGCATCATTCAATACAATCTGATTTTGTCGCGCTTACCCTCTTCAGGCTCCGAAATCTCATCTTCCTCGTCGACTTGCTGCACTTTGCTTGCGTCCTCAACCATCATCACCGCATCCTGCTTGTGGTTGAAGCCAATGTAGCTGTCACACACCAAGTGCATCTGAAACTTGTACTCTCCGGCTTGAGGTGGTGCTGCAAATTGCATCTTCAGGGTGACCACATTGAAGGTAGGCTTGCCCTCACTGTCGAAAGGCTTCTTATCAAAAGTGCTGAAAGTGAAAGGTGGCACTGCGACCTTGCCTTGTCGGTTGTCGGCAAGGAATACGTGCCACCTGGGTGCGCGGTCCTGAGGAAAGTATGGTGCATGCGCGAGAGGAACAAAGTGCTGCTCGGGCTCGATCTTCTGGGCCTTGATATCACCTTCCGCTGGATCCACATCCAGAAGGTCCTTCTCGTCGATCGGAGGAATGCTCGATGCTGGGGTGCCGGGTGGGATGAAGCGAGCCTTGATAACATATTGGACAAGCGAGGAACCGGTGATGTGCTTCTCGCCTTGGACCTTGAAGAATGCCTTCTCGACGCGTAGAAGAGGTAGCTGCTTGGCAACGCTCTCAGCAACCTTCAATCGATCGTTGGTGAGACCAGCGGCCTGCGCGAGCGCTTGTCGTTGTTCTGCAGGGAGAGCCATGAACGACTGAATAGTCATGTGCTCTCGTGTAGTGTTGACCGCGCCTTCTACTTCGCGTACAATCTCAGGCGTAAAGTGTGGCAGTTGCAAGAGTGGGGCGCGACCAGCAGCATTTGGTGTGACAGCTTGAACAAGGGACTGCTCCACCTGGTACTCAGCCATAAGCGGAGCAGTGTTGCCATAGGAAAGAACCGTCGATCGGAAGGCCTCTGCCATTTGGAGTGCGGTTGGCGCCAGCTCGTACTTCTCCGCCTCGAGAGAATTGTCGTCCAGATCCAACCGGTTCAGGTACGCCCATAGAAGCGCGAGTGTCTTGCGGCGTGCAAGATCTTCCATTTCGTCCAGCTTCTTCTTGTCCTTTGGAAGCATTACGGCGCCGCTTTCGATCAAACCAGCCAGCTTACTTTCGACTCTGCCTAGCCCGTTGCCCTCACGTGCCCCAGATAAGATGTCCTTGAACTCGTCAGCGCTGCTCACAGCCGCAACGACGTCTCCAGCGTCCATGTTATCCCTGTAGTCCCTGAACATGTTACCTGCGCTAGTGACCAGGATCTTTTCTCGAGTCTTGGACTGCATGCCGTACCACCACTTGCCAACCAGCCACGGCAGACCGATGCCCAGTAGCAGACCATAGATTGCCAGAACATACTTCCCACTGCCTGCAGCAACGAGAAACTGTGGTAGCGCTATGCCAAAGCTCGTGCTCTGCTTGCCATCGGGGTTGCCGTACTGGATGAAGTTACTCCTGACCTCCTCATCCGTGAGCGCTTTGTAGGCCTTGACTATCTCAACCCAGTCGTCGTTGATGGTCTCGATCGTCTGATTGAGGGCAGGGTTGGGCTGTCGCTTGTCTGGGTGCATGGTAATACTGAGCTTCCTGTATCGCGAGTTGATCTGCTTTTCAGAGGCAGACATGCCAATGTCGAGGATGTCGTAAGGGTTCCATATCTTGGGCTGTGATCGGGCGGTGACTGCGATGAGGTATATCGAGTACAGGATCAGGAGCCATGCAGAGGCGGCGGTAATTATGCGCTTCAAGCGTAGCTACAGATCGGAACATGTCAGTCATTCCGATACTGGAGTCGGGAGGCCAGATGGCAGCACTCGGTGAGCGACACTTCGAGCGCGCACATCGCCTATTGCTTATCTGATACACACCTCTTTCCGCTTTTGCTTGGACCGCTGGCCAGCAATGATGTCGGCATCGTCTGGCTTGAAGGAACTGGTGATGTGGCCTGCTTTCGCCTGGCTGGTGGTGTCTGAGGGAGTGCGGAGCAGACTGTATGTGAGAGGGAGCGCGACGAAGGCGCTGACGGTGATTACGTAGAAAGGGTAGAACTGCGCATCGGCATCGTAGTTGTATTCGTTCGACATGGCGAATCGTGGATCTCGTGTCGTTGTATCGCAGTGCAGGTGTAGGCCAGGGAGGTTGCAGTGTCAAGGAATGTATGGCCTAGAGCATCACAGCGCAAATGGGTGGAAAAAGGAAAACGTGCAGCGCAACAAGTTGTCCTCAAGTCACCTTTGAACTCCCAATTTAGCAGCTGCATGTAGAAACGTGTACAGTCTGCCGCGGGACCCTGACGTAGAATCCGGCAGCCTCGTCAATGCTGCAATCAATATTTGACTAAGACTTCAAGACTACAGTATGCTCTTCACACCACTAACAACGTCTGCACTGTCATTCACACAACATCTGCACAACGCAGCCATGTCGGAAAAGAGAAAGCGAGATCACAACGACGGTGACGCCAAGGCTGAGCGAAAGAAGCAGAAGAAAGGCTTCCGTGTAGGTCCAGACAACCTGCCGGATGGCGTCTGGAAGAGAAAAAGTGAGAGTGCCTCGAGTCGGTCGGCATGCGCATGACTAACATTCTCCAAGACCAAGAGATTAAGCAGAACCTGATCGGCAAGGCCAAGATCTACAAGGAGTACACAAAGCTGAAGAAGCAACGCAAGATCCCAGAGCAGGAAGAGTCAATACCACAACCAGCATCACTCGCCCTAGACGAAGAGAAAGCAAAGGAGGCAGATACAGCACCCCATCCGGACCGCCAAACCCTGATCGAGCGCGAAGCTAAGGAACCAGAAGAGGTGCAGCCGAGAAGGCCAGATCGCGAACCACGACGGAGGAAGCCGAAGGCAATACCCTTCAAGAAGGAGCACGAAGAGGCACTACAACGAAAAGCAGAGGCGGGAGAGAGAAGAAAAGCACGAGAAGCAGCACAACAAGAACGCCAGCAAAAGATCGAGGAGCGAGAAAAGTTCAGGAAAGCCATGTCGAAGGCGAGGACAGGTGGATGGAACGGGCAAAGAAAGCTAGGGCGTGAGAGCAAGCCGCTGCTGGAGAAGGTCAAGAGGATTATGGGAGACAGCGGATGAGAATGTTACTAGCGACCACCTGACGAAGATGATACCCACGTACGACAAACGCCTGACCATGTCAGACTACCAGCAAAAAGAATACGCATTGATGGTCCCACTACGAACCGAACGTAGGTCTTCCAGCCACGCAGTCACAAAGTGACTTTGTGATATCAACGGTTTGGCCAGCCAATTTTCGGGAACCTAAACGGCGCCTCTACTTCTCTTCGGCCGCACCTCATCCGCGATGGATATGCTATCCGACTGCACCACGGGGGCGATTATTAGTGAACGTACTGAAAGATCACCTCATATATGAATTTGACAATGTGTAGTGGTACGGAGCATGTGAGAGAGTGGCACAGGGAAGGGTTTCAGTGAGGCATAATTCCTGCGTCATGTCATTCATTACACCATCCAAAATATTTCACAAGCGGTCCGTACTACCGTACTGTTATTGCTGGACCAACAGCTATGCTCACTTGAAAAAGAAGTCGCTGATCTTCTGGCCGAAACTCCGCTTCTCAGGCTCCACGACACGACCCTCGCGATCGACAAGTGTCTTGCGATCCTCCTCGGCATTTGGCAAAGACTGTGTGTCGGTCAACCTGGGGTTCCTCAAGCACAATGCAAAGCCGATAAGTGGAACACACAAGCATAGACCAGTGATGGTGAGCAAACGCTGAGTGTGTCGGTACGACTCAATAATAGCCTCACGCTCCGGTGTGCCGACAGGGTACTCAATCGCGGTGGTGAATGGGTCTCCGAACACGGCAGTGGCGAGGGTAGCGTTGGTGCTGACTGCGCCGAGGTTTCTCTGCAGCTCGCCTGGCAGGACCTGTCGCCAGATCGCACCAGAGACGGCGTTACCGAGTGAACTTCCAACATTGTAGACCGCGAGGTAAAGACCCGTGACGATAGCGACGTGCTCGTGTTTGGTAGCGGCCTGGATACTGGCTTGACCGACATACGGGAACAGACCACCGGCGATACCGAGCAGGACCTGCGCGCCGATAAGACCGGAGATGTTGCCGCTGGAAGACCCGCCACGGAAGTGAATAAGCAGGCCGAAGGACACGAGGTAGAGGACCGTGCCGACGAGGACGAATGGTTTCAGGCGGCGGACGAAGAAGACAACCACTCCGGTTATGATACCACATAGGACGCTACAGAAGTTGAAAAGGCTGGTGATGCGAGTGGCGGAGAGGACAGACTGGTCAAAGGCCACGATTGCTACCGTGTAGAGGTAGTCACCTTGAAGAAACCAAACGAAGTTGAGCATGCAAGCCATGCCGAGAGGTCCCCAGACGCCGCGGTCTGTGAGGAGCTGTGGAAGTGTGTTAGCCGGTGCTGTGACGCTACAAGAGTGCGATAATATACACTTTGAATGGCACCATTTGGTGTGGTGACTTTGCCTGCCAAAGGACAAACACTGGTGCGAGGAGGAAGCCGATGACCATCGGTGCAATGATGTGAGCTTGTGCCCATGACTGCGCACCATCACCAGCCAATGTGAACGGAACCAGGATGAGTCCAAGACTGGCGATGATCAGGATAATGCCAATCACATCCAGCTGCCAGAAAAGTGCGACCAGTAATTGAAGTGGGCCATACGTCTGAAACGGTGTCTTGTAGTTTGACATATCTTCGAGCTTCTTCGCGCGTCGGTGAGCCAGGAAGAGAACCAGGATGACTGGCAGGACCATGACTGGATAGATGATGGCCCACATTCCCACACCCCATCTCCAGGACGAGGTGGCCAAGACAGCTGCGGCGATATTACCACTAACCCAGCTGTTGATCAAGTATGGCGCGGCCGGGACGAAGGAGAAGAAGAGACGCGATCGGAGGGGGGTGACATCGGCAATGATGACTTCCACCTGCAAGGTAACGCAGGTGAAGCCGATCTGATAGATGACTGCACCAGCTGCGAAGGTGTGGACCTCGTTGGAGAAGGTTTCGACGATTGTGCCAACCACGTAGAAGACGACGGAGACCAGAAGTAATTCGATACGGCCAAACACGTCAGCGATCTTGGCGGCCGTTGGCTGTGCTGCGGCTGCGATGACCGCTCGAACGACGGTGATGGTGGCGAGGAGGGAGTGGGTGCCATAACTGGCGGTGGCATTGGGCTGGGAATTGTTAGGTGAAGCATATAAGGTTGCCATGGAAGCTGCGCCGTCATACCTGGTAGACGTATCGAAGCGTGCCATCGAGGGTGTAGCAGTACGCCAGCAAGAAGATGGTGATGAACAGGAGAATGCGATCGTTGAAGGTGACGTGGCGCGCCAAAGCCTCGATGCGCTTCACACCCGGACTGGTGTCACCAGTGAGAACGACGGGCTCTGGTGAAGCGGCATATCGCTGCTCGTCGGACGAGGCGTATGGTTGATCTGTGAAATGTCAGCATGAGATTGTATGTGGTATCTATGCTGTGATCATGCCAGCGCTCGTGTAGGCCTTCTCGCCGGACATCTTGACCAGTTGTCCTTCGAGCGCACTCGGCGGAGAGACAGAAATTGGTGGACCAGGTGGAGTTCAATGTTCATAGTAGAGCAAGGATCAGATTAGATGGGGAGCTGCGACGGGGAACATTGAATTTTAGGCTAGCAGTGAAGGCGTAGAGCTGTCAAGTCTCTGGGCACCAGCGCCATCGCGCTTGGCACACGTGGACTGGCATACAAGCGCGGCAGGAGTGGCCGTGCCTGGATGTTGGTTGTAATCCTTGCGACTCCTTCATGTGCGCCTGATCTACCACAGCATCGGAACTGTGAGGAAGAGCTGTATGCAATGGAGTCTGGCCCGGTGTGAAGTGCAGTGAAGTTGTTCCCCACACGTCGCAGATCCCATTGAGGTGAATCCCACGAAGGATGCTCGTGCAGATGTCGTCCGTCCCGTCGCTGTCGCCTCGGCTGAGGCAAAACGCATGTGCATGAAAGTGAGATGTGTTGGCGACATCGGACCGCCGAACAACGCTCGTGCGGAAGCCACGTTGTGTGCAGAATGAAGACGGCCAACTACATGTGCTTGGAAGGGACGGTAAGTAAAGACTTCTCGTTCTGATCACACACCTAGCCTCGTTCTCTTGTACCATGTGGCCCGGAATAGTGATCCCACGCTTCATGTTGCTGTGCCGCACGACACACGCAGACCTGCTAGGGGACAAGCAGTGATCGGCTGGATGAAACGCATCAGGCAGCCGCCGCCATACCTCCATATCCTCCGACATCGATCTGAACGTCCTGCTTTGCATCCATAGCTGCATTCCACGCCTCCTCGACATTCTTCCTCATATACCTGCCCTTCTCTGCAAAGCCCTCGATGTCTTTCCCATGATCCTCAGAAGTCTGGAACACATCCCAACAACGCTCATCGCTTGCTCTTGCCAAATTCATAGCCAGTTGCTCCAGTGTGCCAAATCGTGGCATCCAGCCGAGGGGTTGCATATCCGCCAGATGGCGGAACGCCCAGTCGAGGAGTTCCTTGCCCTTTGATCGTTCAGTCTCTGCTGCAGCTGTGTCTTGGATGCTTGCAGCTTTCTGTAGAGCGGCCTTTCCTGCGCTGACGAAGACCAAGATGAGTCGATCGTACGTGAGAGCTGTCGGCACAACCCGCAAAGCTAGAAGCTCCGAGACAAGGAAAGAGGCCTGTTGCTCGTCTGGTGGTTCCGCAGTTCTGCAGCCCTTGAGAAGGAGGTTGAAAGTTTCGATGTTGGCAAAGGACTTCTGTGCCCCTTGGCTAATGGGCACAAACGTGTGAATCAGCTTGTAGATTTTCATCGCCTCTGGGAGGTTCCGCTGCTCAACATAGCATTCTATGAGGAGGTTCAGCGCAGCGATAGGAATCTTGCGATCCTGCGCATGTAGTTCCCGCAGTGTGGCGAATGCTTCCTTCACAAGCGCTGGTTTGTCACGGAGGTACAAGAATAGTGGCCGTGTCTCTGCAATACTTGGCTCCGTCTTCTCCAAGGGCATGATTGTGAGGATGCTGATGGCACGGCTCAAGTCCGGCGGGCTGGCGGAAAGGTAAGTCGAGATCAGCAGCTCGTAGTGGATGGGCCGAAACGCAGTGCCTCGCTCGCTGAGTTGCGCAAACACCTCCGTAGCCATGACTGCATCGCCTGCTTGTGCCGCCGTAGCGAGTACGTGAAGACAAACACCAGATGATGCGGTAATGTATCCTTGGTTCACCTGGCTGTTCCAAACCAGAGCTGTCGCGTCGTGATGTCGCGCCTCGCTGCCCTTGTCCAGCAGATGAGACCATAGGCTTTTGCTCAAGTTCATCTCGCTTGAGTCGTGCCGCACCCGCATGATGCGATATGCCTCTTCCACCTCTCCTGCATCGCATAGAACGTAGACGGCCATGTCCCAAAGCCAGGCGTCCACCCTGACATTCGATCTCATATTGTCCAGCCGCTGCAATGCCTGCTCAAACAGCCCTTCCCTCAGCAATCCGACCACCACATCATGTTGCCCCTCCTCCGACAGCTGATACCACCTCTTCTGCATGTAGTCCAGGATGTCCGTTCTCAGCAAGTGATCAACATGCACCGCTAGCACTCTCAACACAGCGTGACAGGTTCCAGAGTCCGGCTGCAAGCCTCCCTCATTCATCTCATCCAGCAGCATACTCACCCGCCATGCACTGCCCTGATCGTGGCTTGTGTTGCTCAGAATCATTGCATTGTAGATCTGCGTACTCGGCCGTTCGCGCCGCTCTTTGACCAAATACTCGGCGAGCTGCCGACATCGTGTCGTCTTACCATCCACCGCAAAAGCTCGCAGTCGTCCATAAAGAAAGCTGGTCGGCTCGTTTACGAGGTTGGGCAACGCATCTTCCGATGGTCGCGCAATTGGTGGAACAATCTTGTTGTACGACACTGGCTTCGTACGCCGCATTGGTTGGAGTACTGCATCGTGATGTCTGCTCGCTGCGTCGAGACGCGAGAGATTGGTGGGTCTATCGTATCGGCGCACACTCTGAGGTGATGGTCGGGGCGTGCTCAGGCATTGAAAGATTGGTCGCTTTGGCCGCCGCAAAAATTGAGCTGCTGGTGTCAAGGTGCTTTGCGACCACGCAGGGAACAAGCATTGCCATAATGGATCGACGGGAGCTATTTTGTATGGCATAGCATCTTGGAAAGGTGAGAAAGCGGATTGGATATCTTTGGCGTTGCAGGAGGAGCACGCGGATGTGGATGTGCCCAGTCTCTAGGGGCACCACCATCGGACACCACCCTCCGGATTCTTATCAAACTACCATCAATTCTGATCAATTTAAGGACATATTGCTTTCTTGAAACATACTGCCTGACCCTCCCTAACCCTCCTAACCTCCCTAACCACTAATCCTTACCCTCCTAACCCTTATCCCCTAACCTCCCTAACCGTACGGGTGTTGTAGAAAGCCTAGAGTTAGTGCATTGTCGAGCTCAAGTTGAAGCTCATCAATCCAGGTCGGATAACGCCCAATTCAGGGTCCAGTTCTCAGACTTGAGGAGATCTAGCGCAGTGGAGGGGGGATGTGAATCTCGCCCCGATTCAGGAGCCAGCTCCGCTGTGGATTTCGAACAACATAATCAATCGACCGACGTCAACACGCTCGAGACCTCAGTTTTCATCTGACACAATGCGGGCATTCCTACAATGCTACTCTGCCCTTAACCAAGCCGCATGTGCTAGCTTGGACATTGGAAATCACGCAGAAGACTTGAGCTTGATCTTTGTAACGTCTGTATAAATACGGCAGGAGTCCTCTGGAGCTGGGAGGTGACTCGAAGACGATCGCAATCATGATCTGGTATGGGAGCATATATCAGGTCTTAGAGAGTACAAGTTTCAAAAAGATCCATCAGTCGCATGCAACAAGTAGAACCTGCTTGGCTGCCTTTACCCCTTTTTCTTGATGCAAGCCCCGAGGAATATGTCGCTCCGCTGAGGGAGAAGTCTGCAGCCAAAAGAACATGCTGCGTAGTGGTTGAAGGACACTGAACAGCTCACTCGATGGCTGGTCTCGCCAAGAATACAACGACCAGAGGTGTGACGATATTGCATAGGTAAATTCACGCTGGGTTGACTAAGTCCGGCCACAGCAGGAAACCCCAGAGCAGTTGCCCGGTTGCAATCGAAAGCATAAGAATGCTTGAAAGTTGCATCGTACAACAGGTGCTGCCCAACGCAAATCCAGCTCAATCAGACGATCTCCGAATCGCTCGTCGAGGTCCGTCGCATGAGCCTCGACGGCGGCATGTCTAGCAGCCGCCTCACTCAGAAGAGCTCCGGTCAAAGCGGCATGGATATGATAGCTCGCTTGTATTGGTTGTCTGCACAGAGACTCGGGCTACGTGAACTCGCATCGTCGTTCTTATCCTGGGCACAAGCATCGCCGCGAAAGCCATGGACCACAGCAGCCAAACCGACCAAGTGCATAGCCGAGTCTGTTCAGTCAGTTAAGATCGACATCGCACGCCGTATGGAACGCGGCAGAGGTAGTGTACATTGATCCGATGAGGTCTGTGTAAGGCAGGCACGGGATCGTGCAGCTCTCAAACCGTGGCGTAGATCAAGTCAGGAAATGTTCCGACTCGTCAGGTCTCGAGAAGGCGCTTCTTGCGCTTCTTGCGTAACTGTCTCGGTAGTTGTGACTTGTGCGAGGCACTGTGCGACCGTGATATTATTGCAGTGCGACTGTCGATCATCCGTGATCGCGGTGGCTGCTTGCAGTACATATTGATGTAATTTTGCACCTGTAAGGAGCTGCACTGCAGCAATGACGGGAGTCGACGCAAGGATCGAGATCTTGCTATTCAAACGCAGGTTTCTGACACAAGTGTCGACGCGACGTGGTGATACATGGCACACCACCAAGAGTACTCGGCGATGGGAACTATCTCGTCGTCGCCACCGAGATGAGCAGAACGCTATTCCGGTGAACAGGTATATCTGATGTCGTTATGGCCACGCGGACAATTTTCGGAATGATTGTAGCTTGATGATGTCTTCAGGACCAGATAATCTAGCACATGGATGTTCCCTGGACATGTCAGCTCGGCAGCAGGCAATCCTCGTTGACCCAGTGATCTTCAGATGAGGTGGTCCTGGTCCGTTCCAGACTGGTGGACCGTGGGTGCGACGCTCGAAGTCAGTCCACGTTATAGATGGGCTCCGGCGGCACTTTTAGACGTGTTCGTTTCGTTGGGACAGCAGACGAGTCTCAAGTCGCGTCGCGAGGCCGGAACGTCGTGCTGAGGGAGGACAATTGTGGCAGCGCCATGACAGGAACGGCAATCGAGGTGGTCTTGCACACGACACAGAGAAGAGAACGACAGCAACAAGCTAGGGTGAAGAGCGTGCATGCATCGGTAAAGACTGTGGTCCAGTCGATGGAGGACGGTGGAAAGAGGTAAACTGCTCGTTGCGAAGACGCGTTTGCCAAGTGCACCATGTCGCTCGTTGATTCGCCAGCACCCTGGTCGCACTCACCTCGCACCAAAGCTTGACCTCACCTTGCGCTGAGCGCCCTTTGCGCACGGCAGGATCGCCATCAACACCGAAGCGGCATCGTCCACGCCAGCAGACACCCACCTGGCACCTGGTGGTATCGCTTGCGCCAGTGAGCGTTTGCCACGCTGCTCTGGGTCGGCGGTAGTCTGCCATTGGAAGAGGCTTCTACGAGGCGCGCAGCCATCTGATTTGCTCGTCGATGAATGACAGGATGCGCATTGGGGAGGAACGGCGCAGTGTTTCACCTCTCTGAACAGCAGCTTGTGCCTGTCCTGTTCTCTTTCGCCGGCGAAGCCTCACGGTGAGAAAAGTACGAGAGTCTAGAGAGCGCACATGCCATCTGCTCCTTGCTGCGTGCTAATACGCTACCTACTCACCGTACTTGTGGAGCAACATACTACTACTCTACGACTTGCCGCGCTACCTGCGCTTTATCCCTCCATCCTCTATACTTCGATTCCTCCCCCAAACTTCCTCTTTCTGCTTCTCCTGCTTGTGCTTTGCGTAACGACAGCTACTTTTCTCTCCTTAATCCACGGCGGCACGACTCCCTATAGCATTCATGAAACCTTAGCGACAAACCCAATGGGCGTCTTAGTACGCGAGGATGGACACTTCCGGAGCTGGCTGGCCGCTCTTTTATGCTGCTGTGCAGCTGTGAACGAAGATGAACATCCCCTTGAGAAAAAGAACATCTCAAAACGTACGCCTTGATCCTGCAACGGCAGTTATTTTGGGATGTGGCACTGATTCAGTCTGCAGCTACCACCGCCCGAAACGCAATATGGAACGAGCAGCCAACGCCATTGCAACCCATGGGCAATCACCCAACGGCCGTCGCGATATCTCATAAAGGCATCGATACTGCCTTCAACGAGAATGACCGTGTTCGACCCATCGCTGAGCGGGCACCATCAATCCACACTCTGGACTTTGGAGAGGCATCGTTGGTCGGCAAGATGTCACTACACTCGCGTAAAAAGAGCTCTACCACTCTGCTGAGTCGGATGAGCATTGGTCGACCGACTGACTTCCGACGCATGGACTACACAGAGAAGCAACGACGTTCGCTTGTGCCACTTCAACTGGCCCCAGTATCTCTGCGAGACAGCATGCCAGAAGGGTTGGACACCATGGCACCACATGGCGATGCATCGCTATCTCTCGAGGCCCTGGTCGAGACTCCCACTCGTAGTTCCTACCGTGCGTCTCGAGGCTCGCCTTACCTCAGGTGTCAACAGCTTAGCTCGGCTGCTCTGTCATCAACTCCAACGATTGCGGTTTCGGAAGAAGGTCCAGCCATAGTGGAGTCTGTTACCGTGCCTCAACTTGCACGGCCTGTGCTCTCTACCCAGTCCTCGTCAAGCTCGATTCGATCGCTCAGACGTCAAGCTCTTGAGAGCAGAGGTTCCAACACTTCAGCGTTGCCTCGGCCGTCGTCCGAAATGATCCGATTGACGCGAAAGCGTTCCAGCCAGAAGAACTCTGCAGACAGTGCCGACCTTGATAAGGAGATCCTAGAGCTGAACACGATCATCGAAGAGCGTCGAGCGGAAGCTGGTCGGTCTCATAGCCCTGCGAATGCTCACGTGTCCGCAGTCGCTCCTATGATGCAGATCCGGGCTCGTTCAACCACGCTGACAGACATCGGGTCTGCATTCTCTCGCCCACTAATATCTGTTTCGACGACAATGGAGTCGAACGATCATCCCAGCCATGCGCTAGCCGAGACAATATCACCAGTGGTGCCAGTCAAGTCTAGGTTGTCGCAACCATTCATGTCGATGCCGGATCCAGCCGTTGTTGAGGAGAAGCCCACACGACAAATTCGTCGACCAAGCAGCAGGATGACCGGGTGGATATCCAGCCTTCTGTCATCGTCTGGCCACAACATCAAGGCCTCTAATGACGCAGAAGAGCCCTTCTACTCCTGCGGTCCACCAGTACGACAGCGCGGCGTTTCAGAAGCTTCGCAATGTACTACTGTGACCGAACTGGACTCACCAGTCCTCACTGCTGCATCGTCACCCACACTTAAGGGACACTCACGATCTTACACGGGTGACTCAAGAATCACACCCATCAGCCCTGCGTCGACTGTGGACGAGAAGATGGAGGCGGATCTGAAAACTAAATCCGGCGAACAATGGCCGGTAATCATGGAACACCCAAACGAAGTTGGCCTGGCACTTTGACATATACGTGCATAATAATGTCACATTAGATACCCATCGGCAGGTGACGCTGTCACACCTCGTACAACATTCGACTGTAACATAGCAGATGTGTAGAGCCGAATCATGATACAATTGGCGACCGATAATCACTATCCGCTGGGTACCTGCAGCACCATTGTACGTAAGGGACGAGGCTATCAGATCATCGAGACCAAGTGCATACCTGTGGCACTACCGGCGATGATGGAACCCACACGCTAGCACAGAATCTACTGAGCGCAGCACACGAATGACAGTGCACTGCCGTGAGATGATTGACAACCAGGTCCTAGTGTCGTACCGTCACACATACTGTTTGAATCTTCGAACGACGGTATACATAAGAGACTCGCGACTCCCTCACTGAAAGCATAGTAAACCACTAGTTAGCACCAGCCGACTACCTACCGCTACAAGGCCCGATCAAACCCCTACACAATGCATCTCATCTGGCTACTCCTCCCCGCCTCAGCCTTCGCCGCTACCATCCGTCCACGACAATCCTCATCTCCCACCTTCAGCCTCTCCCCAGACGAGAAAGACACCATCGAGCTCCTCACCTACATCCGCCACATCACGCACAACCTCTTCCACACTGGCTGTGATGCATTCAACGAGGGTGACTGGGTCACCGCCGGCTTCTCCAACGCCTTGCCACCCAATATCTGCAGAATGGCAAACCAGAGCGACGCTCACGTGGACAGCTTGAACGGAATCCTTACCAACAACGACGTACCCAGGATCGAGGCTTGTACCTACACTTTCGTCTACAGCGAGCCTACCAGTTACGTTAATCTGGCGAATGAAGTTTTGATGTGGAGCGTATCGGCCTATCTAGGAGCGCTGCCTGCGAGTCCTTCTCTTTCCGCCACGATAAAGTCTACTGACTAACCCTTCCGCAGTCCCTCGCCAGCAACCCACCCCTCCTCACCCTGATATCCTCCCAACTCACAATCCTCGCCCGCTACAATGGCTACCTCCGCGGCCAATACGGCGCCAAGCCCGCTCCTTCCCTCATCGACACACCCCTCCCTCCCGCCTGGTCCTACAACATCGCTCAGTCCTACATCAGAACCTGCGACAATGCTCTCGGCTACTCTGTCCTCCCCACCTTGAACGTATCTGATGTTCCCTGGAAAAACAATCAAGCCGATCCTTCCCCGCAGGAAATCACAATCAGTTACGATCCTGACACGTTCTGGGCGCCGCAGGAGGACGATGCGACGTTCTATTTGGCGTTGGTCAATCAGGGGTATGAGCCGGTTATGGTGGGCATCAATGAGACGGGGAGAGAGGGGAGTGTGGTGATTGCGAGTGCGGTGATTCCGGTGGAGGAGAGTACTGGGGTGGTTTATGCGGCGTTGACGACGTTTCAAGGGGGTATGGATGTGGGAAATTTGACGGAGTTTGGAACGTTGGCGGGACCCGTCGAGATTGTCGTGAGTTGAGGTGAGGTGCGGTAAGAAATGGATGATCGTTGAGAAGGTGTTATATGTATGGACTGAGATGATAGGGTCTGTTATTCGTAAGCTACTTGAACTTATAGCTAGCCTGGTCAGCATCGCTGTCATAATCATCTGCCGGAATGCTAGAGATGGTCCTCTCCAGCTTGCTCATCGGACTCTTTCGTCTTGGTTCGTCACTCTTCGGTATAGTCGAGATGTGTTCAGATACCTGGGGACTCTTGTCTGCACCTGGTGGCGAAAGTTCGTCGCTCGGAATGCGCATGATCCCGACTTCCTCGAAGTCGGTCCCAGCAATTCCAGAATCCTGCTTCTGCACTTTAGCAGGCGTTGGTGCTGGCTGCTCCTCCTCACTGTCGTAATCATCGACCGGCACGCTTGAGATGTGACGCTTCAACTTTGGTGGCAGGTCATGTCCTGTCTCAGGCTCGTCTTCGTCGTCACTTTCTGAGATGGCGGTGATGTGCCTCTCGAGGGCTGGACTTGCTTTACGAGCAGAAGGTGATTCGTTGGAGTTCGTACGTGTCCGCATGAGGCCAAGTACTTCTGCGCCGGAGTCGCCGTCGTTCAAGTCTTGCTTTCCTGATTCGTTGGGTCCATCCGCAGAGTTGTGGGATTCGCTCGATTCACCCTTCTAAGCAACAGGTCAGCATGAGCATTTTGATCATCCTTCATCCTACGACATACCTGCGAGCCATGATGAAATAGCTTCTGCTTCAGCTTAGCACGAAGTCCGCCAGACTTGTGCGTTTCATCAGGATCGTTGACAGTGTCGGCCTGAGTAACAGGAGGGCTCTGGTGAACTTGAGCCATTCCTGCGATGATGCTTGACTTACAGAGAAACCGTGAAACAGCGGCTGAGGGGGTATCAATGGCTCGGATGACTACTCGAGTCGCGTGCTTATGGAATTGTCGTTCAACATCCTGGCCAAGCATGACAAAGGCATCGCGACGGGCGCCGATTGGGTGTACGGCGTAAGACATGCATCCTACCCCTGGCGCTGGCGCTGGAGGATTGGAAGAATGCTTGACCTCTTGGAACTTGGAGGTCAGAAAGAGGGGCAGGAATGATGATCGTCCTTCGATCGTGCCTTCTTTTCGCGATATAGATCTAGCGATATATATTCACGTGAGAGGCGCGTCGAGCGGCCTCCTCACGCTGCACATCACACATGACCCACAGACTTGCCAAGCGAGACGTGTAGTTCTATTGACACGAACAGCTGGCACGGCGCCATGCCATGTCCCGGACGATGATCGAATCGCTCTTCTACGATGCATTGTATGGAGATGATGCCTTCGGCGTCACTCTTTTCAATGGCGGGAACAGCAGGAGTTTGTCACGCTCGTCGTACTGGCTGATAATGGAGGCTGCTCGGCGCTTTCGATCGGTTGACTCTGACGCTGGGAATGCTACGCATGGAAAGGAAGCGCGAGGTGCTCGCCTCTCCTGGCTGCAGGCCTCGATCAGTCATCGAACTGATGACTGCTCCGTGTTCCTTTCGGTGCCGCAGTGTCCTTGGCAAGTACGTCCCTCTGCATCGACACCTGGAGCGCCCAAGGCAGTCATTACCCTCGGCAAGAAGAGTGAGAACGACACTTCCGTCATGACCGATGACCGATGGTCATTGGTACATGTAGTCCTTGTAAACAACTTGGGCGCGACTTCATCTCGCGGCACAACCATTCGCCGAAGCCCGACTGAACAGCTTCAGGAGTCAGGACAACCACCAAGGACTGATGACAACGTATGTTGCCACTATGGCTATCATCTTCCATCCCTGAGAGCTACCAAAGAGGTGCACATCCGTGGACTGAAGAACGGCGACGTGCTGTGCACGAACGCTACCCAGCTGTCTTCCTATAGAAGAGGACACAAGGTCTAAAGTCCTTATAGTCCTCATCGGCCTTGCCAGGGTCATTCATCATGTCGATAAACCGCTTCTTGTTGCGGACCTCGATCACCCTACTGTCGTTCACGATGTTGATCCCACGACCATTCTTACGGCGAACTGTTGCTACATAGTGGCCACGCTCGATGGTCTGTCCCCTGTGCGAAACGACACCTTCAATCTTATACACGAGTCGAGCATCGCCCTCGACGTATTGCGATAGATCCAGCTCCTCCGGGAAGGAAGTGACATGGTCCAATCTGTCCTCTACCCTGTACATCATTGTCTTGCCATCAACTATCGTCGGCACTGTGATCTCCTCGCCGGTTTTGTTGGTCTTGAATCCGAAGCGCCTGAACCGTATGACCAGAACGTCAGGACCGCTCGTTATGATGCGTCTCATAATTTGAGGAGGTCGATCACTACTGCCGGGTGCAGAATCAGCACAAGCCGGATTCTCGCAGGTTCTTGGAACGTCCCATGTGGCCCACTCGTTGTCAATGTATTCCTCGAGCGGAAGTCCTGGCTTCGGCTTTGTGATTCCAACATCGATTCCGCGTTCTGTTACAGACGCGACATTGTCGTAGAATCTGAGGCAAGTATGGCATGTCCATACCTCTTTGGTCTGGATCTGGAACGTACTTGTAATCATAGGCGAATCTTTGTTGGTCGTATCTTTTCCACCATGCAACTGTTCGACGAAGCCAACCTCCCAGATATCGAAGGGGCAGCTCTGCATAGGTCGGTGGATGTCTTCGCCGATTCGCACATCCTCGGGGGATATGGCACGCCTAAGGGCAGCATCAAGATCTGCCCCTGGGTTCGCGAAGGCGTTGGCCGGAAACTGACTACGGCCCCAGTATCGTGTGGCAACGCTCTTCAGTGCGCACCGAACACAGCGCCTTGCTCCCAGTGTGCATTTCGGGTGCATGATAGCCAGGGCATTACAATATGCTGGCATGTGAAGGAGACACTGCAGCAGCGCGTTACGGTAACACCACGTTCCTTCGTTATATAGACCTTTGGAGGCTGCGTTTGCTGCGTCGACTGTCCACCCAGGAGTTGGCTGGCTGGCGGCTGGCTTCTTCTTTCTCCTCGCATAGGGATTCTTCTTCATAGGTTTCCTCGGTTTCTTGGATACACCTGACTGTCTTGGTCCAGAGGAGCTTGTAGATGTCTTCTTTCTTGCAGGCATCGGCTTCGCTACCACCACCGTACTGACGGCTTGTAGTAACTCACTTGCTGCATCTTCGCTAAGCTTCGAAAGAGCGACGTCCAGCGTTTCTCGACTGATGTTTGAGCAGATCTCCCGGAGTGTCGCATGCCTAGATGCTTCCGTCTTTGTCCGCGCCATGGCTGCTGCAAGGGCTCAAGTATGTCAACGTAGAGCGTGTGGTGATGTGGAACTTGTTCTCTGGCACGATCACAACGTCACTACCACGACTTGATAAGCATACCGATGCTACTCAGTACACGCCGTGGACGACAAAGAGCAATGCGCGACGTTTGTCTGCCGGTAATGAACGGTACTCAAGGCGACAAAGGCACAAGGACGACTGCAATCTTGCCAAAGCTCCATCGAATCATAAAAGCGTCTTTACGAACAAGATCAATGTCTGGCCTGGACCTACCTGTCACCTTTGTTCGTCGCGGGTCCCGAAGATACAATCACGCCGGAAATGGTTTCGTAAGTTGCGGACAAAGCGAGGAAATTGTTGATCGAGCCTGTCTGCCAACACGATGGTCAACGCTTTCAACTCGACCGCCCATTTTCACGTGGCTGTGACAGCGCAGAATTTTCCGCACGTCAGCGTTATGGCCAGCAATATGATGAGCTTGTTCTGAAGGGCATATGTAATTCATTAGCACACTATCCAGATGAATGTAGACAGAATGTAGAAGACATCAGCTTTAAGCAAATCAATAAGCGCACCACTCCTCTAGTTGAGCTTGCTGTAGAACAGCATATACGGCTGCTTCTCACTGCCCTGACAGATTGGATGCTGCAGTTCTGCAAATTCTCCACGCCCTCTCTTCGAAGGCCCCAAGACTGCATCGTCGTTGATGATGTGGAACTGTTCGCCGTGGAAGTCCCTCACAGCAGCGATGATGTGCCCTCTGTGAATGTCTTTTCCACTGTGAGCCACCACTGCGTCCAACCTGTAGACACAGTCCTCACCAGCAAAGTCGCTCAGGTCCAGGAGTTCTTCAAATGCAACGTCATCGAAGATCTTCCGCGTCTGTAAACGTCCCTTCTTGTCGATGTAAGAGCCGTACCGTATCATACGGATGACCATGATCTCTGGCGAACTGACTATTCTTTTCTGCCAGTGCCGTACAGGACCCTCCTCTTTGTCCATCTTACTTTTGGCAGATGTTCCTGGGCAGGTTTTGTTGTCACATTTGACTCGTCTAAGATCTTCTAGCTCGTGTGCAACGTACTCCGTGAGTGTCAAGCCTGGTCGAGGGTCTTGTATACCAACACTGAGGGCTTCAGCACCACCTGTCTTGGTCGTGGTAGTCTCCCCACAATCTGCGCACGTCCAGCTTGTTTCCAGTGGCATAGCAAACATGTTCGCGAAAGTGTTGATGTCCTCAGGACTTTCTTTGCGACCAATGTGCTCCAAAAGGTACTGCAGGAAGTCGTACGGATCGCTTTGATGCAGCTTGATAAACTCTCGCCGAACCTCTTTGGCCTCCGGGAGATTGCGTCCGCACGCATTGTTGAAAGTCTTCAGCGCCGCATGAGGGCCATCGAGTGCGGCCTCCCACGCGTCATCCCCTAACGAGTCATCTCCTCTCCTTGTGAAGTCTATTGCATCTTGCCCATGCCAATATATGAAGGTAAGAGCTTTCAAAGCACAGGCGACGCAGAGGTCCTTCTTCGATGTCTCGAGACAACTGTGTTGCATGCCTCTCATGTATCTGTAGAAGCCTGGCAGATGAAGCAGAGCTTGTAATGTTGCGTTTCGATAGCAGAAGTTGCCGTCATTGCCCAATCCTTTGGTACGTCGTGAGGTCATCTCTTCAGGAAAGCGATTCCACTCGATGGCCGGGGTCCCTGGTGCTGGCAAAGGAGTCTTTGCGGGACTCTCTGGTTGCCCACTGCCTTGCGAGCCTGACTTAGACGCAGGACCCTCAGTCTTTGCAGGATCAGACTTTGATGGACTAGCAGGAGGTGAGTTGGGCTTCGATTTACCACCGGGCGAGCCATGGGCCGGATCTTTTTCAGAGGTGTGGCCAGTATGTGGCTCCACTGGACTGCCCTTTGGACTGCTTGCTGGCGTCGATCGCTTTGGTGACAGACTTAGCTGACCTACCTGGGTTGGCTTGGTGGGTGATGTTCTCGGAGAAGTCTTCCTAGAGCTGCCAGATCTCTTTGGTGACGATGGTGAAATGCCCTTTGTGATACGGCCATCGATAATTCTGCCGACTCGATTCCCCTGGCCGCGCGTGACACTTGGCGAGACTGACCGTCTGCCGCCACGACGACGACGACCGTCTCTACGCGGCGGTCGAGGCAGGAGGGACAGAATCCATTCGATCCATGATTTGGTTGCCATTGATGGTCCTTCCGTGAAGGGTGACGGAGGTGGTGTATCTGTGATAGATGACTACCCTGGAATAGCGAGCAGTCTAGAGATGTCTTGCTTGCACTTACAACCCTAACAAGATGAGAGACCTGCGGCCGCAAAGGGAGAAGTTCTCGCGATCTTCACCATTGTCACGCTGCCTCATTTCGACGACAAAGGCGACAGGCACACTGCTCCTGACATCTTTGAGCGTCAGCAATGGCTGCTCGTTTCCGGCGAGAACAAAGGGAGGCAAAGATGCTCTGCAGCAAATCTCAAGACACATGGACAAAGAGATCGTGGTCGGCCAGACACGCCTTCATACGGTTGCCCAGACGTCGAGATGAGACGTTCCGTGATGAGCGTGGTTTGTATGGGCGAGGACCCGTTGTAGGCCAATGTCGATGTCGATGTCGACGTGGAGGCGTGGAAGTGGAAGGTGAAGTGTGAGACTTGAGACCAGTGGAGTGTCCCACACACAGTCCTGTGGCTGTGGATTTAGTCTATGGACAATAGTCTAGTCTACACACAGCAAACTTCATAAGCCAAAGAGTAAGGTACCCCCTCACCTTTCCCCCACACAATGACCTCCCAGCTTGACTCCAGCAAAGGAGAGCACTACGAAGAGGAACACGTCCATACCGTGTACGAGCAGATCGCAAGTCACTTCTCCTCGACACGCTACAAGGTCTGCACTGCCATCACCACTGCACACACGACCACCTAACATCAACCAGCCATGGCCGATCATCGAGCGCTTCCTCAAGCAATTGCCACCTGCCTCAATAGGCCTTGACATTGGGTGCGGAAACGGAAAGTACCTCGCCGTCAATCCTGATGTATTCGTTGTCGGCTCCGATCGGTGTGTTGATCCCGAAGCTCATCAGCCGGCAGCAGCGGTGTCGCTGACACGGTAAGTGCAGATCCAGTAAGCTCGTGTCCATTGCATCGCAACACCAGCCACACGCTGTGGTGGTGGCAGATATTCTCCATCTGCCACATCACATACATTTCTTCGACTTTGCCATCTCCATCGCAGTAGTGCACCATCTGTCGACGCCAGAGCGGCGCATAGAGGCAGTCAGGTCCATTCTCGAGACACTGAAGCCTGGCGGACAGGCCCTGGTTTATGTTTGGGCTCTCGAGCAAGAAGGTAGTCGACGAGGATGGAGTGAGAAGGATGATCAGGATGTCATGGTGCCGTGGGTCATGAAGGGGTCGAAGAAGGTCAAAGCTGATCAGCCTGCCACGGCTCCTACGGAGGACAGGACTTTCCATCGTTACTATCATCTATACCGGCAGGGAGAGCTTGAGAGCGACCTTGAAGCTGCTGGCAGTAAAGTCGTGGAGTCTGGCTACGAGAAGGATAACTGGTGGGCTATTGCTGAACGCACCACTTTATGATCACATCCTAGGACGTGGTGTTGCAACAACGGCAAATATCTCGAGCACAGTCTGCATCCTTTCTCGCGAGAGACGGCCCAAACCACACTCGGTCGACACGCTGAAGGTCGAAACAAACTTTCCGGCTGCTCTGATCCTGCGCTTCGTGCCCTCCAAATCATCTGCATGAACAAGTCCAAAACTCAGCTCCACACCATCATCAACATACCTCTGCAGCCCTTTCAGCGGCTCAAAGTACGCGCCATCATCCCGATCCTTCGGCACGGGCACATGCACATAATCAACACGCCTCTTCACCTTCTCCAACACCCCTTCTGCAAGCCCAACCATCAACACAGTGTCCCCTGGCTGCACAAAATGCCCGTTCAAATCACCATAACACAAATGCACCCCACACTCAACCCCTTCGCCCACAGCATCACACAACCTCGCCAGCGCATCGACCATATACCTCTCCTTCTCATCGAACCATGGCACACCCCTCCCGCTCTTCCAGACATCGCTCCCCTCCAAGATCGCCATCTCCATGGGAGCATCCCACTGGATCGCCAAACTCCCCTCTTGGTATAACACTCCCCAACCGCTCCACAACTCCAACCAGCGCTCTCTCATAAACCCTCTCAAAAATCTCCTGAAACTCCTCCCTAACACACAGACTCGTCATCGTCACAGCACTAGGCAAACACACCAAAAACCTCACTTCCTCCCCCACCACGCCCTCCTCCTTCGACTCCTTAGACACCTCCCAACTCGCTAACGCAAACCTATCCCACTCCGTTTCCATTTCCCACGCCTCGAGTTCTTTCTTCCCATCCTCCACCTCTTCAGCGCTCAACTCTAAATGCACTGGATCCAGTTTCAATCCTTTGCGGAACGTCTCCCTAAGCAGGAAGTCTTTCTTCGCAAGGATTCGGCCCTGCCACGTGATGAAGTTGCATCGTTCGCCTACTTCGCCATCGGGGATGCGGGTGAGGAGACCGTTTGGGAGGGCGCGGGTGATGGTTGTGAAGACTTCTTTTGTGGTTGGTAAGGGTATACTGCCGACGAGATGGATTCCTGTTATGGTGGGTGGGGACATCGTCAAGAGTAATGAAGGCAGTATGGACGGAGGATGTAGATGGTGGCTGCGTGGAGACATAGTATACTCAATACGGAGACTGGCGCTGCTTTGCTCAGCTACGTGAAGGATTCATGCGTCGCGGCGGAGGCGCAGGAGCATTGGCGGTAGACGGGGCAGATGTGGACAATTTGCAGTGAGGAAACAACCAATATAGACTGGTTAGAATATCGGAAGTACTGCTGACTCCATTGGGACTTAGTGGCACAAGATCTCGGCAGCCTCGCGTTCATCGCGCTCCTCCCGATCCTAAGCTGGAATCCTTCCTTGGATGCAAGTAGGGCGCCTGCTGGCCACAGAGCCATTCTGCTCGGCATATGGGTTGACTTCTACCGCCGACTGCTCTGTCCGCTCTTGACAGCCGCACGGCCTGCAATCTTCCTGAACTGATCCTCACCACTCGCACCCAACTTCCTCGAGCTGACGCCTTGAGCATTACTCAAGTTGCTGACAGGAGCAATAGTGTAGGTACCCACACCACCCTGCACTCTCGCACGATTTGTAGGTCCTTCTTGTGACAGTGCCTTCCTCCTGTTCTCTGCCGCGATCGTGGCACGGTCCTTCTGGCTTGCACCTGCGCGCTGGCTCTGTGCTGCGGCGAGTGGGTCGTAGGTTCGGCTCTCGACAGGTAGGTTGCGGCGGTCTTTACCCTTGTTCAGGACGATGCGCATCCACTCGGCAACAAGTCGTTCGGCTTGACGCTTGATTTCGGGTTGTGCTTGGGTGGACTTGGTGTAGAAGAGCATGACCTTGCCGATGCCGGATGATACCAGGCACTCTTTGTTGAGGTTGAGCTTGCTTAGGATAGCGAAGAGCTCACGTTGGATCTGGTAGTTGGGAAGGGCGCCGTCCTTGTCGGCTGGTTCGAGCATGAAGCGCACGGCCTCTAGAATGTTGACTTCTGGATCCACGAGTTGCGACTGGATCGTGTTGCGGTTCATGAGCTCGACGACTTTGGGAAGGATCTTGATCTTGGCCGTTGCGATCTGATTGACTTCTCGCGCCTTCTGATCTGCCTCGCATGCTTGGATGATCTGCCGGCGGATGGCTTCGATCTCGTGATCGGCACGTTCCTCGGCATCCTGTGCAGCCTTGCGCCGAGACACGCGGTGCGACTTGAGGGCTTCGTCCATCTTGCGATCGAGAGCGCGACGTCGTCCTGAAGGGTATGGTTAGCACAGTTTGTGTTCTGCGACAATTGACACGACTTACTCTCTTCCGGAGACAAGTGCTCCTCGTTGACTTCTGGCTCTGGAGCTTTGCCTGCGCGCTTGACAGGCTTGCCATCCGCATCGACCTTGCTCTTCCTGCTCCTCTTGCCATCGATCTCGGGGCCACCCTCAAAGTCGTCCTCGTCAGCCCCAGCACGTCTTCGCTTCGGCTTCTCACGCTTCTTCTCCTTCTTCTTTTTCTTCCGCTGGTGCTCCTCTTCCTCCTCGGCTGTTCGCTTCCGCTTGTGCACACCGATAGCACCTATAGTGTCTGCATCAATCTCTCGCTGGGTGTTGAGCTCCATGGAGTCAGGGTTGAAGTCAGCGAATTCGGCCTCGTTGACCTCGTCGAGATCTGACTCGTCGTCAACATCATCGTTGTTGATGGCATCGGCTGTGTTGTCTACGTTTGTGTGGTCGGCGTCTTCGTCTGCTGCGTCGTGTGCTTTGTCCTCTTGGCCCGCGACATTGTCTGTCAGTGGGTGCTCGTCGTCGTCGCGCGTCTCCATGTCGGCCTCAGGATCTGCCATGGGTGGTGTTCCTGCTGCGTTGTTTTCTTCCTCGATCTCGGGTCGCAGAGGGTCGCCTGGGTCTGCGCCGTGCTGTGGCTCTGGTCCAGCGTCCAGAGATGGTGAGCCTTCTGGCATCTCGAGGTCCTCCATTGTCGCGCAGAGTCGAATGTCGAAGTATGTGATTCCGGTAGTTTTTTTATGCTGCGCGGTGGTGGTGAGTGTGGGTAGAAGTGGTGATGGGGAGTTGAAGTGGGTGGTGATGGTCGTGGTCGCGCTCCTTTGACGCAAGCGGATCCGGCCGCAGCCCGTGCAAAAGACCGCCAGAGATTCACTTCACAGACGTCACTTTCGATCTTTCTTTACACGTGCAACTCATCCAACACACTCAAGCCCCATCAGACAATATGTTCGGCGGACGTAAGTTTCATACCATACAAGAGGCTTACGAATGTGCTGACAATCCATCAAGCACCACCACCACCCTCCGCAGAGGAGCTTCGCCAGCAAGAGCTCCTTGCAACTGCGACCATCTACCAGTTCGGCATCATCGCGACCCTGCTGTACTTCTGTAAGGCTCGAGAATATCCATAAGGTCCGACTGGATCTCTTCTGACCAATGGACTAGCACCCTTCGCAGTCGATGCTGTCAAGAAGCTCGTTTAAGCTTCCCTTCGAACATCAACCAGAACGCGATTGATCCAACGATTCCGAATGTGTACAAATACTGTATAGAACAGGCCAGGGAGGGAACATGTGCAAAGCGAGGTATTTCGAGGCGCAAGGGGAAAAGAGATATCACAGCTCTAACGGCCGGCGGAGATACATATATGTGTACAGTAAGAAGGTGGATTCTACGACAGCTCGCGGATGATGGCGATGAGCTAGATGATCGGTCTCATCGAGCAAACGCATGACCATGAAGTGGCGTGCTTGAAGCGCAACAACGAAGGCTTCTCGCCTTCTTCCACCTCCATGGACTCTTCCGACTTCCTCCTTCTCGCTCAAGTGCAGAGCCGGTTCCCTGCATTCCATCCAAGTGCCATTCATAAAGTTTGGAGGATAAGATCCAGCGTGAGTTCTGGGTGGGAAATGAAAGGTAGGCAGGCACTAGAATATGAATGGAAAAGAAGTCGTGCTGCACGTCGTTCTCTTTTCCTGCTCATGCTTGTGAGCCGTAATTCAGGCGTCACTGCATCATACATTACTCTCTGACTGCTAGAGTAAGCTCTAAAGCCGTGTCATCGTCTCCAACATCAACCCAGCCATCGTTGCCATCAAGACTCCCTGTTATATCGGGACGTTCCAACTTTGCCATAATCCAAGCCCTTGCCCTTCGATCAATGCGAGGCTGTACTTTCGTGCGATCCACAGCAACCCATTCCTCCTCATCAGCAACAATGTGCTCAATCTGCCATACGGCAGCCATATACTGCCGAATGTTTTCCTTAGGGAAGACTTCATCGCACCGCATGTTCCTCGTGACCACGTTCCAAGCCCGTTCGAATGTCTCCTCCGTGCATAGCTTATCCGCGAAAGCTTGTGCTTCTCGTCGGAGTCCATCTTGCCGAGCTTCTTCTGCAGCTTTTCTCGTTGCCCTGGGTGAAGTTGCCATTCCAGCCCACGATGGCAGCATTGGAATCGCGCCTGGCACTTTGAACCAAAACCGCTCGTCGTTTGGCAGCCCAGACTTCGGAGATGGAGTAAATACGAGGCCATTCGTGGCTCTGCGAAGCCAATCGTCATTCGCGAGCTTCTGCGCCTCTAGCTCTGCGTTTTCCAGAAAGCTTTTGCCGTCATCATCTATGTCGAGGAAGATGATCGGATTCGAATACAAATTTGCCAGCGTAAAGAGGCGCGCCGATTGTGGTCCGCTGGGGGTCAGGTCTTTGTAGTCACTCAAATTCTGCCACTCGCCGTTGATCTGTATGCCGTGAATCAAGATTGCTGGATCGCGGACCTCTTTACCCAGAGGGCTGTAGTACGTCTTGTGGATGGACTGCAAGTTCGTGATTCCGGCGAGCACGATCTGGAGACGCGCAGACTCTGACTCCTGGTTGCGCAGTCTGCAATACTGTTGCTGTGTTTTCATGACGAAGTCTCGCAGCTCATCCCCAGTCATGGGTTCGTAGTCCCTGACCCGCTCCAGGAACATGTCTAATGCACCGTTGTTGAGGGGATGTGGCTTGGTGAGGTCGAACAGATTTGAACTCTGTACGCGTACGTACCTCGTCAGTGGCTGCAGTTGAATTGCTACATCCGTATAGTCGAAGTCGGTGAGCAAGCTCATATGGTCTCCTTTGAGCTTTGGTGTCCCGATGAACGAAGGCTGAGTTGCCTGATCGCGCGTCGATGTGAATGCCTTGGTGATATTGCTCTGAGATCTGTTCGCAGCTGGCTCCTTATTCACATTCTGGACCAGTCTCTCTACACTGCCTGATAGTGTAGCAGGAAATGCACGATGAGACGTTTCAGAGAAGACATCCGAAATGGCGAGTCGTGTGCCATCTTCAGTATCTCGCAAGCGCTGATACTCGGAGAGCCGAATTTCGAAGATGTTCTCTGTTGCGACCATGGTGTAGTATGTCCATCTCTTAGACGTTCAGCAAGGAGACTACCAACATACACAGACGTATATCGGAGTCATAGGTGGCGGGATGATCGCTTTCTTCGGTGTCCAAATCAAGTCGTAGGTGCTCACATCTCCGCGCCCATTATTTCTAGCCCATCTCAGCGCAACACTGACGATTTCATGTCAGTGTCGCAGTTTCACGATGCCATCTTGAATTCGCCAGTGCATGCAGGCTCTTGTTTCAGTCGATGACATGGTGGCTCGCTTCGAGGCAAAACGATGTGTAAGTACATGTATGTAATTGCACTTGACGGGGTCATTGAAGTTATCTCGAGCCTGCACCAATGCAATGCATCAATTGGAGGAATGGAGGATGGTCTGCGATGTTGATGAACGTTGTTCGGAGACGAGGGCTTTGAGAAAGCAGGAATGTTTCTGCCTTGTTTCTGCCTGCCAAGCATCTGGACCTTTCCTCGCATACTGTAATAGAACTAAGCCTCATCTGGAGTCTGGACCTCAACACTGACAGCGGTCAGCGGCCACCCGTGCCACCCCGAAAGAGAGAGAGAGAGTCCTCGATTACCCTCCCTCCTCACTTGTGCTGCTTTTGCTGGATGTGTCCCTACCGCAAGACGATGTGGACACGGCTCGCGTACCGTTGCCGCACGTTTTGTGGCGTCTGCGCTACAGCAAGACCACTACTTGGCAGCATGCACCTTCAAAAGGACTGAGCCAGATGTGCATGCTGGGTAATGGGTAATGGGTAATGGGTATGCTCCCAAAGAGTCTGCTTGGCACTTGCAGCACCATGAGAACATTTACTACGCCATGGCCGGCGTGTCGTGGTGCCTTGCAGAAGCACATTCCACAGCATTGACATCCTGAGAGCTCCTTCCTCACCTCAAGCCTCTGCAGTGACAGGACTGGCCATTGTTGACAAGGAAACACTGGGCCATCATGCTTCGACACATACTCACATCACTCGCTCTCTCGTGCATGGTCGCGGTGTCTTCGGCACAGACGACAACGACGCGGACAACGTCGAGCAGCAGTCAAGCGCTTTGCAATGCAGTGACAGATAGTGTCAGCGGCTGCGTCAACAGACCACCGACCTCCGCAATCAACTTTTGCTCATCATACCTGTCTGTGCCGACAGTGACTGTCAGACTCACGACTACCGTATCGCCAACATCGACAGTCACTCGAAGCGCGCCCACCATCACCAGGACCGCAGCTACCCGCACTCTGACGACTACTACAGTAACAACAGTGTCTGTGGTTCAGACATCTCGAAGTGTGGTCACAGTTCTGAGGACTGCAACAACTACCGTCTTTGGGGCCACGACAACGCCAAAATGTCTTGTGCCAACAATTGTGGCAGCAGCTTCCGGTACATCCACAGCAAATACCGCCATTGCAAGGCGTCAAGCATCCACAGTGCCGCAACCTCTCTGCCTGACGAGATATCCCTCCGGCACTCCACTCTCTTCTGCTTGCAACTGCTTGCGCGCGCAGGTGACCACAAGGACAACGACCTTAACATCTACAGTTTCGAGAGCGCCCGTCACCACCACCGTTACACAGACCTCGGCGACGGTGACCGTCACACCTTCAACCACGCGGACTCTGTCCTCTACGACCACGGTGTCGTCGGCAACAACCGTCTTGACCACAACGACTGCTGTCTCGACCACTGCGCGGAATCTGCCACCCACATTCTCAATCATTGCCATGGGTGGTGGCATTGATGGACTTTACGCCATTGCTGGGAACGACTCAGACGACACTACAGAGTTCTCAGGTACCAACTTGACAGCAAGTATCTTCGACATCAACAATGACAGCTACCTGGTACAAGAGAGTGGTGCTATTGGCTACATTGCGAACCAGAGTCCTTCGCCGGATATTCCCATCGTGTACTGGACCGACCCTGATACTGTACAGAATACTGATGGCTATACTCCGTTGACCTGCAGAATCAGTTGTTCGGCTGATGGGGCTTGTCCGATGACTTGCAATGGATTCAATGGAACACAGAACAACTACTGTGATGATTTCTGGTACCTTGGGTGGCCGGATGGTGCACCATGTTCGAATGCTTTCAACATTTACGCTGTGTCCCTATGATACCCTGACAGCATGACATAGACTTAGACCAAGCAAGCTTTAGAGCTATGCATACGAGCACGTCGCAACCATCAAAAATGAACTATGCCATCGAAGGCCACTTCGCCGTTGGTACAATCCGGTCCAGCTTTGTGATACCTTGTCTTCCCGGCTTTTTCTCTTCACCGTCTTCGGGGCACAATCATGGGGGATTGGACACCTCGGGACCGCAGCGGCAACGGCGAGGCCGAGACAGAACAGTGTGACTTGCATAGAACGTGGCAGCCACGCCCAAAAGCGCTAACTGAACTCAAATTTCGATCCACTAACGATCTAGGCCGCAAGTCTCCTGCACATGTGCCACACCCGGCCCAGCTGTTTGAACGTTTTGTGGCCTAAAGAAGACGTCCAAGAGTTGGCAGGATCACGGTCGCTCGGCAATGGGTCTCGACTTTACCCGCCTCTGACTCTCACATTCCGGACACAGAAGCGTTGCCATCACATTATTGGTCGTCCAACCGTATAACGGGGTGTGGCCCTTGCGTGAAGCCCTTCAACCTCAATATATTCTTCCAGAAGGCTTCTGCGCTGGTAAAGTGACAGACCACTGAATTGTCCGAGTCTGAACGCAGCAATGTTATCCTCCATCCTCCTAGTGTCGGCCAGTGCTGTGCTCACAACACAATCACCTCTGCTATCGAGCCTCGAAACACGACAGTTGACCGCACAAACCATAACAGTATCCGAGACGACACCAAGCGGCGCGAGCGATATTGTCGATCATGGGTACCCTGGATTCGCCATGAGCCAGCACTCGTTCCACGAATATGCCGGGAACGCTTCATCACCAAACACTTTCTCAGCGAACCTCATCCAAGAAGTGGCGAGTAGAACAGGGTCTAGCGTTCACATCCGAGTAGGTGGAACATCTGGAGACTTTTCGGTATACAATGCCACCCAGACAGTGGCACTTCAGCTACCACCGGGTGCGACGCCAGGCGGGATCCCACGAGGCATGCTACTGGGCCCTGTCTGGTTTCAAGGCTTCGCCAATCTACCGGCGAAGTTCACATACATGGCACATTTTGGCAACAACGGTGTCGGCCAGAAAGACAATGCCGCGGCTGCAGCCCAGCAGGCGTTCAAGAACATTGGCTCGAATCTGGATGCCCTCGAAGTCGGCAACGAAATCGACTTCTATCCAAGCGGCAACCGACCTGGAAACTATAACATGTCAACATATCTGTCAGAGTGGAAGGACTATGCGACGGCGGTCAAGAATGCCACTGGATCAACCTTCAGCATGCAAGCAGCTGGCTACTACTCACCGCTCAACACGTACTGGTCAACGCCAAATACTTTCGGCGCCAATGGCCAAGGCAGTGCCGACGCACAAGGCTTCAATGTCGCGAGTATGGCTCTGCATCACTACATGGATGGCGGACCAGTACCCTCCAGCGCCCTCCAGTCGAACTACATGAATCACACGCGCATAGCACAGCAGCTCGACACGTTCAAGCCAGCCGTCGCGTGGCTCAAGGCCAACAAGCCAAATATCCCGCTTCACCTCGCTGAAGTCAACAGCAACACATACAGTTCAGGCAATGGTGATACCCTTGGCGTGTTTGGAAGTGCATTGTGGCTGGCGGACTACATGATCTACGGCATGACGCTGAATTTCAAGCGCATGAATGTCCAGCAATCTACGGGCTTCAGCTACACATCGTGGAGAGGCGTCGACTACTTCGGGCTTCCAGCAGCCGTGCTCCCACCATACTACGCGCATCCGTTTGTCGCCGACATTATTGGGAGCACGGGCGACATTCGGATTGTGGACTTGAAGCTCGGTCAGGACATGTTCTCCGGCTATGCCGTCTACGATGCTAGCACCAACAAGATCAAGCGAATCGTGCTGCTCAACTTGCAGACCTGGAAGACCACGAGCGGCACTACAAGGCCTTCGAAGGCGATCACACTTTCTGTCGGCAGCACTTATACTGCATCGGTCAAGATCGACAAGCTAACTGCGCCTGGAGCGGACACGGCGGATTCGAGCAAGATCTCATGGAAGGGTGCGAGCTGGACTTATGCCAGTAATGGAAAGCCTGTACAAGGAGCGAGCACGTCGATCAATGTGCGAGGGAACAAGGGCAAGATAGGCCCCATCACCGTCAGAGCCAGTGAGGCTGTGGTGGTCAACTTATGATTCTGATGGTGTTGAGCTATAGATTTCGAGATTGATGATAATGATACCCAAGACGAATGCATTTATTCACACGGCATCCTTGCATCGTCCACAAGACCTCTCTCATACACACCTAGTAAGTTATAGTAAGACTCTTGTTAATCCACTCATCCACCACCTCCCCCTTCACGAAATGCTCAAAGATGAACAAGCCAACATCCTGTCGATGAATACTGTTCCCGATCGCTGGCTTCTCATCGACACCCTGCTTGACCGCTTGCAAGCCTTTGCTCTCACCATCAAACAGCAAGCTCGGCTTGATATTGACGTACCCCTTGATCCCACAGCTGCTCAATCTCACTTCCTCGCGCAGCTTCTCTTCCAGCTTGGCCTTATCTTCATGAGGTACGTGCAGTCCCCAGCGATACAGTGGCGAGAGGGCGCAAGGTACATCCCACGGCGCACCCGGGGCCGGGATCCCGGTGGTGGAGATGTTGACGAGGAGAGGTTTCGAATGCTCTGTGTGCTGGAGATGAGGTTCCGATGCTGCGCGAAGGATAGTGCTGCCGGCACTGTTGCAGATGTTGGGCTCCGTCATGCCTAAAGGCTGCGTGAGTGACACTTGGAAGTTGGGAGTGCCGCCTATGCCGGAGATGATGACTTCCACGGGCAGGCCGGAGGCGGTATGTAGGGTGGACTTGACATTGTCGAGGTTCTTGACGTCGCCCTGGATGATGGTGAGGTTGGTGTCGATGGTGGCTTGGGGAACGCCCTTCTTCTTGAGGGAGTCGAGGAGCTTGCTCGGCGCTCGAGCGAGGGCTCTACAGGTGTAGCCAGCTTTGAGAGAGTTTGCGAGGCAGTAGCCTGCACAATCGCCGCCCGCGCCGAAGAAGGCCAGAGTCTTGGATTTCTCAGACGTGGTTGGGTTTGTGTTGTGATCGTTGTAAAGATGGACTGCTGTGAGCTAATCTTCTTGTTGAGACTCTGCTTCTATCGATGCGTGTACTCAAGGGAAACAATCGGTATCAATATATACTTGACTTACTGTGCCTCTGGCTGTCTAATGTGCACGTTGTCATATACTCAATGCTTCCCAAAATTGGGAGGATCTGGGGCTGAAGGGTGTTTCCTGTTCCGATGGAGAATGCGAGCGCATAGCACGCCTGAGATGTGCATAGCGGACGCTTCACTTGGCAACCCTAGCTGTAGCACATATGCTCCTATAAAAAGATGCTCCAAGGGTGCATTGTTCTGCCGTATGCAGGCCGAGTGTGTCTGATAAGCGGGTCACCAGACGCGAATGCGAGGAGGGCAAATCCTTCCCATCGGCTTCGCCAGAAGGCCGGACAATAGTGGCCCTGGATTCCCTGATCGATTCGCATACGTGCGATGCGAGAAATGACTTGATGGCGAGAAGGAATGACATAGCAATATCGTGAAGTAGCGGTCCACGAGCTTGGTGCCATTTTCAGTCTTCTGCCAACGTGCCTGTGTCATTCATTGACTGAGACTATTTTCCTGACCACAGCCGCGGCAGCTCTTCCCTCTCTCTACGGTGATCTAGGGAGCATGAATCCAGGCATCCTGAGTAGCATCGAAGGTGGTTGACTTCTCATGGCCAGCACGGTGTCATCCGCATCTGTATGCACTTCGATTGCGGTTCCGTATGCTGTATTCGCCAGGATCCGTGGCGTTTGAGACCAGTCTTTTCACCAAAATCGTCAGAGTAGCCGATGAAGGTTAGAGTCGGGCGTGCTCTAATCATTTCGGGTGTGGTGAGCATATTGGCCTTGTTCATAGCCACCCTCAGGTTCAGTGGTCGTTGTATGGCCACGCTTTTGTTGTCGCTTCTCAAGCTTTTCATCTTTGCGCCTCTGTTTTTGCATGTCCTTGCGTATTTTCCGCTCTTTGCCTAACGCAGGAAGGATCATGTCGAGGAGACCATTGATACAGGAGTTGATACACATGTCTCAATGTACCGATCTTGGTGGGTACGATGTTATATGGAAAATTAACGGCGAGTCTGTTCTCCTCTTCACCTGATAGATCAAGCTGATCAGCCTTTGACACAAACCGAATTAGAGGTGGTCGACTCACCGACAGTCTGTAGATGCCTGCCGCCTGGTTGTTGGTATTTTCTGTGCGAGAAGGATGGTCGAAGGCAACATTTCTGCCATACGCAAGCTGAGCCATATGCAGAACCAAGCTGGCCAGCTGTGCAGCGTGCAGATGCGAAGCCAGCTACTCTCACCGGCGTACTTGGCTTACCTCCATTTTCATCAGCGTGCATTGAGCCGCAGTGGCACATACTTGTCACACTGCTGCAGAGTGGTCGTAGGGAGCATGCATGAATATTGAGGTATTGTGACGATGGGGAGTCCTCTCTTTACATAGCAACAGCTTGCCGCGAGCAAGCAGATGCACCATAGGGTCGTGGCGTCTGTGCGACAATGTCAGCACATCGCGGCAGCCAAGGAGTATCCCCAAAACTGAAGCCTCGCGCTACATGCTGGCTGGCGGTTCAGCAAAAGCAGCAGGGCTACGGCTGGAGAGCATTTATGTGACTGGAAGCACCTCATCCATGCTGGTCTCCGCGAAGTGCTGGAGGCCATCCGCTTCCGTGTCCACGTCGTAGAGTGGTGCTTGAAGGGTGATGCTGATGATGGAGACTTGCTCCTGAGAGTCGTCGCGCCATTCTTCAATGTCTCACAGGATCAATCTGTGGTTCATCAATCGTAAGTTGACATCGGCTCCGTAGTGTCTTACGTCCTCCATCTTCAAGCTGCCTTTGATTACAACCACTTCTGATCTTTGAGATCTGTTCGGAGCGTGTTGTTAGCAGGGCAAGCTCGTTGTGATTGGCCACTTGGAGGGTGACGCTAGTAGAGGTCGAGGCACTTCAGACGTCGACCCTTCCAAGCGGAGACACTTTTGGTGAAGCCTGATCACGTTCGACGGTCCAGCGAATTGAACATCATTCGTATTGTGCCAGGACTTTCAGGAAAGCTGGAGCATATGAGCGTCCGGTCGGGGTCGCAGTGTTGATGAATGAGAAGGTGAAGGAAGCGGACAGTGGAGAAAAGAAGGGTGGAATGGCAGTATCTCAAGTGCCCAGGCCAGCAGAGATAGTTGGTCTGAGCCCTGCCATATGCTCCCGATGGTACCTGAACAAACTCTGCGCCGCTTTTTCTCCATACGCCGCTGAGAACACAAGGGTTTGTTGCAGCGCTTCGATCATACTGTACACGATCGTTGACATATCTTCGTTATGGTATACTACTGCTTTCCTAGCGAAGGCCGGGCCCAGGTTACAACGCCGCCCATCCAACGCCCGCTTGCTCGCTTATCGAAAAACATCAACTGCAGTGATCGTATCTCGTCGACCCACCTCCTACTGCACCGTCTCCGGATGCGGGAACCTCATCTTGTCGTCTGCGACCTTCCTCTTGAACAAACCCAAGTCCTTCAACAACTCATCCACGTCTGCTTGCCAGTCACCGTGCTCGTTCTCGAAATCCGAGTTGTCATCTCCCATGCCACTATCACGGTCGCCATCCTCAGATCCCTCGATACTACTTCTATCCTCATCTTCCTCGCTGAACCCTTCTGGCAACACAATCGGGTTCTTGAGTTCTCCCACCGCAAGTGCGAGATGTCGTCTCAAAGCTTCGATCTCGATCTGTAACGCCTGATTCTGCGGCCGTAACTCATCTACCTCTTGCGTGAGAGCACGAATCTTGACCTCCGACACTGCACGAGATTCTTCCATGGCACGTTGCATCTTGCTGACTTGTCGTTGGTAGTCTTCCAGCTCGGCTTGTGTACGATCTGCTTCGTCTCGCTTGCGAGTTGCGGAAGCATTGACAGACAGTTGGAGCTGCTTGATCGTCTCTTGCATCTCCATGATCTTGGCGTCCCGCTCCGCGGCAGAGACGGCGTCCTGGTTGACGTGGGCTTTGGTGCGGATGCGTTTGGCTTGGTCGGCGTATCGGAGTGTAGAGAGGGTCTCTTCGTAGTCGGTGGGTGAGATACAGGCGACCATGGCGGTCTTGCTGTTCCCACCGAGCGAGTCTTTGAGAAGCCAGGTGAGGACACTGTCTCTGTATGGAACGACTTCTGCCCGCCTCTTGGTCTGATTTTGTAGTCCGGTCACGCGAGTTGCCTTTTGCCGCTTGGGATCTGCTAGTGCTGCAATGACACGACCTAGTGTGGTGAGAGACTGATTGATGTTTCCACCTTCTCGTAACCGCTGACCCGTCGCCTCTGTTCGTCCTGCGCGTTCAGAACCAGCCAGATCCACAAGTCGCATCCTGGCTACACGCTCTATCGTGCTATCGGTGGCGAGGTCGTGCTGAATCTGTTTGAGGGTGAGGGTGAAGACGGCATGTGATCGCGAAGATGTATCGTTCATTTTGGTCATCGCAGTTGTTCGGTTCAGGTCTCCAGTCTTCATCAATCTCTCAATATCCTCGTAGCTCTTGACCGGCTCGTCTGTCAGATTTTGCACGTATACACCATCGCTCTTGCTTTCTCTGATCTTAAGGTAGGTCGGTGGGTTCGTCCGCGGTGTGAGCAAGTCCTTGACGTGCTCGTTGTAGATCTCGAAGTAGGAGACATGGACGTTGTACGTTATACTTCCGTTCTGCTCTGCTTCTATCCTCTCAAAGAGCCCCCTGCATGTTCTTGGGATGAGGCCTGGCTGGTCCAGACTGCCCATCATGGTGTACGACTTCCCGCTGCCCGTCTGTCCATAGGCGAAGATGCATGTGTGGTAGCCATCGAAGTTGTGGTCCAGGAACTCTTCTCCAAACGAAGCGTAGATATCTCGCTGGCCAGCAAAGTGTGCATCGGTCTCGTTATGCGACCAGAAGGACTTGTCGAAGGTGAATTTTTTCTCCTCGAGCACCCTTCGCGAGTCGGCCGTGACTTCTGGGGGCTGGATGGTTGTCTCTTGCGTCGCGGGGCTCATGTGTATGATGCATGGCGATTGCTTTTCCAGCTCTACACAGTCCAGTCAGCACGCGTTGTTTTAACATCATCATGGCATTCGCATGCGCACCTCTCTTGATGAACTTGCGCACTCTGACAACGACCTTGACATTGCCGCCGTCGCCGTCTGGCGGCGTGAAGGGTCGCTCCATGTCGACGGGCGTCTTGCTGCGCAGACTCGGAGCGCTCGCGGTGGATGCTCGAGCGGCCATGTTGGTGGACAAGTAGCTGGCAAATGTGGCGCAGAGTTGATCGAATTCTTCTGCTCTCCTCTCACGCAAAGCGATGAACATCGTACTTTCCTTCCATGGTTTAGATGATCGGCTGTGGTCAGGGCGCAGCCAAACGGATGTGCTCCTTGCCATGCAAGCATCCTTGAGACTTTCGCGTCGAGCTACCGAGTAAACAGTGACGTAATGCCGGCATCTCCAAGGCAACCGCCGAACATCCTTGCCGCTGCTGCAACATTCACCGACACGGAAGATCGTGAAGAACATATGATGATACATTAGTATGAGTACTCAGCATACGGCGGCGTGAGCAAGGCGAATCACTGAGCTCCGGGGCGTCAGAGTGTAGATTCTGTCTGCACTTAGGACCAGAGGTGGGTGACTAGTTCCAGCATTGACTGGCGATTGAATCGAAACACGACACTTTGATTCATCTTTCGTCTTTCCTCTTGAAAAGTACATTGATGCATTGGGTAGCGGCCCTACTGCTGCATCTGTTCTACAAGCATGTCAACAAGATTTCCACTCCACGCGCAGACTGCTGCTACCTGATCAGTCCACACCGCAGACCCATACCGTGCGCCGCCCTGAAACTCCTTTCGGTCATGTCTACCCTGCTTTTACTACAATTCATGTTTCATGAACCCCTCCATGCCATCTTCGAAAGGCGCGGTCTCTCCGGTCGTGGCGCCCTCAGCGGTCATGGATAGCTTTTCGCCAGCAGGGACGCTGATCTTCATGCCGGCAAGCTTGGTTTCTGCCTCCCGCACACGCTTACGGAACTGAAGGCGGTCCAGGAAGAGGCGTTGCCGCATACGTTCCACTTCGCGGCGTTCGGCTTGCAAAAGAGCTTCCATCTCGCTGAACTGTTGGAGTTTGAGTTCCATCTTTTGTAGTTGCAGATTGACGGCTGCGGACACCTGGTTCGATAGCTGTCGCTCGGTGTTCGAGGCGAGAGCTGCAGATCGTGCGGCAGTGAGAGAAAGTGCAGTCGTGGGGAGATCGTGAGATGTGGGTGGCGAGCGGGTGGCGAGCGATGTTGTGTCGTCCACGTCCATCCTATCGTCCTGTCCTTCAGGCTTGACTTGTTCTGCTTGCGCAGAGCCCTCCTTCTCCTTTTCTGTGTCCTTCTCAGCACCTGGTTCGGCTTCCTTGTCCAGACGCTGCTTGAGAGTCCTGCGGACTTCCTCAACGCTCTTGCCGGCGGCCTTGGCAGTGGTCGCTGGGTCTGCTATGCCTGCAAGGAAGCTCATGACAGACATGACAGGGTTGTCAAACTGGCTAAATGACAGTCGGCCGCCCGATAGATATGCCAAATCGGACGAAGCAGCGCCTGCACTGCCATTGGCCGTGGGTGTTTCCTCAAGATACTTATCCTCGATTTCGAGTTGCAAGAACTTGAGTACGCACTCCTCTCGCGTCCTCGATCCGACGTGGTCAGCAACCGACTCCCAATTGTCATCAAACATCTCCAGGCCTTCCAAGAGGAGCAGGAGCTCAGAATCTGTCCAGGACGACTCCTTGTCTCCGATGCTTTGGTATCGCTCATTCTCGAGCTTGACATAGTCTGCTGCGGTGGTCGAGCTGGGAAACCTTCCCTCCTGAAAACAGAGACTACACAGGTCGTATCGCTGTTCTTTACTCGGTTTCGGTGTCGTTGCACTTGCAGGTGGGTTCTTTGAGTTGTGATACCGCACACGTGTGCAGTCCTTCCCGCACGAATAGCAGAAGTACTGCTTGCCATCTTGCTTTAGGCTGTCCTCTAAGCTCTTCGTCGCCTCACCATTAGACTCCGCACCTTCTGCTTTGGCAGGGGTCACGTCTTTGCCCTTGTCATCGTAGATGTTTCGTCGCACTTCCAGGTTGAGGTCTGCTTTCCCAGCTATCGCTAGTCGCTCGGTGCCCGCATAAGGCTTTCCAGGTGTGATGGTGCTCCCAGCCGCCGGTTGATGTGGCTGTAGCCCTCGAGGTGTATCGGCCGTGATGCGGAAATGCCCAGTGAATGGGGGCCCTATGTTCGATGGCCTCGTGTCTGGATCGATCTGTCCCTACATTAGCTGCAATCTTGCTAAAATCTCAACCGAGCCTACCTGGTAGTTTATGAGTCCCCACTGCTCCAGGAACGCGTGCACTCTCATGATTGCGCACACGTCTCCAGCCAAGTTTCGTCTACATGCGGTCACGGTCAGGTACTCTGCTGGGTTCAGCCTGTATGTGTTGACCATGAAGTCTCGGTAGTCTTTGTACACTGCAGGTGTCTTGCTTCTGTTGCGGTTATTGAAGAACTCGGGAAGTGCTTTGCGCTCTAAGTTATGGATTTGGTGCATGTCGAACCACGCGCTGTAGGACGGCAGAATGATGGCGTGGTTTTGATCGATCAGATGCGATCGCGCGGATTGTTCTGCTGCAGTCTTGGTCACGGCCGTGGTGGGCTCGACAGCAGGAGTCCCTTCCTTGGTGTCTCCCATCTCCTCATCCTCGCCAGCTTCATCTGCATTCTCCGGCGCAGGTGCCTCAGGCGCATCGAGAGGGTTGTCTGAGACGGGCGCAGCATCTCCCTCAGTCGATTGTTGCTTGACAGCCGTTTCTTCCGTGTCCTCCACCATTGACGTGTCCTGGTCCTGCGACTCCTGCTTCGCTTCCGCTGCCTCATTTTCCTGCTGAATCAGCTCGTCCGATCCTTGGCCTGGAGCACGCGACTCCTCGTCCGCGAAGCCTGATTCCATGTTGCGCGTGTGTAGCTCGTGGCAATGCTCAAATAAGTCCCGCTGCAGCACCAGCCACGTTATATCACGAGTGCGGGTCCAATGCGCGCGCGAAAAGCCAGTCGAGGGTCGCGTAATCGCAAATATGATATTCGGCAGGGTGGTGAACGGCAGAGTCCGGTGTGGGAAACAGTATGAAGTGGTGGTGGTGGATGGGCTGCTATCAGTCGAGGAGAAGACGCGAAGCCCAGATCGCGACAGCTTTGACCACTGAGCCTGCCTGAGGCTCTCAACTCGGGCCGAGAGTTCCTCCTGAAGGACGACCGTGAGGTGTAGGGCAACTCGTGTCTTTCGGAGTCGCACCTCAAGGGATCGCTCCTGATCTTCGTGAGACCATGGCAGGCAGGAGTACTTCAACTGTCGTTGCATATGTGCATCTTGATCCTTGAGGCTGGCCCATCGATCATCTACGATAACATAGACACTGCTATCACGATACAGATACATCAATGCCCTTATGAGAGCACTATTCTCACGACGCAGTTCTCTACTGCATCGCATACTCAATGTGTTAGGGATCGTTGCCACGGTATGGACGGTAGTGGAGGTGCTCTATGTCCGCACAGCTCTTGTGCGGGAATCATCCGTTACTCCTCCAGCCCTCGGCGACGAACGTATCTTCATAGCCAGCATCCACTGGACGAACGAAGCCATTCTACGAGCGCATTGGAACAAGGCTGTGGTGGAGCTAGCGAATTCGATCGGTCCTAGCAATGTCTACGTCAGTGTGTACGAGAGTGGAAGCATGGACGATACGAAAGGAGCATTAAGAGACTTGGATAAGGACTTGGGTCTCGCCAAGATCCCGAGAACGATTGTATTGGATGCTACGACACATCAGCATGAGATTAGCAAGACTCCCTCAGAGACGGGCTGGATCAGGACACCAGGAGGCCAGCTGGAGTTGAGGAGGATACCCTACCTTGCGAGGTTGCGGAATATTGCTATGGAGCCATTGGCAAAGCTTGGAGAAAAGGGCATAAAGTTCGACAAGATCTTGTTCTTGAATGATGTGGTTTTCAATACTGAGGATGTACGGACTTTGTTGGCTACTCGAGATGGAGACTATGCTGCAGCATGTTCGCTGGACTTCAAGAACGGCCATTCGTTTTACGATACTTTTGCTTTGAGAGATTCACAAGGCCATGAACAAGTCACGCAGTCGTGGCCTTTCTTTCGATCGGCATCTTCGCGACAGGCGCTCAAAGCCAGCAAACCCGTCCCTGTGACCAGCTGTTGGAATGGCATTGTGGCTATGGATGCTGAGCCCTTTTATGCGCACGAAGCCCCTCTGAGATTTCGCGGTATCTCGGATAGCCTGGCCGAGTACCATCTGGAAGGCTCAGAATGCTGCTTGATACACGCCGATAATCCTATGTCTCGGTCGAAAGGTGTCTGGCTAAACCCGAATGTGCGCGTTGGATACACGGTTAACGCTTACAACAACGTGCACGCATCCAGAGGGTCGCCGTGGATCTCTGCATTCTCGGTCGCTTTTGGTTCCTGGTCGAACCGCGTTCTCCGCTGGACAACGACGCCGTGGTTCAAAGAGCGCACAGTGAGGGCCCGTGTACGAGAATGGGGTCGGAAGTCGTCGCGCAATGTGGGAAGTGGCGAAGATGTTTGCCTTATCAACGAACAACAAATCCTGATATCCAATGGTTGGAAGCATGTGTAGGGACGACTCTGTGCGTGCATAAACTGTTCAAGATGGCAGGGTTCCGGGTCAGCCGAGCCTGCGGTAGTGATCGTGCACTGCCTTGATGGGACGTACGGCTGCATGCGCGAAAAGCTCAAGAGCATAGAGATAAGCACGCAGGGCAAGATACTGTAGCACAACCATGGCCGGCTTTCTGGGGCACCCACTCCCTGTCGAGCGATGACCTGGCCCGTTCGCCGTCCGGTTCTCAACTCATCCGCTGCCAAGGGAGCCCCCGACGGCGTGTATATCACAATTCCTGCGCAGGATGTTGAATAAGGAAGGTTACCTTTTCGGGACCTTGTCATGAAATTGTATGTCTTCATGTAGGCAATGCAAGCAGACCCTAGCACGACCTCGTGCGCTGCTATGTGTAAAGGGGGCCCTCATTTCCAAGTATAAAGACTCTGCGGCGTGGCTCGGGAAACGTCCGCGGATACCTACCGACTCTCAATCACAACTAAGGTTTGATACCTGGAGGTCCAGCTTCGAGCCCAAATATGAATACCGGCATACTCTCGAATGGCCTCTGGGGATTCTTGGCCGACTGATCAGAGATGGATGCCTCCTAGGCCGTCGGGTTTAGTGCGTCCATCAATCATACCATGGAAGAGGCCTGACCGAACTGCAAGGCGGCCGGCATGTTGATGTTGTTCTTCTGGCAAGGGACGAACGGAACCCCCCAATCAAATCCACCATGTCTGTGTGTCTGTGTGTGCACGTTCCACTCCCAATCGTTGTGCTCTATGCAAATCAATACACAGTTTGCTAGAGAATGCCGTTCTCATGACAGGTCGGTCGATCCTCTTACTAAGCACTTCGATAGCCGTGCTTTGCCGTTGATGGAATAATTACTCTCTCAGCTGTATTGCCCTGTCCACCTACACGGCTGACATCGCCGTCTCGAATGACATGTGTTATGCCCACTACGCCACAATCCGGGACGATGATGAACAACAAACGACGACGAGATACAAAGGTACGTGTCTGAAGGGTACCGGACATCGAGCAGTGGAGAATGTGAGAGACATACGCTGTACGAGACGCTTCACTGCCCACGTGCTTCACATGCTTCTCGAGCATGGCTAACATTTCGCCATGTAGGCCTACAGATCGACTTGTGCCAATTGTAGATCCCGAAAAGTGAAGTGTAAGTGAGTGTAGTATATATAGTTCATGAGGCTCCTCTCGACAGCGAGCTAACATAACCAAGGCGATGGAGAACAACCGCATTGCAGAATCTGTCAGGCCTACGGCGAACGATGCCACTATGACAGGCCACCGCCAATGTCGCAAGTGTTGGCAATGGCACACAAGATCGAGGAGCTGGAATGTTTACTCGCTGTTAAGAGCCGAATAGAGTCATCACATAACACAAGCGCAAGTACACCACAATATGTACCCTCGATCGAAGGAGCCCGGACCAGTATTCCCATGGACCATGAAGCGAACGCTAATCTGCGAGATGTGATGCGGGCCGCCTCGACGAGCGAATCTCGCGATAGTCCGCACTACCCTTCAACATCAGCAATTGAGCCTGCTATATCTGGCGACGGACTGATGTCAACAGCCAATTCTACCCCATCTGCCGATACACCCAAGATGGACGGGGACAGAACTGCTTTCTGGAAAGAAGCAGCCATCGATAATTGCGCGTCTCTCTTACAGCTGCCGGCCGAGATTGTCCGCCAGCTACTCAGCACACTCTGGGACTGACAATATCCTGGCTACATGTTCGTCTCTCGGCCAGCTTTCTTGCGAGATACCGCTGTGGGAGGACCGTTGAGCTCTCATCTTCTGCAGGCCGTCCTCTGTCTTGATTCGACCCGCTTCGTCGAGCACGCGTGGAGTGAAGATCTGCTCGCTCGAGTGCATCTCTTCCTTGGTCAAGAATTGCATAGAGAACCGTTCGTATCCACTGTGCAAGCGCTACTATCTCTGAGCGGTGGCGAGATAGGCAAAGGCAGAATGTCGCAATCATGGCTGTACTCAGGCATGGCTTTCAGAATGGCCGTCGATATGGGCATTTTCGTCCGACCAAGATCGGCGACAGGGAACAGTCTACAGCAAGCAGTTTGAAGATCAGCTGGCGTGGTCCTGCTATGCTTGGGACAAGGCCATGGGTCTGTATCTTGGGAGGACTCCCGTGTTACCGGACGCGCCAAACTTCAATCCACCGATGCTGGACGAAGCAGCGGAAGACCGCCCCTGGGCGCCTTGCTTTCGCGGCGAGGACGATGGTCCGTGGCCGCCAATGCTTTCGCACAGTATGTCTGCTTTCGTCAATTCAACTAAACTCCATGTCATCGTCAACGATCTCTTTTCCACAGTATATTCCCGGAAAGTACCCGCCGATCCATTGCCATACGTGCAGCAGACGAGGCAGAAGCTGGAGGCTTGGAGAGCGGCTTCTGCTAGCCACCTGATCATGCTTCCGGGAGCTTCCCACTGTCCACCAGTGCATATCGTGTTGCAGAACCTCCTCTACTACGCAGCGACAATTCTGCTACATCGCCCGTTTCGTAACAGCGCCGCTTGCCGCACTGCTTGCAGAGAAGCCGCTGACGAGATACAGCGCATTACGTGCTTGTATGAGAAGAATATGGGGTTGTCTCACGTCCTCTACCTGATGGCATACGCTACGTACATTGCAGCTACTGTCACTTTGCTGATGGTGCATGATGGAGTAGAGGGTGCCCGAGCCAAAGTCGACTTCTTCCTCCACGAAATGCATGCGTGCAGATCGAGCTGTCCAGCAATTCAAAAGAGCATCGATATCATCGTGAAAGGCCCAGAGCCTCGACCAGTACGGACAGCCACCGGGATGAATACACCCGCAGTGGACGTGCCCAGGGCCGACCAGCACCCGTTGCCAGCTTTTCCGTTCGAGCAGCAGCACCAGCACATGCAGCCACTATGGACTGGGGGCGATGGTGGCATGGGTGCGCTACCTTCTGGTGGACTCGATCCGTTTGCGTTGGAATGGTCCCAGCTGCCTATTGACGCTTTTGAGAACTTCCTGTGAAGTTGAGATCAGATCTTGTTACTCATGCGTCCGGAAGGCCGAACGTTGAGCGAAGCAAAGTGTAGCAAGAATCTCTTTGATCGGTGCAAGGCACCGCCTCAGAAGGCAAGCCATTGTCAGCACGCCTGATGTTCATCGGCCACTGCCCAGCATACATCCAGGAAAGCCGCGGCAGCACGGCAGCATGCTTCTCGGTCTCCTCAAGAATGAAGTTGCGATGACAGAGTTCCCAGAGCTCTTCTGAGGTTATGATTTAGCTAACATGTGCACGGACGGTCCAGAGTGGCCAGCGATACATACCTTGCGGTAGGGAGTCATAGTCATCAGCACCTACTTTGGCGACTTGTCTGTGGGGATCGCCGTACTTTCTGTGGGCCGTTCCATCACTCCCACGCCTGGCTTCCTCGTCAGCTTCAGCCTTTCGTCGCTCCACAGCTTCGAACCAACACATGCTGGAATCTAGGGCTGGCCGCTCGCGCTCTCGTCCCTCTGCGCTGAGAAAGGGTAGCCTATCTACGTAGTAGCTTTCGACCTGAGAATAATCCTTGAACTGGTACGAATCACGACTCAAGGCCAGCTTCCTCAATTGCTGAAGTGTCCGAAGACAGGTCCGCAGAGCGTCGTGATCAACAAGCCATTGGCATCGCCACCCAGCAAATTCGCCAGCCTCCAGACATAATTGCCGCAGCGTGGTCATGGTCCCGATGGCCGCCAACGACTCGATAGGGATCTTGACCACTTGTGGTGGGATGGTCTGGTTGATCTGATTCACCCTGTTGTTGACAGGCTCCCAAGAGAGTGACAAAGATGTCAGACTATTGAATGCTCCAGAGGATAGCAGCGGCACAACATACTGTTCTAGCTCCTTGTGTGCAGAACGTTCGATGTAAAGTTTTTGTATCTGTTTGTGCTTGGTGAGGAAGCTGGTCGTGGCGTCAACATTATCTCCATCAACTTTGGACCACACCAGGGTTTCCAGGCGCTCACATGGCTGACAACCTTCCATGACGGCCATGTGCTTGGATATCTGTGCAGTATTACACTCGCCAAGCTCGAGCTCTGTCAGAGAAGCAGTGAGAACTGCGGGAAGGGTCACTGATGCAATGCGTGCATTCCACGACTTTCGATAGGTTCGCAGGCGAGGAAAGCTCAAGACCTCCCTCGACATGAAAGTTGGTAGTCCAGAGGATCCAAGGTACAGGTAATCGAGACTAGGTGCGCAAAGTCGAAGCACAGAGTCCACAAAGTCTGCCAACTCATACGGATCGACATCTTCATCGCCGCTGTCGACACTACGCCGGAAGGGCGTACACACGTTGAGGTGTAGTGACCGGAGTGGCCACAGCGGACCCGTCAATACGAGGGGGGTAAGTACCGGCACTCGTGACAACTTCAAATGCTGGAGAGAGGTGACTCTAAGCATCGAGAAGAACCCTTGGTTGACCTCGTGCCTATCATGCCAAGCGAGGCTCTCTATATTTGGCAGGGCTGTGGCTATGGCTACGAGAAGCCGATCTCGATAGGCAGTATAGCCGTTTTTCGCTTGAGTCTGCAAAGCTTTGCGTTCTTCTCGGCTTATTGATCTGGCGGACTCGCCGAAGATTGACTGATAGAGTTCGTTATGGTAAGCTGCTACCCAAACTGGGCTGGAAGCAACGGTCACACGTCTGACACAGGTCGAGATAGGTGGCTTCCTGGCAACGTTACTGTCGATCTGAGATGTGGAGCGCCCTGCGTGCCTCCGCTCCGTGACCTCTTTCAGAAGGTGCTCGAGCAGACTGCGACAGTTGTCACCATAATCGAAGCGTATCGAGCAGAATTGTCTCGTGCGAGCGAGCTGTCTACACTCTGTGTTGACCAGCGCCAGATTGGCCAAGGCGGCGTGATCGTCGGCGAGAAGCTCCACAATATCGGCAAGTAATTCAGTCGGGAGCTGTAGCAGGCGGCTGGTAGAGTCGCGGTTCCTTTGCATCGTCCGATCAAGCAACAGAACGCCTCTCTGTCCGGGAGACTTCCCGAAGTCGTCTCTCTCGTTGCCACTCAAAGGACTCATCATAAGGTCCGAAACGTCGCCGTCCATGTTTGTGATTTGTTACTGTGTCTTGACTTGGAGAGGCGAGGCGAGAAGAAGGAGAGATGTCAGTGATGATGATGATGCTGCTGCAAGACTAGACACATGGAATATGTGATCGTATGAGATATGTCTATACTGACCGATGAATCGACGCATTCACTTGCGATCACTACCATCAGTGATAATGGCAAGTCGTGATTGAAAAGCAGGGACTGGTTGCGAGACTGTTGTGTTGCATGACACGTGATTGGCCGTCGGCAAATCTCCGGACGCTTGGCACAGCTTGCACTGCGGAGGTCGAAAATGAAGGAAGTTGCGATGGGTTGAACTTCAGCTTCGACGACAGAATTCTGGACACTACTAACACCACACAGCAGTCACGGTACGAACGCATCCTCGGCTCCGAACACTCTGGACGACGTATACTGATTTCCATTGTGAAGATGGTCGCCGCAAAGCCACATGTCCCGATCGTGAAGAAGCGCACTGCGCGCTTCAACCGCCACCAGTCCGATCGCTTCATGCGAGTCGACCCATCATGGAGAAAGCCAAAGGGTATCGACAACCGTGTCCGCAGACGCTTCAGCGGTCAGGCTGCTATGCCAAAGGTGCGTCGAAACGAGGAATGAGAAGATATGGGACATGGGGCAGACATTGAAGGTTGGGAGGAAGAGAACATTGTGTGCTTGGAGACATAAGGAATAGACGCTGACGGACAACTCTTACAGATCGGCTACGGTAGCAACAGGAAGACCCGCCACATGATGCCATCCGGCCACAAGGCCTTCCTCGTGAACAACACCCGCGACCTCGAGCTCCTCCTCATGCACAACCGAACCTACGCCGCAGAGTGAGTACAATCAGAGACACGGAAGGCAGAAAGTCAGAGATACTGACTGTATGATTGCAGGATCGCACACGCCGTGTCCTCGCGCAAGCGGATAGAAATCGTCGCACGTGCCAAGCAGCTTGGTGTCAAGGTCACCAACGGCAAGGCCAAGATCACCACCGAGTCGTAGACGCATACCCCGACATTGAAATGGGACTCTCTACGCTGGCTACGTGACAAGGTGATGGTTGAGCAGGCAGGAATGGGAAACGTCGTCTTACAGGTGCAATTCAATTACGGGATTGCATTTCGTAGCTGGCCATAAACACTGTATGAGCCGGTTTTGTCTGCATGAAAACGCCGCCAACGCCCTCGCTATAGTGCTGCAGTGAAAAGGTACATAGCGCATCAAGTCGTGTGAAAGGAAAGAGAAACAGCATGAACTTTCAGACTTGACTTCCATCAACCTTCTTCCATAGCGCCTGCATCAGCTTGCGAGTTCATCTCTGTCACGTCCTGTGTTGCAGCACTCCAGTACGCCAACACCTGCACCTTGAACTCCGCCATAGCCACACCGAACAGCTTCAGCAGCGCAGTCTGGTGACTGTTCATCTCCTTGCCCTCTTCGCACAACACGTACTCCTGATCCAGAATAACCTTGCCTTTGTCCAATCTTGTCGGCATTCCCCACTTCCTGACAGTGACCTCCAGCGAATGTGGTAGCGGCACATCGTCCTCGATCGGCAACTCTCCACCTCTGCTGTGCACAGTCCCCGCTGGTACTGTGAACGTCCTATCCGCAACCGTCCCAGCCCTCGCGTAATCCACCTCGACGAAGCTCTCAAAGTACTCCAAGATCTCACCCGGTGCCCTATTCGTGCACAACAGTCCCACGTTTCCCTTCAGATGCGGCAACAGCTTGTGGAGTCCTGGGGCGTGCTCGTCTTCTGGTGATGTTCCCAGCGCCTTGGCCATTACTTTTGTCTTGCCGAAGAAGAGACGCGAGTCGCTGAAGTGTTGACGCACGTTTTTGAGGTAGGTGTTGCGCATGTTTTCGACGGAGAAGGTGAAGATGTGGGCATACTCGTCGGCGGCGGCTTGGACTGCGGCGAAGAGGGTTGCATTATTTTCTTTGGTGGCTTTCTTTTGAACGACGGAGGTGTGGACGATGCGGGCGCGTTTTGATTTAGGCATGTTGTCGGGTTGATCGCGATGCGATGGGGCCTAGGTGTGCTGCTCGTTGCTGGACAATGGGTGCTGTACAATGAGTATGAAGTTGTCGTTGTGTGCTACAGCTCTATCGATACAGGCCCAAATTTCTCAAAGAACAAGATAGACTTTAGCGCTAGTGGTGATCCTTGTATCTTGCAACCTCAGGCAAGAACGTTTGACAAGAGTTGAGTGACTTGCTCACACACAGATACGAGCGACCCTGCATTCATGATCAATACCCTGGTCCTACTGTCCATCCACCTCTGGCACAGGAAGCTGAACGACCTGTCCCACCGTATTGCCGTCATTGAATAAGCAGCCACGAAGCTACTTGGCAAGCCACTCCGGCTGTCTCCACCGGCAGCTCGTTTGGACGCGTATTTGCCGTCTGGATGCAGAAGTTCCCAACTACATCATGCCATTCAATGCTGACCTGAGCTGCATGCATCCTCCGAGGCTGCAGTTTGTCGATAATCCTGGCTGACACGCGAGGTCAATTGACCGCTGGAGTGACAGGACAAGACTTGGTGGACGACGCCTCAGTTTTGATTCGTATGGAACAGGGCCTGCAGGACTTTGAACTGCGACGACGACAACATTGTGATCTCGACCTGAAGACATTATGTCGTCGTTTCAACATCAAGCGGCCGATCTGGCAACCAACGGTGCTGCCAATGGACACGAAAAAGCGCCATCCACTGGGCCCATGTCGAGGAGAGACACTGTCAAAGATACGCCGCAATCACGGTCTGAAGCAAAGAAAGCCTCGATACTCGACAAGCTCACATCCCTATGGACCAAGACCGGCATCGACCGCCGGACGTTTATGTCCATGTTCAAGGGTGCACTGGCACCCACCATATCTTTGGCTCTTTACCAGGCAGATGCGTTCGCAGAATACTTCACAACTCTCGGGTATCTTGTAATCATCATGACGGTTCTGCCTGTCGTAATAATGCCGAGAGCCAAATTTCTGCAAACGATGCTAATCAACATCACCTTCGTCTGCTTGGGGTGTGCGATCGCGCTACTGGCCATGTTCTGTGCTGTGAAAGCGAGAGTCAATAGTGTAGGCAATCTCGGGCCTGGAACTGGTGGAGCGGGAACTTCAGGAACAGCAGCTCAAGGCGCAGCTACTGCTCAGTACAATTCTTCTGGCTCGGCAGTGGCTGGACTTTGGCTCTTCGTATTGATATACATCATCAGTGTGGTTCGAGGAAAGAACCCGGCTTATACCATCCCGTGTATCATGTGGGCTGTTTTGGCAAACGTCAGCTTGGCGTACGCCCCTCAATTCAGTACGATGGTCCAAGCGGAGGCCTTTATCCAGAAAATTTTGGCTTCATTCTTGACTGGATTTGCTGTGGCAACGGGCGTATCACTATTGGTGTTCCCCCTGACCAGTCGACAGATTGTCTTCAAGGAGATGACGGGTTATCTATCTGCGATTCGTGGTGCTGTCAAAGCCAACCTTACGTATATGCACAGCCTGGAAGAGACGGACATGTTTGCAGCTCAGAAAACCAATACTGCTGGCGAGAAGCCTCCCCGAAGCAAGGAAGCGCAGGATGTAAAGCAGAAGATGCAAGGACTCGCTGGGCTACACTCCAAGCTGTCCACTGACCTTCCCTTCGCCAAGCGAGAGATAGCTTTGGGCAAGCTTGGTCCTGATGACCTGCAGGAGTTGTTCCGCTTATTTCGATTGGTCATGATACCAACCGCTGGTCTGTCTAGTATGTCGGACATCTTCGATCGTATCGCTGAAGAGCAAGGATGGGACAAATCGGTCGACTATTCCGATGCCACCGTTGAGGAAGCACGCAACGAGGACGAGAAAATGCGTATTGAAGCGGTGAATGAGTGGCACGAACTGATGAAGCTTCTCCGACAGCCGTTTGAGAGCATAACACAGACCATCGATGACGGCCTTTTGCATGTGTTACTCACTCTACAGCTCATACCGCGGCCCAAATGCTCAGACAGCGACGCTGATATCGAGTCAAGCGGTGCAGGGCTGAAGCCGGGCGACAAAGGGTTCACCTCCATCTTCGATCAACAATCGCGCGCCTTCTTGGAAAGCAAAAAGGTCATGCTTCGGGGCTGGTGTCATCTACACGGCATAGATCTTCCGGAGAATTTCTTCGAGAACACCCATCGAGATAACTTCGAAGCGCCAGCATGGATGCAAGAAGGGATTCACTCCGTGCCCCATCGAAGACTGCGGAAGCAGCTTTTCATGTGCCTATACATTGAATTCCTGCTCTTGACCATCAGTAAGCGCCTGCATCAGCTCATGGTTGCTGCCGATCACTTTCGAGACAGTGGCAAGCTGAGCAAGACGCGGCTGGTTGTGCCAGGATATAAGCGGCTACGCAAGTGGTTATTAAGCCTCTTCGTCGAGCGAGAAGATACACACGGAGAAAACGATATGAACGCGAACGACCAGAACACTACCACAGTCTACCTTGGGGATGCCTATAAGAAAAAGAAGGATCCAGAGCACCTGCCTCCACAAAACGCCTGGGAGCATCTCGGCGACCAGCTCAGGAACATTGCGCATTTCTTCGCATCTCCTGCGTCTGTTTTTGGCTTTCGTTGTGCCTGTGCAACCATGACGATCGCCATTGTCAACTATCTACACGACACACAGACGTTCTTCACCACGCAAAGGCTATTCTGGGCGCAGATTATGGTATCCATTGCGATGTCTCCCTCAGCTGGTCAAAGTCTGAGGGGTTTCTTCTTCAGGCTGTTCGGCACTTTCCTAGCTTTGATAGCTGCCTGGCTTGCATACTACATCGTGGACGGCCACACTGCTGGCGTCATCGTTCTGTTCTTCGTCGCACTGCATGGAGGCGTCTACATACTGCTGAAATACCCGCAGTATACACCCATCGGCATGATTAGCCAAGTCACTGTCAGTCTCATCATTGGCTATCAGCTACAGGTACAAAAACTTGGTATAGCAGTTGCTACGTCCAATGGGCAGGCCTACTACCCTATCTACGAGCTTGGTCCTATCAGACTCGCTACGGTTGCCGTGGGCCTCTTCGTTGCTTGGATATGGACGATCTTTCCTTATCCTATCTCGGAGCACAACCAAGTGCGCAAGAACCTTGGGTCTGCGCTCTATCTGCTGGCCAACTACTATAGCGTAACCCACGAGACCGTTCGTCTGCGGCTTCGCGGTGAGATGGGCAACATGGCCCTGGAAGACAGCCCTGGCCGAAGACTAGACAAAGCACGAAACAAGCTCTTCGGCAAGGCCAACCTTGCAATTCAAGGTCTGCGCGCTCAGTCTGCATTCCTCAAATTCGATATACCGATAGGCGGCAAATTCCCGAGAAAACAGTATCAAGCCATCGTTAACCAACTGCAGTCGATTCTGGACTTCATGTCGTTGATCAGCTTGGCCTCTTATAGTTTCACGGAGTTGCGCATTGAAGGGGAAGAACAGCACGGACTGCAGTGGCTACATAGCTTCGAGAAGCTGGCAGGCTCAGCACAGTTCACATCGGAGCAAGTCACGACTCTGTTGTCTTTGATGTCTGCTGCCATTGACAATGGCCAAGCTCTTCCGCCGTATCTGAAAGTGCCAGAGCCATTTTCTTTGGCGCAGAAATTGGACGAGATGGACAAGGACATACTAAGCGTTCGACACATCGCAGAACCAGGCTACGCAAGCTTCTCCACCGTGCAGATCGGTACAAGATTCATACACGATGACTTACGAAAGCTGGTTGCCCTGGTTAAGGAGCTCGTGGGAGAGCTTGACTTCTCGTATCACATTGTCAGCACTCAGGATCCGGCGCGCAACGAGTCTGAAGTGACCTTGGTTTACACTAAGACCAATCCAGAGATGCGAACCAAGCAAGATTGAGAAGGTCAGTCTTCGGACGTTTCTATGCTCGCTGCAGACATCAGACCTGGCCTGCCCACGTTGTACAATAGTATACCACGAGCGCTGTATCTCATAGTGAGCTACAACGTGCTGTGGTGACCTCGGTGCCGTCCTCATGTGACCTTATAAGCTGGACCCACTTTCCTGCCGATCACTTCATCTTGCCTAAGCTTTCTTTAGCGATGGTTAAGCTCGCGACCTGCAGTGCCTAACACGATGACACGGCTATAGCTCCTCGACACTTCCCCGAGCCCCAGTAAGCCGACCGAGCCCCATCATTTGCCGCCCACTTTGATGAGCTTTGATTGACTTCAATGCACATTGCACCTCGAAGACCCCCTAGCATCTATTGTTTTGCGCGCACTCGAGCCGGCAACGAGTAGGAGTGGGGGCCCTTACGAGGCAGGGGTAGGGGCCCCGCCGATGTGCCCTCCCCGAGGCGCAACGGCGACGTGCAAGATAGTCGATGTTGATAAGATTTGATGGAAATTTGATTGACAGCTGGGGCTCGGTCGGCTTACTGGGGCTCGGGGAAGTGTCGAGGGCTATAGCTTCATGACGTCGATTCTCGCTGCGAGATTGAACCGGCGCGGCAAGCATTGGCAAGAACATAGCGCACATCTTCATGCAAGTGCGTGCTTGATCTGAAAGGTTCATTAGCCGGCCGTGCTTCTCAGAAGAATTTGAAGATCCGCAGCAGCAGTAGCACACAAGATGGTGAACATCACCTCCGTCGGCCTCTTGAGACTGGCCACGAGCTTCGAATACGCCTACAGCCTCCAAGCAATCACCAATGCTTCCACGGACCATGTCTCGTTCATCTCGTACGATCCCTCCTTCATCACCGATGTTGTCGGAAACAACGCGACGCAGGAGCTAGTAGCTGTTGTTCCGTGGGATGCATTTCACGAGGCTGGAGTCTACAATATAGATATTTCATTAAGCTGTTGTAGTGCCCTTTGGCCTATGCAGCTATGCTATCTTGTTTTCGTATGTACAGAGGGGAAACCGTGTTGGTGAAAACCCCTCCTCCTTCCCGCCTGTCTTTTCCCCCTCGTTGTCGTCTTAGATTTCCCTTGTTGAGGGTACGCTAGTGTCATGGGCCTGCCCTGATGACTACCCTATCTGCAACCCCCCTAGCTTCCGCCTCTTGTCCATCCACTCCTCCGTCTCGCTAGCGAGGCTAAACTGCTGGAGGTATCCCTACTGTAGTATCTACCGAGAGATTCGGCGAATGTTGCCTTTGTCCCTAATGATTGACTTGTAGTCTCTCCTTCCCGCTTGGTGCCTCCAATCTCCCCTGCCTCTCGCCCACTGCGGGCATCGTAGTAGCATATGTTCTGGGTTTTGCGATAGGTAGCCACACTGGCAGGCTGGGCTTTGGATGTCTAGTACGCGTCTCCTGAACAGGTAGGCCCTTAATCCAATATGTTCGGACCTGATTTGGATCGCTATGCTTGCTTCGGCCCTTGTCAGGTCCCTATATAGCTAGTAATTGTGTCTCTAGAAGGCTCGGAGTACTATCAGGCCTGTTGTCTTAGGGGGCTTCCTTTTCCAGTCCTACTCCTATAGGCAGCTCGCTATCTATTCCGCTATACTTTGAGTCTTAGCCTTGCTCCCGCCGGCCTGGCGAGTCCTACGCTCCTCCTCTTTTCGTGCTAGCTATTCGGTGCTTGTCTGTACGGCCGTAAAGGTAGTAAGGTCATCCTCTTTTTGGCTTGTCCTATGTCCGGCCCCTCTCCGGTAGCGGCTTTCTATCTTGTTCTTTGCCTCCTAGATCGTAGTTTGTACTAGGTAATCTGTCGTCTTTACCGCGTATTGAATTCTTATTCCCCGGATATATTAGCCGATTAGTAGTGTTCCCGTCTCCATTTCTACCGTACTTATTAACGTTGTCTTATATACGCCTAGTATCCTACGTAGGTTGCCTACCTATATCCTATTTAGGGGTTACTCTATCCGTTTCGGGATCGGCTTACCTACGCCTCCTATTCCCTAAATCTATACCCCGTATAACATAGCTAGTCTGACGATCGCCTTATATATTACTCTTACCTTGTCGAATGTTACTCCCTATATAGACGCCGTAAGCCTCTTTATCGAGGCTTTGTTAACTTACGCTCGACTCTAGGCTTTCTTAATCTATACGTTCTAGCTTAGCTTCGGGTCGAGCTAGATCCCTAGTACTCGTAGCTCCGCTAATAGCTTAGTCTCGTAGCCTTAGATTCTTACCGCCGCCTTTATGTTATAGTATGTTCTCGCTTTACTAAAGTGTATAAGTTAGTACTTTTTAGGGGCGAACCGGGTACTATACTTCTTTACCTACTCCTCGCATTTCTTATACCTATCTTTAAGGAGGCGACAGTTCTCCTCTATCGAGTCTGACTAGGCTAGAATGTTTATGTCGTCTATAAATACCGATACTAAGGTTTACGGAGAGATGAGTAGGGGGATTAGATCAGACATAAATATTAGAAATAGGATAGGGGAGAGAGTAGATCCCTAAGGTATTCTAGTCTCTACCTTTACCGGGTCGGACGTATACCTTCCTAGGACTAGGTATATCGTCCGTTCCTAGAGAAAGGAGTAGACGAACGTCGTTACCTACTAGGGGATGCCTTTCTACTATAGGATATATATTGTTAAATAGGTACGAGTTACGTAGTAGTAGAAGACGGCGGATCATACGAAAGACGAAGAAGGACCTAATAGGATAGCGTGTATCTATATATAGTATCGCCGGTGTTAGTATAGGTGTTTTAGGAGGGACAGCTATACTTAGGACTTGACTAGCAAGCCCTAATTACTAATCCCCCTAAGCACCTAATGTTGACCCTATGACCTACATATTCTTAACATATATTAGCCTTTAGTATAAGACGTTGTCGAAGGCCCCTACAATATCGAGGGATAGTAAGGACGCCGCTCGGTTCCTACCGTAGTACTAGAGGGTCTGAATTTACTCCGTAATTAGCTCTATTACTATTAGTGTCGATCGCTAGCTTCTTCCCCCTATCTATATTACTAGGAGTACGTAGTTGTCCTCGGTAAGCTACGTAAGTCTCTAGGCTACTATCTTTTCTAGGACCTTCCCTATCGTATTTAGAAGTGCTATTAGTCTATACGATTTAGGCTAAGTATAGTCCTCCTTCTATAGCTTACGTAGCACTACTATTATAGACTCTCTATACGGCTTCGGGTGATACCCTAGCCGTAGGTACGCGGTAAATAGGTTTATAAGGCTCGGCGCGATCTCTTCTCTATACTCTTTTAGTAGTATATTTAGTATCCTATCTAGGCCTAGGGCTTTTCGTCCTTTTAGCTTACTTATAACTCCTATTACTATATTAGAGCTAACCGCCTAATCTATATCTAGGGATTCCGGGTATATACTCGGGTCGATATCCGTAAGGTCTACCTCTACTTACGTCGAAAAGAAATGGTCGGCTAATACTTTTGCCTTGCCCCGGGCTATAGTATAGGTAATCCCTTCGCGGTCTACAATTAGAGAAAAGTAAGGGGTTCGTTACTCTTTAGGTAGTCGTACCTATTTAGCTAGTCTCTATATCTATTCCGGGTTTTCTATAACGAGCCCGATCGTCGCTCTCTAGTCCTATAGCTTACCGCGTCTTATCTATGCCTTCTTCTCTTATATCGCGCGACAGTATTACCCCTACGTCTCTTAGGTATGCTCCTTCGTCTACTGTTACCTTGCCCTTCTAGCCTCCTTTACCTTCGTAGAGTATTTAGGGGTCTAGAAGGCCTTCTACTACGTTAAGGGCCGGAGTAACGGCGTATATTGTTCCGCTAGTACAAATCAATAGTATCTTCGTATGTTCACTAATAAGGCATAGGGACGGCGCTAATCGATCTCTACGCCAAAACAAGACACATTCGAAAGCTCTTATCAAGGCTATTCTAACGATATACAAAGCAGGCCACTACCCCTAGGACTAAGGGAGTTCTACCTCATTTAATCTAGACAGCTTGAAGCTCTCTTCACCCTGTTTCTTCAGCTCTAAACGCCGCGGAGGTGCCTAGCTACATTAGGCAACTCCTAGGCAATAGTAGCCTAGGCTACGGCACTAACGGCGCCTACGACCCTATAGGCGAAGCCCCCCTAAGACAACTAGTAGCAACTTATAGAGGACGCAAAAAGTATAGAAACTAACGATCAGCTCCCTTACCGGTCTCTATAGGTAATGATCACTTAGCTACGTACGGCGCTTATACTGTCGTATTACCGAGGGCAATAAGAAATAAGGACGACGTCCTAGGCGATTAGTAAGGCCACCCGGAATTAACACCCCTATAGCTAGGCATCGGTCGCGGCATCGATACTAGGCCCCCGCCTAACGCACGATATAGTTACGATCCGTATTGTAGTAAAGGAAGACTAGGCCGAAGTTGCGAAGCTATCGAACAAGGAGCTCGCCTAACGAATTAACTAACTAGGGGTAGTCGTAGTGAACTAATAGTCTAACGGCACTCTACAGATCTATACTAGCTCTACTACTACTAGGAGGCACCTAGAGGCATAGCTATAGTAGGCATCTAAGGTTGCGGCATTAGCGAAGGTCTTAACGAAACAATTTACGATCCTAGTCTACGACATACCTAAGGAGTTTGACCTAACTAACTAGGGTTACCTACGCGCTCTCTAAGAGGACAACCCGGTTACTCTTAACTCTCTAATCCAGAAGGCGACTTAGCTCTATAGGAAATAGCTAGAAGGCAAGAAGGCCTCGGCGCTAATAGTATAGCTATAAGACGCGAAAGCGGCAGATCTAGCGATAGAACAAGGCCTAGTCTAGTAATATAGCCTTAAGATAGTAGAAAAGCACTCCTTATCCTTTCGTGTCCTCTAATGCTTTAAATACTAACAGTATAGACACCAAACCTACACGTATACAAATAAGTAGGCCTGCTCGAACTGTATAGGAGACTATATGTCTAGGGACTATATATCGACTACGAGACGGTATACGAACTGTCCGGGGCACTACCTATCGTATAGTACGGAATGCCTATAGCGGAAACTAGCGAAAAACAAGGCAATCACAAACAGAACCGTCGCCCTAAGATTCTACGGCGACCGTAAGGCTAGCCTATACCGGAACTAACTAGCGGCGGTCGGGCATAAGCGCCCTAGGGCCGAGAACGATATAAAGGATGCGTAACCTAGGGCGTACGGGAGGCCACGTGCTCTACTAGCTACGGCGAGGGAATCTAACTAGGCCCGGCTCCCCTTTAGTACATAGCCGATAGGCGTAGACTAGGACGTATAGGGCAGTAGGACATAGGACGATATAGAGGAAATGATTGTCGATACCGATGACTAGCCTCGACACGCTTAGCATTATCTAGTATAACGTCAACTATAGTAAGGATATAGTCTAGAACTATTTCCTATACGAGGCGGACCCGCGCGTCTACTACGTCCTTATAATCTAGGAGCTATAGATTAACCCGCACTATAAGAGACTAACGACCTACAAGTTACTAGGCTATACGACATGCCTACGAGGCGACGGCAGACCCCGTACGTGCTTCTATATTAACAAGGACATACTAGAATCCGACTAGGAGGTAGTGTACTACGTAGACGAAGAAGGCGGGGGCGATATTACCTCCCTCTACGTAGGTAGCACCTAGATACACAACCTATATATATAACCGCTAGCCTCGAGGTCTAGCCGCGACCTAGGGGTCTACAGACACCTAGACAGTACGCTTAAGAGACAAGGGTACCACATCGTAGTAGGAGACTTTAATATACACCACCCTTCCTAGGAAAGCCTTATATAGCCGTACCCTATAGCCGACGAAGTACTCGACTTGATGGCGAGCAACGCAATTGCCCTTAATACCCCGAAGGACCTAGGTACCTAGAAGAGAGGGGGACTCTAAGGCACGATCGACCTCTCCTAGATCTTAGATAGCTACTACTATACGGTAACCTACTATAGGATCGAACATGAACTCGAGGCGTCGTTAGACTATATACTAGTTAGGACCTCTATTACGACATAGATATAACGTACACTAGCGAGAACCCCTAAGCTAAACTAGGGAAAGGCCTACTAGGCCAACATCTAGGCGTACCTCGATGACTCTAAGAGGCTAGTCTAGATCGCGTAGTAGCAATACAATAGTAAAGACGAGATAGACGAAGTAGTCTAGGGGTTGATAGACGAAATAAGAAAAGCGACCTCACTTTACGTTCCGCTTGCCTAACTAACGATATAGTCTAAACTATACTAGACGCCGGAGTACACTACGGTAGTAAGAGAAGTAAGGAGAGCCCGCCGGGTATAGACGAGCAGCTATAGCGAGGAGGCCTAGAACGTATATAGGGAGGCATACTAACAGAAGAAAGCTATAATACGGAGGGAGAAAGCAGTCGGCTAGAGGGCTATAGTAGAAGAAATCGCCGGCAAGCTAGAGAGGATGTAGAAGCTAGCGAAATGGGCCCGACAGGACCCTATACAGGGCCCCTCCTTCTCTATCCTAGCGCTACAATCGCCTAGTAGCCCGGTTAGCGACCCCGAGGCTAAGGCGCGTCTACTAGCTAGCAAGTTCTTCCCGCCCCTAGTCGAGGCTAATCTAAGCGACATAAATAGCTCTACTCCCCTAGCTCCTAGTATCGCGGTCTAATAGGAGGTGTCCGAGGGAGAAGTTACCGCTATACTAAGGAAGTTGCCGGCGAAGAAAGCCCCGGGGCCGGATAGGATCCTAAACGAGCTACTAAAGAAGTGTAGAGATCAACTAGCCCTAGTAGTTATAGCGATCTTTAACGCCTGCCTACAGACCGGGTACTACCCGATAGCTTTTAAACAATCGACGACAGTGGTCCTACGTAAGCCGTAGAAGGAAGACTATACGTAGGTGAAGTCGTACCGCCTAATTGCGCTCCTTAATACTCTTAGGAAGGCGCTTAAGAAGCTGGTTATAACGAGACTCTCCGAGGCGGTAGAGGAACACTCCCTACTCCCGGACACCTAGATAGGTACGCGCCTATAGCGATCGACGCTATCCGCGATAGAACTTATCACCTCTTAGGTAAAGGCCATCTAGTATAAGAATAGGGATAAGGTAGCTTCCTTACTTAGCCTAGACATATCGGGAGCCTTCGACTACGTGTTATACCCGCGGCTACTCTACATCCTAAGGTCGAAGGGACTCCCTAAGTGGCTTGTCAACTTCGTACGGTCCTACCTCCAAAACCGTAGTACGTCGATCCTAGTCGGCTAGTATAGAAGCCCATTTTAAGTAGTCTATACTAGAATCCCGTAAGGCTTAACGCTAGTACCTATTCTGTTCCTCTTCTTTATAGCGACGCTACTCCTAGCCCTAGAATCCTAGAACACCGCTACGAGCGGCTTCGTAGACGACATAAACATCCTAGCGTAGTCTTCCTCGACTAAGGAGAACTGTAGGCTACTAGAAGAGAAGCATAAGATCTACGAGGACTAGGCTAGGAGGTACGGGGCTCGGTTTGCCCTAGAAAAGTACAATCTAATACACTTTACGCGCCGGCCACGGTTCTATAATATATAAGCTTCTATCTAGATATAGGGGCACACGACTAACCCGGCAAATCAGCTTAGGATCCTCGGACTATAGGTAGACCCGGCGCTACGGTAGAGGAAGTACGTATAGGTAATATTACGGAAAGCTGAACAGAATATAGTATTATACTAGAGGCTTACTACGTCTATATAGGGGGCGGACTTCCGGCAGTTACGACTTCTATATACGGCTATTATACGGCCGGTCCTTACCTATAGTAGCCAAGTGTAGTCCTTAGGCGAGAGGGCCTACCTATCGAAGGGACTCGTCGCGCCGCTAGCGAAGATCCAAAACTAATGCCTAAGGAAGGTCACCGGGGCATATAAGTCGATACTAACGAGAATACTTAAGTACGAGACCGCTATACCGCCGATCGACCTATACATCTAGGGACTACGGACCTCCTACTTAGGCAAGTCGGTACAGTACCTAGTATAGAAGGTCATCGCTAGTATAGTCGTAAGGGCCCGCGAATCAGTACTAGCGTATAGGGGCATTCGACCCGGAAACGAGCCGAACTACCGGGCAAGGGACGAACAGCTAGTAATATAATAGGAAGGTAAGAAATCGTTTATAGAGCAAATATAGAAAGAGAGGTGGAACAACTAGGTTGTAGGGCATAGTAGACGCCCTTAGCTAGCGGGACAACCTAAGGAATAGTTAGCTACAAAATCCGCGGTTAAGCACCCCCCGAAGCTTATCTACTACCGCCTTACGAGGGTATAGAGTAGTATAGCAACCTAACTACGAAGCGAACACATCGGCCTCTAGGGGTACCTATTATAGAGGAAGGTTCTAGGATATACGAATACTAGCTGCCCCTACGGCTATCGCTCCTAGAACGTACGGCACGTACTCCTCGTCTGTCCGAGATAGTCGCTAGGAAGGGGGGAGTAGATAGCAAAGGCGAGGAACCGGACGATTAGGGCACTTCTTAACAACGCTAAGGACCTACGGCGTATTACGAACTAGATACTAGAGAAGGGCTAGCTAGAGCAGTACCGCCTAGTAGGAGCAGTATAGGAAGAGAGGATACGACGTAGCGCGACGAGACCGGCTAGGAGCGGGGGCTAACGGGGTAGTAACATAGACTACGTACGTTCAGAGGGAAAGCTAAACTAGACAAGGAGTAGTCGGGGGCGGGAAGGGTTTTCACCTATTCGGGTTTCCCTTTGTACATAACAATAGATATATACCTATATAGGCCGGATAGGGTCCTAGAACAGGGGAATAACAAATCTATCTATCTATCTATATTGTTCCGCTACTTATTATATAACCGAGGTAATCTGTTCCGCTACTTGATCTAGCTAAGCTATCGTCTCGAGTTCTCTATACTATAGTAGGTTCGCTATTAGGAAGCCTCTTATATCGTCCTAGCGTGCCTTCTTCTAGTTACGGCGTAGTTCGCTTACTAGCTCCTCTATCGCCTTCACCCCTAGCGTCGTTTAAATAGATAGATAGATATTTCATTAAGCTGTTATAGTGCCCTTTGGCCTATATAGCTATACTATCTTATTTTCGTATATATAGAGGGGAAACCGTATTAGTGAAAACCCCTCCTCCTTCCCGCCTATCTTTTCCCTCTAGTTATCGTCTTAAATTTCCCTTATTAGGGGTACGCTAGTATTCTAGGCCTGCCCTAATAACTACCCTATCTACAACCCCCCTAGCTTCCGCCTCTTGTCTATCTACTCCTCCGTCTCGCTAGCGAGGCTAAACTACTAGAGGTATCTATACTATAGTATCTACCGAGAGATTCGGCGAATATTGTTAAATAGGTACGGGTAGATAGTAGCGGAGTAGAGTAAGAGATCAATCTTTAACTGACTAATAGCACGAGCATGTAGCAATATATCAGGAACTAATGTGTTGATTGTGTTGGATGTCTATCTAAGCTAAAGGGGAGAGAAGGTATCTCCCTATAAGCTGAGTTATCGTGGATGCCTCAGGCTGCTAGATCACTTCCTGATTGTTGACTCCCTTTGAGATACTACATCTTAACACTCCTACTCATCTCGTATAGGAGGTTACAGTCTGCTCACTTCCTGTCAATAGTACTTAGACCTTTTTATGACAGGTTCAGCTGGCTTACAAACCTCTAGAAGTGTGGACTAGTCTTTGGTTTTGTAAACCCGTCTGCAACTATCTCAGAGGTTGGGGTGTACTCAACAGCAATAAGCCTCCTCCACCAAAGTTTCCTAACAGCGTTATAGGCAATGTCAATGTGCTTCGACTTGTTATGAACATGTGCATCTTTCACTAGGGTGAGGGCAGCTTGATTGTCACCTCTTAATTGGACTGGTCTCAAATTTGATACAGTCTCCTAGTTTCTAGTGATTCCTGGTTGATAGGAACAGTCTCCTACTAACTCTAGACAATCCATTTCCCTTAGCAGTGAAGCTAGGAATTGGGACTACTTCGCACATGCATTCATAGCTATGTATTCAGCCTCCATTATGGATGTTGCTACAGACTTTTGCTTCTTGCTTATCTAAGAAACTGGTGCCCCACAGAGGAAGAAGACATACCCAAGGATTGAGACTCTGTCTGCTTTGTCCATTGCATAATCAGAATCACAGTATCCAATAAGGTGTCCTTTTCTAGACTTTGAGAACTGAAGTCCTAGATCAGGGTATGATCTTAGGTACCTAGTGATCTTCTTCAAAGCCTTCATGTGGTAGGTGGATGGGTCACTCACAAATGAGCTTATCCTTCCTAGGGCAAAAGCAATGTCTAGCCTTGTGATTGTTGCTAGCCATATCCAAGTACTATTGATACTCTAGTACTCTGCCTTGTCACACCTCTCATCTATGTGGCTTGAAGGTTCGAGGGCCTCATAGCTGTCTATAGGTGAGTGTGTAGGTGCTGCCTTCTTATAATTCATTCCCATCTTGGCTAGGCTGTCCCTAACAAAGTGTCCTTAGTCAAGTTTCAGGATTCCTCTCTTCCTGTCCCTTATGACTCTCATGCTAAGGATCTTTTCAGGTTCACCTAGATCTTTGATCTTGAAGATCTTGCTAAGTTCTCTTTTGAACTAGAGAATATCTGTCAACTTTGGTGCAGCAATTGGAATGTCATCCACATGTATAAGGATTATGATCTCCCTCTTCTTATAGATAAGTACGCATAGATCCACTTCTGACTGTGTGAATCCAATCTCTCTGAGCTTTAACACACAGAGTTGATTCCAATCTCTAGCTGCTTGCTTAAGTCTATACAAGCTTTTGAGGATTTTGAACACCATGTTTGGTGGAAGCTCAACTCCTAGTGGTGGTAACATGAAGATGTCTTCATAGAGGGTGCTTTCTATGAATGCATTGTTCACATCCACTTGGTGAAGATGAAGATCCTTCTTATACACAATAGCCATAAACACCCTAAGGGTGTCCTGTCTTACTGTAGGTGCAAATGTCTCCATAAAGTCAACACCAAACTTCTGTAAGAAGCCCCTTACAACTAGTCTAGCCTTAAACTTTTCAATAGCTCTACTAATGCTTCTCTTAATATCAAAGACTTATCTTGATGTAACCAGATTTGCTCCTTTTGGTGGAACAGAATTTTCCTAGGTGTTGTTACTCTGTAGAGCATCTAGTTCCTTTTGGATTGCTTCCTTCCAAAGATGTCCCCATTTCTTGTCATTCATAGCATCCTTGTAGGATTTTGGAATTGGGACCTCTTGCTTGTATATAATAGCTTCTATAGTTGCTGCAAAGGCCATTTCCTCAACTTCTTCCAGGAATTCGCTATCCTATAGTATTGAACTGTCCACTGATTGTATGGCTACAAAGAAAGCTTAGTGAAAAGCAGCAAGGTTCTCTGAGAGGTCCATTGCTTCTCCCACTTCAGTGGTTAGTTCGGGCTTAGGGACTATAGATTTTGGGGCTTTCTGTTTTATGTCATAGCCCTCAACATCATAGTCAGCCTTTCTCTTTCCAAGGGATGATTTAGGGACCGTCACTTGTGACCTAGTAACGTCTATTTCCTGGGGATCTAGGGAGCTTCTCTCAATTGGCTGATCGATTTTCTGAAATTCCCCTACGTTCTCCGGAGGCTGGGGAAGTTGCACAAACAGCTTTCTCGGCTGAGCGACTTTAGGGCTCTCAATTGGCTGATCTATTTCGGGGGGGCTCTGATGGACGCCTGGATGGTAGGTAGATTGTCCTAAGGATACGTTCTTCCTCGGCCTTCCTAAGGGCTTCCTAGCTGGTGCACTGCTTGGTAGATTCAATGTTGGAACATTGAGACCCATATCACCTCCAGGCTGGTCCTCAAAGAAGTCTGCATGTGTGTGTTGTTTAACAGCTCTCATGTCTGGTTCCCAAAAGAGCTAGGCTTTAGCTGTGTTTTCAACATACCCAATAAACACTGCTTCTTTACCCCTATTCATTAGCTTGTCACTTCTTGCCCATTGAGGTTGGGATCTTGTGTCCATATAGACAACAGCTTTGCATCCCCAAACTTTCAAATGGTTGATGGTCGGTTTGATACCATCAAAAGCCTCATCTGGTGAAACCTTGAACCCATTGTAATCTGGGCCATTTGGCAGTTTGTTCCTTATATAAGTTTGGGCCTCTAGTGCTTCAGGCCAAAATTCAACCGGCATTTTAGCCTCTTCAAGCATTGCCCTTATAGAGTCCTCTGAGGTTTGTATTGACCTCTCAACTGGTCCATTCTGTAGAGAGTTGTATGCCTCAGTCGGCTCGAGCCCAATCCCCAAATCCTTCTCCCACTGCTTCACTAATGCAATAAGTTCTTTTGCATTGTCAAGTCTTACTGCTTTCAGCTGCGCTGATGATTTCCTCTCTGCTTTGATCTTCCAGTTCTGGAGAGCAACTGGAGCATCTTCTCTTTTCCTAAGAGGAAAGGTCCACTTCTTCCTAGAGAAGTTGTCAACAATCTCAAGCCAGTATTTGAATCCTAGTCTTGAGATTGGTAGTGGGCCACATATGTCAATAGATACAAGGGCAAGTCTTTCAGGTCTTCTCTCTGTAACTTTGCCTTTGTACTTCTTCATCTTTGCTATTGAGCATACTCTGCACTGGTGAAAGCCATCCTTAGGGATAGGAATGGGTTCTTTCAAGTCTGTTACCTTGTGAAGATTCTGGAGCAAATTCTTCCCAAAGTGTGCAAATCTTCTATGCCAGAGCTCCCACTGCTTCAGGTCGGTCTCTGATTGAGCAGTCACAAAGGCATTCTCCATTGGTGGTGCACATGATGAGTAATGTGCCCGTTCTTGTAGGAGAGGAGAAATCTCATCAATGAATGGAACCCCCCCAAGGAGCTTTGTCTGGACAACAGTCTCACCAGAGGGGGAAACAAGAGAAAATGATGGAGGTTGCACACCAAACTGCTTGCTAAACTGGTTCCATGAAACCAGGTTCACTCCTAGCTCGGGTACAAGCAGGACATCTTCCAAAACAACTTTTCTGCCAGCTCTCCCACTCATCTCTGCATTCCCAATATGAGTGGCCAATAAAAACCCACCTCCCACTTTGATCCATTTCTTCCTTGTCAAGGGAGTCATAGATCTAAAGAGGCAGCTTTGGTCAGTCATATAGGATGAAGCACAGGAGTCAAGTAACCACTCTGACGAGGGGAACTTGCCTTGGACTTCTGCAGTTGAGTGAGCCACTTCATCATACTCATCATCATCAGACATTGTCTCTGGGGATGAGCTGCATGGTGACTCTTGGGCGGAGAAACCTTTTCCAGTCTTCTTTGCTTTAGAGGTATAAGACTGGGCCTGGTTCTTCTGGAGTGACAGCATGTCAGAGCTGAGTTTCTTCACCATTTTCTTGAGTTCTTCCGTAGAGGACTTCTCTCTTGGTGTCCTCCTTGAAGTGGGTGGTGGAGTTCTCTTCTTCTTGATATGTGTTGTATTCTGGGAAGATGGTGGTTGGGAATGAGATCTAAGGACCTTTCTTGCCTCAGGCAAACTAGGGCAGTCCTTGATCAGATGATCCTTCTCACAGAGAAGGCAGGAGAGTGGTCTTGCTAGACCTGAGGGCTTGACCCAGGTGGCTGCCATGCCATACTCAGCCTTAGAGGGATCCAACCTGGCTTCTTGAGCTTCAAGGATCTTTAAGGTCCTTTCATGATCCATCTTTGGCTGAGCTATGATAGTATCCCTGGCTATATAGTAGTTAGGTAGTAGTGAGCTTAAGAGCTAGGTCATCCTCACATTAGCTTCCCTATAATGCTGACCCTCTAGGTTAATATCAGCAATCCTTTTTCTAAGAGATACTAGGTGTGTCTATACAGATCTAATAGTGAACTCTTTACTCATCTCAAAGGTCACAAATTGCTTTGTAAGCTCATGTGTATAGGTTCGTAGTACCTAGCTATACTTGTTCTAGAGATACACCTACTTCTTAGTAGCTCTTCTAGATTTATATAAGCCCTTAAGCTCAAATTCATCTTCTTCTATAATCCTACTAAGGATACTGAAGTTATATACTACATTGTGTCTTGTCTATATTAGCGTATTAAGGATCTCTTTAGTTATAGCCTCTTCTTAGAGTTTTAGAGTCTTGCCCTTGATGTTATTAAAAGACACTTCTATTAGGTCATTAATTATAAAGAATGCTAATTAGCTCTCTATCTTATATCTCTAAAGGTTGAACCATCTCTTCTAATTGTCCCTCCTAAGAATTAGGATTTTGCCTCCCTTCTCCTCTGTCTTCTCTTAGTATGAATCTATAATAAATTGGATGTAATGAAACAAGGTGTGTATGTTCTAAAGTAGTGGCTTAGATCCTACTAAGGCTTCTAGTATAGAATAGGAAAGTTCGTAGGTATAGATACTAAGGCCTACTTAGTAAAGTAAAGAAGGAGCGGTATAAGGTCTCGGGGCTAGGACATAGGTCTGTCTCTCCTAGTAGAGCTTCAAATGACTTACTTGAAGTCCTTCTTAATAGTATCTCGATACAGTTCTACCTATAGAGTATCTTCAAGGTATTGGCTTTAAGTAAGCCGTATAGAGTCCTTGTCTAGACGCCCGGCCCGAAGCCGACCCGTAATACCTCGGCCCTTAAGTATAGGCCTCGACCTTAGAACCTACTTCTCTCTTTAGCTTTCGACTTTGTTAATATTACACCCCTACACTCTCGTACTATAGCCTCGTAACAGTAGTAAAACTAATAATATACGCTAACCTAAGGAGTAGGTAATTGCCTTAGAGTATACTACTATTAAGAGCCTAGCCGAGTTCGCGACTCGTACTATAGTATACCCGGAGATTATATTTCACCTCGTTCGCTAGATATAGTTAGACTTTATTACACTTTTTAACTAGGTCGAGTCCCTAAAGAAGGCTAATAAGGTTATATAGCGTAAGTACGCCGATATAAAGAAGGAACGTAATATTATATCCGAGAGTCTTAGTCAACTCGAAAAGGATAAGGATGTTAAGGGCCTCTTTATATTCTACTTTAATAAATACTAGAAGTATAAGAGTTAGATATAAGACCTTAAGGAAGCTAATTAGCGCCTCCGATAGGATAACGATACGCTCTTAGGATAGGTCGAGGAGTCGTAGGTAGGCATATTACCTAAGGACATTAAAGCCCTATCTAAGCGTAATTAGGCTCTAAATAAGGAGGTAGTAGAGCTAAAGGCTTAGCTAGTAGCTAAGGACACGAACGGTACTAGCGATACTAGCGGTACTAACGGTAATAATAATAATAACCGTAGTCGTTAGGTCCGCGTCTACTCCCCTCGTCGTAACGGTGTTTTACGATTACCTACGCCTCCTACTTAGTAGGACCGTATAGGTAGAGGCACCCGACGAGGAGGTAGTAGAGGTAGTAGCGATAACGACGGAGACAACTCTAATAACGATAAGGGTAGAGATAATAGTCGACTACGCCGTTACCTACGCCGTAACTCCTTACGACGAGAACGCTAGGGCATACCTAGTAGTGCTTCTAGGGTAACTAGCAATACCGCCGTTAGCTAGTTTACTACTATCGAACCCTCCGTTAATATTATATATACTAATAAGTTAGTTAAGGACCTAGAAAGCAAGTTGGATAACAAGAATATAAACTTTGACCGTTAGCTCGATTAGCTAGAGATCAAGCTGTCCGTAATATAGTTCTAGACTATCGAGGACGGACTACGCTATATCCTTAACTACCTCGACGGGTACCCGTACTAGCTATATAATCCGCGAGTACCCTCTAAGCGTACTAAGCGTAATTACGTTAACCCCTTTAAGTCTATTAATAGGATAATCTAATTCCTTATCGATCGGTATAGTAAGAAGGACGTCGTAGGCAAGGCCTTCTAGAAGCTCTAGGTCTTATAGTAGGGGAAGAACGAGTCATTTTCTATCTTTATCGCTAAGTACGACGAATAGCGTAACTTGTACGACCTATTAGCTAAGACTAATTACCGCCTACTCGAGGGTAAGCTTAACTATAAATATATAGAGGCACTACCTATAGAGACTAAGGACCGCGAAGCCTTAGTCGACCTATACTATAAGCTCGAAGCCAAGTTCGAGCGCCTAAAGTCAAAGACCCTAGCTACACTACGACCACCTCGTAGTACTAGCGGTAGTAACGGTACTATACCTACCGCGCCCGGCGTAGCCTAAGGTTTAGGCCTTAAGCTATACGCTTAGATGCCGCGCGAATTTAAGGAACTTAAGAAGCTCGAGCCTAAGGAAAAGGCTAGTATTATCGTAGTAGGCGGTTATGTCCGCTACTGCCGTATAGACTATAACTTATACTCGCTAGACTACCCTATTAAGTAGTATAAGCGCCCTCTACCGCGCGCGAATACTAGCTCTATAATATAGATACCGGCTAACCCTTAGTAATAGGGAAATGGCTAGACTAACGCTTAAGTACGATAACCGTTAGTCCTACTTACGAACATAATACTAAGAAGGAAACATAGCGAGATACGGTAATATAAGGACTAGAGTACGCTTTACGTATATTAGTAAGCTCTCCAATACCGCCTATTATACGAGGGGCACTAAGGCCGAGAGTGTCCCCTTACCTTATAATGCCTAGTAGTATAGATAGTAATTAAGCTCTTGTCTTCCTTAATTATAGTACTACCTCTTAGTATATAAATTCTATATACGCTCGTATATATAATCTTCCTCGACTCTAGGAAGAACCTCTTTAATTAGGACTAGCTAATAGCGGCTCCGCTAACGAGCTTATTACCGAGTCTACGTACTTTCCTTTTAATATCGGCGGCTACGTTAAAATCCTTAGCTACTATCTAGTAGAATTACTAGAGTATAACATTGTGCTCGGCTCTAGTTAGTTCGTAGACTACGAACTAGAGATATAATAGGAGAAGGGCATTATAATAATAAATCATTTGAATTGCCGTACCTATAAGGCAAACTAGAGGTCTAATAAGTACCTAATAGTATAGTCTATTAACTATCTAGCTACGCTAGCACTATTAGGCAATTATCGACCGCCGATAGTAGAAGATGACCCCGACGAAGTCACCGCTCCTACGCTATTGTTACCTAAGTACATACCCTAACTATAGTTCTATACGACGTTTAAGGACGAAGAGGATAACTTCCGTATATATACTTGATAACCGTTACCGGTAGACGGCGTTAAGACGTTAAAGCGACCGTACCGATATACGAAACAAAAGTAACGAGTTGTCGAACTAGAACTAGAGATCGATATCGTAAACATCTCCGCGGCCTACGTAGCAAAAATAGCTCGTAAGAAAGGAGCAGAAGTCTATATAATATAGATTATACTACCTAGTTAGAAGCACTACGCTAACCTATTACGAGCCTACGTAATAGTAGCGACTAGGTAAGACTTCGATCCTACTAGGCTCTACGCTATAAACCTTCGGAAGGTATAGTTAGTAAACCCCTTAACAGTATATATAATAATAGTAAATAGCGACTTCGATAGACTTATAAAAGGTAAAGATAAGGACTAAGATACTAAGGTCTACTTACCCTAGGAACTATACGATTTTAAGGACTGTTTTAACCGTTAGGATATATCGAAGATCCTACCTTACCGCCCTAGTAAAGACTATAAAATACAACTTAAAGACGAAACCAAGTCACCTCCTTTTAAGCGGCTATACGTAATATCGACTCGCGAGAATAAGGTAATTAAGAAGTAGGTCGATAATTAGCTAGAATCTAGAGCAATATAACAAAGCACGAGCCCGGCTTCTATACTAGTACTAATTATACGTAAACTAGGCGGCGGTCTACGGGTCTATATCGACTATAGAACTCTTAATGCCCTTACGGTCAAAAGTAGATATCTAATACCGCTATTCTAAGAAACGCTAAACCGCCTAAATAGGAAGAAGTACTTTACTAAACTCGATGTTATCTCTACCTTTAACCGTATTCGTATTACGGAGGGCTACGAATAGAAAACTACGTTTAGTACTCGCTATAGTCAATTCGAGTGTATAGTAATGCCTTTTGGCCTATATAATGCTCTAGGAACATTCTAATTATATATTAACGATACGCTTAGGGAGTATCTCGATAACTTCTATTTAGTATACCTAGATAATATCCTAATCTTTAGCGACACATTCGAGGAATATATATAACACGTACGTAAAGTACTATAGCGTATACGTAAAGCCGGCCTATAATTAGATATCGACTATTACGGGTAGCCCGCGACCCCCTACTATAGCTACGTCGGCCCGGCTAAACCGCGGACCTTCCGTATCGGGTTAGCGCGGCTTGGCTTTACTTTATAACTTTGCCGCGCCTCGCGCTTCTCTTTCGTAGCTTCGTAGAATAACAACTATCTCGTTCGGACCCTATAATACGCGCGCCTATATAGTTTGTTCTACTACCCTACCTAGATCGCGGATCTAGGTAAGGGACGCGTAATAACAGGAATAGACAGAACCGTAGAACTCGAGAACGCGTAGAGTCGTATTAGAACATAGAATACGGTAAGGCGTATAGCGCGTAGATACCTAGAGAACGTAACGTAGCGACATTATTAGTAGGTAGTCGCGCGCTCGTAGATAGTCAGGATATAGGCACCGTTACGCCTCCCCCGAACCTAGACAATATAACTTTATAAACAGCGAACGGCGGCATACTACCGCTACCTAAGCCTAAGGGTAAAAGCAAGCAGCGTATATCTCTTTTCCCCGACCTCTCCTCTTTCCCTTAGAGTTAGACATAGGACGACAACCGGCGGGTTATAGTAGACACCGGTGTCGCGCTATAACAAGAGATTAATAAAGCTTACTAGAAGGCCTTCGAGCGAGAAGAAGGTAGTAAGATTGACTTTATAGAACTGTTCGAGTTTAAGCTCGAAGAGAACCTAGGCGGCGACCTAGACGAGGTATATCTATTACTCGACGAGGTAGAACACATTCTCGTATCTAAATACTAGAATATCACCCTAGACAACCTTACGACCCTTATATCCTAATACCCAAAGACCACCTACGACTTCGTACTATAAGTAGTTAATACGACGATTACTAAGGGTAGACAACTCGATATAATAGAGCGAGCTAACGACCTCTAGAACACCTAGTATACTACGCTATACACCGAATACGACCGTATCTACAAGATGCTACGAAGTGAAGAGCTTGTTACACAGAAAATAGTAGTAGATCTTAAGAGCAAGAAGGATTACGACCTAGCTAAGTTATAAGAGCTAGAGAAGAAATATAAGGAAGCTAACAACCTATATAAGTAGTTTAGCGAGATCTACGAGAAGGAGAAGAAGAAGAAGGCATAAGATGCTAAGGTGAAGAACTAGGCCCTATAACAAGAAGTCGATAACCTAAAGGCTCGGCTTAAGGCAGGAGACACTATATAGAACGGAGGTAGGGCCCGCTTAGGCCGCCGACCCTCTCGTTCCCGCCTACGCGAGACCTTACTCGAGTAGTTATTACGTAGGTATCGCGAAGCTACTAGTAGAGGTAGCGGTAGCGGTAGTAGTAATAACAATAGAGACGACTATAACCGTAGTAATAATAGCCGAGGACGTAATAACGACCGTCCGCGACTAGGACCTAACAATAGTCGTGACTCGAGAATACGTAACACCCGTACCTAGACACTACTAGTTGACCTTCTAGAACGTCTCTTTACTATTGACCGCACCCTTACTCGCGGTATAGAGATCGGTAAGGGTATGCCTAACCCTAAGCACTTTAAGAACGATAATGACCCTAATTTCGACAGCTAGTATAGTAGTGTTCTCCTAAAGCTAACTATAGCAACCTTCCGTACTAAGGTAGATAGTCTACGCTTCGTATATAGGTAGACGTAAGGTGATCCTTAGCGAAGTATTAAGCCGAGGATCCCTATGCCTAGACAGTAGTCCTTTAACGAGTTTAAGACTAGAGAAGAGTTATTAGATTAGATAACACGCTAATATAGTATACGTAATAAAGGAACTAAGGCTATAGTTAACATTACTACCTATAAGTAAGAACAAGGCGAAACCTTTATAGCCTTCTATATACGCTACTCGAAGTTGCGCGCCTAGATGTTATAGACCGATAAGACCGAGCTTATACTATTCCGTAACCGACTAAACCGTAAGTACTTTATTAAGACCTTCGGCGACCGCGAAGTCGACCGCCGCCTAGATAGTATATAAGACGTTATCGAGGAGTACACCGTACTAGACGAGAGCTTCTACGAGACAGATCGACTATACCCGTAGAAGGAGCGCCCCCGTAGCAATAGTAACTCGAACGGTAATAGCGGCTAGAACAACTAGAATAACGGTAACGTAGTTACTAGTACCGCTACCGGTATAGTAGGTGCCTTAGTATAGCGCCTACTATAGTACGCTAGTACTAAGAAGAAGGAGGATCTACCGACATATCTATAGAACCTACCTACGCTTAACCGTAAGTAGCGCGAAGACCTTAAGAAGTAGGGTAAGTACTACCGCTACCGTATAGGTTCTTACGTATCGACTAACCCTAAATACCTAATATATAGGTACGATAGCGACTATCGCCTACCGCGTCTACGTAATACTACGCCGAATCCGAACGCGAACCTCAGTTCCCTAGCCGCCGATCCGTAGTAGGGAAATAGTACGACCGCTACCTAAGCGTAGTAGATAGCGGTCACCCGAACTTCCTAGGACAGAAAGAGTATAAGACTAAGAGACACGGAATGTAAGAGACGGTAACAGACTATAGTAAGGAGCTTGAGATATCGGTATACGTACTAGATAAATAATAGCTAGCTATACACCCTTATATATTGTTACCCGTAATGATATAATATAGAAAGGCTCGAGGCCTTATAGATTCTACTTCTACCTCTCTCTTTCTTGACTAGAAATTTATACGCAAATATATAATACCCCTAATCCCTTTAACGTAAAGCCGACGACTAATACTAGGAGATAGAACGGCTACTATACGGCAGATTATATACGCGGCCCTTATAGACGTAGTTATCGACGATCATTACGAGTAAATGTTATACTACGTCACCGACCTCGAATATAACATCGTCTTTGGCCTACCGTAGCTTATAGCGTATAACCTAAACATCTTCTAGGAGACAGGCGAGGTGGTATTTAGATCGGATTACTACTTTAGTCACTATCTATAGAATAAGATATAGATAATAGTACAATCCCTAAACTATCGCGAGAAGAAGAAGTAGGCACTAGTACGGTACGGACTAGAGCCCTTTACTAGAGAAGTAGCGAGCTTTATAGTAGGAGGGGCGGAGCTGAACGTCTTATTATATGACCTAGAAGATATAGACGATAAAGAAGTGGACTACTAGGGCGTTTCTTAACGCGCGTAGGGAATGTCATGGTCTCCCCACAGAGTGTACAGAAGGTGGGGACAGAAGAGCCTCAGAGTGCTCAGAAGTCGTCAAGAAGTGACAGTCCAGCTTGGTGTGTGAGCGCCAAGAATCACATGCCCCGCAACATTCGCTACGGGACCCAGCCCTCCAAATTCACCCCTCTACCAAACCTTGACAGATTCACTTCGGCTCGTGACTGTGTGACTCACGGCACTCCCGCGAGCACCCGCGACTGCGCTGGACCCTGGAAGAAGCACGTGGAAGACTCGGAACGTAGGGCAGGTTGGAATAAGGTTTTGAGCAAAGCTGCTGAGCGCGGCTTCGCACGGGTTAGCCCTGTTGATGCGGGGACACGCACTCGCGAGGGTCGCGTATAAATATCTGGCCTTCCCCAGGCCTCTCTTGCTTTCTTCGTCTTTTGTTTTGTGTAGCAATCATACCATACCCTTTTGCATCTGCACTTCGCACCTGCATTCTCGCTTTCACCCTTGCATCTCACAGGCCAGGCTCTCGCCCTGACAAAAGGTTTCTACTGATCGCGTATCTAGTCGCTAGAGAGTAGTCAGTCCTCCCTCCTTTCTAGTATTCAGGTCAACTCGCTCTATAAACTTAGGGTTATAGCCTAAGGTAGCGTAGAACGGCGACACACTAGTAGTCTCGGATAGGTGATTGTTGATCACGAACTAAGCAAGGCATAGCTATTCTACCTAGTCATCCTATGCCTTATTAGTGAATATACGAAGATACTGTTCTATTGCCTAGTTAGTACGTTCTGACTATCTATTAGTTTCTAGGTAATACGAAGAACTTAGCTTACGATTTGTACGTAGTATCTTATAGTGTTTCTTCTAGAAGGTAGCAACCTACTGCTTACTACGGTCTAATATAATAGTATTAGGAAACCCGCGCCGACAGAACATATATTTAAGGAAAAGCCTTGCCGTATTCTGTACTATTATTGCGCTAATAGGGATCAGCTCGACTTCCTTAGTAAGCCTATTAGTAACGGTCATAATGTTGTTATAGACTATACCGTTAAGAGTACTATCTAGGAGTCCGATAACGAAGTCGACTATAATATATTTCTAAGGCCGATCTAGAATAGGAAGTGGCTGTAATAATCCTAGTAGCTAGGAGTACAGAGATTTTGTTATACGGTAGGTACGGCAATTCGCGGTATATCTACGTACGGATCTCGCTAATCTAGGCTAGTAGAATTTACGTGCTACGAGTTTATAAGTACGAGCTCGTCCTAGATAGCCTACTACTAGAGCGTTATAGTTTATCTTGATTATCCTAGTCTATAAGGCTTAGTCATTTAGTACCTATAAGCTCTAGCCGTCGTATTGATTTCGAATATATAGTAGGTCGCTATCTACTTTGTAGTATACTAGGTGAATCTTCGCTCTCTATAGTAGTATAGGAGTACGGTATTTCTATAGGTCCTTAATCGCGGTCTTAAGCTCGTTATCGGTTACGTACGCCGTCGACATTCGATACTCGAGTTCGGCTTCCCGTTAACTTTTACGCGTCGCCGGTTATTTAGTAGGCGTATCTCGTTCTATAGGCATAAACTCTTTAGCTTTAGGGTCTAGCTATACTAGTTCCTCTTCTTCCGGCGCATCTTCTACTATTGCCTATAGTAAGGCGATCTTAAGGAATCGCTTAGGAGGTAGTAATGTCTAATGCTAATGCTAGTTCCGAGGGTCGTTCACCCCCTACGGAAGGTCCTAGCTACGTCTCGTTAGGCTATCTAGCTTTGTACCTTAAAGTCCTAGACGGTATATTATCTTAAAGTTGAACTATAATAAGAACTTAGCCTAACGCGCTTGTCGCCGATTCAGCTACTTTGTCTTTATAAAGTATTCTAGGTTCTTATAGTTAGTATAAATCTTAACTAGCTATAAGTCCTTATTATCTACTTCGTAGGCGAGCTCGGGTCTCTATTCCTTAAAAGCCTTAATAATAGCTAACAGTTCCTTATTATAGATTTTATAATTACACTCCTATAGACTTAACTTCTTCGAGTAGAAGGCTATAGGATGTAGTATACCCTTCTCGTCATACTGCGAAAGCACGCCGGCGTTTATAAAATCTAAAGAATCTGTCTCTACTACCGTTTCCCTACCTAGTATATAATGTACGAGCATGCCGGCTTTGCTAAACGTAGCTTTCAAATTGTTAAAGGCTCGTTAGCAATCTAGTAACTATTGAATCCTTCTGTTCTTATAATTACTTAGTCCGTCCGACTTAGTCAGGTTTGTAAGAGGAGTAGCTATACGCGAAAATGCTTCGATAAACCGCCTATAGAAGTTGGCAAATCTAAGGAAGGCCTAGACATCCTTTAGGTTCTTAGGAGCTTCCTATGTCTAAATATATTCGAGTTTCTCGGGGTCTATCTCGATGCCGTTAGGGGTTATAATTAGCCTAAGATACCTTACCTTCTATTAGTAGAATTCGCTTTTATCAATGTCTACTATAAGTCCTATATCGCGTAGCTTAGTAAGAACCTTCCGTACGTGTTCAATGTGCTCCTCTAAGGTGTTACTAAAGATAAGTACGTCATCTAGGTAGGCCGACACAAAGTCGTCTAGGTGTTCTTATAAGACCTTATTAATATATAATTAGAACGATGCTAGTCCGTTATACAAGCCGAATAGTAGCACTAGACATTCGTAGATGCCGTATCGTGTCGCAAACGCCGTTAACTACTCGTGCCCTTTAGCTATCCGTAACTTGTTAAAGGCTACTATAATGTCTAGCTTCGTAAAGTACTTCTTGTGTAAGGGCGCGCGTACTATAGGGTCCGAATGAGATAGTTGTTGTTCTACGAAGCTACGAAAGAGGAGCGCGAGGCGCGGCGAAGTTATAAAGCAAAGCCAAGCCGCGCTAACCCGATGCAGAAGGTCCGCGGTTTAGCCGGGCCGACGCAGCTACAGTGAGGGGTCGCGGGCTGCCCGTGACAGTACCCCCCCTCCCAAAACACGCCTCAGTCCTCTGAGCGTTATTCACCTTGTGAGGCCACTTGCCTGTCGAGCTCCATAATCGCGCGAACGCCGAATCATCCTCTAGTGCCCTGTCGTCATCCGATAACATCGCATTCGCTCTATTAAGACTATCCTCGACCGGCTTCCTTCGAGAAACATGTTGCCTAGTTAGCTGGCTTGCCCTAGATCTAAGTCTGTCTTCGGCTCGCACTCGCGTATGATCCTTATGACCAAAGTTGGGTATCATTGTAGGCTCTGTAGGCTCCACTCGAGTATCGAATATGTGCGGAGCAGATTCTATTAGAGGCAAGGCTCGAGGCGACTCATTCGTGACGGTGTCTTTCGGAATGACCCTGATCGAGTTGAGCCCGAGTATCTTAGTGGCTAGTAGGGACCAGTCAGATGGAGCTGCGAAGCCTACAGGCGTAGACAACTCCGGCCGGTTATAGTGAAAGTCTGTAACAGCGGCGGCTACGTGTTCAAGCATGTCCTCTGCAGGTTGCTAGGTCTTACCATCCTCCTCGTTCTGATATCCAGCCCATTTCACCTTGTACCATGTATCTACTTTGCGCTTGTGCCCCTTCTTCACCTTGCCTGCCCGCTTACGGGTGTACATGTCAAGGATCTTTTCCACCTCGTACATGTGCGTAGGTGCTGCCACTATATCGGCTGCTATATCAGCCTCGGTGGTGTCAGGTTCGATAGTTATCGGTGGTGGCGGCGCCAGATGCTGCCCTTCAAGTAGTAGGAAATCGGGGTGGTCGGCTCGTTGTAGTAGTGAGGTGTGGAAGCAGTTATCAAGTCCTACTAGAGCGTCTGATAGTTTCAGTCGATAAGAGAGTCTGGCTAGCATAACTTCCGTGATCTGGTAAGGGCCGGCATATCTCCTATCCAGCTTCTTAGATGGTCGAGTCGTGCGGATGTTCTTAGTGCTAAGATACACCCAATCACCCACCTTGTAGTCTGGAGGAATGCTTCGGTGGCGGTTTGCTACCTCTGCTTAGAGAGCTTGTGACATTCGTATATTCTCTTAAAGGTGTTTGTGAAGCTCGCAAATTCGACGCACAAAGGTTTCTGCTGATCGCGCGTCCAGTCGCTAGAGAGTGGTCAGTCCTCCCTCCTTTCCAGCGTTCAGGTCAACTCGCTCTATGAACTCAGGGTTGTATCCTAAGGTGGCGTAGAACGGCGACACACTAGTAGTCTTAGACAGGTGATTGTTGATCGCGAACTGAGCAAGGCACAGCCATTCTGCCCAGTCATCCTGTGCCTCGTTAGTGAACATACGGAGATACTGTTCCATCGCCTGGTTAGTGCGTTCTGACTGTCTATCAGTTTCTGGGTGATACGAAGAACTTAGCTTGCGATTTGTGCGGAGCATCTTGCAGAGTTTCTTCTAGAAGGTAGCAACCTACTGCTTGCCACGGTCTGATGTAATGGTGTCAGGAAACCCGCGCCGACAGAACACATGTTTGAGGAAAAGCCTTGCCGCATTCTGTGCTGTCATTGCGCTAATAGGGATCAGCTCGACTTCCTTAGTGAGCCTGTTAGTGACGGTCATAATGTTGTTGTAGACCATGCCGTCAAGAGTGCTGTCTAGGAGTCCGACAACGAAGTCGACTGCAATGTGTTTCCAAGGCCGATCTAGAACAGGAAGTGGCTGTAGTAATCCTAGTGGCTGGGAGTGCAGAGATTTTGTTGTACGGCAGGTGCGGCAATTCGCGGTGTATCTGCGCACGGATCTCGCTAATCCAGGCCAGTAGAATTCACGTGCTACGAGTTCATAAGTGCGAGCTCGTCCTGGATGGCCTACTGCTAGAGCGTCATGGTTTATCTTGATTATCCTGGTCTATAAAGCTTGGTCATTTGGTACCTATAAGCTCTAGCCGTCGTATTGGTTTCGAATATATAGCAGGTCGCCATCCACTTTGTAGTGTGCTAGGTGAATCTTCGCTCTCTGTAGTAGTGTAGGAGTACGGTCTTTCTGCAGGTCCTTAATCGCGGTCTTGAGCTCGTTATCGGTTACGTACGCCGTCGACATTCGATACTCGAGTTCGGCTTCCCGCTGACTTTCACGCGTCGCCGGTTGTTCAGTAGGCGTATCTCGTTCTGTAGGCATAAACTCTTCAGCTTTAGGGTTTAGCGGTACTGGTTCCTCTTCTTCCGGCGCATCTTCTACTATTGCCTATAGTGAGGCGATCTTAAGGAATCGCTTAGGAGGCAGCAATGTCTGATGCTAATGCTGGTTCCGAGGGTCGTCCACCCCCTACGGAAGGTCCTGGCTGCGTCTCGTCAGGCTGTCTGGCTTTGTACCTTGAAGTCCTAGACGGTATATTATCTTGAAGTTGAACTGTGACAAGAACTCAGCCCAACGCGCTTGTCGCCGATTTAGCTGCTTTGTCGTCATGAAGTATTCTAGGTTCTTGTGGTCGGTGTAAATCTTGACTGGCTGTGAGTCCTCATCATCTGCCTCGTAGGCGAGCTCGGGTCTCTATTCCTCAAAAGCCTTGATGATGGCTAACAGTTCCTTATCATAGATTTCATAATTGCACTCCTGTGGACTTAACTTCTTCGAGTAGAAGGCCACAGGATGTAGCACACCATTCTCGTCATACTGCGAAAGCACGCCGGCGTTTACAAAATCTGAAGAATCTGTCTCTATTACTGTTTCCCTGCCTAGCACGTAATGTACGAGCATACCGGCTTTACTAAACGCAGCTTTCAAATTGTCAAAGGCTCGTTGGCAATCTAGTGACCATTGAATCCTTCTGTTCTTGTGATTGCTTGGTCCGTCCGACTTAGTCAGGTTTGTAAGAGGAGCAGCTATGCGCGAAAATGCTTCGATGAATCGCCTATAGAAGTTGGCAAATCCAAGGAAGGCCTAGACATCCTTCAGGTTCTCAGGAGCTTCCTATGTCTGAATACATTCGAGTTTCTCGGGGTCCATCTCGATGCCGTTAGGGGTTATGATTAGCCCAAGATACTTCACCTTCTGTTAGTAGAATTCGCTTTTGTCGATGTCCACTGTAAGTCCTACATCGCGTAGCTTAGTGAGAACCTTCCGCACGTGTTCAATGTGCTCCTCCAAGGTGTCACTGAAGATAAGTACGTCATCTAGGTAGGCCGACACAAAGTCGTCTAGGTGTTCTTACAAGACCTTGTTAATGTATAATTGGAACGATGCTAGTCCGTTGCACAAGCCGAACGGTAACACTAGACACTCGTAGATGCCGTATCGTGTCGCAAACGCTGTCAACCACTCGTGCCCTTCAGCTATCCGTAACTTGTTGAAGGCTGCTACAATGTCCAGCTTTGTGAAGTACTTCTTACCGTATATGCGGTTGAGCGTCTCTTGTATCAAGGGAATCGGATACCGGTTCTTGATAGTGATCGCATTCAATCCTCTGTAGTCGATACAAACACGCAGCCCACCTCCAGGCTTACGTACCACTAGCACTGGTGCAGGAGACTGGTTCGTCTTTTGCCCTGCTTTCCGCACCTTCCCTTCAGATGTTTGCTCGTCTAGCCATTTCTTAACTGCCTCGTTCTCCTTCTCAGCTAGGCCGTAGGGCTTGCGGTATGGTGGCTCTTGTGGACCATCAGGCTTAATGTGAATCTCATGATCTACGCCTAGTCGGTGAGGTGGGAGTCCTTCATGATCCTTAGCTGAGAAAGCGTCCGCAATATCGTGGTACATTAGCGGCAACTTCTCCTTCGGGTTGTGATTGAACTGCTTGTTCAAGAATTGGTCCAGATCATTAGCAGCCATTGCACTCAGCTTAAGCTCTCCGCCGTCGCTCTCACGCCTAGTGGGCATGATGTAGAAGCACTCAGCCCTAGGCCGGTGCGCGTACATCCCCCACGCGCGTTGAGAAACGCCCTAGCAGTCCACTTCTTCATCGTCTATGTCTTCCAGGTCATATGATGAGACATTCAGCTCTGCCCCTCCTACTGTGAAGCTCGCTGCATCTCTAGTGAAGGGCTCTAGTCCGTACCGTACTAGTGCCTGCTTCTTCTTCTCGCGGTGGTTCAGGGATTGCACTGTTGTCGGTGTCTTATTCTGTAGACAGTGACCAAAGCAGTAATCCGACCTGAATGCCACCTCGCCTGTCTCCTAGAAGATGTTTGGGTTGTGCGCTAGGGAACTGAGGTTCGCGTTCGGATTCGGCGTAGTATTACGTAGACGCGGTAGGCGATAGTCGCTATCGTACCTATATATTAGGCATTTAGGGTTAGTCGATACGTAAGAACCTATACGGTAGCGGTAGTACTTACCCTACTTCTTAAGGTCTTCGCGCTACTTACGGTTAAGCGTAGGTAGGTTCTATAGATATGTCGGTAGATCCTCCTTCTTCTTGGTACCAGCGTACTGTAGTGGGCGCTATACCAAGGCACCTGCTACACCGGCAGCGGCACTAGCAACTACGTTGCCGTTGTTCTAGTTGTTCTGGCCGCTATTGCTGTTCGAGTTGCTATTGCCCCGGGGGCGCTCCTTCTGCGGGTATAGTCGATCTGTCTCGTAGAAACTCTCGTCCAGTGCGGTGCACTCCTCGATAACGTCTTGCATGCTATCTAGGCGGCGGTCGACTTCGCGGTCGCCGAAGGTCTTGATGAAGTACTTGCGGTTCAGTCGGTTGCGGAACAGCATGAGCTCGGTCTTATCGGTCCATGACATCCAGGCGCGCAACTTCGAGTAGCGGGCATAGAAGGCTACAAAGGTTTCGCCTTGTTCTTGCTTGTAGGTAGCAATGTCAACCATAGCCTTGGTTCCCTCATTGCGTATGCCATATTGGCGTGTCATCTAGTCTAACAACTCTTCTCCAGTCTTGAACTCGTTAAAGGACTGCTGTCTAGGCACAGGGATCCTCGGCTTGATGCTTCGCTGAGGATCACCTTGTGTCCACCTATACACGAAGCGCAGACCATCTGCCTCAGTGCGGAAGGTTGCTACAGTCAGCTTTAGGAGAACACTACTGTACCAGCTGTCGAAATTAGGGTCGTCATCGTTCTTGAAGTGCTTAGGGTCGGGCACACCCTTGCCGATCTCTATGCCGCGAGTGAGGGTGCGGTCAATGGTGAAGAGACGTTCTGGAAGGTCAACCAGTGGTGTCTAGGTGCGGGTGTTACGCATTCTCGAGTCACGACTGTTGTTAGGTCCTGGTCGCGGACGGTCGTTGTCACGTCCTCGGCCATTGTCGCCACGGTCATCGTCGTCTCTATCGTTATCGTTATCACCACCACCGCCACCGCCCCCTCCACCAGCAGCTCCGCGATACCTACGTAACAGCTGCTCGAGTGAGGTCTCGCGTGGGCGGGAACGAGAGGGTCGGCGGCCTAAGCGGCCCCTGCCTCCGTTCTGTGTAGTGTCTCCTGCCTCAAGCCGAGCCTTCAGGTCATCGACTTCTTGTTGTAGGGCCTAGTTCTTCGCCTCAGCATCTTGTGCCTTCTTCTTCTCCTTCTCGTAGATCTCGCTGAACTGCTTGTATAGGTTGTTAGCTTCCTTGTATTTCTTCCCCAGCTCTTGCAACTTAGCTAGGTCGCAATCCTTCTTGCTCTTAAGATCTGCTGCCATTTTCTGTGTGACAAGCTCTTCACTTCGCAGCATCTTGTAGATGCGGTCGTATTCGGTGTACAGCGTGGTGTACTGGGTGTTCTAGAGGTCGTTAGCTCGCTCCATTACATCGAGTTATCTGCCCTTAGTAATTGCCGTGTTGACTGCTTGTAGCACGAAGTCGTAGGTGGTCTTCGGGTGTTAGGATGCAAGGGTCGTGAGGTTGTCTAGGGTGACATTCTAGTATTCGGATGCGAGAATGTGTTCTGCCTCGTCGAGTGATAGATACACCTCGTCTAGGTCGCCGCCTGGGTTCTCTTCGAGCTTGAACTCGAACAGTTCTGTAAAGTCAATCTCACCACCTTCTTCTCGCTCGAAGGCCTTCTGGTAAGCTTTATCAATCTCTTGTTGTAGCGCGACACCGGTGTCTACTGTGACCCGCCGGTTATCGTCCTGTGTCTAACTCTGAGGAAAAGAGGAGAGGTCGGGGAAAAGAGATGTGCGCTGCTTACTTTTGCCCTTAGGCTTAGGTGGCGGTGGCATGCCGCCGTTCGCTGTTTGTGAAGTCATGTTGTCTGGGTTCGGGGGAGGCGTGACGGTGCCTGTATCCTGACTATCTACGAGCGCGCGACCACCTGCTAATAGTGTCGCCGCGTTACGTTCTCTAGGCATCTGCGCGCTATACGCCTTACCGTGTTCTGTGTTCTGATGCGGCTCTGCGCGTTCTCGAGTTCTGCGGTTCTGTCTGTTCCTGTTGTTACGCGTCCCTTACCTAGATCCGCGATCTGGGTAGTAAGGTAGAACAAACTGTAAGGGCGCGCGTACTATAGGGTCCGAATGAGATAGTTGTTGTTCTACGAAGCTACGAAAGAGGAGCGCGAGGCGCGGCGAAGTTATAAAGCAAAGCCAAGCCGCGCTAACCCGATGCAGAAGGTCCGCGGTTTAGCCGGGCCGACGCAGCTACAGTGAGGGGTCGCGGGCTGCCCGTGACATCTTGCCGTATATACGGTTAAGCGTCTCTTATATTAAGGGAATCGGATACCGGTTCTTAATAGTGATCGTATTCAATCCTCTATAGTCGATATAAACACGTAGCCCACCTCTAGGCTTACGTACTACTAGCACTAGTATAGGAGACTAGCTCGTCTTTTGCCCTACTTTCCGTACCTTCCCTTTAGATGTTTACTCGTCTAGCTATTTCTTAACTACCTCGTTCTCCTTCTTAGCTAGGCCGTAGGGCTTGCGGTATAGTGGCTCTTATAGACTATTAGGCTTAACGTGAATCTTATGATTTACGCCTAGTCGGTAAGGTAGGAGTCTTTTATAATCCTTAGCTAAGAAAGCGTCCGTAATATCGTAGTATATCGGCGGCAACTTCTCCTTCGGGTTGTAATTGAACTACTTGTTTAAGAATTGGTCTAGATCATTAGTAGCCATTATACTTAGCTTAAGCTCTCCGTCGTCGCTCTTACGCCTAGTAGGCATAATATAGAAGTACTTAGCCCTAGGCCGGTACGCGTATATTCCCTGTCAGGGCGAGAGCCTGGCCTGTGAGATGCAAGGGTGAAAGCGAGAATGCAGGTGCGAAGTGCAGATGCCAAAGGGTATGGTATGATTGCTACACAAAACAAAAGACGAAGAAAGCAAGAGAGGCCTGGGGAAGGCCAGATATTTATACGCGACCCTCGCGAGTGCGTGTCCCCGCATCAACAGGGCTAACCCGTGCGAAGCCGCGCTCAGCAGCTTTGCTCAAAACCTTATTCCAACCTGCCCTACGTTCCGAGTCTTCCACGTGCTTCTTCCAGGGTCCAGCGCAGTCGCGGGTGCTCGCGGGAGTGCCGTGAGTCACACAGTCACGAGCCGAAGTGAATCTGTCAAGGTTTGGTAGAGGGGTGAATTTGGAGGGCTGGGTCCCGTAGCGAATGTTGCGGGGCATGTGATTCTTGGCGCTCACACACCAAGCTGGACTGTCACTTCTTGACGACTTCTGAGCACTCTGAGGCTCTTCTGTCCCCACCTTCTGTACACTCTGTGGGGAGACCATGACAGTAGCCCCCCCGAACAAAGCTGAGTTCCTACGAAGCCGTAGTAGTTCCACATATCGAGGATGTTCAGCTTCAGTACCAGGCCTAGGCCTGATGTCATGGTCGATACACCATTGGTAAGCCCCGTCGAAAAGCTCAGATTCGAAGAGCCTGCCGATGTTGACTTCTGGGCCGTCTGCGCGGGCGTGGTATTCTTCGATTGCTTGACGATTGAAGATGATATGTTGGATAGGTTCCCATGAGGTATCCCACTCAGGGCAACCTTGCCATTCGACTTCATACTTGATCGGCGGTAGTCCTTCAACGTCGTTGGGCTCTACGCGGATTCCCCGGATCTTGCGGACGGCATAGTCGTCAGAAGGTAGGTTAACAGGCTCGTCGACTTCTACTTCATCGGGAGGACCTGGCATGTCTTGGTTTTGGTTCGGGAATGGGTCCTCAGCCGCCGGCCGAAGGCGTACGGGATGGAAGACGTCGTGGATCTTTATGTTCGCAGGAAGAGCTAGACGGTAGGCGTGTGAACTGATACGCTCGGTGATCTCAAAAGGACCTAGGTTCTTCCAGTTCAGCTTCTTGGAGGGGCGGTCTGTCTTGATGTTCTTGGAGTTGAGGTAGACCATATCGCCTACTTGGTAGTCGGGAGCTGGCTGGCGACGACGATTGGCTTGATCCTCGTAGATTGCTTGTGCGTACACCATCTCGTCGTGAACTTCTTCATGGATCTGTGAGAGCATAGTAGCGAACTCGTCTGCTGCTTGCTCGTTTGCGTCTTCGGTAGGCGGGAGAGGTTCTTCTGGTTCCATGCCTGTACGAGGGTGGTAACCTCTCGTAGTATAGAAGGGAGAGTAGCCAGTAGTCTCCGAGTCCCAGTTACGAGTAGCGAACTCCACCGCAGGGATATGCTGAGGCCAATCCTTCTGGTGGTAGTCGACGAAGCAACGAAGGACCTGCTCGAGGATAGCGTTCGTAATTTCGGTCTGGCCGTCGGTCTGTGGCTGAAAACTGGTCGAGAGGTTATGCTTGATGCCCAGGATAGCACACAGACGCTTCCAGAAGTGCGAGATGAACTGGGTGCCTCTGTCAGAGGTGATGCTATCCGGGAGGCCTTGAAAGCGCCAGACGAATTCGTAGAACAAGCGAGCAGTCTCCTTTGCGGTCATGCTCTAGCACGGGATCATGTACCGGTCCTTGGAGTGACGGTCCACGATCACTAGAAGGGCCTTTGCTTTCACGCCGCTGAAGGTCTTGCCGTGAGGAAGATCGGTGATAAAGTCCATAGTGATGTGCTTCCACGGACGATCAGGAGCCGGGAGAGGGTGCAAGAGACCGTGGGGACGGTGGCGGTTAGCTTTGGCTCTTCGGCAAGCAGCGCAGTTCAGCACGTAGCGGCGGACGTCCTTCCAGGAATGCGGCCACCAGTAATACCTAGCGAGGAGCTTGTGGGTCTTGGCTACGCCTGGGTGACCCCCAGAGGCGGAGTCGTGGATGATTTGAAGAATCTCAGCTCGGATATTAGAGCCTTCGGGCTGCGGTACGTAAAGCTTCTTACGGAAGTAGACGACACCTTCCTGGAGCTCGCACTCGGACAGCGAGAAGCCCGGGAATGTCCTCGCGCCAGATTCAAGGGCCTGAACTAACTCTTGGGCGTCTATGTCGGCATCGTACGCTGTTCGTACTCGTGCCATGATGCCTTCGGGCTGCTCCTCATTATCAAACCCCTCAAAGTCTGATTCGGATGAGCCGTCGGTCGTTACTGAGCCCTCTTCATCGTCGTTCAAGTCCTCAGCGTCCGAGGCGTATTCTTCAGGCTCGGATTCATCGTCACTCTCGTCAAGGTAGGCAGGAGCGAGCACGAGAGTAGCAAAGGAAGCGGCGAGCGTAGGCTGGCCATTCGATAGGTACTCTCGAAGCTCGGAAGAGAGGTTGTGCTCTTTGATGACTTGTTGCCCTACGATTTGCCGGCCCCCTCTTCGATCAACTGGAGAGTCACCAGGGCGGCGGGTAAGGGCGTCGGCCATCGAGTTGGCCTTGCCGGGCGTGTACGAGATCACGAAGTTGAACCGGGAGAGGAACTCGCTCCAGCGGGCCTGGCGACGATTGAGCAGCTTGCTCTTCATAAAGTAGACGAGGTTCTTATGGTCGGAGCTTACTTGGACGGGCATAGCAGAGCCTTCGAGCTCGGGGCGCCACTCTTCGAAAGCTTTGACGATGGCGAGAAGCTCCTTGTCGTAGATCTCGTAGTTACACTCCGTGGCGGTCATCTTCTTGGAGAGGAAGGCGACAGGTAACCAGGGGGATTCAGGCGAGCGGCGTTGTAGCAGGACACCGCCCACCACGCCGTCGGATGCGTCGGTCTCTACACGGGTCTCCAGTTCGAAATCGAAGTGCCGTAGAAGCGGGTTCTCAACAAACTTCGCTTTGAGCAAGTCAAAAGCCTCCTGGCATTCGTCGGTCCAGGCGAACTTCTCACCCTTGCGCGTGAGCTTCGTCAAAGGGCGTACCACGCCCGAAAATGCGTGGATGAAGCGGCGGTAGAAGTTGGCAAAGCCTAGGAAACCCTGGACCTCTTTGACGTTCGTAGGAGCATCCCATTCGACGATAGCGTCTATCTTCTCTTGGTCCATCTTGATGCCGTCTGCGGTAATGATCAAACCAAGGAACTTGACTTCGGTCTTCTCAAACTCGCACTTGTCGATGTCGAGCTGCAAGCCGGCGTCTGCGAGCTTCTGAAGGACCTTACAGACGTGCTCGCGGTGCTCCTCCTTGGTCTCGCTGTAGACTAGGATGTCGTCGATGTAGGCAGTGCAGAACTGATCGAGGAACTCCTGAAGGATGTCGTTAATGAAGTTCTGGAAGGTACTAGGCCCGTTACAAACGCCGAAGGGCATAACGAGCGACTCGAACAGCCCGTAGCGAGTACGGAAGGCTGTGAGATACTCGTGTCCTTCTGCCATTCGTAACTTGTTGAACGCAGCGATGACATCGAGCTTGGTGAAGTACTTGGCCTTAGAGAGGCGCTCGAGCGTCTCCTGAATCAACGGTATTGGGTAGCGGTTCTTCTTTGTAACAGCGTTCAAGCCTCGGTAGTCTACGTAGAAGCGTAGACTACCGCCGGGCTTCTTGACGAACATGACGGGACTGCCAGCGCTGGAACGGCTCGCTCGAATGAACCCCTTCTTTAGGTTCTCTTCGAGGTATCTCTTGAGGACGATAAGCTCTTCTCGGGACATGGAATATAACGGTCCGAACGGTGTCTCTGCACCTTCTTCTAGCTCAATCTTGTGGTCGTGAGGGCGATGAGGAGGCAGCTCGTCTGCGGCTTTAGCATCGAATACGTGGAGGATGTGGTGTGCCCAAGGAGGGACCTTCGTAGCAGGGTCGGTAGGTGTACGCTTCTTGTCGAGCTTCTCGAGGGCGATGTCGATATCGCGGAGAGAGGCGGCGAAGACTTGAGCTTTGGGCTGCTTAGCAGCAGTGGTGAAGGCAGCGGCGTTCACCTGGAAGATCTTGGTATACTCAGGACCGCGCTGAGGCGGCGGAGAAGGCGGAGGTGCCGGAGGAACTTCTGGAGGGAAGCTGACAGTAAGGGAAGTCCAGTCGATGATAGGTCGGTGTCGTCTGAACCAGGGGAGGCCGAGGATAAACTTCTGATGCGGTAGGGACGTAAGGAAGCTGGTGATCGACATACGCTTGCCTCCGAGGGTGATTGACGTGTGTACAACATGAGTAATCTTACCAGTGGTAGTCTCCGTGCCGTCAAAGAGTTCAAGGGTGCGAGGGTACTTCAGTTCCTGGGGTTCGAGGTTGAGAGAGGTCGCGAGTTTATAGTCCATAAAAGACTCGCCTAGTGCGCCAGTGTCCATGAGAGTGAGATTGGAAGAAGAGAGTTTCTTTGAGCCGATATTTACATTCGTGACGAACGGTTTGCAAGCGTGGTCCTTGCCCGTCTCGTCGTACAGGTCTAGCTGTGCTGTATTGATCCTCAACTTCTTTCCTCTCTTCACTTTCGGTAAACGTTGTTCTTGGTCTTCATCGCGTCGATGAGGAAGACCTAGGCTTTTCCCTGCTCAGCGGGAGCAGCAGGAGCAGGCTCGATAGCGCCGACAGCGCCGCGAACCGGGTTGCGGGCGTTACGAGCAGCGAGCTGCGGACAGTTGGCTGCGATGTGGCCTGGACCGCCGCAGTAGGTGCAGAGTCCGGCCTGGCGACGGCGAAGCTTCTCTTCGGGAGTGAGCTTACCGTTGACGAGGCCCTGGACTCGAGGGACGGCGGCACCGGCGCTGAGATCCATAGCGTCACCTACAGAGACGGGAGGGAGAGCCGTAGGAGCGGCGGCGCCTAGTGGAGCAGCGAAGTGGCTTCCGGGACCACGAGGCTGACGACCTTGAGAACGGGAAGCGAGGAGAGAGGCGGTGTGTTTCATGTTGGAGTCGAGGCGCTGGCAGGTCTCGACGAGCTCACGGAAGCTCATAGCACCGACGTCCTTGTCCTCGAGGGCTCGAAGAAGCTCTGCTGACAAACCACGGCGGAGAGTGCTCTTCTTGGTCTCTTCGTTGTAGCCGGTGAACCCGATGTCGCGGTTGAAGGCCGCGAGGTACTCGGCGAAGCTCTTGTTCTTCTGGAGGAGGTTGTGGATGGCGTTCTGGGCGGTGGCTCTACGGTCTGGATCACCAAAGGCAGCACGGAGGTCCTGCATCAAGGTGAGGACGTCCGGGCAGCCGATAGTCTGCGTGGCGTTGTCGATGTAGTGTTGTACCTGAGCCGCGGCGTCTCCCCGAAGGAGGGAGAAGACGTACGTGACTTTGTCCTTCTCTTGCGGAAAGTGGTCGGCATTAGCCAACAGCTTGATGGTGAGCTGTGTCTCAAATGCCTCAAACTTGCTCTTGTTGCCGTCGAACTCGTCTGGGTCGTTGACCTTCTTGGAGAAGTGCTGGCGGCGGTTGTCGTCGGCGTGCGGGGCGAGGTTCTGGAAGGTGTTCACAATACCTTGAAGGTATGTTGCTTGGTTGTTTGCTTGCTCGACCTGCTGGGCGGTCTCGCGGAAAGAGGAGACGGTGCGGTTGATGAGAGCGTAGGCGGTGTCGGGGTTGGCGTTTGCCCAGGCACCGAAGGCAGCGGCGTTCGAGAAGGGGATGTCAGTCCACTCACTGAAGTGGAATGGAGTGTCTTGGTTGTCGAGGTTGACACCTCTATCGGTGGCGTGGTCACCCATGAGGATGACTCGAGTGGTTGACGGTTTGTTGGTCTTTTGTGATGTCAGGGCGAGAGCCTGGCCTGTGAGATGCAAGGGTGAAAGCGAGAATGCAGGTGCGAAGTGCAGATGCAAAAGGGTATGGTATGATTGCTACACAAAACAAAAGACGAAGAAAGCAAGAGAGGCCTGGGGAAGGCCAGATATTTATACGCGACCCTCGCGAGTGCGTGTCCCCGCATCAACAGGGCTAACCCGTGCGAAGCCGCGCTCAGCAGCTTTGCTCAAAACCTTATTCCAACCTGCCCTACGTTCCGAGTCTTCCACGTGCTTCTTCCAGGGTCCAGCGCAGTCGCGGGTGCTCGCGGGAGTGCCGTGAGTCACACAGTCACGAGCCGAAGTGAATCTGTCAAGGTTTGGTAGAGGGGTGAATTTGGAGGGCTGGGTCCCGTAGTGAATGTTGCGGGGCATGTGATTCTTGGCGCTCACACACCAAGCTGGACTGTCACTTCTTGACGACTTCTGAGCACTCTGAGGCTCTTCTGTCCCCACCTTCTGTACACTCTGTGGGGAGACCATGACACCTTTATACGTCGAATTTGCGAGCTTTATAAGCACCTTTAAGAGAATATACGAATGTTATAAGCTCTCTAAGTAGAAGTAGCAAACCGCTACCGAAGCATTCCTCTAGACTATAAGGTAGGTAATTAGGTGTATCTTAGCACTAAGAACATCCGTACGACTCGACTATCTAAGAAGCTAGATAGGAAATATGCCGGCCCTTACTAGATCACGGAAGTTATACCGGCTAGACTCTCTTATCGACTAAAACTATTAGACGCTCTAGTAGGACTTAATAACTACTTCTACACCTTACTACTATAACGAGCCGACCACCCCGATTTCCTACTACTTAAAGGGCAGTATCTAGCGCCGCTACTACCGATAACTATCGAACCTAATACTACCGAGGCTAATATAGTAGCCGATATAGTAGCAGTACCTACGTATATATACGAGGTAGGAAAGATCCTTAATATATATACCCGTAAGCGGGTAGGCAAGGTGAAGAAGGGGCACAAGCGTAAGGTAGATATATAGTATAAGGTGAAATGGGCTAGATATTAGAACGAGGAGGATAGTGAGACCTAGTAACCTATAGAGGACATACTTAAACACGCGGCCGCCGCTATTATAGACTTTCACTATAACCGGCCGGAGTTATCTACGCCTATAGGCTTCGTAGCTCTATCTAACTAGTCCCTACTAGCTACTAAGGTGCTCGGGCTCAATACGATTAGGGTCATTCCGAAAGACACCGTTACGAATAAGTCGCCTCGAGCCTTACCTCTAATAGAATCTGCTCCGTATATATTCGATACTCGAGTAGAGCCTATAGAGCCTATAATAATACCTAACTTTGGTTATAAGGGTTATACGCGAGTGCTAGCCGAAGACAGACGTAGGTCTAGGGCAAGCTAGCTAACTAGGTAATATGTTTCTCGAAGGAAGCCGGTCGAGGATAGTCTTAATAGAGCGAATGCGATGTTATCGGATAACGACAGGGTACTAGAGGATGATTAGGCGTTCGCGCGATTATAGAGCTCGATAGGTAAGTGGCCTTATAAGGTAGATAACGCTTAGAGGACTAAGGCGTGTTTTAGGAGGGGGGATACTGTCACGGGCAGCCCGCGACCCCCTACTATAGCTACGTCGGCCCGGCTAAACCGCGGACCTTCCGTATCGGGTTAGCGCGGCTTGGCTTTGCTTTATAACTTCGCCGCGCCTCGCGCTCCTCTTTCGTAGCTTTATAGAACAATAACTATCTCGTTCGGACCCTATAATACGCGCGCCCTTATATCGATAAATACGAGTTCTACTAAATAGAGACGAAGTACCTTAGTATTATTATAGGAGTCGACGGTATCCGTATAGACCCGGAAAAGGTCGACGTAGTTAAGAACTAGCTTACTCTAATATACCTAAAGGATGTATAAGCATTCCTTAGGTTTAGAAACTTCTATCGAAGGTTTATATAGAACTTCTCTAAAATCTATATACCCCTTACGAATTTAATAAAGACTAGTAAGAATAGTAAGCCGATACTATTCGTTTAGATAATAGAATACGAAGCAGCCTTCTAAGGATTAAAAGATACATTCTTAACGGATACGGTACTCGTACACTTTGTACTAGGGTTAGAAACTATAGTCGAAACAGATGCCTTAGATTTCGTTACTACGGTAGTAATTTTATAGAAACACGGAGACGTCTAGAGACCGGTAGTATATATATTTAAGAAGATGTTACTATAGGAGTACAACTACGAGATTTACGATAAGGAACGATGAGCTATCGTCCTCGCCTTCGAAGAATAGAGACCTAAGCTTACCGTTAACTTGGACGATAATATAGATACCGATTTCGAGAACACGAAGGATATAGACAATAATCCCGTCATTATCTACTCCGATTATAAGAACCTAGAATACTTTATAAGTACGAAACAACTTAATAGACGGTAGGCACGCTAGGCATAGTTCCTAGTACAGTTCGTATTTAAAATCACCTATCGTCTAGGTATATAGGGTATAAAGCCTAATAGCCTTACTAGACAATTATAAGATCTACCGTCGGATCTAAGCGATCTACGTCTATAGTATTAGAGCTAGGTCATCCTACCGCCCGCTCGCCTCGATATTAAGCTCAATTTAAGCGAGCTACGGGAGGGGGAGGTAGCGTAGTAGGTAGTATAGTAGGATTTACTTATATAAGTCAAGGCTCTATATAACGAAGAGACCGTTTAGGCTACTATATAATAGCTATCCTAGAACTAGTAAGTACCCCTATTACGTAAACATAAGATCGACGATCGTACGTCTAAAGTAGAAGATAGTATAATCTATATAAAGAACGCCTACGGAGGATATAGCTTATTTGTCCTAGAAGTTACTAGCGTAGTAGAACTTCGTACTCTAATTACGAAACGTTTCTACGACATACCCGCGGCTAGGCATCCCGGCCGTAAAAAGACATTCGAGTTAATTAGTAGATACTACCGCTAGCTACGTATCGTACAAACAATTAAGAGATTCGTCCGTAATTGTGTTATATATAGAACAACGGTTCCGTTAAATTAGTAGTATTAGGGCCTCCTTATACTATCACCGGTACCCTTCGGAGTATAGGAGGATATCGCTATTGACTTCGTTATAGATTTGCCCGTAAGTAAGAGCTTAACCAATAGATAAACGTATAAGAACGTCCTTATAGTTACGGATAGGCTTACTAAGGAGAGACACCTAATCCTAGTACTATAGATAGACGCCCTATATATCGTATACATCTTTATCCGCTACATCTTTGTACGTTATAGTATTCCTAAGAGTATCGTCTCGGATTAGGGCTCCTAGTAGACGTCTACGTTCTAGAGACGAGTTTGCTCCCTACTCGGTATTAAATAACGACTATCGACGGCCTTTTACCTAGAATCCGATAGATAGTCTAAAAGTACGAATAAGGTTATAGAACGTTACCTTAGGGCCTACATTAACTACGCCTAAGATAATTAGGTTGATTAGTTACTACTTGCCGAGATTACTACTAATAATTATATATTAGCTACTACTAGAGTGTTACTCTTCTACGCTAATACCGGTCGTAACCTAGAATTCACGGATACTAGTCTAACTACCCCTATAAAGCTTATGCCCTATAAGTAACGACTCGATACAGAATCTACGAATACGTTTACTAAGCGTATAAACTAGATATACGTATATCTAAGGCAAGAAATTGTGTTAGCTTAAGCGTTATAAGCAGATTTTATAAACGTATATCGCTAGCTACCTCCGAATTATAACATCGGCGACGAAGTTTATATCAATACTACTAACTAGTTAATAATACGCCCGTCTAAGAAGCTCGATATCAAGAACGTAGGGCCGTACGAGATCACCGTAGCACTCCCGTATTAAAATGCTTACCGCGTTATAATACCCGATTAGTTAGGCAATCTCTATAACACTTTCTACGCCTCGCTCCTATAACTAGCTACTAATGACCCCGAACCTAGACAGATCCTAGTACCGCCGCCTCTAATCGAGATCCCCGTAACGACGACGGCGAAACATCCGAAGAGTACTTTATAGAGGATATACTCGATAGGAAATATTTCAAGCTAAAGGGAAGACTACTAAAACACTTACTACCGAAGCAAGACGAGTATAAGTACCTAGTAAAGTAGAAAGGATACCGCGAGCCGAGCTAGGAGCTACTAGAAGTATTAGTAGGAGTAGCCGCCTCTATTATAGACTTCTACTATAACTTTCCGACGAAGTCTATACCCGCCGACTTTAAGCCGCCGTACGACTAGGTACCTAATAAGGACCGAGTTACTAGTATACTACGATCTTATACTAAGTCTAGGTAGTTACCTACGGAGAACGCGAGTACGTCTATACCGGTAGTTATACCGTAAACTAATACGCCCGTAACGGCGTCTAAGCTATAAGTAAGGACGTTACGCCGCTCGATAAGACTTAATACGAGTGCGATAGAGTTCGACACGCCTATAGTTAACCTATAAAGCTCTATAGAAACGAACGCTATAGACATAGGCTTAGATACTTAATACGCTAGGGCTACTATAGAACCGCGTATACCTACTTCTATAAAGATAATAACGGATAGAAGTCTCTATAATAAGCGTTAGAACAAGGATGTCGCTATATACCCTAAGCCTCTATATAGCCGTACTAGCTTAGCCGCCCGACGGATATAGTGATCGATAGTAAGGAGGATATTAAGAGTTTAGAGGATACTTAAGCTAAATAAGGTAGACTAGAGGATGATATAGTTTTCGTAGATGCACTACTATAGAGATAGAGCCGTCCGAGGACGAATAGCGATCTAAAGGGGGGGGTACTATCACGGTTTACTACTACCGTAACGTCGCGCGCCTTAGCGCTTCCTTATATATCTCGCGCGCTTTGCGCTTCTCTTTCGTAGCCTTACCAAACAACGCTTATTTTACGGTAACCCTATACTATCGTCTTATAGATTACTACCCGTAATAGTATTAGACTAGTCTCTCTTTAAGTTCTCGTAATAGAAAGTATAGGTCGATTATACTTATACTTATACGGGCCTTCTACGTTTCTATTCCCTTTAGTATTACTAAGGCTATTCCGTAGCTTACGGTTATATCTAGTAGCTTTCCCCCTAGAAACGCGTACGGGGTAGTAAAGTCGAGTCCCTACTATAGGTAGTAGAGGTTAAAGTCGCCGAGGAGTACTTACTTCGCGTCTTAGCTTAGGGTCCGCTCTAGGTAGGCGAGGGGTCCTAGTTCCCTACTCGTCCGACCCCGCGGTAGCGGGTTATAAACGTTATAGATCTAGATAGAGCCTTGTATCGTATCGATCTAGATTAATGTTATGTCTCCTAGGTTGCCCTACTACGGTAGTATAACCTTCTACGACTCAAGGTCTATAGTCTTGCTTACGTATATATATATCCTCGGGATGACGTCTCGTTAGCCCGCGATTACGGTATAGTATCTCCGGTCATTACAAGTAGCTAGGAGTCCTACGTAGGGGTTGATCTATAGTTCCTATACCGTAATAACGTAGTACCGTAGCGGGTCTAGCTCTTATAGAAAGTGGCGCTAGACCTTGTCCCTACTTTTGTTTACGTTATACTATACGATAGTAATGTCGTCGTATAGTATTATTCGTTATCCGTAAGGTCTATTTCCGTACTAACCTACTATATCTCCTAAGCCTATATCCCGCTATCCGGCTAGCCCTAGGGCCGCTAGGCCGCCCTAAAGATTCGCATTTAGCCTAGTTCGTTAGTAGCCCGGTTAAGGTGTCGAGGCCTACCGGGAGGTAGATACGTTTGAAGTTAGGTTCCCTTATTCGTCTCTTCTACCCTCTTCCTTTTACTCGGCTCGAAGCCCTTATATACGGTAGGTCCCTCCTACTATCGTTAGGGGTACCTAGCTAGTGTAGAGATCCTTACTTGTCTCGCTCGTTCTTATGCTACTATTCTAGCTAGGCATTGGTTTGAATACGCTAGGTGCCTTCTACCGTAGTATATATACCTACTCTCCTTTTTTAGGCATTCCCTTCCCTAGTATAGGCCTACATAGTAAGGACACCTTAGGGTCTTCTCCCCGCATTTGGGGCTATATGACCGTACTATTGGCATTAGAAGCATTGTAGTACCCTATAGCTGCTCTAATAGATCTCCGTGTCTATTCTCTCGTAGTTCTAGAATAGCCTATTATCTAGTATCTAGTTAGCTTATTCCGCTGTCTCTACCTAGATGATAAGCGATGAATACGTCTTCTCTCGGTCTACTGTCTTGTATAGCCATGCCGCCTTCGTTAGTCGTACTCCTAGGGATGTGTTCTAGTTCTATACTTAGAGGTAGGGAAGGTCTTCGACCTTAAATGTCCTAGGGACCCCGTAGGCGATGACGGTATACTGTTAGTAGGAGACTCGTGCCGACTTCGCGACTTTAGTAGTCCACTCCTTATAGGTCTCTAGCTTTCGTCTATTAGACTCTTATACGGTAAAGAGTCTTACTACGCCTGTTGCCTCTACCTTCGCTCCAACTACTTCCTTTTGGCCGATTCTGTCGACAATCTCCTTGCTTGTTAGGGCTGCGATTTCTTGTTTCTCCGCCGGATTAGTAATGTATAGGCGTACCGCATTGCTTGCCTTCGGAGGGGGTTGATTCTTACCTGCTGCTACTATTGCCTATATAGTTGGTCTCTAGGCTGCCTTCTGTGTTGCTTGTTAGATTGTCTTCGGGATTTGGTATGATAGCGCTTTTAGCGCTCCTAGTAGCTGTGCTATAGTGTTCTTATATGCCCGGGCTGGGTGTTCGTCATCCCCTAGCAAGTTTTCCGCCTCCGTATATAGGGTCGTCCACGCTGTGTTGTTTGTCGTTGGCCTCTGCTTTCCATGTAGTGGGCCTTGGCTTGTGTCCTGGGTTTTTTCTTGGTTTGTTCCCCGGTTTGGCTCTTGGTGCAGAATGTTCGCAAGGCTGTGGCTCTCGTTGGTTGCCATCCTTCGCTGCTGTTCGGGGTGAGGTCGCGCTTCCTAATTAGGCAGTTGTCCTCCGCAACTCCGCAACTCCAGGGTCTGCCGTCAGGGGAACGGAACCTCAGTTTTGGGGTTCTTTGTACCACGATTGCGCCGCCGCCTGCGCAGGCGGGTCGCTGCTGCTTGAGTGGATTGCTCGTCTTGATAAGGGCTGTCGAATGAATGGTCCTCGTCGATGTTCCGCTCTCAACGATGTTCTTCCGAATCCTTGTGTCTATCGAGTCTACAATATAGCCACAGGCAAGATCTATGCAACAAGTAATTGGGCCGGCTCTCTCGACAATCCGATCAACGTCACAACGATCGATATCAAGAACGATCACAAAACCGAGTCTGTACGGTACGACAAGCTGGCGGAGGGCAACGGCGGATCTGCTTTTTACCCTCCAGGTACACCGGCGAACTCTAGTGAAGGTCAGCAGATCGTATTCTCAGCGCCCATTGCACAGAAGACCTCTGAGACAGCCAAGCTCAACGATATCACCAAGGTGCCCCGGGGCGATCGACGCGATTTTCCTGCAAAGTGCTGACTCTCTGGACGATAGGTGTTCGTGCCTGGTGGAATGTACATCTTCAATGCGTATAAGCTGTGGAAGATTACCATCAAAGCAGAGGTAAGCTCCAATGTGTGCCACCAGTCCTTCCACCTGCCAGTTGCTAACTCCTCAGCAGGGACGCAGCGTCAAGCGCGGGTTTGGCTTGTACTGAGATGGCATCATCGCAGCCTTGTGGGACATGCCATGCCCCAACACAACCAAGCCAAGGCTTCTAGAGGTTCGTAACAGCCGAACAAATGGCATGCTACAAATCGCACGTCCGGCATCCGCGGATCGCCGCGGTGCAATCCAAATGACGATGTCGCAACCCTATCGATCAATACGACGTTCCATTGACGAAAGTCGTGTTAGTATACTCTCCCTCGAGCTGTGCCAACGTTAGCGCGACCATTCTCCCGGCAGAGACTTCTCCCTTCACTTACATGCCACACATCGATCTTGAGTGTAAACGCGGTATCGTTCCCAGCGACGCGTCCGAGCACACCGACGGCTACACAATTGACAGTTAGCAATTACCGCCCACAATACGAACGCTTACACATAGCGACTTACCAACAATGTTGTTCATCCAATAATACCTCTTATCTCCCGTGTCGATGTTCACTTTCAAATGTAGCCCTCCAGCAGGCACGCTAGGCCCACTCGTTTGTAACCAGAGATTCGCACCGTCGTCGGTCTGGAGGTTATACCTACGTTCATAGGCTTTCAGTCAGTCATCGGTTGTACTTTACCTTCCCAAAAGAGTCTTCGATGGAGTAGTGTTTGGAGGTGTCACGCTTCCTCTCCATCACTCAACGCCATCACTATCCCTCCGCGCATCCCATTCAAAGTATACACACCTCGTATCCGCCTCAAACAATCCCGTCTGCGGATCCGTAACGCCCCAATCGGCTCCCAAATCCAAAATCTTGCCCGAAAGCCTCGGTCCTGTAAAGTTTCCGCCCACGATGGGGATCGCCTTCCTTATATCACGTGGCCCTTGCGTCTCGTAGAGGCTCTCGAGACAGTCGACGTAGGCTGTGTAAAGGAACACCAACCCTGGTGCTGTGGGTTCGGGGGATGTGAGCACGGTCTGACTGAAGCCGAGGGAGGCGAAAAGGGAGAAGGCGGTGATGGTTGGGATGTGCATTGTGAAGAGCAGGATGAGTGGGAGTGGAGGGGTAGTGGTGAAGAAGAGGTGCATGGTTGATTGGTACTGGTATATAAAGTAGTGTAGGACTGGAGTGATGTCGGACCGAGCTACACCAGGTGAAGAAGCTGTTCGGCAACGCAAGTCGGTACCTTGCAGTCAAGCTACAGCAAGCTGCGGCAAGCATTCTCCACGGCAGCTGGGACGTCCTGGAAGCTGTCTTGAACACTTTGCTGAATCCCCATGGTTTATGCCCCGGACTCCACGTTCTGGCGGCTATCGTTGGCAGCGGGGAGATGCGGATCGGTCGTAACTGCCGGTAGATGCTGGCTTGCTGTTCAACGACCTTTTGAAAGCTGCGCAATCATGCGGTCAATTTCCAGCATACCATTACCGCTGGCCTTCGTTCTGAGCTCCTCCAACGTGGCACGATCTTTCGCCTTTAGTGCTTCTTCAGCCGCTCTGGTGACCAGACCGCACTTGACCCACATCTCGATCCGTTCGGCAGGCGTCAGTGAAGTGCATTTCGGGATGAATACTGATGCAACTTTTGGGTTACCAGCGCCCAGTATCTCGTTGAAGAATGGCTGTTCAATGTTAGCATAAGCATCGCCATCGCCAACAGTGGCACACTCACCTCCCAACCAATTGGGGACTTGCGATTCTTCGACGTCTCCTCCAGTTCTCTCCAGTCTCGGCGACTGACCAAGGCGCGTAGTCGGATCCACCAGTATGTCTTGTCGCTGACCTTGAACTCGGTCTGTACTTTCTGAGACCGTTTCAAGTTGCCCGTCTTGATCAGCTTGGTAAGGGTCTCATTGACGGACAGTCCCAAGTAGCGATCGCTCAGCTCCTTCTCAAAGTGTTCCTGCAAACGCAATAGCTTCTGCGACTCCTCAATTGCTGTGACTTGAGGTGCAAATTCTTTGCTATCGCGCAGCAGTTTCGCGGCCATTTTGAGCTTGTCGTTCGCAGGACCAATGTCGCTTGCGGCCAGAGCCTCCGAGATGAGCAAGTTTGCGCCATCTAGTCTTCTATCGTCTTGATAGTAGAAGTCCTTTAGCAGCTCTTGGTCCTGATCTATGGCCGAAGCTTCCACGATCGCCGTAGCCATTGGTCTGCTGTTGATTGTTCGGAAGAAGCTGGACAGCGGGATCTTCTTCTTCAAGTTGAGTAAGACGTAGAACACGAGGTCGGTGTCGCCGCTCTGGATTGCCTTGTCCAGAGCAATCGACTCCTTGCCAACGTTAAGCAGTAGAGGGACCTGTTTGCCTGCTCGTGGCTCATGTTCAAGCAGTTCTGTTGCAAGCTCGCCTCGACCATCTTCGTATGCTGCTCTCGCTACTTCTTCGAAGGATATGCCGCGCTTGCCATTGAGCTTTCGCACGATCTCTGCACAGATACTCTCCTCGTCGGTGCTGGAGCTGCGCACCTTTTGTCGTGCCCAGTGAACGTATATTCCATCAACAGGTAGATGGAGGTACTCGGAAACCTTTAGTGCGAGCAAATACTCTTGCCTGTTGACAAGTCGCTGAATGAGCTTCTCTGGGGTGAGGCGGATGTACTGCTCGTATGACAGCGGCAGACCAACCTCGAAGAAGCGGATCGCGTTGAGCACTCGCAACGCTTCGGTCATGTCTACGAAATCGTCGCTGTTGTACAGCTCGAGTACCGATTTGCCAAAGGAAGCAGCCTTGAGGAGCTGTTTCTGCCAGTGTATGCTATATTCCTTGCCAGCAGCACGGACACAAATATCGACAGCTTCGTCAAGATTTTGTCTGATCAATTGAATGTTGTCGTCTGCTTTAGGCGACTTGTTCTCAAGCTGCTCGATGGCATCCAGAAGAACAGCAGCCGGTGCATCTGAACCAAGCTTGAATACTTCCTCGGTCGTGTCAGGATCGACTTTCTGGATGAACTCGCAGACATCGTTGGTGAGGATCCTCAAGCCGTCAACGTCTGGCAGCAGATGGACGAAGGCGGTGTAGTCTTGCAGCTTCCACGCAGCGCCGTGAGGACCAATGAGGTGCACTTCGTCTTCCCAAGCAATAGCAACAGCATTGTCGCCACACCACTCCATGTCTTTCGGCGGCGTCCTAGCTTTGGTGTCATACTCACTGAAACGCTCCTGGAAGTCGGCACTGATGACCCAGACCTTGCCATCGTCTGTGTAAAGGGCGATGAACTTGCCGTTGGGCGAGACTCGTATGTGCCTGAACGGCCCAGCTTCGAGGCCACGGTCCTCTGCCTCGACGGCATCCACGACATACACGGTCTTGCCAATCGCCAGCAGAACTTCCACCGACCGCGAGGATGTGTATTCAGGTGGGATGAGTGTCCAGGAATGAACGTCGCCAGGCGGCGCCGAAGCAAGAAGCTGCGGCCGTGGCTCGTCGTATCTCGTCACTGCAACGACGCTGTTGTTTCCCAGCAGCGCGACGAAGCCCGTCGACCAGAAGTTGCAGCTCTGCACTCCATGCTCTTCCGCACCGTGGCCGAGCGAGAACGGGGTGAAGTCGTGCTGTAGGTCGGCATACACGCGCACCGTGCCATCGTCTGTCACCACCAGCAGCCGCTCGTCCTCAGACCACCCGACGCTCTTGATGTTGCCCTTGTCCCAGTTGATCTGGCGGATCAGCTTGCCCGCGCAGCTGTAGATGTCGATGGTGGACTTGAAGGCCTGCGAGCCTCGGAGGGAGTAAATGTTGCTCTGGTCGCGCCGCAGTGCTGCGGTATATTAGCGGTGCACGTGTGTAGACTTTGGCAGCGCTCACCTACAGCACCACTATAGGGAGCGCCCGTCACCGTGTACTTCTCGAGCTCAAGGTCCGGGTCGAAGACATCGTCGTACAGCTGCATCTTGCGGTAGAAGCGATCACCGATGCGCTCCCAGTTTGCGCGAGGGGCGAGAGGCTTCGACATGTTGATCAGCCACTGGTGTCTCAATCATCGCAGGAACATGGTGTTGTTGTATGGAAGGACATGTATTGCTGCCTTCGAAGTGGTGGTGATGGTGGTGATGGTGATGGTGGTGGTGGTGGTGGTGGTGGTGATGGTGATGGTGGTGGTGGTGATGGTGATGGTGATGGGGTGGTGGTGGTGATGTGGTGATGGTGATGGTGGTAGTGGTGATGGTGGTGGTGGTGATGGTGATGGTGGTGATGGTGGTGGTGGGGGTGATGGTGATGGTGATGGGGCGGTGGTGATGCTTCAAGCCGCCTCGTCTCGAGTCAGCTTCCCCTCCAAAGCGACTTCCTTCAAGCTCCCACTTGCCACATGATACATCACTGGCAGGAGAGACGGGTGCTTTAACCACTACCTATACATGTCCGTATCATGATCAAATGATGTGACAGCCTTTGCCACCTGCAACACGGCCATCATCATGGCATCCACCATCGAAGCACGTCTGCAAGGCCTAGGCGATCTGGAACTGGCTCTCCTGGTGTCTATGATCGCAGAGGAGCACTGCATTGTGTCCACCAACACCGCCACAACGACGAGTCTCTCGCAGGAGTTGAGCTTCACATGTGCCCAAACCTTTGGCGTCAAGCCCGTGGTGATAGAATGCTCTCCAGAGACCACAGTCGACGACTTCACCAATTCAATGCTCATCGATCTGGATGAGCTGAAAGACAATATTCCAGGCGTCCGAGACGGCATGGACAGGCCGACCTTCTCTGTCGATTTCTCGCCTTCACGAGAACGAAGCCCAGGACGTTTCGGTAGCTTCGCGGGCGACAGACTGGAAAACAAGCACATTGCAGATGTCATCATTGCTTCTGGTCTGGACACGGCCCACGACGCTGTACAGCTCCAGGCATTGGAGCTCCTTCGCTCGAAGCGCATCTTCACGAGATCTGCTATGCACGTGGCACCGAAAGACATGCTTTTCATAGCTGTACTCTCTCGCCCACAGGCGAAGCTATGCCGACATTTCAACGATGTTTTCGCCATGTCGCATATTCACGACGATGAGGACGGTCATCCACACTTTGATAGTCAAAGTGGCAAGGCATTATCATCGGCATTCTTCTTGGAAGACGTCAAAGTACTCAGACAGCAAATGGAGAACGTCTTCTTGACTGCCGAGATGGCACAATATCTACACAACGTAGTGGTGTTCATGCGGAACAGCCGCTACATCAAAGGTGGCGTCACAGCAACAGCCACTCGTCAAATGCGAAGCATAAGCAGAGCGCTGGCACCGCTTCACGGCATCGATTATGTCCCGCCATCACTTGTGGCACTGGCAGCTCGCAAGATCTATCCTCATCGTCTGGTGCTCGCCACCCACGAAAACGAGAAGAGTCTGCTGTGGGGGAGTGACCCTCGAGCCGTGAAGGAACTGCTTGAAGGTGTCACCGTGGAAGACGCTATTGAGGCTGTGCTGGCCAGCATCGAGGCACCGCTGTGAGATCACGGTATTTTTATCGTATCATTCTGGTCAGTCATGTGTAGACATCTCGAGCCTTTGAATAATGGCATCGTCAACAGCGCAAGGCCTCTCCTCCGGCATGAGACTTCGCTCAATCAGCCGCCCAGCATCGATTGCAGCATCGTCATCAAGCATGCGCTTCATGCTCCTGGCGCGTTCTGTCACATCTTCGATGTCCTCGATCCATTCTGCAATCCATTTATCTCGAATCGAGCCGGGAATGCCAATTTGGATGGTCCTGTAATCCAACTTCTCCAGTCTTGGGCCGCGCTCGGGATCCCACTGAACGACTACCGACTCGCCTCTGGCATGTGGACTTTCAGCCAGACATGCGTTGCTCAAGAGCTCGGCAAAATGCTCATGCTTCATGCGAATCGCCAGGATTCGTTCTTGGTTCAGGTCTTTGTATGAGTAGCCGCTTCGGTACATCATCCAGCACCAGGAAGGCTTGATCCATGTCATGCGGCCAGGCTTGAGCAGAGACGATGCTGAGAGTATCTGGTGTTCGACGGCGGCTGAGGCGATAGATGCATTGTATGCTTGGTATACTACAACACAATCCTCATCGAAAGAAGCACGGATGGTACGATACGAGGTTGACATGGTCTCTGTGGGTCTGTTTGACCACGGACACAGCTTCATGACCAGGAGTACATATAACTAGCGGCCAGCGGTGATCTGAACACTGTCGTGAGTCATCTGCTTATTGCGGCGGCGGTGTCTATACTGCAACTTTGTTGTGGCGAAGAACGTTTGCACTGCCACCACCATGTTATCGATACTTCATTTTTGCTGCCACCCAGGCGTGTACATGGAATGGCGATGCTGATGTACTCCACCTCGAAGCCAAATAATACATCCCACGAAGCAACCAGCAACCGCGAGATGGCGATGTTACAATCATTGCATTCCATGCTTGCGGCTTCGTCAACGAGCTGCATGAACCACTTTGGGAAGAATTGCTCGTGAGTCTGGAAGGGTATGAAGTCAGAATCTGCTCCATCTGGATCGCAGATGCAAACAACATCGGAGCGAGCGGCATTTTGAACGAAAGGTTACTGGACGATGAACCATCACACTCCGACTATGCTCGAGATGTTCTACACCCGACGAATGTGTTCCGCGAGCATATGGTCCAGCCGATCGTTGGCGTCGCCCACTCTATTGGTGCTGCGTCCATGATCGAGCTGAGCTGTATGCATCCAAGGCTTTTCGCATATTTGGTCATCCTGGATCCTGTCAGTGGGCGAGATGTTCTGTTGTCGGGTGCGAAAATGATCTATATGAACTCCATCAAGCCAGATCTGTTTCCATCACGAGCCGCTGCGGAGAAGGCATTCAAAAAGCTGTTCGCAAAATGGGATCCGAGGACGTTCAAGCTATGGATGGAGTATGGCTTGCGAGATACGCCAACTTTACTGTATCCCGAGCCTGGCAAGGTCACTTTCGGACCACGAGCGCTAATGAGGTGTGGAGCTATGCTATACCACAATTCGATGAGCCAAATCAAGACGGCTCGAGCAGCCTGTCGAGTCGCATCAACTACCCCGACGCGCCGCCGGAAATGCGTCCCTTCTACCAACCGATCAGTGATGAAGCACACCTGGCCCTGCCCCAACTAAGGCCAGACGTCTTGTATCTATTCCCAGATAGCAGTCAGATCACGGAAGGTCTGCAGAACATAATGTTAGCACGAACAGGCACGGCGATCGGCGGCAGCGGTGGTATCAAGGAAGGCAGAGTAAGCAAAACCACAATCAAGGATGCAGGTCACCTGTTCCCGTTCGAGAAACCCGCAGAGTGCGCTCAGGAGATCGCGAAGTGGTTAGGAAACGATTTGAAAGCATGGCGAGAGCGGGTGGACTATGCGAAGAAGCACCGCGATGATAAGAGTACGGCGGACCGTCTGCGATTATCGGAAGAGTGGATCAAGCGTGCGAAGGAGGGTTCGAAGCAGAAGACGTTGCCGAAGCTGAAATTGTAGTGATGTATGTACGACTACTCTGCTGGCTGCATCCGACTGTCCCTGTCGACGCAGCACCCTTCGAATTTGCTTCCCGCAACGCGCTCGCTCTCTAAGTCTTTGCCTACCCAGACGCATCAGGCTGGCCAAGCTATAACCCCGAGGTCATTGTCTTCGCGCCTGGCCTTATAGTCCTATCACCACGAGGACGGAATCTATTCAACAATTGTCGCTCCGGCCTCTCAATCTCCAGATCCACAACATCGATCCACACTGCAAAGCGGGAGCCATCTTTGTGCCGGAAAGCTGTTCCCTGCAGACCGTTCTCGCCCACCGGGATGATTTCGCTGACATTATCTACTTGGCCAATTTCGTGCCGTTTGGAGATGTCTTCCATTTTGTTCTGTGCTTGCTCGACTGAGGTGTATGCGCCCGCAACTGTGGCGCGGTGGAGAGTTTGGGTCGTGAAGGGTTGGGTTTGGGTTAGGATGATGTACATTTTGATAGTGGTCGGCTGTTGTGGTTGGTAACTGGTAAGTTGGTTTACAGGAGGTGAATGTGAATGTGAAGGTGAAAGCGGTTTGCTGCAATCACGATCAGATCGATCCTTATGATCTTAGCTTGGTGTTACGCTGCTCGTATGACGATAATATTACTCCTTCCTCCTCTTCTTGAACTTGCCGCCGCCGCCTCCACCACCTCCATCCCCACCCTCAGACCAACCCTTCCGCTTCTTACCCTCTCTGCGCCAAAACTCATCTCGCTCCCTCTTCTCCCTCTCCTTCCGCATAGACTCATTCTCTGCCACCTTCGCTCTATGCGGCTGTCTTCTTTCTTCCTGCTTAGCTCTCCTCTTTTCCACCTTCTCCTTTCGCAACGTCATCACCTGTTGCATCAGTCTCCTTGCCTCCTTCTCCTCGCCGCCCAACACCACCGCACGCTTCTGGGTATATGTCTCCTTCTTCTGCGGCTTCATTTGTGTGATTTGTGACTTGAACGGCAAGTCCGCTTGTAGCTTCTTCGGCACACGCAACGGATTGAAGCGTCGTTCTTGACGCTCGACCTTGCCGTATTTACTATTCTTCAACTGTGGCGTGGGTATGTTCTGTGCAGCGCGAACTTGGCCTGTCAGGCGCATGCCTTCCCATGCATTTGAGCCAGCGCCCTGGAGAAGGTTGGTGACCGGATAGTAGAAGCGGTGCGGCCGGACCGGGTACCAAGCTCGGAGGAAAACGATGTCGCTCATCAAAATCTTGTCCTCGAAGGTTGCTCTGAAGCAGCCTTCTGGCTTTGACAACGCTTTCTTGATCTGACCTCGAATCCCGGACACGGTCTTGATACTGGCGCCTTCGAATTTGGCAATCTCCAGTGCCGAAGCAAACATGTCTTTAATGAAAGCGGTGTTCTTGAAGATCTTGTACGGGTGCCCAGTGAGCTTGAGTTTCTTGACGATCTCTGTACTCTCGTCCACGTTGACCACAACTCCCGTGGCTGCGATACGGAAACCAGGGTTGGAGTTGGAGAAGCTCTGTACGCAGCAAAAGCCAGTGTTCGGCGCGGCAAGGGGTCCGTAGAATGTGCCATGACAATGCATGTGCTCCGGTGTGTACTTGAGCATTCTGTGTCGTTGTCGGTTTTCGTGGATGCTATAGACTGGCGTTGTTTGGAATCTCCGCCAACCCAACGAGAAGATGAGCGGGTCATTGGTCTTCAAGATCTTCTTGTGCCACCTATGCCGCTTGATGCGGACTTGAACAAAGCCCATGCGCTCCTCTGTTGGCTGCAGACCACCTATGAGTAGCGGATATCGAGCATCAAAGTTCTCCGCAAATTCGTATGGTACTGACGACAAGATAAGGCGAGCATATGTTCCAGCTCGATATCCTTCCGCACGCACTCGCGATGCTTCGTCCAGACTTTCGAACTCTTGTCGATTTATGTCTTGCTGTTTTTGGAGAGCAGCCTTTTGCTGATCGTACCATTCATCCTCTCCAAATTCTTGCTCCTCAGCTTTCCCGTCCGCTTCTCGATTGGTGTTTTTGGGATTGAGAAAGCCTTCCCTGTCTTCTTCTTCGAATCTTGATTTGAGCTCTTCCTTCTTTCTGGCGTTCTTCTCTCGCTCGTCTTCAAGTGACTGCTCAGCGACATGACTTTCGCCTGTTTCCAGATCCTCGAAGGCACCATCGCCTTCATCGTCATCTTCGTCGATACCTTCAAACTCGTCGTCTTCTCCCTCGCCGAGTTCATCGGCATTCGCGCCAGTCGCTCTGGTCTTCGCAAATCGCTTCCTCATAGCTTCGATGTTGTCTTCGTCGGTCCACTTTTGCTCCAGCTCTTCGTAGTCGTACCGAGGTATCATGCGGTCGTCGTCGGTGTCTGTATTGCCGTGGTGTCGGCGCTTAAAGAAGACGTCTTCCTGCTCCTCTTCATCGTCTGCATCGCTGCCATCCGCTTCCTCACCACGCCACTTCTTCACTACTTCAGCTGTGGATAACATGTCGTCGTACATCATCCTCGCCAGCTCTGCAACTCGATACGGCTGTTGGCGACCATGCAAGTGCTGAGCACGCTCTGCCAGATTGCTTTTCCATCGCGGAGCAGCCTCGTCATCATCATCCTCATCATCCTCGTTATCCTCGTTATCCTCGTCTTCATCCTCGTTCTCTGCATCGGGATCGTTTTCCAACTCTTGATCAGAGACTGAGGATAAAGATCCGAGGTCGCTGTCAGAATCTGCAAATGCGATGTCTCCTTCGACTTCCTTGTCCTTGTCCTTCTTAGACTTCGACAGCTTCGTCGACGCCTGCTGTAATTCCTCAAGGTCAGCTTCGTCATCAGTGTCGCCACTTTCGAGCCCTTCATCTTCTAGATCATCTTCGTCGCCTTCGCGGTGAGCAATAGTTGGCTTCCGTGCAGTCTTGCGGCCAGTGTCCTGCACGTCCTCTTCGTCATCAAGCTGTCGCAGCCGCTCGCCACGATCGAATAGTGCAATGCCCTGATCGTCCTCCCCAAGGAGCCTGCGTTCACCTTGCAATCCGACAACCATCTGTTCTCCAAGACCTCTCTCCGCGTCATCTTCCTCCGCATCGAACGTGTTGCTCTTTACATCAATATACACAGCATCCTTGTCCATCAACACGCCTCCAACATCGCTCATGGGCGCGTATATCATCTTTTGCTTGTCGCCAAGTCGCCTCCTCTTCTTCGTGCTTGGATCCTGCTTTTCGCGTAGTTGCTGGAAATGTGGTGTCGGGCAAGGATCTGGCAATGATTCCACTCGATCAACATTCAAATCTCCAACACCTGGAACGTGGACGCGCACATCGTTGGAAGGGAAGTTGGTGCCTCGAAGATATCCGTAAAGCGCTATAGTGCGGTCACACTGTGAATCTTCTTCGATCAAGGTCGGAGGCGTGATGTCCAGCATTCGGTCTGCCAGCGCATAAGGGCGAGAGTTTCGCCATACCAAGGGCCGTGGGTTCTTCATAACGCTGAGAAAGCGGGACAAGTTCAGGACTTCGCGATCGGGATATCTGCCGTTGATGACACCGGAGAGGTAGAACAGCTTGGCACCCTGGTACAGCTCCGACCAGAAACGATGCTTCAGCCTCTTCTTCTGCGCCTTGAGGGTGTCCTGCTTCCTGAACAAGTCCAGATGTGTGAGGATGCCGAACACATTACCCGGCATACCCGTGCTGCTCAAGACTGACAGAAACTCCATCGTCTCCATTTCGAAGCCATAGTTGCCATCGATCATGAGCAGCACAATGTCGACCACTTTCGCCATGTCGATTGCAGCAGCCAGACTGTCGCTCGGTCCCTCGACAAATGTCAGGCGCCTCTTCTTGCTCGTGACAACGGTGATGGGTCCAGTGGGCTGTGAAACTGCCTGCTTTGTGTATCGCCGCACCAAACTCTTGATCAATGTCGTTTTGCCTACACCAGGAGGTCCAACAACACCTACGACAAGTGGAGGCGCCTCTTCTGGCAACCTGTCCACGAGCGGAACGTGCAATCGCTTTTCCTTGACATCGTGACTTCTCGCCGCCTGCTTTGCCAGTCGTCCGGGAGCTGCGAATGCGAATGCCTTGGGATTCGGCTGACTCTTGTCCTTGGCCTTCTTTTCCTTCGACGGCCGATGCGCTCGGTGCGTCTGCTCTTCTCCCAGCATTGTGTCGGGTCTGCATGGAAGGATCCGCGGAAGTTCACGTTCGCGTTTCAACGACTTGAAATTTTGGTGCACGTGCCTCTCGTCTAGATTAAGCTTATCACGGAAACCACGCGAGGCGGCTATCACCGGCACTAATCGCAATCCCTGACAATGACGTTCTTGGCTTCACATGTCTCGTGCTTCGGCAGTGGTGGGAAAGCAGGCTCCAGCATGAGATAGCTGACCTTCATGTTCAGCTGGTCCCGCAATCTTCGTCCACTCCATCAAGCACCTCCAATACCAACGCACCACACTACCACAAACTTCAGCTCCAAACCACCCAGAATGCCTGCCATCAACGTGAGCCCCTCCATCGAAGTGCCCCTCATGTATCATTCATGCTGATGAAGAGAAGGTTTCCCTGAAGGACAAAAACGGCGATGTCAGCAAGCTTGAGGAGGCCAAGAAGCAAGTCACCAAGCAAGGCGGCAAGATCATCAGTGACTTCACCTTGATTAAGGGTTTCACGTACGTTGCCGACGATCCTGTACTTGACATGATTGAAGCTGACATGAGCCTGTCTGTAGTGCCGAGATCCCAGCCGACAAAGTCCACACGCTGTCCTCGAACGACCACATCAACGTCGAGAACGACGGCGAAGTTACTACGCAATGATGTACTGGGATGAGACAAGAGCAATAAGTCATGAGACACGTCCGTAGATGATCAATGATTCTTCTATAAGAGCTGCTACACACCAGGGGCAAAGATTCTCGACCAGTCTGAGGTCAATGAGTCTCTTACTGTCGTTGAGAAATCTTGCGCCACTCTATCGCCGGTCATCTTCGGCGAATATGTGGTTCCAGAATCCTCGAAGGTGCTTCTTGCTGCCGAGCTCGTTGAGCTGGTACATGTCAGCAGCATTCATCACATCAAAACATGAATTCGACTTACCTGCTCAATCTCCTTTGGCGTGAGCTTGAATGTCATGGACCGAAGATAGTCCGACAGTCTCTGTTCTTTGCTGCTCGTTGTGATAGCGACCACATCTTGGTCGACACACCACCTCAAACAGATCTCGCCTGGGCTGACGGCATACTTCTTGGCGAGGCTGTTCAGGTAGTCGTCTACAGGTCCGCCTGCGCCCTTGGTCACTGGAGTTTGCGGACCGTAGGCAGCGGTGGCAATGCCCTTCTCTCTGTGGTACTTAAGAAGATCTGTATGCTGCAAGTATGGGTGGAACTCGATCTGGTTGATAGCAGGCGGGATCGTGCATGTCTCCAGGATGAAGTCGAGATGCTCAGGCAGGTAGTTGCTGACTCCGATCGACTTTGTGAGTCCTTCATTCTTGAGCTGCTCCATCTGCTTCCACTTGGCTTGGTGTTCCGCCTTGCTTTCACTGAAGAAAGGCGAATGGATCAAGTAGCTACCTAGTGTCAGCGAGGTTTGCACAAACGAGCTTGAAACACTCACAGATCTACATGATCAATCTGCAGCTTCTTCAAGCTAGTTCTGAGGGCGTTGGGGATGTCGGCAATGTTAGTTAGGACCTTTGTAGTCACAAAGAGCTTGTCTCGTGAGACGCCAGACTCCTTGATTGCAGTTCCCAGCTCCGTCTCCGTCTTGTACATCTCGGCACCATCCAGGTGGTAGTAGCCCAGGCCGATAGCAGTTTTGGTGGAATCGATGCATGTTTGGTCAAGTTTGGCTTCGTCACCAGACTTGTACCACGCAGTTCCAGTGCCATATGCAAGCATGGGAATGCTGTTGCCATCGTTCAGCTTGAGGTTTGGAATCGGAGTATGAATCTTGGCCATGCTCGCGAATCGGTTGAGTCGTTGCAGCTGAGGAGGAGTTCGGAACTTGGTACAAAGTGTAGATGTCCGTGTTGTGAGAAGAGATCTACTTGTAAGCATTGATGCGGCACTGTTCTTGGAAAGAAGGCAAGAGTGGGACCCCCACCAAAAGCCACATCATTTTGGAGGGGTTCAGAATCCCTGCATATCAGTACTCTTCCAGTCAGCGTCAGCGCCGTAGCGGGCAGGGAGCATGAAGCATTCCAGTATTATCGCGACCGCATAAAGAATTTCCGAAGGCAGTTTGGCGACGATGAGTGTAGGTAACGCTGCCCAAAAGTGACTCGCCTTTCTGATGTGGTCGTTTGTGCACATATCACGGTAGATTTTGATCGTCTTTGAGCATAGCCCGGAAGGGGCTATGTGAATAGATCCGCAGTCGGCTAGAGCCACGACGAATGCCCGACGTCCATCAGACATCCATGAGACCGTTAATCAAGCCCATCGTGGGCGAGCATCACAAAGGCGCCGTTCGACGCGAGGGATCGTTCGTGGGAGAGTGTGGATGTTCGTCGTTCGAAGGGGGTCCACTAGCTAGTAGGTGGTGCATATCACACAAGGCAAGGTACATGTATACATGTACGTCCATCATGACGTCGGCTCTGCGCACGCGCGCAACGTTGAAGGTGTGAAATTTGGCATGCATGATATGGATGCGCGTGCCCGGTAGCGCAACGGCGGGCGGCAAAGGAGACAAGAAGCGCAGTGCCTCACAAATCATGTGTTCTTGAGCTGTCGCAAGGCAGACTTGGCCGAGAAAGGCTTGAGTGCTGCATCACTAGTACATGTAGGTAATGGTGTGTCAGCTCAACGAGGCAGCGGATGTGGACAGGGAGGAGTGGTGAGAAGCGCAGCCTCCAGGCGCAACTGGCCAAGTCTCCCACAATCCGGTTTAGTTTAGTTTGACAAGGCGTCTCGGGCCAAAGGCCAAAGCTCCCTCCTCTTCGTCGCCTGCTTCTTGCCCGCCTGCACTTTTCCATCTTCTCGCTCAGCAACAACTCGATACCCTCACCGGATCTGGTCATTTGGGGAGAGACGATCGTGCAGAATCCAACAATTCGCAATTTGCATGGCGATTGTGATGAGACGCGTGCAACCGCAGTGACCGGCTCAGAAACACCTACAGAAAACACCACGCGCATCCCGGAAGCGCCGGCATCTACGCACTGGCAAAGTCGTGCGAAGTCGTCGCTGTACATGCCAGAAACATAGGCTGATACACTGGGCTTCCCACATGACAAGCTCATCCTGAGACACACAAGGCCAAAAATCACGAGTTGAACACGCTGCTGGCTCATTGCCGGTAACCCATGGACTACTTCAACCATGGCTCGCGCAGGCGTGGCAACTCCATGAACGAGCAGGATAATGCTGCTCCTCAACGACCTGGTGCCCGTTATGTGCCTGGCGCACCGTCCTTTGAGAGCCTCAGGGCGCCCTCAAACATCCGCATCCGAAGGCTGCCATCGTACACCAGCGTGAATCTGGCGCGTCCCGCTACCCAGGAAAACGGCAGGAGCCCTGGCATTCCCGAGGATCCCGAGGAAGACACTGCAGTAACGGGCAGACGTAGGAGCTCTTCCGCCCCGCAGCGACCTAACGTCAATGATCTTCTTGCCACGGACTTGGAGAGGCAAAGAACTGTCGACCTGCCGCGTTCTCGAATGCTCGCAATTCGAGAAGGCGAACAGATTACACCACAAGCGGGCGGCACGCATGCAGATCGTCCATATGGCACTGATGGTTCTCTGCCAGCGACACCAGGGATCAGTGTGCACGACATGGAGCCCGCAACGCCTCCTGTGGAGAGGGTTGGCGCGGGGGCTGGAGCTATGCACAGCGCAGGCGCTGCCGCTCAAAGGAACCGGGGGTTTGGCCTGAGTCGATTCAGAAGTAACACCTCTGCTACGCGAGAGAGCCAGCGACCTCCTTCTCGAGCCTCCGGCACAGAGTACGAGTCAGATGTCATTGATCTGCTTGACCTCGTCGATCCTGAAGTACGGACCATCGGCACACTGACTAACCTTCAGAACTCTCTATTCGTGCCAGATCTGGGAGGTCTGATTAACAGACGTCCGACGTACGACTTGTCGTCGCGGCGACCAACGACCGAGAGACCGGAGGTGCGTTCGGAGATTCAGCGTATCGTACGATCGAGAGCAGGCACCCGAACGTCGCGCGCAGGAGTGCCTACTTCGAAGCCTTTCCCGGAACATCCATCGTCCGAGCTTGAGGACGGAATCGAATTGCAAGACTCACAGCTACGACGTAAGATGTCTATTTCTTCAGAACTCAGTGACTCGCACTACGCAGTTCTGCCTCATGGTGTAAGTCTCGAAGGCTGGGGTGAAGAGGACGTCGCCGAGCTTAACGATCACGTGCGACATCTGCTTCATTCCAAGCGCGAGGGCTTCAAGCGTTCGATGAGAGGCTTCAGGCAATACGTCAGTAAGCCACTGGGTCTGTTCGTATTCGTCTATGCAACCCTGGTCACACTATTCGGTGCTGCTTGGGTATTTGCACTTATTGGCTGGATCTACGTTGGCGACCAACAGGACTACATCATCAACATCATCGATCTCACCCTGGTAGCTCTGTTTGCATTGATGGGCGACGGGCTAGCTCCATTTCGCGCTGTGGACACATACCACATGTGTTTCATAGCACACTATCATCATCTAACATGGCGTTTGAGGCAAGAGAGCCAACTGCCTGCACTCGTCGATCATAACGATCTGCCAGACAGGCGAAGAAGTGCCACCGAGACCGAAATCGACGACGCAATTGACCGAGCTGAGACCGCCGAGTTCTCAGTACTCACTCCACGACAACAGAAGCGCTTGCAGTATCATCAAGCCAAGTTCAACAAGAGTCACACCTTCTACAAACCTCACGAGACCACGACGCACCACGCTTTTCCTCTTAAGCTGATGATCGCTGCAGTGGTACTGCTGGATTGCCACAGCTTGCTTCAAGTAGCACTTGGAACATGTACCTGGTCCATTGACTATCGCGTGCGGCCTGAGGCGCTCACTGCCACCATTCTGTCATGCTCGATTACCTGCAATATTGCTGCTGGTGTGGTGATCAGTATAGGGGACCACAAGACGCGCAAGAAGGACGTTCTCGAACGCATGTTCCGCCAGAGTCTGACAGAGCAGGCAATGAAGCGCATGGCCAAGAAACACGACCGTGGAGAGATGGCACTCACCGTGGACTCTAGGAAAGTCGAGAGCGCAGATTTCCAGAGGGCTACGCAGGCAAGAGCTGGTGGAGATTCGAGCTCGCGGGAGCGCTCGAAGTCGAAAGGTGGTCATGACAGATCCGAGGAGTACCTGACACCTGTGGAGCGTTGATCTCAATCTTGGTTTGTACAGCACGACAGTACCACTAGCGTTTTTAATGGGTAATGCATAAGATCGGGAGCTTCGAGGCTCTGTTCTAAAACTCCGTTCCTTATCTCCATGACCTGCATGCAGATCTCTTGGCAGGCAACAATCTTTGTGCCCAGGTAGGAGGTAGCTCTTCCCTGCCGGAGACAACGACTTCATATGCTATCGCAACTGAACTGACAAATCCGATATGAAGTCACTCAAGTGGTGCAGACCACGCGGAGTCCATTTATCTAGTGCGCGGCCGCGTTACGATTGCACGAGAATGGCTCTTGCCTCAACGTGCCCCGCTGTTCATCATGCAGGTACAACAATGACATCAGAAAACACCTGACTGATTGGCCGCATTACCGCACCGTGACAAGTAATTCTTCACTGTGATGGACTTTAGGTTAGGCGGCCTTAAGCAGGATGAGGTAGCACTTGCCGTTCTTGCTTTATAACTGCCATTGGCCTCTCGTGGAAGAAATTGTTGCATTGACTACCTCCTTCACCAAACACCATCCAACAGCTTTCCACCCAAGCAACTACACCTCCAAGATGGCCGACATGTTCGAAGCAGCGCCAGCTCCCAAGACGGAGCTTGGCCGCTACAGAGTCCTTAGCAGCACCGCTGGTGTTCGCGTGAGCCCGTTGCAACTCGGCGCCATGTCTATCGGAGAGGCATGGAGCTCCTTCATGGGCAGCATGAACAAGGAGAACTCTTTCAAGCTTCTTGACGCCTTCGAGGAGGCCGGAGGGAACTTCATCGTAAGTTTGACACCATAAAGTAAGACGGCGCAACGATGGATTGACATCTCTCTTCAGGACACGGCGAACAACTACCAGAACGAGGAGTCCGAGGAGTGGTTGGGCGAGTGGATGGAGAAGAAGCAGAACCGTGACTACATGGTCATCGCAACCAAGTTCACCACGAACTATGTGATGGGAAAGGTTGGCAAGGGAAAGAGTGTCAACCAATGTGGCAACCACAAGAAGTCACTTCATGTCTCCCTGCGCGACTCGCTCAAGAAGCTTCGCACTGAGTACCTCGACATCCTCTACGTCCACTGGTGGGACTGGACCACCTCGATCGAAGAGATGATGGACTCGCTCGATGCCGTCGTCAAGAGTGGCAAGGTGCTCTACCTCGGCATCAGCGACACTCCAGCATACATCGTGAGTGCTGCCAACGCTTACGCAAAGGCACACGGCAAGACACAATTCTCCATCTACCAAGGTCGATGGAACATCATGATTCGGGATATGGAGCGCGAGGTCATTCCGATGGCTCGACACTGGGGCATGGTAAGTCCTCTATCTCGCCAAATAATGTGACTTGCAGACTGACTGATCCCGTCGGACAGGCAATCGCTCCTTGGTAAGCTATCTAGAGTGAACCTATCGCACCGCGAGACACACTGAACGTGTATCGCGCGGTGGCGTGTCGGCTGCTCGCACCCCTCAGTCCTTGTAGAGAAACGCTAACATAGCACAGGGATGCTATCGGCGGCGGAAAGTTCCAGACCAAGAAGCAGCTCGAGGAGCGCAAGAAGAACGGCGAAGGTCTCCGCAGCATGTTTGGCTCAGAGCAGACCGAGGAGCAGGTGAAGATCTCGGAAGCGCTGGAGAAAGTCGCCAACGAGCACGGCATCGAATCACCCACAGCAATCGCTCTCGCCTACGTCATGTCCAAGGCACCAAACGTCTTCCCTATCGTCGGTGGCAGGAAGGTTGAGCATCTGCAGGGCAACATCAAGAGCTTGGAGATCAAACTCTCACAGAAGCAGATCGATTATCTGGAGAGTATCATTCCTTTCGAGCCAGGTTTCCCGAACAACTTCATCGGCGAAGATCCTCACATAACGGGGCAGGCCTCAGGACTGCTTGCTGCTGTGGCGCCGATGGCTTGGGTGCAGTCCGGGAAGCCAATCGGACATGAGTAGAGAAGTTTCGATGGACAGCATCACTTACGACAGTGGAATGCCGATGCTCAGTAGATCAACAAGGACAGCCAAGCTTGAGATGAACTTGGTGCACATTGAGGCGTAGAACGAATTCTATATGATAAGCACAGCAGACTACGACGGCACGCCCTCGTAATCCCAGCCATTGTCACCGCGACGATTTCGTCGTTTCGACTGTTGTCTATTGCCAGCGCCTTTGACCAGTATTGTCAAAATCGCAAGCACGAAAACTATGATGCCACCAACCACTGGAACCACCACTTCTCGCGTGTCAGTGTCGTGCGGCTTGTCATAGGGACATGTGGAATTTTGTCCAATAACCCAGCAAGCTGAGATGTCAAGGTTATTGAAGTCGAGCCACAAAAGCGGACCGGGATCATCGTCATGGTCTGTCTGCCACTTGCGCCATTCAGACAGCAGATACGTACTCTCGAGTGAAGTCCGCGGCACGTCAAAGGTCGACTCATCATCGCACGCGCGATCGATGCGGTCGTAGGGTGCGTCTGCGTCGGATATGCGCCAGGAGTACGGCTCGTTGCCGCGTCGACACGCTCCGTAACGCGACTGACCACAGTCTGACGCTTGCCAGTATCCCGATGTGCTGTTCAAGGCCGCACAGCGGTAATCCCGAAGGTCGTCCGTAGAAGACGCATTGAGAGGTTGACCAGGTGCCCACGACCATACTGTACTTTGCACGAACTGTGCATATGGTCGAAAGTCCTCATTCGCAGTGGTGTTGTTCAGTGTGCCATTCAATATCGGGGAGATGCCGCAGTATGTGAGGTTCCTTGCCTGCGCCAAAATGCTATTGAGCGCGTCACTGGTTGGTGTGCTGGAGTTACCAAGCGATGATATGGCCCATGATGAGTTGACGTTCGACAATGAAGATTCGTCTGGGTTGAAGAAGCAGCCACTAGTTATGTTGCCAGCACTGGAAGCTGCCACCTCCCGTTCCACCTCTAGGTTATCTCGAGCGAAGATGTACGATGCGTCGCCGGAGAAGTTGTAGTTCAACATTTGCGGGTCGACAGTTCCGAAGCCCACTAGAAGTCGCTTCGCCGAGAGCAGTTCCATGTAGCTCTCGCTGGGCCAGCCATTGGGAGTCGACCGCGTTCCATCATCCCTTTCAACGTCGAAGAAGGCAGCGTCGGGCTGTTGAGACTCGTCAAAGGTGAACCAACCTCTGCTGCGATTGAGATTTGACCTTTGACTACTGAGGTCGTCTGGAGTGTAGAGATACGCCGAAGCATTACGAGCCAACACCGAGCTTAAGAGAGACAAGTCTTGTGGCAGATCATCTTCACTGGGTTCTTGAGCAGGGCCTTCCGGATCTGACGCCGATGCAGCTGCATGCAGATTGAGCGTCAAAGCTACGGTAGTCGCATTCAGATCGGTTTCTGTAGCGATAAGATGTGCTGACAAGACCCGAATCAGGAGCGCCAGGTCTGTTTCCAAAGTGCAGGCGTATGATCCGATTTGAAAAAGCGTATCGTCGCTCTCGTCTGTAGGTGCAGCAACAGGCGCCTGGATCCCAGTCGCTGCAGACGTCGGACCTGCTGTGATGGTGGACGTGGTCGATAAGCTGGCTGTAGACTGAGACGTGCCGCTCGAACTTGGCACTGACGATACAGCAGTACTATCCTGTCTCACAAGATGGCGATTGCTCACGCTCAGCAGCTCTGTACCTAGCTGGGTTGCGGTCTGCAACGGTGTTACTGCGACACTAGCCGAAGTGGTGAGCTGTACACCTGGACCGCCAAGCTCGACCGGACAGAGACTCCATAGACTTCTGCTGCTGTCCCAGAACACGTCGACTTCTACTCTGCGGAAGCCCATGGCCAGCAGATTCGAGAAGCATTGTGCCGCGGCGACATGGTCGTACCTTCCTTTCCCGAAGCAAGCGGCAGACAGGACAACGCCTGGATGTGTGACATAATTCACCGGGATGCGCAACGACAGATCTCGCTGAGACTAGACGATGGAGTCAGTTGACGAGGGACATGCCGAGTCATCAGGAGTGCTTCAGACCAGGAAAGATACATATCGATCGGATTGCTGTGCGATGCTGCCAGGTGCCGGATCGTAAGACATGTAACGGCGGGCAAACGTGCAGTGATGTGCTACATGTATCGTGGAGTCCTGATGTTCATGATGCAAGGGCAAGGGCAAGGGCGAGATGGAAGAGGTCAATGCAGGTTGTGTAAGCAGATGGTATTGATAACTTCAACCACGACTGCGAAGAGTCGTCAAGAGCGCGGCGCCTGCCGGGACGGCACGACGGGTCACGGGAGTACCTAGGTATGGACTTAGAACAGAGCTGCGTTTCATTGAGCACGCCGGGATGGAAGATACGACGGGCATTGTGAACAGCCTGGAGGCCGCAAATCGCAAGTGGACTCTTCCTTCCACACAGACATTCTCCGCCAATGCGCATTGCAGCCCTTCCTTGCTATACCACCCATCTATTCCGGTCGACCACGCCTTTTGCAGAGCCCGCGACTCTGGAGTGGCGGGCGCATGGCCGCCATTCCCAGCTGAAACTCTGTGAGCTGCAAAATGGTCCACTTCCTGCCTCTCGTCACACACTACTGTGCTATTGCCCCGCCAGCTAGAAGCCATTGCATTGATGCTATTTCCACTGGTCGGCGTGTCAGTGTTGCTGCTGCTGACATGAAGCCAGTGCAAGCGAACAGTCGATATACGCCCCCACATCGACCATCGAAAAGCCTTGGGCGTGTGATCATCACATGATGAGAGTCTAACAGATCTGGCGGCTTCGCCAGACGTCGTCACTGGTCGTCTGTTTTCTCCCGTTCGGCCTTCGCCGGTAGCCGTTCTGGGACGTTGGACGCCACAGCGATCCTGATCTATCGTTCCCATCACGTCAGCCGCACATCTGCGCCCGCCAGATCTGGCTGTGCAATTTCCCCGACTCTGGAAAAGGGGCACAGCAGAGCGGATTCGGCAGAAACGCTAACCCCTCAACGGCGGTGCTGGATGAACCAGACATCTCTCCTGAGCTACCGGCGTCGAACGTTTGAAGGCAGTGGACCAAGAAACGGCACGGCTTGTTAGAAGCACTGTGCAGCACGAGCGCACAACGTCGTTGCAGAACGTGAAGCTGCTAAAATGTCTTAAACCACAACTTTAAGGTTAGTCACAGAGAAACGCCGTCTGCTAATAGCAACGAACCAACGAGCAATTTCCGCCATGACTCTGGGTGACAGCCGTTGCTGGCAGAACAGCGCAGACAGAACCCCGAGGCCTCGGATTGCACTCGGGTGGGTGTGTGTCTGTGTGTTGTGGTGGGGAGTGTATGAGGTTGGCAAGCATGTCCTGCTGAAGAGACTGTGATAGTAACAGAGTTTGCAGGCACTCTCGACCGCACTTCGTGCTCGTGGCAATGGAGTGATCTGGTCAAGATCTGTTCTTTCAGTAGGCTGTCACAATTATGGTCTCTGGACATGCAACATGCTAGGTGCTGTCTGGCCCAAGCTGTATCCTTCGTTCATCCCAACCGCGCTCGAACGCTCATCACAAAATCATACAAGCAGTATGGGGTATAATCCTCCAACGCCTCCCTAGAGAATTGTTGTAATTACAATCAAGTATAGACATGAAGAAGCAAGAAGTAGTCGTTTAGTGGGTCAAGTTCGAAAGGCTCATCTTGTCCTTTGGTGAATCATCAGGTGATGGCGCCGAGGGAATTGGCGTCGCCATGCGGGAATCGATGGTGATCGATGGCTTCTCGTGGGAGAATTGGTTGATGCCCGGCAGCTCCATCTTCGCAGGTGTTGAGGGAATCTGGGGCATTGGGTATGCTGAGTGGTGGCGCTGGACTTGTTGAGGCTGCTGCATATGGTACTGTTGTTGCATCTGGTGCTGTTGGTGCAATGGAGATGGCTGTCGTGGCTGTGACGGCAGGTATGCTGTCGGTGTTGGTAGGGACTGTGGCTGCGGCATGAAAGGCTCCTGGAGCATTGGCGTCTGTTTGCGCATCTCTTCGTAGCCGTGCATCGGCATTTGCATTGTAGTGAAGTCGGTGTCCTGGGCGAAGGCTCCTGGAACGCCCAATCGCAGCATGGGTGCCGATGACCGGCGTCGCTCATCACGGGCTCCTGCAAGAGGGGGCAACTCGATTGGAGAAGGTCCATGGTGTGGCGATCGGGCTGACATGGAGGAACCACAATCCGACATGAGGGACGGTGCTCCATCAGCAGACATCTGCGAGAATGCCGATGGCGAAGGCAATGGCGCCTCCATCATACGGCCGAAAGCAGCTACGTTGTGTGGCATCTGGATGTGTTGTGGGTGTCCGTGGCCCGGGTACATTGGGTGTGCAAAGTAATGCTGAGGTTGCATGAAGGACTGATGCTGAATTGACGGTGGTAGCTGTTGCTGGTGCTGGTTCTGGTGCTGGTGCTGCTGATGCATGGGTGGCGGCAGGTTTTGGATCTGGTGATGATGGCCCTGGACGTGGTGCTGGCGAACCTCGAACTCCGCGCGACGTGCTTGCTGGTTGCGTCTGCGTCGGTTCATGCCTCCATTCCACCAATTCTTCACGGCATTGTCGCTGCGGCCGCGGAGCCTGCGAGCGATCTCTGCCCACCGCTTGCCCATCTCGGCGACCATCTGCTCGATCATGATGCCTTCCTCCGGAGTAATGGGGTCATGGTTGAGGTTGGGCTTGAGGTTCTGGTGGAAGCGCTCTCGGCATTGTTTCGGCGAGCGCGTCTGGATGGATGTTGATATGCGGACCCAGTTGTGTGCTCCGTGGACTGAAACCAGGTGGATGAGGAGCTGGTCCTCTTGCTGCGACCACGGGCCACGCTTGTGCTGTGGCATGTTGGCGATATATGCTGCTGGCGTCTAAGTCTGAAGGATAGTGAAGCTGTGGGCCCCATGGGTCAGCGTTGTTTCAGCGACACGCGTGCTGTTTGATCGATCTGCTGGTGGTGATGCAGCGCACTGCGCAGCGTCGACGTTGGACTGACCTGTAGGGCAGCGCTGCAGTGACAGCCGTTGCGAGCGAGTGAGACGGTCTTGCAGCAGGTGGTGCTTGAGACGTTGCTGGTGCGAGGTAAGGGCCGAGAGAGGCAATATGTATATAACTGCCGCAGCTCTGGCGGGTCAGTGTCGTCGGCAGAATTGGGAGTAGTCGAATAGCAAGGTAATTAGAATTAGCTTTACATTGACTTTCGGGGAAACGAAAGCCAAAAGTCAACGAGCGTCACGGCGGCCAAGTGAAAGTGTAAACCGGTGGTGGTGCAGTTGAGAGAGGGGCCTCGCGTATTCTATACTTGAGGCGGCGCTACACGTTTGTGAGAGCGCCAGCGCTGTTGCAGCCAAAAGGGTGACTGTTGTTGGCGACGGTGTAGCAGATGCTGGCTGAGATTCAGATTGTCAACAGCAGAACGGCGGGCATAGTGACATCTATCTATCTACCACCGGTAGCAGCACACAAATGTCCCGAGCGACCGTCTGGTGACGTCGAGGGCCCGGGCCCCAAGAGCCAGGAGCCAGGTCCCAGTGTGCCAGTCTGCTGGACGTCGATTCGTACAGGGGGGCACTTGTGGGTCGCGCTGCTCCTTCGAACAGGGTCTTTCCATGCGGCTGCATGCTCGACACTGCTTGCAGGGCACTGCTTCGACCGACTGTGCTGAGAGCATCGCTTGCTAGGGTTCTCTTGGAGCTGCATCCACTGCGTGACGAGGCCAACAGGAATTTCTCCAATAGATCGCTGTCGCCAAGTCTCGTATGTCGATGATCGGCAGACAAAGATTGTTGTCGACATCGCATTGTTATTGTGCACAGCAAATCCATCAAGACGTTCAAGACTTCCAACGGAATCTTGCATCACTACCAGAGAGCGTGCCATGTCACACGCAGCTGCCATCCATGATCCACGCACAAAGAAGCCTTCCACAAATGGGCCTTGGGACTGCAGCCCATAACAAACCAGCTGGCGGTATAGCTCGGAGCCACACGACTCAACCGAAGGTCGACGTCCGGCGAACCCTGGGCCTCGTTCGAAGGCCTCGTTCAAATGTTTCACTCCCACAGGAGAGACGATGATCGCATTATGAAGGAGCATGGCTGCGGGATCTCGCCATGAACCTGCGGACCCCAAGTACATTTTTAGTGCCGTTTATGTACAGACGTTTGCTGCTTGATCTGTTTATTAGCCGTGTGGGTTCTCTCTCATTTCGGCTTCTGTTGATATACGAGCCATGAAGCTCGAAAACACATCTTGACAGCAGAAAGCCGCAGAATCTCCTCGGACCTGGAGAAATGGCATGGTATGCTCGATCTTTTGATCGAATAACGCAGTACCAGGTCTGCCTTCCGTGCCGTTTCCATGCTAATATGCTGCAATCTTTGAACCACGCCCACGAACGGAGTACTCACGCGTCTTGTTGTGACAACATGAGCGCTTGTGCTGTACGACCATCGACGTGCGAAAGGTCGAGAGTCGCACTTTGCGTGGGAACAATCGTATGACTCGCCCTGTCCAGCGGACTCCAGCAGAATGTCATGGTAACGACAGCAGGCCTCTGTGTGTGAAAAAGTGAAAAGCTCTCCATGATCGGACTCTGTGGATGTGGAGAAGGAATGCTTGTAACTTTATTTCAAATTCTGGTAAGAGCGGCGGCATCTAACCCAGACGGGCTGCCACATTGGTCTCTGTTCAGCCTAGCGACAGTCAGGGGCTTGTTCCCTGTCTACGACTGGTTGACGACTGCTGACTGTCTGTCCCGAGAGCAATGCTCGGTCCATGTAGGCGTTGGAGGCTCCCGAGTGGCAGCAACAGTAAGGTCTGGGCCATGCCATACAAGCGATCGCCGTGATGAATATCAACCGCTGAGCGTCGCGCCTTCGAGCGGCAGTCTTGCAAGTTGCAGCAGCAACACGCGGATGCCGGACCTCTGCATGCTGGGTGAGACATTGCCGAAGCATACTCCTGAAGAGTAAGTATGTCAACAACAACACTGCGTCCTCAGCCTGGCCGAGGCAGTGAAACGCCAGGCGACGTCAATTGCCTTCTCGCCTTGGCCAGGCTCGGGGTTCGACCGGTCGCAATCATGGACATCAGAGTGAAGTGTGGACGATGGGCGCACATCGACAGGCGGCAGATCGCCTGCAGGCGCAGCGTTGAAGCAGGTCCATCACTGCAGTCTGCAGACTGCAGGCCCTTGTCGCGCGCTATGCCATCCTGGGCCGAAACAAGCGAAAACCGTGCATCTGGTCGAGATGCACATGCACGATCTGGGGTCCGGAAAACGCAAAGCACCCACAGTGCCACATCTCCGGGCATCAGGAAATGATCGTAACCTTGCAGCCTCGGATTCAACTTGCTACACGGTAGGTAATGCGATCTTGTGCACGGCACCCAGCATGGGCATCTGGGCTGTTACAGTCGAGGAGTACAGAAAGTGCAACGCCTCATGATGCCTGTCGTCTGTGAGAGAAGCACATCCCAACGCTCGTACAGGAGAAGCGCGCGCGGCACGGACCTTGTCAGAGACCGGCTAGCGGCGACGCTAATCACTTGCGCCATATGCGTTTCTGGTAAAGATGCCTCTCTGACCCTGGTGAACTTTCGCCTGTGGACGACTTTGACAGCACCACTCCCTTGGCGTCGCCGCATTGCACATGGCGTAGGCAAAGTCGACGGCTCGCTTGCAGTACTGCAGCAGGTGGCTGCTGTGTCACACGACGAGAGCTGAGCACGAAACCTACGTCTTGGGGGACCAACGATCGTGCAGAGCGGGCTGTCAGGCCCGATCCATGGTGGCAGCACAAAACAGTCGAAATAGACGTGATGGGAGAACGACACGAAACACAGCACGCTATACGGACTACAGGCATCAAAAGAAGCTCTCACGTCACGTAGCGACGACAATAGAAGATGTACAGGCCCTCACGTTTCATCACCTTGCTCTGTACAGGCAACCCGACTTCGTAAAACCTCGGCTTCGTCCTGGACAAAATTCCGTCATAGCAAAAGGCTAAGAGCAATTAGGAAAACACGTTAATATACCGCTTCGCACAGCATCGCAGTCGTACAACTCCCTGCCAGGCGGCTGCAGCGATATTGTGTGCATTCGATCTACTCAGATCCCTGGCTCGAGGAATAGACACCCTCGTCAAGTAGGAAACAATTTGGAATGTGACCCCAGTTCGACGGATACCTCTCACATCTTGCTGCGGCTACGTGCAGCACACCCTGTGCCTGCAGCGACGTTTGCCCCCCTGGTCGACCTGTCGGCTCGCAGCCAGCCCGCAGTTGCAGTAGTGTAGCAGCTTGGCTATCGCGTAGTCTGCATAGTCCAAATTGCCATCATCTGGAGAATGGCGTAGCGGGATGCGCGTGCAAGCATCATGGGCATCTGAGAGTGCCGGCAAGGGTATGTGAGCCAGACTGGATGCAAGCTCTGGAACATCGTCATAGCATTAGATAGGATGCGAAGCATGGATGCTTTGCAAATACCAATGTCGAGAGTGTAAACGTCGAGCACGAAAAGGAAACAATCTATTTCTTCGGGCCTCTTTAACCATGATAACCCGGAGCTGCTCAAAGGACGATGCTCTGCGGACGATCTGTCCACATATGGGTATTGAAGCGTACGCTGTGTGCGTTGCCGACCAAGTCCAACCGCAAGCGACGACCGAATAGCACCGAACGCCTAGAGTGTGTCAATTCCCAACGCCTCCAACCATGCCTTATGCTCCTCCTCCGCGAGGAAGCTTGTCCAACCAAATATCGCCACCTTCACCCAGGACCCAACGCTTCCAAGATTCTTCGTAAGCATCCTCAAGATCCCTCACCCATCTCTTGGTATCAAACAATGCACTGCTCCAGCGAGCGTGGAAAAGCATCTTCCTCAACTCCTTCAATCGTCCTGTACCAACGCCATGACTACCACGAACATAAGAAAATGAGCTTCCCAACGCTATGGCTTTCTCTTCGTAATCTTCCTCGCTTGTTGCCACAAGTTCTTTCGCAGCACGAGCCCCTTCTTCACCCTTGGGTAGGGCTCCCTTCAATATACTAGCCGCCATGCGACTGCACATCTTGTACTCGTAGCGCGGCAAGGTCAGCAGTGGCGTGCCGCTCCAAAGGACATCCGCAGCTGTGGTATGAGCATTACACTCTGCCGTGTCCAGTACAAGATCGCAGACGCGAGCACGAGAAATATGCAGATGCTTCGGCGCAACATCTGTGAATATGACCCGCGATGCAACATCAGGTCCTCCCCACATCCGAGCCGTTGCGAGCAAATTCGACTCGCCGAGATCCGGAAATCGCAGCAGCCAGAGAATGGCATTTGGCACACGAGCCAGTATCCTGAGCCAGGTGCGGAAAGTGGTGGGCTCAATCTTGTATAGCTGGTTGAAGTTCCCGAAGATGATTGTATCATCCGAGATGTTGGGGAAGAGCTCCTTTCGCATCTGCCACCTCCGATGCTGTTCTTCTTCCCACGATATCTGCTTTTCGTGAGCATCTGGTGCACTCTGCTTGTGATCGCAGCAGAAGAAAGTGTCGCGACAGTAGATGATGTTCTCGCCATAGACCCAGCTCTCTTGACTCCCGCCACTGTTCTCGTCTACAAGCTGGTCTTCCAAGTCGACATTCCTACGCCACGGGCGGAGGGTGTCCACCGGAACAGCAGTCTTATCAGCGAGAAGATAGTCGCACCACTCAGCGCCCAGCGTACCAGCAAAGCCCATGAAAGACATTTGGATTGGAGCAGGCCGAGCTGCGAAGACTTCATTGCGGGCCCCGCGAGTGTAGCCGTTGAGGTTGACCAGTATGTGTATGCCATCTCGGACGATTTGGTTGACCAGCTTCTCCGCAGACCAAGAGCTCGCATCGTGAAAGACCGGCGCCTCCTTCTGAATCTGCTGCCGGTGAATGGAATTATCGCTCGCCGTTGTGGCATAGCAGTAAGCCTTGACTCGACCAGTGTCATGAAGACCAAACACAGACTGCATAAGGTGTGCCAGGGGGTGATTGTTGAAGTCAGACGACACATAACCAACCCGAAGATAAGGAGCGGGTGGCTTCGGTGGCTGGAAGACCTGTCTCGGAAGCCAAGGCGAGCGAAGAGTTGACAGAGATATTCGCAGACCATTCCGTTGGGAGATGAGTCTGATCTGCTTCGGCGACATAGGGCAGGTGAAGGTATGAAACGGTAAGACTGTGGGCGCCGTAGGTACCGAGAGCGCAGCTGGTAGTTGCGGCCTGTTGTAGCTGGATGGGGCCCGCTGCTTCCGACTGACATAAAGATCTCGATACCAGTGCCAGCCAATACGTCGTGTCGCACGTTCAATGAGCCGTGTCAGGCGAGCGCCTTCCCACTTCTTGCCAGACCACGATGTCAGTGCTTCGCGGAGAGATCGCTCCCGCTCTTTGATATCCTCGTGTCTGCCTTCCAGGATGACAATCTGTTGCAACAGTGCTTCAATCAAGCTTGGCGTCAGTGTACCGCAGCCCCAGTTCTCGCCATCAGCGAGCTGTTTCGACACGATATCGACCACCCTTTTGATCCAGCCTGAGCTCGATGCACCGGGTTTCCTGGCATCCAGCAGCATTCCATCTTGATCGACATGCCATCTGTCACGTTCTCCACCGTCCTCGGCAATACCGCCACGTGCGTGCCAGCTGCAGACGGAGTTGAGAGCATTGGCCAAGCCACAGACAGCTTCGGCAAAGTCTGGGCTCACGTTCACGGCTCGCTTGTAGTACAAGATGGCATCACTGATCCGGCCTTTGTCTTTGACAGCATTGGCGAGGTTGGCTAGGGCAATGTCGAACTTCCCATCGCATTTGACAGCGCGCTCATACATGGTGATCGCGGCATCGAGCTGCCCAATGTCTTTCAGCAAGCTTCCGAGGTTGGTGTATAGATGTGCGTGATGCTGATCAAGCTGTAGGCCATAGTTGTAGTACTGCAACGCAAGAGCAATTCCACTACCTGGCACGACTCCGGGTATGTCAGGCCTTGGAACTTTCGCACATGGTGCCGCTTGCTGCACGCTGGCCAGAAGTATACCAACATTATTAGCAGTAGAGGGACTGGGCTGCAGAGAAAGCGATAGGTAGTAGAGTGCCAGGATATCGCGAACTCCATGGGCAAGTGGCGTGACACCAGCAGACCGGCTGACATTCGACATTCCATCCTGGAAAATTTTGGCGAGAGATAGGAGGGAATTGCTGGTGGTCGAGATGACCGCTTTTCGAGCCAGACTTTGTGGGTTTCCTGGAACGTACTTGAGGCCAGGAAGCTCTCCGCCTTGCGAGAAACATAACTTGGCAGTAGGCAGAGCCTGCTCCGGGCTCAACAACACGGGCTCAGCAGACTTTGATGGTGGCAGTTGCTGACCCGGTTGGTGAGACTGCATGCTCGTGGAGACAACGGCCAAGATGTGCCTGACGAGCCCTTGGATGCCATCAAACTTTCGGCCGGTAGCGATCATCACAGCGTCTTCGAAGGCGCGTGCTGCACCGCCATTGTCCCCAAGACCATAGAGCATATTGCCTTTCGCGTGAATAAGCGCAAGGATCCGTCCACTGTCACAGCCAGGCACAGCGAATCCACTCGACCCGAAGCCAGGTTCGGAAGCTCCAGCACCATCGCGCCAGTCAATACTGGTTTCTGCATCGGCATCAAATTCGAATGACATCCTGTCGGATTTGTCGGACGCGCAAGGTGAGCGACTCGCACTGGAGGAAGAGCATTCGCTTTGCCGGCCGGATGTCTTCGATGTATCTGCCCTTTTCTCTTGATTGAGTGAGCGCTCCACGTACTCAATGACTTTGATCGCATCTTTGCTTCGTTGATCGTTGCACAACAAGCCTACCAGATGTTCAACTGCTTCGAAATGATTCGGAGCAATCTTGACCACCTGCATCCAATGCTTTTCTGCTTCGGATCGTTGGCCGAGGGCCAAAAGTGTCGCTGCCAGGTTCGACGTTGCCTCCAGGTGCCTGGGGTCGCGCTCCAGGACTTTGGTATACCATCGTAACGCCTTCTGATAGTTTCCAAGCCCGTATGCCAAACAGCCGCCCAAGTGCATCCCATCGATCCATTGCCAATCGGTCTCTTGGCAGAGCCCTGTGATGTGGGACAGAGCGGTTGCAGCACGTGACGGAGGAGAATTGTCCACTGGCAACGGCGACACGATAGATGACACTGACGAGCCTGTAGATCTGCGAAGGGTTCTGTGCCTTTCGAAAGACTGCGATGGATGTATCGCCAATTCTTGGGACCTTCGATATTGGTCGTGCGATGCCCGTCTCTGGTAGTCATGGTCTACCATATGAACGCCGCTAGGTGACCACACAGAAGCGACGGCTTTGGGCGTAACAGACTGAGCAGAAGGTTCCTCGTGATCCGGCTCCACTGGCAAAGACTCCACGGGCGGATCTTCATCACTGAGCACCTGCGTGGCATCAGCGTCATTGTTCACCTTGGCCAATTGTAACGATGACCCAGTTGCAGATTGTCGAGGAGGCTTGGGATAGAAGCTCGGCCTCTGAGGTACGTGCTGTTGACCATGCGCATGTCGATTGTGCTGTTGCTGCCGTCTGGTATGGTGGATGAATGCAAGAAGTTCCCTATACTGCTGCAACGCCCACGAAAATGTCTTATCTCTTTGTTGACCATTAGGGGATGACGCGCCAAACTCTGCTTCAATGTCGTGACTTGAGGCTTGCGTGTCTTGGCCATATGGAATCGCCGGCCCATAAACACTCGCTTCTGTGTTGTGATAACCATTGCTCAGGTGGTTCGGCACTGGACGTCCCCAGGTGGCAGGATACACAGGATGGTGTCCCGTGTTGAAGTTCTGTATCGCCGGCGAAGGGAACACACTCGGATTAGCTAGTGGTGTCCAAGGGTTCTGTAAGGATGCACGCTGCTGCCACATCTGAGGTTGGTGCGTAAGGTGTGAACTTGGTATGGATCCCATGAAGTGGGGAGGATGGTAGAAGCGTGGATCGCGGACTGCAGCTGGTCTGTATGGGACGAATGTGCCATCATGCCAGTAAGGACCGTACGGCCCAGAGCCTTGGCCGCCAGATGCAGTAGGACCGAGATATTGGAAGGAGGGTTGTATCACGCTGGGAACGGTGAGTCCGTAGTACTGCTGCATGTTGTAGTGCTGAGTAGGCAGGCCTTGGTTGAGCATAGAGTCCATGACGGGAAACGTGCTCTGGGGCTGCGCAAACTGGCCGGCTGGCCAAGCGACACTGCCCTGTCCACTCCATGCTCCAAGACCAGAGTTCTGTCGTTGTAACTGAGAATGTGAGTGTTGAAGAAAAGTGCGCTTGCCGTGTGGAACTATCGCTGAAGCTGGTCTCGCCCGGGTGCTTTCACACAGTGGCAGTAGTTGATGCTTCAATGGCGGAGTCGAGTAGTCTGCTGATCCTTCGAAGCCAGCGTTCAACGTGCCATTAGGTGTCTTACGTCGAAGAGTGTTCTCTGCGCGTGGAGTGCGATCTCCCCCGTCAAGCGAGATATCGCTGCCATCTCTGCGCAAGCCTGTGTGATGGATGGGCAGAGCGTATCGCTGCGTCAGATAAGGCATGGAATCGGCGTGACGTCGTATACCCGAGGTCGAGCTCGAGACGTCGCCTGTATATGACGGAGCACTGTTAGGAAGCGAAACATCGGCGCTCATGGTGGCGCAGCTGAAAGGCACGCGGGCGGCGCAGGATCTAGTGCTGAGAAGGCGTGCCGCTCACGGAGAGTGATGGGTGCCTGTGCCTATGCCTGTACGGTCGCTTTCCACGTCTAACGCGCATGACATTATCGCAGCGTGCTGTTCATGTACTGCCGCGCCCACTCGTCCTTCGCTCTGTTTTGCTCGTTGCCGTTGCCGTTGCCGTTGCTGTCCGCGTGACCCAGTCCAGCCTCGACGCCCGTCCCAAAGGGCTACCAAGAAAATGTCGCCTCCAGGATGAGCCAGCGAGATGAGAGCACACAAAGCCGCCTGCCGTCAAGAGCGCGCAAGCACGGGTAGATTGGCGATGGGCAGCGGCGAGGAGCCGTGTCGCGGGCGGGTGTGCGCGGGTGTACGCATCAAACAAGCAACACAAAGGTCTGCCTGGTCGTCGACGCAAGGGGGATGTGATGGCTCTTCAGCGCAGCGCGGTGGGTGCTTACAGTGCGCGGCGGCGGTGTGAGGCGGCGGAAGCAGCAATGCGGCCTGGGTGGAATGTGGATGTTTGTGACGACGGCTACCAGGCTGCTGGAGTGTCGCACGCTGCCTCTGCTCCTGACATAGACGACAGCGAGACGGTTCGCGTGCCGCCCGCCGTGTGTGAGGTCCAGTCCCAACTCTGTAGTCCCCAACGACGCACTGAGCACGATGTACTGTCCTGTCGCTTCCCGTCTCCTGCTGTCCTGGCCGCAGCGGGCCAATGCTATGCTCTGCGCTGCGCTGTGCTGCTAGAGCCCGTCTGACCGACGCCGCGTTTCGTGGTGGAAGTGGAAGAGGTCTCGCTATGCGATGCTATGCTATGCTCTGCTCTGCTCTGCTCTGCTCTGCAGTGGTGCAGCATACACACATACCATACATACAGCAGCGGCGGAAGAGAAGGACAGCAGCAGCAACAGGACATGCATGCAGCGTCCTTCCTGCAGCGTGAGACTTCTTAGCGGTCCGCACCCTCGCACTTGGTAGTACTGGCTCCAACGTGGATGCTAGGCTTGCTTCGTCTGACGCGGCGTTCCACTAGATCCGCTTGGACACCAGCAGCTGTCTCTGCCCACCGCTCGCCTGTACCCTCGTACCGTACCGTGTGACGACTGCTATTCCCTCCTTCGGCGCCTTCCTGCTTGGTCCTTTTGCAGGCGCGGATCCTGTTTCTGTTTTCGTTTCGTACTTTGCTCAGATCCAGCATCCGCCGGAAGCACGACGCGGCACAGCACAGGCGCTGATGCTGCTCCAACACCTGATCCCCGTCTGCTGATTCGCGATGGATCGGCCTGGCCGCATGACACTTGCTTAAAGAGAGAGGCTTAGCACCCACCGTCCGACCTCAACGAACCTCTGCAGCATGTCGCTGCATCCTGTGCCACATGAAGACCGCCCACCAGGCGAATTACAGCTTGTGAGAGACTAAAGATCCCGCTCGGAACGTCTATTCTCGCCGCGATCGTCACCCATTGCACAAAGGCTCGGGTGATACGGGACGTTGCATCAGCGAGAAAGCAACTCCTGTAGCAAGCACCAACGCGAGAACATCCTCTTGTCGAGAGATCTTGTCAGATACGGCGCACGTGATAGCACGATGGACGACGAGCCACTGACGGCGAGGCGAGTCAGCTTCACCTATAGGCTATATGCAAGACATTGCCTCGCGATTCATGCTTCTGTCTGCAGGGTCTGCGCTGTTGGATCTACACGATAAGTCGGTCCAATATATCAGCAAGTTCTTATACAGCATCTCATCATGTCAGCAGCGATAATCAGAGTCAGCAGGCGGGATGGGCTGGCCATGTGCGACTAAATCAATGGATGACAGTGCTTGGACATGCTTGATTAAGGAGGAGGATAGTGCATGCCACAAAGTCAAGCCACGGCAACACCGCCGAGCAACCTGAGGCGGCAATGGGCATGTTCGTGTCGCACGTTGTGTTCACAGTTCATGCAACATCCTGACAGCCTGTCTTGCTGAGCCACCGCCGTTGAGCGAATACCGATTACAGCTCGGCGATTGAGTGGCTCTGCCCACGTCTCCTACTAGGAAGCATGTTCGTGTGTTGACAATTGTTGACGACGGCCTGATGCAATAGCATGTCTCTATCGCGATCTGCTCTAAAGATTCGCCTTCGACACCTCATGCATCTCATGAATGCGCGTTTCACTCTGCCATACACCCTTCTCCCAAGCCTCAAATTTCTGCTCATAGAACGCCCCCAGGTGCCTCCCCTCCTCTTCCACTAACAGCTCAGCGAGTCTCATGCCGTCCTCAATCGCATCATTCGCACCATAGCCGCCCAGGATTGGTTCCGCATGGACTGCATCCCCCAGCAGAACGATCCCTGAATGGCTAGCCTGGTCTAGAACACTTCTCTCAACTTGCAGCGTCCGCATCAGCCAGTTCAACATGCGATCTTTCTTCATCGTCGCGGGGTCGAAGACGAACTTGAAGGGGTCTTGTAGTTCGTGTCGAATACTGTTCACCTCCTGGAAGAGGGCGTCTGGAATCTCCTTTGCTGCTGACTTCGATCCATCTGGTCGGTATAGTTCGTCGTTCGCCTCCCTTCCAGGCCGGGAGTAAATATAGCTGATGCTAACTTCGTCCTTGTCAACGTCGCCAATGGAGATTTGAAAGATGGTATCGCTGAGCTTCTGCTGAACGACTGTAGCATCTCCAAGGTACGGTTTGATCTGCTGCTTGAAATCTTCCGAGCTCACGCGACGTTTGCCATTATAGACAGCGAAGGGCAAGATCTTGAAATCAGTCTTTGGTGATATCGTTTGTCGAACGATTGAGTGTGGTCCATCTGCTCCGACAAGGGCTTGAGCTTCATGACTGGCTCCGTTGACGAAGCTCAACTTGATCCCAGATGTGCTATCAAGGTCTTTCAGTTCGTGTTCTGATCGGATGTCCAGACCTTCAGCGAGGAGGGTCTCGAAACGGGTTCGATTGACTCGAAGAGTCGTTCCAGGATCGCTGCTGGCGTCGGCCTTTCCTGAGCCGTTCACAGCGGCGTCGACCACCACTTTGCTTCGAAAATTATTCTCTTCGAGGTTCAGGAGCTGCAGTAGAGGGCGGTATGAGCTGGCATGCAATGTGATACCGTAGCTGTTCCGGTTCGACGACGGTCTACTCTTTTCGAACAACACTGCCCGCACTCCTCGCTGCAGCAAACATCGACCAAGGACAAGACCCGCAATACCAGCACCTATGATACTGATGCGTCGTGGGGATGCCATTCTGCCAATGTCCAGAACGCAGGAAGTTTCAACTGCTGGAAGTGGAAGACAAGATGACGATTAGACTTCGCAGTAGCTGAAGCTTAAATCCGATCCATTGAAAGCCTCGTTAATGACTGTCGGACGGTCGACTTACTGAGATCTGATGGAAGCCCTGCGTAACACGTTACACATCCAAGAAAGTACTGTACACCACCAGGTTGCTGTCTCTATGAAGTCACCACCTGACTCTCCTCACTGCTCTCAAAATCGAGAGCCGCCGGCCGACTTTGCGTCCTGCTCTTCCTCCGATGGGGCAGCGGATTGTCGGGATCAAAATCATAGCCTTCCTGCATCATCGTGACCGTCCGACTGCTATTCCCTTCACTTGCGCACTGCTCCGGATCTGTATCCTGAGCAACTTCGAAGAAGGTGCTTGTCTTTTCTGTCGCCTTGAGTGCGGCATCAACGCTTTTCAGAAAGTGCTTCTCTCCACCGCACAGCTCCACAATTCCGGAGTCTTGGAAGAGCTGCCATAGTTTTCCCTTGCGTGATGAGAGACGACAGAAGAAGACCGTCGTGCCTCGATCTATGTAGTCGCTGACTATCTCGCAAAGTACCTGTGAAGCAGCGTAGTCCATGCCGGTGACGCCATGGATGTCAAAGATGACATTCTGGTTGTGTTGGCCTCCGCGGATCTTGGGTAGTGCAGGATGTGCGTAGCTTGTTCCATGGTCCTCCAGACGCTTGAGCCTGTTCTTGAGGTTGCCCGTATTGGCGAAGGTGAGGGGTTCTGGAATTTTGACAATCAGGCAGTGAGGGACCAACTCTACGCTGTCTTCTTGGGCCAGTACCTCCGCATTGTCGAAGTCCTGGGTGCCTGGAATTCGCCCCAGGATCTGAATGCGTGGTCGTGTGCTGTGCTTCAGTAGTCGGATGAGGGAAAAGACGATGCCGACGATGATGCCACCTCTCAGCGACCAGAAGAAAGTGGTGAGGAAGACTAGCAGCATCAAGAACAATTCCACGTAGCCGCCGACTTTCCAGAAAAACTTGATATCGTGGGGTGCTTCCTCCAGTAGACTGATCGAGACCACGGTGATCATGGCGGATAGCACTCCTTTCTGTTTGAGTTGTTAGCTGGCTCTGCATATACACAAGAGGCATCGCTTACCGGGATGTAGTAGAAGTATGGCAGCAACGCAAGAGTGCAGATGAGCGTGAACAGCGATAGCAGGATGCTGCTCATCGGCGTCTTACCACCGGTGCTCGAGTTGACCTTGCTTCTCCCATAGCCACCAAAGGCTGGGATTGCCATGAAGGCGCCCCCAACCACATTTGCAACGCCAAGCGCGACCAGTTCTCGATTAGAAGAGACCGTCATCCCGCGGATTCCGTCTGCCTCCTCTACCTCTTCAACAGTGCCGTCTTTGTTCGTCTTCTGGACTTTCTCGACCTTGGCATTTCCAGATCCTAGGCTCTTCGCAGCCACGCAGCTCTCGAAAAAGCCGAGAAGTGCAACGATGAAAGCAGTTTCAAAAGCGTCGCTAACATGTTTGAAGTTCTGCTTGTCGAACGGAAAGTGTGGTTCGAAGAGCTTGACTCCCTGAGGTGGTCGAATGTCGTTGATGATGTCCAGACCCTGCCCTTCCCAGTCGAACCACCACGCGCATAGTGCAGAGAGCACAACGATGATGAAGCGATCTGGGAAGAAGACGACCCAGCCCCAGCCTCTGAGTGGTTGCAGCCGCCGCTTCAACTCCCGCAGTACCAGAATCACACCTACTGCGCCGAAGCTGACAGCGCAGGTAAGCTTGTGAGCTTCATGTCCGTAATCGAAAAGAAACATGATCGAGTCCAGCGGAGACCCATGTGCTCTCTCCGAACGTGCAGCTTGTTTGTCCAAGCCCATCTCAGGAACGAGCTGGTTGATAAAGATGACCAGACCAATCGAGCTGATGAAGCCGCGAAGGAAGGGTCGGGAGAGCACGCTGTCCAGAAACCCAAGTCGCAGAATGCCAGCGATCAGGATGACAGCTCCTGCCAATCCAGTGACCATACCACCGACTTGACCAGCCTTCATACCATCATTCTCCCCAAAGTGACCTGCCTTGATGGCTTCACTTACCACGCTTCCAACCAACAACGAACCTGCAGCTTCTGGTCCGACTATCATCTGCGGGCATGTACCGAGCAGCGCGTATATGAGCGGATTGAAGACGAAAGCATAGAGTCCGTTGATAGGCGGCATGTGCGACAAATTCGCGGCATAAGATAATGCCATTGGAATGTAGAAGCTGGCCATGGTCAGTGCAGCGAGGAAATCTCCTTGTAAGAACTTCCAGCGGTATTGCGGCAGCCAATTCGCGATTGGAAAATAGTAGTAGATGTACCTACCGCAAATCAGTATGGAGCAGAAGTTGGATTGTTGAGAGATGAGAAATTGGTTATCTGCCACATTTGCTGTACGTACATCAGTCGTTCATGTTTGATGCCTGCCCGAGATGCCAGCCAGTGTGTTGTGCTCGTCTTCTTAGGACGGCCAAGCACACCGTCTGTCACAGCATCGGGCAGATAGCCTGGTATGATGCCATCTTGATTTATACCAGTGGGCTGCCGACCACCAAGACTTGGCCTGTTGAACCAGCTTTTGCTCTGCTCGAAACTGCCGGCGTCTGTATTCGCGGTCTGCACACTCGAGAAGCTGCCATAGCCTGGCTTCCACCTCGGTCGGGGAGAAAAGGCGCCATCTATGGGGCTCTGTCTCGACTGCTTCAACAAGGCCGTGCGATCGTTCAACTCGTCCTCACTGGGCTCGTCGATCGTTCCCGGTTGCTGAGTCGCGTCTGTGTTTGCATTCGCGGGCGCATGATCCTGAGGATGTATGCCGTCGTCCTGCAAGTACTGAGATCGGCGGTCGTCCGGCGAAGGAGGCGGCATATGGGACTGCCTCAGGTTGGAAGGGTGTGACGGGCGGTGTTGATGACCGGGACGTGACTGCGGCGTGCTACCTGAAGCACTCGACGGACTCGTGGGACTTCGCGGTGATGTAGAGCCGCTGTTGGGCTGTGAAGCCATCGCGGACGACTACAGACGAGGCAGCCCCTCCCAGCGATGCTTGCTTTTGGTGAGAAAGATGAGTTACGTGAAATGCAGAAAACAATGCTACATGTATCTACGACCACCGATCCCCACGAAAATAACGTTTAGCCGGCATTGCTTTGCCTGCTTGAAGGCGAGGCCGAGGACGCGGTGAGACTGCGTGAACGGTGTGCGTTGTCCGGGCAGAAGTGTCAGCGAGAAGGTCTAACAGCGCTACCTGGTCATGATATGGACAGCGACGTTCCAATGCCTGCCCTGCGCCTGATCTGATCGGATGACATTCTGTTCGACGTGAGTGGCTGCGCCATCAAGCTTTGGAAGCGCACGCGGGCTGGACTCGGCGAAGATTGTGCTGCCTCGATTTCAAGGCACACCGGAGAAACGGTCGGCCCGGAAACCCCAATTCCATCTGTGTGCGATTGAAAGTTCCAGCTCTTCTTCTCCACCAGACGGGAGCCTTTCAAGCAAAACATCCTCGTCCAGGCACCTTCTTTCTTCACAACATCGAGCTGAGCTTGACCATCTTACTCACTAGCCATGGGTAAGTTATCGGCCTCCTCGATTATGGCTGCAGCCAGAAATGGCTGAGAGACACGCGCTTACAATCTGCTTCAGCACCAAAGATCGACCCCAACGAGGAGAAAATCATCCACCTCCGTGCCACCGGTGGTGAGGTGGGTGCTTCATCCGCGCTCGCTCCAAAGATCGGTCCTCTTGGTCTCTCGCCCAAGAAGGTCGGTGAAGATATCGCCAAGGCAACTGGCGACTGGGTATGTCCGAAGAAGAAATCAGCCATTGAACTCGAGCGCAGTACTGACACCTCCACAGAAAGGTCTCCGTGTGACCGTCCGTCTCACCATCAAGAACCGTCAAGCCGCCGTCTCCGTCGTCCCCTCCGCTTCGTCGCTCGTCATCAAGGCCCTCAAGGAGCCACCGCGTGACCGCAAGAAGGAGAAGAACATCAAGCACACCAAGTCCATCCCACTTGAAGAGATCATCACGATCGCCCGCACGATGCGCCACAAGTCCATGGCCAAGGACCTCAAGGGTACCGTCAAGGAGATGCTCGGAACTGCTTTCTCGACCGGTTGCCAGGTCGATGGTCGCTCACCAAAGGCCGTCTCTGACGACATTGAGAGCGGCGAGATCGAGATTCCAGAGGAGTAAATACACTCAATGTATTCTACACTTGGGCATTTTTGGGTTACATTCCAAGTCAGCATGGCGGCGTTGAAGGCGCATAGAGGTTGTGGTTCAATCAACCATGACCCATGATCATGAAATAGCCAGCAGAAACGGCTTACGACTGACCCAACTACTTTCCTTTCTTCTCACGGCAAGACCTTTTCCCTTCCTACCTTTGGCTCTACAGGCTCCACCCACCTTACCAACACTCTGGGCTCTACCTTTACCACCTTGGTTTGGCCCTATTTTGGCGTAAGGGAGATTGACTCCCAAGCTTTCTTCGGATCGCTCACCTCTTACTCACCGTGCTGTCTGTATTGGTTGACAGAATGGTCCATCCGACGAGGTGACAACATGACATGTACCGGCAAGTGTCTGAATTGTAATAGCCTACAAGGCCGGCCGGCACTTGGAAGTAAGTGCGCTGTTGCTCTGTCTTGAAGATGGCCACATGCCTGGGAGCGCACCCGCCTATAGTGCTCCGCCACCAGTCTGTGCCAGTTACCTAGGACTGAGCTTTGGAGAGCGTCTTGGCATTAACGTGCTTGAGCTTTCGCACCGAAGCACATTTGCCCACGGCAACGACCTTACTCGGTTGCCATGTGAGAAGGCAGAAGAAGATGTCGGAGCAGGCAACAGGTTATCACGTAGACCAGAATCACAATCTTCGTCAACGTATATGTACGACTATCTCGCTCTCTTCTCCACTTGTGCCTCGAATGCCTGATTGCGCAGCAGCTCTTTGGACTACCACAGCCGGGCACAGCCGTCGCCAGGCTTTCCAGAAGCTTCTCAAACCGATTGCAGTCAGCGGCGACTCATCGTTGCGTTGCAATGTCCTCGACGTGAAGCGCTGTGCAGCGCCATACTCTCCTCCATCGATTGCACATCTATTGCTGTCTGCTCTCCGCAACAGATACCACCGCCACGCGACAAGGGTCCTTCGCGCTTGCCACAAACGGATATAGCTCCATGTACGTCATCCTCGTGGCTCTCACACACATTCGCGTGTAACAAGTTCTTGGGCGTTTACTTCGTCCTGGGCTTCAACGTCACGATAGACAAACGCTCTGACGCAGCGTATACAGAAGACTCTATCGTCCATTGCAAGCGAGTTGGGCAACCACGAGCGTCTGCTCATTCGGCAATAAGCGCTCGTACACCGAGCGCGTGACACAAAGAGTGAGAAGTCGCAATCATCAGTCCAGCAAACCTCACACCACACGCACCTACGCACCGCGACTCCACTACGGAACCATCTATTGGCAGTACCTCGACGTAGGAGCTTACGCTCCACCAATACCCTTCTCTTCTTCACACAACCTTGCAATCACTATGGATCGAACGCAATCACCGCAACAGCCACCGCAACAGCGGGAGTTGGTCTTCTGTCACCAGTGTGAGAACGAGTGGTATCGGGATGAGCATGGAATCATCTGCCCTGAATGCCAAGGTGATTTCGTCGAGATCATCGAGGCGGACCACGACCCACGCCAGGACGATGAGATGCCGGAGTTGGAGCCCCAGTTCCCAGGCCACGACCACGAATGGTATGCACGAAACGCACCTGATCCTGACGAAGGCGATATAGATGACTTGCACTGGGAGGGGAACGCACCTGGTGGACCTCCTGGTGGCAGATTGACTGGAACGCTGACAAGGAATATTAGGCTTGGTGGTCCAGCTGGACAGCAGGGCGGACAGGCGGGCGGCGGTCTGATGGGGATGTTGGGACCCATACTACAAGGAGCACTGGGTGGCGTGTTAAATCCGGCCCAGCACCAAGGTCAAGGTCATAATCATGGTTTTGGACAAGAGCGAGGGACACCAGGCGCGGAAGGTGATGGCGGCCAACAGCCACCAGAATCACCACCTGCCGACGAACAGCGCGGCAACGGAGGTACTTTCACACGCCACGCTCACGGTCCTGGATACTCCTTCACGATCACTACTTCATCTGGCGGCAACCTGTTCCCGAGAGATGCAAACAATCCACAACCACACCAGCACCAGCCGGATAATCTTGAGCGCCTCATGGCACAGATGTTTGCAAACATCGGCGCAGGTCCACGTATGCATGGTCAGGCTCCGGGTGGTGCGTTCATGGGTATGGGCATGGCCGGCGGTCCGGCTGGAGGTGGCATGGGAGGCGGACCGATGATGTTCGGCGACATCTTCCAGCTACTTGGCATGGCTCACGGCGGAGCTCATGGCGATGCTGTGTACAGTCAAGAAGCTTTGGATCGGGTCATAACACAGCTCATGGAGCAGCACCAATCCGGCAACGCCCCAGGCCCAGCTACGGCTGAAGCCATCGAAAACCTACCCAAGAAGCAGATCTCGACCAAGGACTTGGATGAGCAAGGCGAAGCTAATTGCAGCATCTGCATGGATGCTGCGGAGATCGGAAGCACTGTCACGGAGCTACCCTGTCATCATTGGTTCCACTTCGACTGTATCAAGTCCTGGTTGACTGAGCACGACACTTGCCCACATTGTCGCCAGGGCATTATGCCCAAGGACGAGAGTGCGAGATCGGACCGCCCCAGGCAGTCGAGCCAGGCTCCTCTGCATGATATGCACTCGCCCGACTATCAGAGAGCACCCAGCGTGCCAGGCGGCTACCCTTTCCCCCGACAGAACTCGAGCGGAGCGGAAGGTAGTAGCCGTGGAAGTGGTTCCCAGGAGAACCCCTTCCGCGTCTCGGAGTCACCAGAGCGTACTCGTAGCGGCGACGCAGCAGGCGGTCTCTTCGGCAGAATGCGTCAAGCGTTCAATCCAGGCGGAAGTAACAACAATCCAAGCAATACCGACAGCGAAGGACGTGGCACACATGGAAGCAATCCAAGTTCCGGTAATTGATCATCGCCGTCACTCATACGGCGCAGCATGGCAAGGCGTTAAGGGATTTGAGAACGGTGACATAGCCGTTTGCATAACATGAAGCGTTGACTTTTTGTATCATAGATGATTTCCACGAAGCGGTCGATGATGACGAAAGGGACGAAAGACGGAGGGTCCGAGTGTACCGCAGGCTTTCGGCGGTCAGGCATGGGAAGCTGTCGAGGAGGTCTGGACACCAGGATAGATCAGGCTGTTCTCCCGGCCATTGAGTAGAGGGCTTCACGATGAATCTACATACCCTGGGATGAAGGCTCACTATACTTGTATATTCTCCATGCCCTTCACGTCCACCGGCTTTGCAGTATTTGGCCGGTGTATGCTGTATGCTCAGCTCGAGTTGTCGCAAACAGCACGCTATCGGTGGCACGTCTCCCGCCCGAAGTGTACAGCAGCTGTCATCTGCGTGCACAGTACTACCGAAAGCACACTTGTTCGACCACGAGTGCCACTGTCTGCACACAATGGCGTTGTACTGTCCTATGTCAAGGTCGCCCCGTGGTCAACAACCGCGCTTGTGCACTCCCGCACAAAACCAAGAGTCGTTGGATAGGATGACACTCACGCTGCCGTCTCTGCTCCGGACCATGGATGATCACAGTGCAGACGTGAGAAGGTGTACCTCAATGGATGCTCGAGACCCATGCTATGGTCGGATCATCCCGTATCACCCCTGTCGAAGGGCTTTCCATTCTGTCGGGCTCAATCAAAAGGCTTTCTCCTCCTGCACTTGCCTGTAACACTTTACTGACCTCGCCTACACATGCGCCTTCTCATATCGATGATGGCAAGGTCCACTGCTGTACGGATCCAGCACGACAGCATGCCACACTATGTTTCAGTGACATACACGTTCGGACACTCGATAATTCCTCCGGACGGGTCTGATAATTTGATTGCTCTGGATTCAATTGAGGAACGCCATCTTCATCTCCTCCAACCAAGCTGGGCCAGCGAACAACACATAACCGGCTAGCTACATATCACCACCAGCGAGCACGCTTCTTCGAGCACAACATGACAACTCATGGCCACGCCGCGGGGCCGCCGAGGTGCAAAAAGATAGCGGTCAATCTGATCATGCGTCCACAGGCACGCGGCAGGTCCAGCACGTTATCTCGCCTGGCACAGCGGTGCTCTGAATACTCTTTGGATGTAGAAGTGAAGACCGGTCGTGGATGCTTATTGGCGACGCCGACTGTGATGCTACTGAGACAAGCCTTCTGCACGGCTCGTGTGGCATCTCGTGTGCACGTTTGTTTGCTATCGTGGTTGTCGATCAGGCACGTACATCCTGGATACGCTGTGGACTGAATGGGACGCTAGATATTGAGATGGGTTGTGTATAAGAAGGTGGGAAGAACAATGTTGGCCTGTTGGATGTTCCTCTGCTTTGCTTTGCATTCACTTCACCATACTTTCACTTTGACTTCGGCTAGTGTGACAGCAATAGTGCTGGCCTTGCTTGCTGCTGCCGACAACTTTCACTTTAAGCATTCGAAGGATTATAAAACACCATCTCACAACGATCTCGAAGCCTCACCAACAGACAACACACCAATCACCTTTGACCACAACAACGCCACCGAGCTGCACTCACACCTTGCGCTGACGCATCATTGACTGATACCAGTAAAACCATCACGATGAAGCTCCTTGCCTTTCTCGCCACTGCTAGTCTGGCCGCAGCAGCAGAACTTACTCGTTGCGGCACAGTTGATCCAGACGACAACGTGAAGATGCAGCTCAATGAAGCATACTTCAGCCGCCCGTCGACCATTGGCAATAGCAAGTTCGCCATCAAAAACGTCTCCAGAGAAATCGACACTTACGTTCACGTTGTGACTTCCAAGGCCAAACGCAACAAGTACACCAAGGACATGGTCCAGGAGCAGGTAAATGGACGAACCTCATCCCTCCTGCGCAAGCACTGACAGTACTTATTAGATGGAGGTCATGAGCTCCGCCTACAAACCCTTCGGCGTCACTTTCAACACAGTCTCCATCAACTTCACCGTCAATGAGGACTGGGCCGCCGCCGACATGAACAGCACAGACGAATACAAAATGAAATCCACCCTCCGCCAAGGTTCCTACTCCGACCTGAATCTGTACTTCACCTCCGGTCTTCCTGGAGGTCTCTTGGGATTCTGCTACTTCCCTCTTACTGAACCAACCACCGAGGACCTCATCCTCGACGGCTGCATCTGCCTCGCCGACAGCCTTCCAAACGGCACCGCCACTCACTACGATCTTGGCTACACCGCCGTCCACGAGGTAGGCCACTGGTTCGGTCTTTTCCACGTCTTCCAAGGGTCGTCGTGCTCAGGCAGCGGCGATTACGTGCATGACACGCCACTGCAGCTGATCCCTACCAACGGATGCCCGAAGGCACAGGATACTTGTCCCGGCAAGGCGGGAAATGACTCGATCCATAATTACATGGACTACAGCTACGACAAGTGTATGACAGAGTTCTCGGCGGGACAGGTTGAGAGGGCTACTGCTATTTATGATCAGCAGAGGGCTGGTAAATAGCTATGGAAAGGCGAGACACTCGAGTGGGTATGGCATCTTGAACGGAGTTGGGATCGTATAGGTTGCGTGGGATTATCTTGGCTTGTTTGTTATGGGCTGAGACCAAGAGGAGATTGCGGCTCTTGACTGTTCTTTTCAGGCTTCCTTTACAGAGGACTATTCTTCTTGGGTGGGAAATGAATCGGGCGGCTGGTTGCACACTCTATAAGCAAGACAGATACCACGGATGATATGATACGACAGTAGCATTAGCGAGACAGCATATGAAGAATGGAATCACTACTCATCCAACTTTCTGTGTTCAATTCCGGGACTACGACCTGAGCTGCTTCATGGGTATCTCGTGGTTCCATCAGAGCAAAGCATAGCTGTTGATCCGACAAACTTGGAAGGTGCCGTGTACCCTCGCCTCTGGCCTCTATAGCCCTCATCTTTGTCATGATCTCCTGTCACCAGGCTTTCACCCTAGCCTCGATCACTTGAAGAGATCCTTGAGCTCCTCCATTCGCATCTTGACCTCTTCAGCCTTGCTCCGCTTCCGCTCCATCGAGAGCTTCGCCAAATCTTCCTTCTTCTTCTGCATTGTGAGGATGCCTTCCTCCACAGACCCCTTCATGATATAGTGTTTGATCACAACATCTCTCTTCTGGCCGATGCGATGGATGCGATCCACGGCCTGGTGTTCGACACCTGGGTTGAATTGCGGCTCCATAACGTAGGCCTTGTTGGCGGCAGTAAAATTGAGGCCTTGTCCGCCAGCCTTGATTGAGACAAGCATGACTCGGACGTGCTCGACAGTGTTGAAGATGGTGAGTGATTCAGAACGCTGCTTGACTGACATCTTGCCGTCGATACGCACGAAGCCGATGTTGTTCTGCACGAGTGCGAACTCGATGAGGTCGAGGTACTGAGTCCAGCCACTGAAGACGACTGAGCGGACAGGTGGCTCTCCCTTTGGCAGTTGCGAGGTCTCAATCTCGGACTGCCTCAGGTCTTCGAGCAGCGCCTTGACCTTGGTGTGAGGTCCGCTGTACGTGTTCTCGTCCCACTTCGCAATTCCGGCTCGACCTGGAGCATCCTTGCGCTCATCGCTGAATCGTGCCAGGATCGAGCGACGCAGGGGGAAGAAGCCATACTGAACATAGTTGGTGCAGTGTGGACAAACGTGATGCTGGTCGACCGACATGTTTTCCTGCACTTCCTTCTGGTGCTTGCTTGTGCACTTCGTGCAGATGAAGTGGTAGCACGCCGTGAGGTGACCGAACAGATTGGGCTTGCCGTCGAAGGTATCCGCGCTTCCGACATTCGAATCTGCGTCGTCGTCACTAGAGTCATCGAGTTCATCCTGAGCCTGCCCATCAAGGGGAAGCAGGTGATCCGCACATGACTGGCAAACTGCCATTGTGCCATCGTGTAACATCTTGAAGTACTCGTAAGCTTGCTTCTCTGTGACGAAGTCGGTCTCGGACTCAAAATCGGGCTCGTCGCCGATGTCAAGCACGATGGCGTTGTCGGGATCGTCGCCGTCGATATCCTTCATGTCATCTTCAGTAAGCATCTCACGCCCGTGGGCGCAGATAGCACGTAGACGACCGAGTGACTTGAGAATGTGTGCGTAGGACTTGCCCTGCAACTTGTTGCCGCCACCGCTAAGTGTGTGGAACTGCGTGCGAGTCTTTGCAGCAAACTTGCGGTAAAGCAGAGCTTCGGCCTTAGAGAATTCGAAGCGTTCACGCACTTGTGCACGCTCGGGCAGACCGACGGTGTTCTTGAGTCGACGAAGCGTAATGCTGCCTGAAAGCAATTGCAGCTTGTTGATGACCTCGACGTCGCCGTTCTTGAAAGGTGCCATAATGTATTGGTGCCATGTTGTCAAGTTGTCGAATGGCTTAAGACGCAGGAACTTGATGAGAGCACCCAGATCGTTAAGCGTGTTCTGCACTGGCGTACCGGTGACTGCCCAGCGCCGCTCAGCCTCGAGCTCACAACATCCCTTGAAGATCTTGGTCGCTGAGTTGCGGATGGAATGCGCTTCGTCGAGAACGATGCGGAACCATTTCATGGATCGCAGAGCAGTATACTTCGTGCTGGCGCCGCCGCTGTTGCTGAACTCGGATGCGGCAGTGTTATAAGTCGTGAGCACAATATCGTACTTTGCAAGCTGTTCGGTATCCTGCATCCTGGAATCGCCGTGATAGGTGTAGTGTCGCATCTTTCCATCGACGGTATGCTGTCTCATCTGTTCTTGCCAGTTGGACAGCACTGACTTCGGGCAGATGATGAGCGTTCCCTTGCTGTTGCATTCGAGGTACTCCGAATCAGGAGGATCCTCGCGCCGAAAGCGTCTCGCGGCCTCGCGTGTCTCTGCAATTAATGCAAGTATGCTCAGAGTCTTACCAAGGCCCATGACATCGGCAAGGATGCCTCCTTGGATTGGTTCAGGCTGCTCGAACACTTCGGTATCAGTGATGATGTGGTACCACGAGGGCCTGCCGTTATCCTTGCTTCGATATTTCCATAGCGAATGGCTTGGACTGTCGTCAGTGTAGCCATCGCGCTCGCGATCCATCATGAAGTGCAGCGCTTGCTTCTGATGCGCCATCAGCGGACTCTTGATAATGGTGCCATCCACTTCCATCTCAGGCAGATCTTCAGCTTTCGCCAGGCCATCGAACATGCTGCTCGCCTCCCGGCGCATTTCCTCAATAGTACGCCCTACGGCCTGAATCGAGGGCTGCGGCCTAGGTCCAAGAATCGTACCAGGCTGCTTTGAGAAGGAGACAGGCTTCTTGTCGTGTGGGTTGACGATTGGCTTTCCGACGTTGGTTACAGGCGAACTCAGGTACAGTTGCTTCTGCGAGAGGAATTGGCCAATGCGATCTGACATCCGACGACGGCCGAACAGTGTGACATCCACCTTGATGTTCTGCGATACCCTTTTCCCACAGTAATCACCTTGCCTCTTCGGCCGCGCTGGCAGGAACATCTTCATTCTGATATTGTTTATCTTCGAGCCGTCCGCGAGCGGACACAATGCCGACGCTACCCTAGGATCCAGGTGAGCAAATTTCGCCGCGGTACGGTCTATCAACTCCATGACGGTATTTGACGCTGGTTTCCGGACGAACTGAATTCCCATGGCTGGCCAATGGTCTTTGCCTACAGCCTTCGCAGCACCACCTGCCGACGTGTACGGGATCATATACACGTTGCAGCTGACATGAAGGATACCAAGACAGACTTCATCGTCGCCAGAGTCCTTGATGAATTGAACTTCATCGTCGTTGCTCTGAGGCGGCTGCAGATCATCATCATTGGTCAGATCAATGGTGTCACCAGCATCATTAGCGAATTGCTTTCGTTCTTCTTTGAGGTGGCTGGACAGCATGCCTCCGCTGCCACTGTGCACCGATTGACCCTTGGCTTTCTTGCGTTGATCATCTGTAATACCTTCAATGACCTGAGCTTTGCGCTTCCGCGCTGGTGCGTCGTCTCGCTCGTGGGTATTGTGGAGGTTCTCGATCATGCTGCTGATGCCGAAGTTGATGTCGTCGCTTTCATCTTTGGCGGTGGTCGAGGCATTGCTGTCCGGTTGAGTGGCGCCGCGACTTCCGCCATCACTGCTGCCTGCTACTTTTGGATTGAGAAGCGTTTTCGGATCGTAGGTCATGGGTTGTGGGGGCGCATTGTTTGGCGTCGATGCCGCTGGCATCCGGATTAGAGAGGTCTCAGTATCAAGTGGCGGAATCGACGTGTCGACGTGGTTGGTGTAGTTCAGCGTGAGTGGATCCATTCTGGAGACGGCTGTGACGCATATGGGCAGCGGATGGTATGCCTCAATGTACACAATGGACGGTTGAGATGCTGAGGGACAATGCGTGATGTGAGGGTGTGGTGGAAAGTAGTTGCAAGTGGTGGTGGTGGTCGGTGTGTGTGTGTGTGTGTGTGTATTCGTGATTGAAGAAGAGCTCTGTGTTGCGGTCGAAGTTCGACTTTTATAGCTGGGGGAGTCCACTTGCCAGCGATGTGCGCATGTGATGCGGAGGATGATTGAAGCTCAAGTGAAGCGAATGAAAACGAAAGCGGAACGCACCATTATTCTGTGTCCTTCTATTGGCCATTGCCTTCCCTTTTGCGAAAGCCTTTGGATTCAACAGCTGGGCAGGATTCATCGCTTGTCGTGTATCGATGTTGAAGCCTGCCTTGAGATGATCAGGTCGATGTAATGGCGTGTGGCGAGATGGCTTGAAGCCTCAGCAGGTCGAGTCTGGATGAAAAGAAGACAGTCTCCAGGGTGGTCGCATTGAATCACTTCCCCTGCAACTCCCAAACGCCAAAGCAGTATGAAACTGAAATTCGTACCTCCTAGATGGACTCGAAGACGGAAGAAGTGGAAGTCATCACGAACGCATACATGTAGCGTGGCGTGGCGTTGGGTGCAGCCACTAGCGCGATCTGGCGAAAGCATACATAGACTATTATAGTACATGTATCCCGGGGGGTTCAAGCCTTCAAGGTTCTCTTTGGACAAATCTTCTTTTCTGATCATAGCAACATCAAGGTCGGTATGAGTGTACGGATTGCCCAGCAGGACCGCTGTACCTGGCGACGATGATCACTTCGAATGCCCTTGCTGTGTATCTACAGCATCGCAAAAGCCGCTTGATCACGCCCACGCGTCTTCTCTCAACTCAAAGACACCACTACTGTACTTACATGTATGCAGGAGCGACAGCATCATCATTTCATGACTGCTCGACAACGACACAAGATAAGTAGAAAGCAGCTACATACTGCGATGCAATGCAATACGGAACGGGATGATGACATCTTCCTCGTGGCCGATCACGACACACCATCAAGGTACTGATAAAGATCGAGCTTATCATATAAGACGAACTTGCTTCATTCTCGACTACATCTTCTGCTTCTTCGCCGGAAGTCCTTCACGCAACCTCCTTCTGCGCTGCACAGCTCCATGGCGTACACCATTCTGGCGCGTTCTTACGATAAATCTCAAGCCCCGGCTTATGCTTAGCGACCTCGGCCTCGTCGTCAACAGTACCAGCCTTCAGGATATATATGCCGGGCATCGAATCAGTATCGGCCACGATGATAGTTCCACACTTTCCGCAGTTGCGGTAGTGGACGGTATTGCCGGAATCCGCGAGTCGATTGTACTTGAAGTCTGTTCCAGAGAGCTTCTTGAACTGTAACAAGGTCAGAATCCGTCAAGAGCAAGGGGACATATCTGCATACATTGTCCTGCGGGATCATGAAGTTGAAGCTACCGTTGGTTCCAGCGGTCTTCCTGCATGGAATGCAATGGCAGACTGCCACTGCTGCTGGATCGCCGGTGTACTCGTACGTCCACTCGCCGCACACACAGCTTCCCTTCGCAGGCATGATTCAAGAGTCGATATGGGCACTGGACACAATTGGTAAGTCTCACCATGACTACTTGTAAGAGGAGGTTGGAGAAGGGCATTGAGCTTGCGGCAGGCATTAAGGATGCTTGTCGAACGCCGCGACTCGCTCTGTCTGCCAACGATCAAGCTTACTCACATACCTTATCTCGGTTCTAAGAACGTTTTCGAATGTCCTCGGCTGATCAGTTGCTGTCACGCCCACTTTCTACGAAGACTTACTGTCGACTCTTATACTACATGTACTCCCGACCCCACCATGACCTCACTTTCCATCCGGTACAAGGGACATAGGACAGTTTGACTAGTACCCGCGGCCGCGATCGACCGCAACAAGCAACTTCGCTGTGTAGACGAGAAAGACTAGGACAGGTAGTTCGTAGAAGATTATGTTGGTGTCGAGATGTCATGCTACACAGCATTGAATAAGCAGCACAGGTGGGCTCAGCCATGGCAGCAGAGTTTCCAGCGGCCACGAGCTATAGATAACATTACGTGGCAACGAGCCATGGTCAGACAGCTTCAAGGCCTCTTCAAGAGCTGACAGCCCATGGAGGTCGCCTCTGTCACTGTCACTTAGCTATCAGCTTGCATGAGTTGAGTCCATAATGCCGTACTCTTTCATGCTACTTGGTGCATTGTTTCATAACACTAGCGTGCATGATGAGCCGAGATAGAACTAAGATTTCCCCACATGTCCGGCGGGTGTGGCGATGCTACAAGTCGTAAGCACAGGCGACAGGCGACAGGCTACAGCTTGTTGGATGTGCTTGCTTCGCCCTCGTGCACGGTGCCACACTGCTGCACCTGTTGGCTTCCAAGGTTGTCCTTGAAGTGCCTGCTTCGAGTACCTATCACCGCGGAGAATCTGCCCCAAGTATTGTTATCTCAGACACTCGGTCCTGATCGCACAAGATGCCGGCAGCTGTCGTCAAAGGTACGAGCCATCATGATCCCCGAACTCACACACGCGGTATATCGCCAGGCTACTGCACGCACGAGACCACCTTGTCGTATCCAGATCTTCTAGCCTCACGAGCATGACCACATATGCACCATAACTGACCATGCGACCAACCAGGCATCATCCTCTCCATTTCCCTCATCGCCGCCCTCGGCATCGCTGTACTCGAGAATCCGCAGGTGCAAGAATGGCTTGAAGAGCAGCGACGTAAAGTTGCCGAGTTGTTGCGACAGATTGGTCAAGAGCTTGATCCCGAAAGCAGGAGAGCTGCCGAGGCTTTCGCCTTCGAAGGTCGGACAATCATCAACGATGAGGGTCTTCAGCGTGAGGCTTCAGGCAGCCAGGAAGCAGCAGCCTTAGCCACGGGCAGGAGTCTGTCCAACCCTAGCACAATACGCCGCATTCCAATATCAGGACGGGTGGATTCAACTGAGGCAGAAGAGCGACGACGAAAGGGCAGGGAGTATCTTGCTAGGCGCAACCAGCAGATGTATGAGCTCCAGCAACGACGGAATGCTGCCAAGGCTGCCGGGACAGAGACTCCACCATCGCCGACGTTCGACACCCTCGTGGACGATGAAGGCAAGTTGAAGACTGCTACAGGAGAGGAGGAGAGAGAACTATTCTCGCCACCTATGACCCAACTGCAACCACATCCGATCAGGGAGGAGATGCGTGAGACCGATCGTAGCCTTACTGAACCACTTCTCGCTGGCGAGTCCAGCTCGACTGGTGCTAGTGGATGGAATGCGGGATCATGCTTTGCGAATCCTTTTGGTGACGAGTACGCCCTTGAGGGGAGTATCACGCCGAAGCCACCAGTCCCTCCGAAGATCGAGCTTGATCGAGTATCAAGTCCTCCCATCTCTGTCCCCGAGCATGCAGCTACGCCTCCGATTTCTGTACCTGGGGCATACGAAGCACTGCCAACAGAGGACTCTCAGCAGATCGATCATTCGAGATTGAGCTACGAAGAGCAGCTCGCCATCGCACTTTCACTCTCCGAGCAGGAAAGCACCACAAACTCTGCTACCGTCGGGCAGAGTGAGCCGGACAACGATGATGATGCACTACTCGCGGCGATAGCAGCCAGCTTGAAAGATATGGACGACCAGCAAGCCGCACACGCCATTGCTCACGCGGAGCCCTCGACACCACAGGACATCCCCGTGACTGCTGAACCACTGGTAGATCTAACACCCTCGACACCACCGACTCGCCCACGGAATAGTATGTGGGAAGGGATGTTCGATCCACAACTGTCGCCTTCTCGTGAACCACTGACCCTCCCACCCTCTTCCGTGGCTAGATCGGAGGCTTCGGACGATCTCTACAGCGCTACTCCAGAACTTACTCGCGCAAGGCTAGCACACTTCGACGCACAGCAAATGCCGGCAGCGCTATCGACAACTTCGAGCTTACCTTTTGACCCTGTCCGCGACGCCGCAACATCTTCTTCGCAGCCAGTCCGAGACCTCATGGACGCCAGTTTCTACTCCGCGGCCGATGTCGTGTCACGACCTGAGAGTGCGCGAAGCCAAACTCTCGATCGTGAGACACCGCACCTCATTGACGTGGATGAAGAGGTGCCACGCGAAGGGGCACGAACTCCCACATCGCGGGCTCACTCATCTTGGGGCTTCCAGACTGATTCTGACACTGACACTTTCGCATCGATATCTGGACCAGCTTCTCGAGCACAATCGCTGCCCAGGAGTGAGACATCCACGATTGAGGTCATTGATGTCGCAGAGGACAGTGATGTCGATATGTTGTCGGAGGAGGGTGATGGCGTTGCCACACCCGACAGCTGGTCAGAAGTTGGATCGAGGGATGCAGAGAGTGATACTGAGGAGGACACGAGGCAACATCCCAGCGTGAGCATCTAAGATCATCTCCCCTTTTGTTGTAGGAATCCTCCCTTTTGCCTCGAATGAGTTTATGAATTCCTGTGCCTTGAGCCAATACTTTCCGCTTCCCAGAAACGGCAACATGACTTGTTGCGTATGTCGTCAAGCATGTGAGCCTCAGGAGAATCCGATAGAGTCTAATCAGCTTACTCGACTGTCGATATCTATGAAAAGATGGCATAACCTTGCAGCGTGAGATGAGATTATGAGGTTGAAATGAGCATTATAGGGTGTAAGGATATAATAGGTATTGGCCGAGGAGATTGCGATAACTAATTTAGGGCAATAACTTGCTATATATAAGAGCTAATAAGGCACTATTTTTAAATAACATAGTTTTTTATACCTTATAAACTAATACCCTATACTTTCTAATCGAGATCCCTAGTTGTTACGAGACAGCCCTTTCACTCACTTCACGTACTGCCCCGTAACACATCGACGTCATCGGCCGCAACTCCGCGCGCTAGCACCCTTCCGATTCCTTTATTTCTTCGCCTTCCCTTAGACCTCTTAGATAGCTCGCGTAACTATATATGTCTTTACCCGACTATACTATAGCCCCCTCGCCCGTAATAGTTAGTTACGCCTTTAAAAGTAGAGAGCTAAACTCTACGTAAGCACGACACCGACACCGAGCGACCAAGTCGTAAGTACGACGCGACCGAGTCGCGAACTACTACGCTAGTATAGCCGATAACGAACGCTCTCGCCTATCCTCGAGGACTAGTAACCGGACTAGTATACGCCCTAGATCAGAACCACGCCTAATAGCTAAGCAGCTAAAGAACCCTAACGACCCGAGAACCTAGACATAGACTTCCTAGATACCGACTTTATAACCCGTAGAGACTTAAGAGACTCTACGCGGTAATACCTAGAAACCCTTTCCTCCGTCTCTTCTACGTACCCCTCTCCCTCCCGTAAAACCCGAGTCTTTAATACGATAGGGTAAACAGCCGGCGAGTCGGTAGGAAGACACTAACCTGTCTAGATATAAAGACGATAGTAAGGGCATCGACTTTAGCCAGTTTATTAACCTAGTAGAACCTCCTCGAATCGACGATATCGACCGTAACGCTAGCGATTTCGAGTACGACCCCGATAACTATCGAATAGTAGACGCGATAGCCTTCTAGCGCGCCGTTAACCTACGACCTAACGCTATCTATCTTAAGGTCAAATCGATAGTTAATAACTACGCTTAACTAAAACTAGTCTACCGACGTTATCGAGATTAATACGGGTCTAGGCTACTCTCGGTAGGTAAAAGGGTATCGTAGCTAAGTAATCGAATAAGTTCTACGGAGAAGAGAAGTTCTAGCTAAGGCGCGTATCGAAGATAAGCGCGACGTTCGTCGAGCCGAGGCGTTACGTCATGTTTACGAAGTCACGTGACCCGAAGGCCGTAGGCCGTAGGGCTATACCGTGACACCACCCCCCTTCTTAAATCGCCTTAAGCGCCTACGAGGCGGTATCTATCAATTCAAAATAAGCAACGCTCTATAGAGTATATCTATCTAACTCTATAATCTAAAACTCCGTTATATATAAAGATACGACTATAGACGAGCCTAAGCTACAAGCAAAGCGACGTTACTAGCGGTAGCGAGTCCTAGGCGTAGATTGTAGAAACGAAGTGACTGTTTATTATGCCTTAGTACGCCTTAGGTTGTATCGTGACTAGTACTTAGCGTCGGCGGTACCGGTCGCGTCGTTATTAGTATCGCTAGTACTATCCGCCGAGTCTATTAGCTCGGTTATATTAGGCTCTAGTACTTACTATCCGCGTAGAGGTCCTAGAGCGCGAGGGTTCTTATAATAGTAGTCTACTACAAGTTCGTCTATAGTGCCTTTTAAGTTAATATAAGGTTCTTTAGTATATAACCTATCTACCTATTTAATAGTATAGCTAATACTCTTCTTTACTTTTCTAGTCTAGCGACTGTCTACTACTACTACGGCATCGTGCTATTCCTTAACTTCGCTATCGACTTCGGTGAGCGTAGGTTCGTACGTCTATAAAGGGAACGGGTCTTCGGCGGATAGTCGTAGTAGGTTGGTATAGAACACGTAGTATATTCTTATACTCGTAGGTAGGTCGAGTTCGTAGATATCGGTCGCTACTTTCTTTATGATCGTAAAGGGGCCTACGTTCTTATAATTAAGCTTCTTCGCTAGTCGTTTAGTACGAATATTACGTAAATTGAGCTAAACCTTATCTCCTACCTTATATAACCGCGTAGGTCTCCGGCTATATTTCTAATAGTCGGCTTTAAGCTATACTTATATATACTTAAGCTAGTTGATACAATATATATATACACGGCTTCTCGATAAAGAGGCTTACGGCATCTATATAGGGAGCAACATTCGACAAGGTAAGAGTAATATATAAGGCGATCGTTAGACTAGCTATATTATACGGGGTATAGATTTAGGGAATAGGAGGCGTAGGCAAGCCGATCCTAAAACGGATAGAGCAACCCCTAAATAGGACATAGGTAGGTAACCTACGTAGGGTACTAGGCGTATATAAGATAACGTTAATAAGTACGGTAGAAATAGAGATAGGAACACTACTAATCGGCTAGTATATCCGGGGAATAAGAATTTAATGCGCGGTAAAGACGACAGATTACCTAGTATAAACTACGATCTAGGAGGCAAAGAATAAGATAGAAAGCCGCTACCGGAGAGGGGCCGGACATAGGACAAGCTAAAAAGAGGATGACCTTACTACCTTTACGGCCGTATAGACAAGTACCGAATGGCTAGCACGAAAGGAGGAGGAGCGTAGGACTCGCTAGGCCGGCAGGAGCAAGGCTAAGACCTAAAGCCTAGCGGAATAGATAGCGAGCTACCTATAGGAGCAGGACTAGAAAAGGAAGCCCCCTAAGACAACAGGCCCGATAGCGCTCCGAGCCTTCTAGAGACACAATTACTAGCTATATAGGGACCTGATAAGGGCCGAAGCAAGCATAGCGATCTAAATCAGGTCCGAACATATTAGATTAAGGGCCTACCTGTTTAGGAGACGCGTACTAGACATCTATAGCCTAGCCTACTAGTGTGGCTACCTATCGTAAAACCTAGAACATATACTACTAAGATGCCCGTAGTAGGCGAGAGGTAGGGGAAATTAGAGGCACTAAGCGGGAAGGAGAGACTACAAGTCAATCATTAGGGACAAAGGTAACATTCGCCGAATCTCTCGGTAGATACTATAGTAGGGATACCTCTAGTAGTTTAGCCTCGCTAGCAAGACGGAGGAGTAGATAGACAAGAGGCGGAAGCGAGGGGGGTTGTAGATAGGGTAGTTATTAGGGCAGGCCTATAACACTAGCGTACCCCTAACAAGGGAAATTTAAGACGACAACGAGGAGGAAAAGACAGGCGGGAAGGAGGAGGGGTTTTTACTAATACGGTTTCCCCTCTATATATACAAAAACAAGATAGTATAGCTATATAGGCTAAAGGGCACTACAACAGCTTAATGAAATATCAACTATCTATCTATATACACGGCTTATATAAGTTACGAAAGCGTCTACATCTTACTAGCTAATTTTCTACGTAGCTAGTAGTACGTTCGTACGGGTAGGTCTACTAAGAACTTCTATTCTTAGGTTTCTTCCTAAGGTTACGAAGAACGGTAATACGCCGGTAGTGCTTTTTATATTGTTTAAAGCAAACTCCGCTATTAGTAGCTAGTCGTACTAGTTATCTTAGGCGTAATTAATGTATATACATAGGTACTACTCTATAACTTAGTTTGTACGTTCGGACTAACTATCGGTCTAAGGGTACTATACCGTCGACATCTTATACTTAATGCCTAGGCGTTCGTAAAGCGTCTTCTAGAAGCGACTCACCTACTACGAGCCGTAGTCTAAGTAGATAGAGCGGAACAGGCCTTAATCCTTAATAACGTAGCGGATAATTATATCTATAGCTATCTTGGGCTCTATGTCGACGACTAGTATAAGGTACTTACGCTTTATAAGACGATATATCAAGGTAAGGATGTTGTTATACTTAACGCCCTCCGGGCTATAGCTGTCTAGAAGTGCTATAATATAGTCTAGGGCCACTTCCTCGAATATACCGTTAGGTTCTAGGATTTACTTAAGGTTACCCTAGTACGTATTATAGAAAGCCTTAGTTCTAGTGTATATATAACAGTTCTTTATATATCGTACGATATTAGCCTATATGCTAGGCTAATAGTACGTACGAGTTATTAGCTTGTATATCTTCTCGCGCCCCGGGTAGCCGGCTATAGGGGCATTATAATAAGCGGCTATAAGTTCTTCGCGGATGTTACTACTATTAGGTACGTAGAGGCGGCCTTGAATATAAATTAGGTCGTGCTCTAGTTCGTACTCGCTAAGATTGATATACGTATTCAATTTCTACGGTAGCCGACTATCGCTAGCTTATAGGCCTTTCTTAATTACTACTACGAGCTCGTCCTAATCGTAGGCGTTCTAGATCTCTTCCTTAATAGACGCCTCGTTCGCGTTAAGCATAGTAAGCGCGAGCTAATATTAGTCGCGAGCGTTCGTATACGTGATTATTACTAATACTCTAAGAGACTCCTATACTTTAGGGGCGAGGTTACGTTCCTTTAAGACCGTTTATTATCTATTCTTGATAACGTCTATTACGTCTATATCCTAAGTACGGCGTATTAGGGTATTAGGCTTACCGCCTAGCTTACCTAGTCGGTATTCGATCTAGAAATCGAACCCGGACAAGAATTTACTCTATCGTACTTATCGGCGATTTAGCTACTTAGTAGTTATAAAGTATTATAGACCGCGGTGATTAGATAATACCCTAGTCTTGCTACCTATTAGCTCTAGCCGCTATTCCTTAAAAGCTCGAACGATAGCTATAAGATCCTTATCGTAGATCTTATAGTTATACTTAGCTAGATCTATCTTCTATAAATAGTATGTAACTAGGTAAAGCTGTCCGTCTTCTCCGATCTATAAAAGAACGCTACTAGTATATCTATTAGAGGCGTCGTATTCGATAACGTAAGGCTTACTTAGGTCAAAGTACTATAGTACTAGTTACTTCGTAAACTCCACCTTAAGCCTATTAAAAGCTTACTAGTACTCTAGTATCTAGTTCTAAGTATATTTCGTAGGTCGCTTTGACTTGTTCTTACTACCGGACCCCCTTCGTAAGAGTAGTTATAGGTAGTACGATGTTCGAGAAGCCTTCTACGAACCTTCGATAGAAGTTCGTAAGGCCGAGGAAGGAAAGGACGTCCTTTACGCTTCTAGGTGTCTCCTATTCGAGGATCGTCTTAATCTTCTTTAGGTCTATCTTAATACCTTCGGCAGTAATAATTAGACTAAGGTACTTGACTTCCTTCTAGAAAAACTTGCTCTTTGCGATATCTAATAGTAGTTTAGTATCGATAAAGTAGTCTAGCACCTTAAGTATATGTTCTATATACTCCTCTCTTATACTACTAAAGACGATCGTATTATTAAGGTATACGGTAACGAAGTCGTTAAGGTAAGGCCTTAGGGCTTAGTTAATATAGGCCTAGAAGACGCTAGGAGCGTTATATAATCCGAAGGGTACTACTAGGTACTTAGGTCCTATACCGTGAGGTGAATATAGTCTTCTATTCGTCGCCTACTCGGATACGTAGTTTATTAAAGGTAGTAACAACATCGAGTACGGTAAAGTATTAGTACCCGCTTATTCGCTATAGTGTCTCTCGAACCTACGGGATAGGGTATCGGTTCTTAATCGTAATAGCGTTGACTACTCTATAGTCTACGTAGACGCGTAGTCTACTACCTAGCTTTCTAATAATAATAACTAGCGATATAATACGTAACGTACTTTCTCTAATTTTACCTTTTGCCTTCAAGTCGTCGATATACTTCTTTACGACTTCGAGCTCCTATAGGCTTATTAGATATAGTCGAGCAAAAGACAGCTTAGCACCTAGGTCAAAGTCGATAGCGAGGTCGTCTCCTTTACGATAAGGAGGTAAGGTATCGTCTCCTATACGTAGAACGAAGGCCTTACGTCGCAACTTAAATTTACGCGGAAGCGATATATCTAGGTCTACTTCGTCTTTACCTTTTATATATCATTAGAAGTCGGACGCTGCTATAGCGCTGAGCTATATACTAACTTCTTCTATAGCCCCCTCCTTAGTTATAGGTAGCGCGTCGTTATTCTACTCCTAAATTAGGTAGCCTTCTTCTAGTTATTAGCCCTCTTTAAGCTAATCTTCTAGACATTCTACGGCCTCCGTAGTACTTATAGACGAGATGTTAATGCCTATAATTGCCGCTACGTCTATCTGATCGGCACGCTATTACTACCGAGCTTGTTTTTCTAGTTAATAGCGTACCGTCGTTAGTATTCTTTCGTAATAGTCTCCGTAGTAAGACGTAAATATAACGGTGTTCGTCTAGTTCCCGAAGTCTAGTAGGTGCTTCTATACCTACGGTATACTAAGAATCAAGTTATACTTAATACCGGTAATAAAGCAGTTCAATTCTTCGACGTGACCGTTTAGGTCTAGAGTCGCTTTTACGTACTCCGTAGCTTTGTTCTTCTTAGACGGGTCTACTATACCGATTCTAAATAGAGTAGGTAGCTTTGTCCGATCATAATCCTTTATAAACTTTGTACTATAAAAGATCGACTATACGCCTAGATCTACTAGGCATCTAGTAGGCTTGCCTTTAACGGTACCGTATATAATAAGACGAATACTACGTAGCGGGATGTCGACTTTAATTACTCCGACCTTTATAGTCTCGATATCTATAACCTTAGGTATGTCTACCTCCGAAGTCTACCGCTATAGTAGGTTGACCTTTTTGTTTTGTTACTAGGGTATCGGCGTAGGTTCTAATATCCTTAGTAGGCCTTTACCTAACGGATATATGCTCGGTTCTTCTAACGTAAGGTGCTCGTAGATATTCTAAGGAGGATCCTTACTAGGCGTAATGTTAGCTATAGTAATAATAGCTACACTCTAAACTATATAACTAGCTTAGCTTACCTAAACACATCTTTCTAAGGTAACTATATTAGCTAACTAGCTAGGAGCTCTCTATATCTAGATATATAAGCCCTCTCCCTTACTAGTAGTACCCTCCTATTGATATTATACTTTAATACCCCCTCCTTACTAATACTAACCTTCCTATTAAGCTGTAAACACTTTAATACCTACTATTATATCTACTAATATTCCTATTAGCGCTTCTATTAGCTATTATAGCCGTATTACTACTATTCCGGCCTAGTAAGCTATTCTTTAATAGTAATCTTAGTAGTACCTTTAGGGGTAAGTCTAGAGGAGGTAGAGGAGGCGGCCTACTAAAGCGGCTAAATAATAATAGTAATACTAGATTAAAGTCTAGTAAGAAGTCTAGGCGTAAGGTAGAGATTAAGATTATAAAGGTAAGTATAATACTAATAATAATATAATACGACTTCTACTAATCTTCTAAAGGCTATAATTATAAAGGGCTTTAAGTAGGGCTACTCTATTACTATTATATAGGGTAATAAGGTAGAGCGCCTAGATAGCGATAGGTACCGGGGTACTCGTATTAGTAAGAGTAGCGGTACTATCTAGGTTTCAATAAAGATATTTAACCGTATTATATAGTATCTCTACGCTATTATAAATATAGATAGGGACTTCCGCTATAGTAAGAAGACTAGTAGTATAGCTCGTATACTAGGTAAGATTATTGAGAAGTTCTACTATAAAGAGCCTACTAGTACTTACTTTATCCCTACCCGCGAGATTAAGGACTACCTACGTAATAAGGTTATTTAGGATAATTAGTAGTCCTTTAATCTATTCTCTAGTAAGAACTATATCTCTAGTATGGTCGACGACGAGAATCACCTGTACGTGGTGTCGGCTACGAACCTCTCGTCTAGCTACGAGAGAGCCAAGTATTCTCACGCTGGAGCGTCGTGGGCGCGACGGGCGCGTAGCGTAGGCGAAGCCGCGGCGAACAGAGGACTACCAGCAAAACGGGTATAAAAACCATCCGACGAGCGTGTACTCGTGTCGGGAGCGAGTCCCTCTTCTTTCTACGTGTAAGAAGGGCGCGGAACCGTGGCCTATACGCTCGACAGGACACCTCTGGTATGAGTGCAGAATTTTCACCTCCGGAGACCGCAAACCGAGCGGGCTAAGCGACGAACATTAGACGAGCGGACTACAGAACAACAACTGAGCGGACTATGCAACGGCGTCGAGCGGACTACGAAACAATCTGGTGTTTGCCAGCGGGCAATGCGGTGGGTAGGTGGACACGCGACGAAGCCTGTAAGGGCCTGTTGAACACCCGGTATGGGAACGAGGGTTTTGCCTGAGGCACTGCCTGTCCCGCTACACAACGCACCTAGTCTGACATGGTAGATTGCGACGAGGAAAAGACGATAGCCTGAGCAAGGAAAAGACGGCTGTTAGGACGGGGAAAAGACGTACAATGCAAGTGGATTAGTTCTGTGATCGGGGAGGATCGAGGGCAGGGTGATAAGGAACTTCATATTGGTTAGTAGGTGGAAACGCAAGGAGTACGCTGCCCGGCGTGGTGTGTGCCCCGAGCAAACCTGCGAGGCATGGACGGCCGCTTTCTAGAGATAGGCTGCGGTAACGCGAAGGGCGTCAAAACCTGGGGCGTGGTGTACACTGGCAGCGACGGCTGACACTGTCTGTACAGCCCGAGAGGACGGATGCGCATGTCGGTCAATAGAGAGCACTAAAGGGCTTAGGCCTATGGAGGTGGATATTGGCTTAAGGAGCAAACAGGGAGGGAGGGCGTAGAGGGAAGCTTTTGCTCCGGGCTAACCTCTCGAAACGAGGCTACACGGTGGTGCTAGATGAGTGGGAAAGCGCGGTTAAGACTTGTCACCTTATCTCGTAGCTAGCTTGCTAAATACGATTCCTTCCTTGCTCCTGTCTGAAAAAGGTGCTTGGAGCATACAAGTCAACTCCAACAAGGGTGGTCGAAATGGAGTCTGGCTCCCCACCAGCCAAGCTCTACCTTCAAGGGTTGAGATACCAGTATGCAGGAAAGACGTCTGCATACCCAGCCCAGCTAGTAATCCAGAAGGCAGTCAACAAAATCAGGAGCCAGTGCACAAGAAGGCACAGACAAGCAAGACCCAATCCAGCCCCACAGAAGCAGCAGGACCTGCAGAAGTTCAAAGAACTAGCAGAACAGCTGCACCTAGCCCAGCAGGAACAGGACAGAAGGGCTCAAGGGAGAGGATCAGCAGCCAGCCAAGGGAAGAAGCAACAGTCTCTAGCTGAAAGGATGGCAGGACTCCTCTGGAAGACTGAATGGACAAGAACCCCACAGAGGCCAGGAACCCCAAAGGCACTCCAACAGTTTGGTAGCCACAACTACCTACTGTACTCAGACCTGACCAGGTCAGAAGCAAGCATAGCAATACAAATCCGCTCTGAACACATCGGAGTCAGGGCATACCTGCATCAGAGAAAAGTCCCAGGTATCGAAGACAAGAGTTGCCCATGCGGCTACCTGTCCCAGAATGTCGAACATAGACTTCTGGTTTGCAAAGAATGGAGTACAGGGAGAGGTGAATGGAGGGCAAGGGCAAGGAACAGAAACTTCCAAGCCATGATCAGCAATAAGGGAGACCTCCAGAGAATTACAAGGTGGATCATCCACCAAGGATTTTTGGAGCAGTTCTCTCTTACTAGGGAAACAGAGAGATGGATTGAGGAGAGAAAGAAGGAGGAGGAGAGCAGGAAGAGGGGGACAACTCTAGGGTTGCAGACAAGGTAGTCAGAGGCTAACCACCATGACACTAGTGCACCCTAATGGAAGGAAAACTGAGAACTCATGGCAAGGAAGCTATTAGAGAAGGAGAGGAGGTTTTTACCTAGGAATAGGTTTCCTACCTTATGCAGTAACATATATAGACATAAACCCGCATGGGCCGGAGGGCACCACAACGGGTAAATGAATCATCTATCTATCTATCTATATCTCTAGTATTCTTGGCTATCTTTCTAGAGTATTAGAAGACCGTAGTTCTAATTATTGATACGACGTATATAATAGTAACCGCGGTCCCTTCTTATTATATACTATTGTATATAATAAGAATCGCCGTAAGCTCTAGGATAGTATAACGTGCTTTACTACCGAGCGGGCTATACTACCGAGCGGGCTACTTTTACTAAGAACTGTACCACTTCTATAGATATAGCTATATAACTACTATTATAGCGTATATTGTCTTCAAACGAGGCCAAACTGACCTTAGCTGTCCAGGCTACGAAACGCGACGCGACAATCACGAATCGACTTGCTATAAAGGTATACGACGCGTCTCGAACTATACTAGGGTATCGATTGAATAGACGACCTCCTCGGGGTAACTACGAGCCTAATTCGAAGAAGCTTATAGAGCTAGAAGAGAGGGTAATACTTAAGGATATACTCGAGCTAGATCTTAGAGGTTTCCCGCTATTAAAGGCTAGTATACGAGTAATAGCCGATTTATTACTATAAGAGAAGGGTCTTAAGCCCGCTAGTCTTAATTAGATAGACAGGTTTATTAGGCGGTATCGTGAGCTAAAGGTTCGTATAATACGTAGATACGATCGTTAGCGAGTCCTAATAGAAGATCTAGACGTTATCGAGAAGTAGTTCTTGCTTATAGGTAATATAAAGGAGAAGTATAGTATCCTTAACTAGGACACCTATAACTTCGATAAGATAGGGTTTATAACGAGTGTCATTACGTCTTAGAGCGTCGTTACGGGTTCAGAAAGGCGTAGTAGAAAGAGGAAGGTCGTTCAATAGGGCAATAGAGAGGGAGTAGAGAGATAGCGTATTAGATAGCTCTTATACGAAGCGAGATTAGTAAGCTACGTAAGTCTAACGAGGCCCTTATATAGCGGAAAGCACAAAAGCGCAAGTACATTTAGTCTAGAGGGTCTCTAACCTTCGATAAGGCGTCGCAATTAATACCTCTAGAGGATACTAGAAGGTAGGAAGTAAGTAGAGAGTCGCTAGATAGTATTTGGCTAGTACTAAGGCTACGACGCTATAAGTAATATAGCGAGTCGGGGCATAACGTACGTACCTATTAAGTAGACTTACTAGATAGCGAAGAATCTAAAGAGGAATTGTCCTCCTAGTAACGATTCTATAGGATGTCGTCGTATTACAATACCGTCGTAATTAAAGTAGAAGTAGTATAGTTCTTAGTAAAAGTAGCCCGCTCGGTAGTATAGCCCGCTCGGTAGTAAAGCACGTTATAAGAAAAGTAATACTATAGTATACTAAGTATATATAAGGTAACGTAAAGCACTAGTAAGCTAGGAATACTAGTAAGCTAGGAATTTTATCTTAGTACGACTAACTTCTTAATTATCGTACTATATCTTAATAATATAATATATAATCGTCTAATAAAGAAGACAGAATTGCTCTTACCCTATCTATCTATCGTTAGGGCTAATTTCCGAGTCTCCTACGCGTAGCTATAGTATATTACGTACCTTGTTCGACGCTAACTAGCCGGTACTACGGAATTACTCCTCGTATCGATACTCGCCCTATCTAGTATAAACTTACGTTAACCGAAGAACAGACAATTGTTCAATATACCCTCGACCTCGATTCGCGAGGATTCGCGCCTATCCTTAGCGAGGTAGTAGATATAGCGAATAAGCTACTCGGTAAACGCGACGCAGATCCGGTAGGTAAGAACTAGGTAGAGAGATTTGTTTCGCGCTCTACCGAGCTCAAAACGGCCTTTAACCGAGCGAAGGACTGTTAGAGAATACTCTAGGAAGATCTAGAAGTTATAAGCGCCTAGTTTAAGCTTATATAAGAGACGATTACTAAGTATAGCGTATATAACGAGGATATCTATAACTTCGATAAGACGGGCTTTTAAATAGGCGTGATTAGCTCTATAAAAGTCGTTACTAGCTTAGAATAACGCTCTCGCCCTACGGCTACTTAGCCTAGTAATAGAGAGTAGCTTATAGTTATTTAGAGTATCTATACCGCTAGCTACTCGACCCCGCCCTTTATTCTCTATAAAGGGCGCGTCTATATTTTAGTATAGTACGAAGAGGTAGATATACCGCGGAATTTGTTACGGGTAGCCCGCGACCCCCTACTATAGCTACGTCGGCCCGGCTAAGCCGCGGACCTTCCGTATCGAGTTAGCGTAGCTTAGCTTTACTTTATAACTTCGCCGCGCCTCGCGCTCCTCTTTCGTAGCTTCGTAGAACAACAACTATCTCGTTCGGACCCTATAATACGCGCGCCCTTATAGTTTGTTCTACTACCCTACCTAGATCGTAGATCTAGGTAAGGGACGCGTAATAATAGGAACAGATAGAACTATAGAACTCGAGAACGCGTAGAGTCGTATTAGAATACAGAACACGGTAAGGCGTATAGCGCGTAGATACCTAGAGAACGTAACGTAGCGATATTATTAGTAGGTAGTCGCGCGCTCGTAGACAGTTAGGATATAGGCACCGTTACGCCTCCCCCGAACCTAGATAATATGACTTTATAAATAGCGAACGGCGGTATGCTACCGCTACCTAAGCCTAAGGGCAAAAGCAAGTAGCGTATATCTCTTTTCCCCGACCTCTCCTCTTTCCCTTAGAGTTATATATAGGACGATAACCGGCGGGTTATAGTAGACACCGGTGTCGCGCTATAATAAGAGATTAATGAAGCTTACTAGAAGGCCTTCGAGCGAGAAGAAGGTAGTAAGATTGACTTTATAGAACTATTCGAGTTCAAGCTCGAAGAGAACCTAGGCGGCGACCTAGACGAGGTATATCTATTACTCGACGAGGCAGAATATATTCTCGTATCCGAATACTAGAATGTCACCCTAGACAACCTCACGACCCTTACATCCTAACACCCGAAGACCACCTACGACTTCGTGCTATAAGTAGTCAATACGGCAATCACTAAGGGCAGACAACTCAATATAATAGAGCGAGCTAACGACCTCTAGAACACCTAGTACACTACGCTATATACCAAATACGACCGTATCTATAAGATGCTACGAAGTAAAGAGCTTGTTATATAGAAAATGGTAGCAGATCTTAAGAGTAAGAAGGATTGCGACCTAGCTAAGTTATAAGAGCTAGAGAAGAAATATAAGGAAGCTAATAACCTATATAAGCACTTTAGCGAGATCTACGAGAAGGAGAAGAAGAAGGCATAAGATGCTAAGGTGAAGAACTAGGCCCTATAACAAGAAGTCGATGACCTAAAGGCTCGGCTTAAGGCAGGAGACACTATATAGAACGGAGGTAGGGGCCGCTTAGGCCGCCGACCCTCTCGTTCCCGCCTACGCGAGACCTTACTCGAGCAGCTATTACGTAGGTATCGCGAAGCTACTAGTAGAGGTAGCGGTAGCGGTGGTAGTAATAACGATAGAGACGACTATAACCGTAGTAATAATAGCCGAGGACGTAATAACGACCGTCCGCGACTAGGACCTAACAATAGTCGTGACTCGAGAATACGTAACACCCGTACCTAGACACTACTAGTTGACCTTCTAGAACGTCTCTTTACTATTGACCGTACCCTTACTCGCGGCATAGAGATCGGTAAGGGTGTGCCTAACCCTAAGCACTTTAAGAACGATAATGACCCTAATTTCGATAGCTAGTATAGTAGTGTTCTCCTAAAGCTAACTATAGTAACCTTCCGTACTAAGGTAGATAGTCTACGCTTCGTATATAGGTAGACGTAAGGTGATCCTTAGCGAAGTATTAAGCCGAGAATCCCTATGCCTAGACAGTAGTCCTTTAACGAGTTTAAGACTAGAGAAGAGTTATTAGATTAGATAACACGCTAATATAGTATACGTAATAAAGGAACTAAGGCTATAGTTAATATTACTACCTATAAGTAAGAACAAGGCGAAACCTTTATAGCCTTCTATACACGCTACTCGAAGTTACGCGCCTAGATGTTATAGACCGATAAGACCGAGCTTATACTATTCCGTAACCGACTAAACCGTAAGTACTTTATTAAGACCTTCGGCGACCGCGAAGTCGACCGCCGCCTAGATAGTATATAAGACGTTATCGAGGAGTACACCGTACTAGACGAGAGTTTCTACGAGACAGATCGACTATACCCGTAGAAGGAGCGCCCCCGTAGTAATAGTAACTCGAACGGTAATAGCGGCTAGAATAACTAGAACAACGGTAACGTAGTTACTAGTACCGCTACCGGTATAGTAGGTACCTTAGTATAGCACCTACTATAGTACGCTAGTACTAAGAAGAAGGAGAATCTACCGATATATCTATAGAACCTACCTACGCTTAACCGTAAGTAGCGCGAAGACCTTAAGAAGTAGGGTAAGTACTACCGCTACCGTATAGGTTCTTACGTATCGACTAACCCTAAATGCCTAATATATAGGTACGATAGCGACTATCGCCTACCGCGTCTACGTAATACTAAGCCGAATCCGAACGCGAACCTCGGTTCCCTAGCCGCCGATCCGTAGTAGGGAAATAGTACGACCGCTACCTAAGCGTAGTAGATAGCGGTCACCCGAACTTCCTAGGACAGAAAGAGTATAAGATTAAGAGACACGGAATGTAAGAGACAGTAACAGACTATAGTAAGGAGCTTAAGATATCGGTATACGTACTAGATAAACAATAGCTAGCTATATACCCTTATATATTGTTACCCGTAATGATATAATATAGAAAGGCTCGAGGCCTTATAGATTCTACTTCTACCTCTCTCTTTCTTGACTAGAAATTTATACGCAAATATATAATACCCCTAATCCCTTTGACGTAAAGCCGACGACTAATACTAGGAGATAGAACGGCCACTATACGGTAGATTATATACGCGGCCCTTATAGACGTAGTTATCGGCGATTATTACGAGCAAATGTTATACTACGTCACCGACCTCGAATATAATATCGCGTTTGGCCTACCGTAGCTTATAGCGTATAACCTAAACATCTTCTAGGAGATAGGCGAGGTGGCATTTAGATCGGATTACTGCTTTGGTCACTATCTATAGAATAAGACATCGACAATAGTATAATCCCTAAACTATCGCGAGAAGAAGAAGTAGGCACTAGTACGGTACAGACTAGAGCCCTTTACTAGAGAAGTAGCGAGCTTTATAGTAGGAGGGGCGGAGCTAAACGTCTTATTATATGACCTAGAAGACATAGACGATGAAGAAGTAGACTACTAGGGCGTTTCTTAACGCGCGTAGGGAATGTACGCGTACCGGCCTAGGGCTAAGTGCTTCTACATTATGCCTACTAGGCGTAAGAGCGACGACGGAGAGCTTAAGCTAAGTGTAATAGCTACTAATAATCTAGACCAATTCTTAAACAAGTAGTTCAATTACAACCCGAAGGAGAAGTTGCCGCCGATATACTACGATATTACGGACGCTGTCTTAGCTAAGGATTATAAAGGACTCCTACCTTACCGACTAGGCGTAGATCATAAGATTCACATTAAGCCTAATAGTCTATAAGAGCCACTATACCGTAAGCCCTACGGCCTAGCTAAGAAGGAGAACGAGGCAGTTAAGAAATGGCTAGACGAGTAAACATCTAAAGGGAAGGTACGGAAAGTAGGGCAAAAGACGAGCTAGTCTCCTATACTAGTACTAGTAGTACGTAAGCCTAGAGGTAGGCTATATGTTTATATCGACTATAGAGGATTAAATACGATCACTATTAAGAACCGGGATCCGATTCCCTTAATATAAGAGACGCTTAACCGTATATATAGTAAGAAGTACTTTACGAAGCTAGACAATATAGTAGCCTTTAACAAGTTACGGATAGCTAAAGGGTACGAGTAGTTAACGGCGTTTACGACACGATACGGTATCTACGAGTGTCTAGTACTACCATTTGGCTTATATAACGGACTAGCATCGTTCTAATTATATATTAATAAGGTCTTACAAGAACACCTAGACGACTTTGTGTCGGCCTACCTAGATAACGTACTTATCTTTAGTGATACCTTAGAGGAGCATATTGAATACGTGCGGAAGGTTCTTACTAAGCTACGCGATATAGGACTTATAGTAGACATCGACAAAAGCGAATTCTACTAATAGAAGGTGAGGTATCTTAGGCTAATTATAACCCCTAACGGCATCGAGATAGACCCCGAGAAACTCGAATATATTTAGACATAGGAAGCTCCTAAGAACCTAAAGGATGTCTAGGCCTTCCTTAGATTTGCTAACTTCTATAGGCGGTTTATCGAAGCATTTTCGCGTATAGCTACTCCTCTTACAAACCTGACCAAGTCGGACGGACTAAGCAATCATAAGAACAGAAGGAGTTAATAGTTACTAGATTACTAACGAGCCTTTGACAATTTGAAAGCTACGTTTAGTAAAGCCGGCATACTCGTACATTATATACTAGGTAGGGAAACGGTAGTAGAGACAGATTCTTTAGATTTTATAAACGCCGGCGTACTTTCGTAGTATAACGAGAAGGGTATACTACATCCTATAGCCTTCTACTCGAAGAAGTTGAGTCTATAGGAGTGTAATTATAAAATCTATAACAAGGAACTATTAGCTATTATCAAGGCTTTTAAGGAATAGAGACCCGAGCTCGCCTACGAAGTAGATAATAAGGACTTATAGCTAGTCAAGATTTATACCGACTATAAGAACCTAGAATACTTTATAAAGACAAAGTAGCTAAATCGGCGACAAGCGCGTTAGGCTAAGTTCTTATTATAGTTTAACTTTAAGATAATATACCGTCTAGGACTTTAAGGTATAAAGCTAGACAGCCTAACGAGACGTAGCTAGGACCTTCCGTAGGGGGTGAACGACCCTCGGATCTAGCATTAGTATTAGATATTACTACCTCCTAAGCGATTCCTTAAGATCGCCTTACTATAGGTAACAGTAGAAGATACGCCGGAAGAAGAGGAACTAGTATAGCTAGACCCTAAAGCTAAAGAGTTCATGCCTATAGAACGAGATGCGCCTACTAAACAACCGGCGACGCGTAAAAGTTAACGGGAAGCCGAACTCGAGTATCGAATGTCGACGGCGTACGTAACCGATAACGAGCTTAAGACCGCGATTAAGGACCTATAGAAAGACCGTACTCCTATACTACTATAGAGAGCGAAGATTCACCTAGTACACTATAAAGTAGATAGCGACCTACTATATGTTCGAAATCAATACGACGGCTAGAGCTTATAGGTACTAAATGACTAAGCCTTATAGACTAGGATAATTAAGATAAACTATGACGCTCTAGTAGCAGGCTATCTAGGACGAGCTCGTGCTTATAAACTCGTAGTACGTAAATTCTACTGGCCTAGATTAGCGAGATCCGTACGTAGATATACCGCGAATTACCGTACCTACCGTATAACAAAATCTCTATACTCCTAGCTACTAGGATTATTATAGCCACTTCCTGTTCTAGATCGGCCTTAGAAACATGTTATAGTCGACTTCGTTATCGGACTCCTAGATAGCACTCTTAACGGCATAGTCTATAACAACATTATAACCGTTACTAATAGGCTTACTAAGGAAGTCGAGCTAATCCCTATTAGCGTAATGATAGTATAGAATACGGCAAGGCTTTTCCTTAAACATATGTTCTGTCGGCGCGGGTTTCCTAATACTATTACATTAGACCGTAGTAAGTAGTAGGTTACTACCTTCTAGAAGAAACACTACAAGATACTCCGTACAAATCGTAAGCTAAGTTCTTCGTATTACCTAGAAACTAATAGACAGTTAGAACGTACTAACTAGGCGATAGAACAATATCTTCGTATGTTTACTAATAAGGCACAGGATGACTAGGTAGAATAGCTATGCCTTACTTAGTTCGCGATTAATAATCACCTGTCCGAGACTACTAGTATGTCGCCGTTCTACGCTACCTTAGGCTACAACCCTAAGTTTATAGAGCGAGTTGACCTAAACGCTAGAAAGGAGGGAGGACTAACTACTCTCTAGCGACTAGATACGCGATCAGTAGAAACCTTTATACGTCGAATTTACGAGCTTTATAAGTACCTTTAAGAGAATATACGAATATTATAAGCTCTCTAAGTAGAAGTAGCAAACCGCTACCGAAGCATTCCTCTAGACTATAAGGTAGGTGATTAGGTGTATCTTAGCACTAAGAACATCCGTACGACTCGACTATCTAAGAAGCTAGATAGGAAATATACCGGCCCTTACTAGATTACGGAAGTTATGCCGGCTAGACTCTCTTATCGACTGAAACTATTAGACGCTCTAGTAGGACTTAATAACTGCTTCTATACCTCACTACTATAACGAGCCGACCACCCCGATTTCCTACTAATTAAAGGGCAGTATCTAGCGCCGCTACTACCGATAACTATCGAACCTAACACTACCGAGGCTAATATAGTAGCCGATATAGTAGTAGTACCTACGTATGTATACGAGGTAGGAAAGATCCTTAATATGTACACCTATAAGCAGGTAGGTAAGGTAAAGAAGGGGCACAAGCGTAAGGTAGATATATAGTATAAGGTGAAATAGGCTAGATATTAGAACGAGGAGGATAGTAAGACCTAGCAACCTATAGAGGACATACTTAAACACGCGGCCGCCGCTATTATAGACTTTTACTATAATCGGCCGGAGTTGTCTACGCCTATAGGCTTCGTAGCTCTATCTGACTAGTCCCTACTAGCTACTAAGGTACTCGGGCTCAACACGATTAGGGTCATTCCGAAAGACACCGTTACGAATAAGTCGCCTCGAGCCTTACCTCTAATAGAATCTACTTCGTATATATTCGATACTCGAGTAGAGCCTATAGAGCCTATAATAATACCTAACTCTAGTTATAAGGATTATACGCGAGTACTAGCCGAAGATAGACGTAGGTCTAGGGTAAGCTAGCTAACTAGGCAATATATTTCTCGAAGGAAGCCGGTCGAGGATAGTCTTAATAGAGCGAATGCGATGTTATCGGATAACGACAGGGTACTAGAGGATGATTAGGCGTTCGCGCGATTATAGAGCTCGATAGGTAAGTAGCCTTATAAGGTAGATAACGCTTAGAGGACTAAGGCGTGTTTTGGGAGGGGGGATACTATTACGGGTAGCCCGCGACCCCTTACTATAGCTACGTCGGCCCGGCTGAGCCGCGGACCTTCCGTATCGGGTTAGCGCGGCTTGGCTTTGCTTTATAACTTCGCCGCGCCTCGCGCTCCTCTTTCGTAGCTTTGTAGAACAACAACTATCTCGTTCGGACCCTATAATACGCGCGCCCTTATAGAATTAGAAGCTTATAGTCTCCGAGAATAGATAGATAAACAACGTGCTTAGCCTCGAGTAGTTAAAGCACTTTAACGTATATATAGAGGCGCGTTCTATAGGTAGCTATAGGTTACTCATTTTAGACGGCTATAAGAGCTATTTAAACTAGGGTTTTAAGGACTACTATCTAGACTATAAGATCCTTACGCTCTATATACCGGCGTATTCGTCGTATATCCTATAGCCTCTTCACGTAGTTTGTTTTACGCCGTTAAAGCTAAAGTACTTATAATACGTACGGGACTTAGCGCGTTAGCGCGTCTTCTATATTAATAAAGAAACCTTCCTTCCGGCGTTTAAAGACTCGTTTTTCGACGTATTTACCGCGTTAAACTATAAGAAGGCCTTTAAGGCTATAGGGTTAGTTCCTATTAACGCGTAAGTAGTACTTAATCGCCTTGATATACGCCTACGAACCTCGCTAGGACTACCCCCGCCTTAGACGGCATTATAGTAGTCTTAAACTCCGAGTAATTCGAATAAGATTACGTCGTAATCTAAGCTTATATACGACGCTATACTAAGTAACTCCAAAACAGCTTATAATAGCTTCTCTTAGCTTATAAAAGGCGGCGAAGTAATGCTATAAGAGAATACGCTTCTTAGAGCTCGTAACTCTAAGCTTAAACGATAAGTTAAGACTCTTATAAAGCGCTAATCTCGTAAACAAAAGCGTCTCTAGTACGGCGGGGTCTTAGAGTATACAGTTGGCTCGTTATAGGTAGTCGTCGAGTCGTTAAAGGCTATAGAACAGTCAAAGAAGAGTCGTAGGTTAGAGAGTACGAAAGAGGACTAGCTAAGTAGACGGCGGTATAGTAACTACGGTCGGACTAGCTATAACGTACAAATATACTAGGAAGACAAAGAGAACAATTCTAAATCGGATAAGAGTATTGAGTTCACTAGTTCGCTACTTGATAGTAGTGAAAACGATTAATAAAGAATATAAGTTAGTCGTACTAAGACAAATTTCTAGCTTACTAGTGTTTCTAGCTTACTAGTGCTTTACGTTAGTTATAATTAAATATAATAGAAAGTAGTAGACTAATAAGAGAAATAAAAGCTATAATTATACCTCTATCTTAATCCTAGCTTATCTAATATAATATTACTTAAAGCCTACTAAAATAATAAGAGAAGCTAATAAGAAACCCGCTTAGAAGCAACGCGACTAATAGTTAGAAGTAGTAGGCGAGCTACTAATAGCCTTTAGAAGATAAGAAGTTATAGAGAATAATAAACAGTATCTGTTAGTCGTAGACTGCCGTCTCCTGCCCTATCCTATAGAACTACAAGCTCCACATCGGCTGCGACTTCCTACATGTAAGGTGCGGAGAATGTGCCTCGCGCTTCCTGCTGTACAACTCTAAGTGCAGCTCTCATTATTGCGTTCGACCACATGAACAGTACTGAAGTCTTGTTTCGAGGGGCATCGTCAATGTGAGTATTCTCGAAACTGCTCCCAAGCCGTTGATCAACCTTGGCAGACGACGTTCTCTTCCCGAGCTCGCCGATGTCCCATGTTCCTCCACATCTCGCGGAGACTTGACTTTGCTTCCTGATCCTGTTTGCCTACCATCCGGGAAGGTGAAATGAAGATTGGCAAGGGTACTGCGGTCGATCTGTCCAGTCATCGCACATGGTGGTGAAGCTGCGGCTTGAACATGGTTTTTTATGCAAGTGTGCAGCCACGACAGAACCCCATGGGCAAGCGTAAGAGTAATGCACGAGGGCACGTTAGTGTGCCCTCTTGTATAAAGCTTGCCGTTTCGCCAACGCAGTATTGTTCTGTCACAGCTCTCACGGATCGAGCTTGAGATACTAACGATGAAGTACATTACTCTGTTCTGGCTAGCACTAGGCGCGAACGCGCTCAACTCTCCTCGTCAAGCCAACAGCCCAACGCCGTATCAGGTACAAACACCACCACTCGATACAAATTGGACGTACGAAGTCGGCACCGCTCCATGGCCAGAGCATCCAAGACCAAAGCTTGTCCGGCCCCAATGGCAGAGCTTGAACGGACTCTGGACATACTCCAATGCCTCAAGCCTTGATGCTGTCAACCAACCTCCATTTGGGCAAACACTGTCGAGGGAGGTGCTGGTACCGTTCTGCCTAGAAAGCGGTCTCTCCGGCATACAGGGCGAAGATATGCTGTATTCATGGTACCAGACGACCTTCTCTGTACCATCCAGTTGGAATGGTGATCGGGTGCTACTGAACTTCGACGCTGTCGACTACGAGGCCACTGTTTTTGTCAATGGCCGCAATGCGACATTCAATCGTGGAGGCTACTTCGCCTTTTCTGTCGATGTGACGGACATTCTCAATGCAAACGGATCGAATGAATTGTAGGTAAATGGCCCTTCTTCCTGTTGCATCGAGACTGACACACCGGCAGAATTGTATTCGTACACGATCCGACGGACAGCGATCCGTATGTCATACCAATCGGCAAGCAGACCTTGCGACCATCGCACATCTTCTACAGACCTTGCAGCGGCATCTGGCAAAGCGTTTGGATTGAGTCTGTGCCTACGAACTATATCACCAAATTCGACATCAATGGAGACGCTAGTGGTCAAGTCAATGTGACAGTGGCGGCAGCCGGCAATGCCAGCTCGAACGTGGACATTACGATACTCGAGAGAGGTACTGACACGACCGTGGCTACGCATAGTGGAAGCACTGGCGCCGAGTTCACATTCCAGGTCGACTCACCCAAGCTGTGGTGTCCAGACACGCCAAACCTCTACGATGTAGTTGTCAAGCTTGGCGATGATGAAGCAAGAAGCTACACGGGATTCAGGACCATTGGCAGAGAGGAGTTCAACGGTGTACAGCAAATCACCCTGAATGGCGATGCATTCTTTGCATTCGGCACTCTCGACCAAGGGTATTGGCGTAAGTGAAGTTCCATGTCAATCAATTCTTCCGAGATCATGAGGACACTGACTTCGTGGGTGCTTTTAGCGGATGGTCTGTAAGTAAGGTCAGGTACAGAAGCCTTGATGCGACATCCGGGACACACCCAGGACGATCGTGGCTTTTGCCCCCTTCGTTTGAGACACTCAGGCTAACATACCTCACCTTCAAAGTTACACTTCACCGACATACGAAGCATTAATCTACGATATCAAGAAGCTAAAGGAGGTAATCTACGCCATCAAGAAGCTAATTAATCTACGACATCAAGAAGCTAACATTAATCTACGACATCAAGATTGGGTTCAACATGCTCCGCAAGCACATCAAGGTCGAGCCGCCTCTTTTCTACGCAGCAGCCGATGAGCTTGGCATTCTCGTCATGCAAGACATGCCATCTCTACGACCCAGTCAATCACGAACGCTCGAGGACGGCACTGTCGAGACGATCCTACCAGATGAGGCCCAGCAACAAGAATTTCAGCGCCAGCTCGAGGTCCTTATCAACCAGTTCAAGAGCTACACCTCAATCTTCTCGTGGGTGATCTACAATGAGGTACGATTCTGTCACGCGATTCTCGAGTATAGCTAACATCCATATGTTTGACAGGGTTGGGGTCAGATCACCTCATACTACCCTGAATTCGAGCTCACCGATATTGTTCGCGGCATTGACCCTACTCGCCTTATCAATTCTGTCAGTGGTTGGTACGATCACGGCGCCGGTGACTTCTCCGACAATCATCACTATGGTATTTTGCCCCGACTAGAACCTCATTCCCCTGAGATATTCTGAGACAGAGAGAGAAGTCCTAATCATCGTTTCATAGCGAATGCACAATGCGGCACTCCTTGGTACTCAATCAACTCGTCACCATTCGACCCTTCACGTCTTGGTTTCCAAGGAGAGTTCGGCGGAACTGGTCACAATGTCTCAGCTGACCATCTTTGGAAAGTGGAAGAAGCCATCAACACCATCAATCAGACCTACGAAATCGATCAGACTTTGGACATCTGGAACTACCGTGGCCACTTCCTGCTCAGCGAGTTACTTTCCCAAGTCGAGCTGTACGCATGTGCCGGTGGCGTATGGACTCAGACTACTGACGTCGAAGGAGAGGTCAACGGCATGCTGACTTATGACCGTCGAATTTTGAGACCAGACCTGCAGCAGTGGAACGCCGATATCAAAGCTCTTTATGACGCGTCTGCTGCTCGCACGAATGGATCGGTGCCTATTCCTTCAGAGACGATTGCTGTCATCACAGCGACAGAGCCTTGGGCTGGGCTTAGAACTTACTGGCCTGACTATCAATGGGTTGCAGCAGGACCGGCACAGACCACGGGCGGTGGTGGTGTTCCTGGTGGTTGGGGAAGTGGTGGAGGATAGACTGGGCCGTTGGTCAAAAGGCATTCGGAGCATTCAAGTGCATCACGCCCTTAGTGGGAGATAATGTGTTCATGACCATCGAGTAACGAGCAGCAGCACTGCTGGCAACCTAGGCAGAGATACTTAGCGAACAAGACCCTACTGCTCAGAGCATTACAAATGTCTTTCGTGCACGACAGCACGCAGCCAAATGTGGAGCCCAGAACTCCGTCCATCAAGCTGTCCGTAAACGAAGCGGAAAGCACGCCGCCAACCCTAATGGCATCAGCATGCACGACATCAGACCGTCAAAGCATAGGAAGCTGTTGTGGAACAGTGGATGCCTGATAGGATTAATGCACTCACGCTGTGAGTGAGACCCCGGTCAGGGTTTGCGGCATCTATACCGCATAGGATACAGTTGTTCACTAATGGGCCATTGGAGCTGTGCCATGACTGGTGTCGGTACAGCCGTTGTGCCATTTTCAAGGCGGGGTCACAAGCACTAACGGAGTCGAGGCGGTAGCGATAGTTTTGGTATGTAGAGAGGCACTGCCCGAGAGAGTGGTCTGTGGCTGTTCACCGACTTCGTGAAAATCGTGAAAACATGTCCATCTCGAATGCTCCCCTTGTTGGTCCCGTCATTGGACTGGCGCTATGGACTTTCTTCATGGAGATTTGGCTGTAGGTGTAATTCGGAGAAGTCTTCCTAATGCAATGCTAATGAAGCTGCTGCGTAGATACTCCTACCGACTCCCAGACATCACCACCTACAAGGTACATCCACATTCCCTCCTCAAGCACAACCAACAAGTCACCCTCACCGACTAACACGCTTCCAGGTCCAAGTGCCTAACGGCGCAAGTATTGCGGAGCTCAACAAGAACATTCCCAGGCATCGACAATACCCGGCGGACAATTACAATCATCTCCACGAGCAGCCAACTGTCTTCTATGCTGTCGCCCTGGGCTTGACGTTCCTTGAGGTGAACGATTCCCTCACGGTAGCACTGGCTTGGGCGTATGTTGGGGCCAGGATTGTGCACAGTCTGATACAATCCACGAGCAATGCCATTATGCTCAGGTTCCAGGTCTTTGCGCTGAGCGGGGCGGTGTTGCTGGCTATGACTTTGAGGGGTGCGGTCAACGCGTTTTAAGGAGGCGGTGAGCTGATATGGCTTGAAGAGGTGATTCTGGTCGGAGGGACATGTGCGTGGCGGATAGCGCAAGGTGATGTAGTCAGAGTCCTTGTATTGTCCTTTGTGCATGGCTCTGATGTTCGAGAAGATTCAATGCTTTCCATATGTGGGTATCGTACCACTTGCGCCGCCCGATGCTGTAAATGTACACTTCCTAAGTGATGCCTATACCCTGAACTGCTCTTTCGCATGGAACGGACTCCATATGCCTCTGACACTCTCGTTCAAGCTCTTGACCGGCTTCGTCACTCTCTTCAGCTTCTCGCCGTTGGCCTCCTTAAGCAGTTCTGCCTTCTTCATGATCTCGTTTGGGGTCATATTACGGACGCATACAGGCTTTATGCGGCCATTGATGTAGTGGCCCTTGATGACGGGGTGCTTGCCGGGTCGAGGGGAGACTGTGACTTCGATGCTCGGGTTCTCTTTCGCGAAGGTTTGCAGTTGCGACTTGAGGAAAGTGCTGCGACGCATGTCAGGATGTTGAAGTTGAGATGCAGGCGAATTTGATGACTGACTTCATGCCTTTACTGCTGCCGGCCCAGTCGCAGTAGTGAAAGTCGAGGCGCTTGCATTGGAGAATGAAGGCGCCAACGCCATTCTGTCGTGGTCAGTCTCTGCCGCGATCTCTGCCTATCCGATCCGTCATACCTGAGGTTTCGCTACAGATCGCAGCGCCTGGAGAGGCATATTGTCATCCTTCGATGTAATGCAGTACTGGAGATGGAAGTGATCATGGACATCAAGCCTTGGCTTTGCCGCGGACCCCGGAGCTCCCCGGGAGAGGAAGCACTACATGTACATGTGCTTCGTAAACATCACCATCATCTACTGCTTCTATCACCTATGCTACACATTCCCGCTGTCTATGATTGAGTCACTCACTCAGACATAGACCATCTGAAGGATGTCCCGTCACGGAGCGAGATCCCCCTTCACCCTGTGCCATTCTCGAATGTCTTCGGCCAGCAGATGCACATCATGGCCTCACGCTGCGTGGTGAGATCTGGAGGCGTGTGGCACGCAAATGCTGGTCAAATACGATTTTATATCTACCACTGCGGACTTGAACGTATCAGCAGGATCATTGTTCACATCGACTAATTACCGAAATCTATATTGTCGCCAGCGCGACCTACACCCATTCACATGGCAGACGGTGTCAATCTACTTGGGCCCAGATACCTCGTGCATCCTGGAATATGTCAGCAGCATCTTCCTGCTCAGTAGGGAACTCGAAGACCGCAGCTCTATCAAGAGAATCCTCACGCATTTCTATGAACTTCGGATCATAGACTGAGATCATATGGTTGCTATTGTCCACGACCCACCATGGCATGGTCCGCGCAGTCACGACTCGAGCCGAGTATACACTGGATTTGCGCTCCCAAAAGGCGTTGGTGAAGTAACCTTCGACAGTCGGGGTAGGTACGCGTATCACCTCAGTACCTTCATCACCGTGCTCTAGGCGGGAGGTCATGTTTAAGCCGTTACTTTGGTAAGTTTCGAGAAGGCGCTTACTCGGCCACTCCATCAGTACTTCCATTGAGTCCTAGTTATCGCCATCCTCCAGGATCTCATCATCGTCGTAGTACTTATCGAAGTGCGTCTGCCTCCCTGTAGGGTCATGCTGACACCACAGTGACTCGACGTTGACCGTCTGAAAGACGCCGCCGAAGATCTCGCTTGTAAAGTCGTATCCAGCTTCTGAGTACCGAGCATTCTTGTAGAAGCATTCCTCTTGTCGGGGGCCGTGAGTTGCATGTTGCAAAGCATGAGCAAATTCATGGAGCATCATCTCAGCCAGATCAAGCGATTCATACAGAGGACGTTTTTCCATGACCAAGTCTTCTATTAAAGATCGATTCATGTTGATCAGCGTACGACTTCCTCGAGGAAATGTCACAAAAACATCAGCTGGCAAGGGGCCCTGGTTGGGGCATGCTGTACCGGCGTTTCCTGGGGTGGAGTCAACGACAACTTGAATGTCGATCATTTCTACCATACTGGTCAGCAATGTTTGCGCTTTTGATCGCATCTCCTCATTGACCTTTCGGGGCCATGAGTCTTGCGGATACTTGAGGATCTGAGTGGAGCCGTAATACCCGGTCTGAGCATCCTTCGTGTCCATAAGGTCGACTTCCGACCACGTGGTCTTCCGTCCTCTTTTGATGACCTTTGCATGTTCATTGTCCAGGTACATGTCGCCCTCGGACATCGTGAGCAGAGATTTCACTGCAGCGTCCGTTAGCAGGCATCGAGAGGCCAAGCGGAGGGCAGGGGTAACCCTTTGGGCGTCTTCAATAGAGAGCTGGTCCAGAAGACCAAGAAAATGGGGTGAATCTCGTTGTCAAGGTCATAAATTTTCTTGAGATTGAGCTTCTGGTCGAATTTGGCGAACTCTGCACAGCAGTAGTCTTTGCACATTTTGGCGAGGATGTATGTGTGTGTTGGCTGACCTGCAGCTATGGTTGTTGAGCAAAGGGCGCGCGGTGAGGGTTGCGACGTGCGAGCTTGCGAGCACTCGAGCGTACCCTCTAAGCGCCCCGGAGCGAGAATAACAATCAGACTCTGTCACCTTCGAAGCGCTACGAACGGGAAGGTAAAGGGGTAGAAGGGGAAGGGGAAGGGGAAGGGGAAGGGGAAGGGGAAGGGGAAGGTCCGTGCTCAGTAGGGGTGGGTCTTAGGATGAAGGCCATCGCTAACAAACTCGAGCTGTCGTCTAATTGGCTGTAAAAGAACTTACAATTATTTAATTGGCTCGCTTCTTAGCCCCGGCGCGGTAAATTCCCTCCCGAGTACGTGGGAAACAATGCATATACACGTTGCGACGACAGCAGCATGCGGCATCGCGAGGACGGCGGACAACTGCTTCCTCGAGCTGCGGGTGCTACCCTTCGCTCATTTCAATAAGGACGGAGGCCTTTCAACATATCATTTTATCACTGTCCAGCAGGATGGAGGCAAAGTCTCGATTGTGTATGTAGCTGTTGGTAGGCGAAGGGGAGCAAGAGAGTACTTGAGTGAAGTCGCTCATAGTAACAAAGGCCAGTACCATCGACAAGCACCCTTTGTTGGAAACCGAAGCACAAAGGACTGTTACATAGAACCGAGGTGCATTATGTCGCTTTGTAGTCTTCATAGCTTCGGTCCAACCTCCCTCCCGTGACTCGCCCGCCACCCTTCTAGCGTAACATTCGTCTTCGAATCCAGCCTTTCCTGCGAAGTCCAGTAGAGTCTCGGCAGCTCCGTATTCTGCACCTCCACTTGCTCAAGCGCCATCTGCGCAACAGCTTTGGCAGACAGAAAGATCTGCGGCATACCATTTCCCGAGAACCCAGCACATATCAGCTGCCCTACCTTCCCAGGCACTTGACCTACGAAAGGGAAACCGTCACTGGAGTATCCCATGATTACAGTCCAGATCTTATCAGTATAGGCACCACTATCCTCCCAGCCACGGAAGTGTCGCTGCATGTAACCATCAAAGTAATTCTTCGCCGGCTCGATGAGCTTGCTGTCGTCGGCGTTGTTGTACCATTGGTCTAGTTCCTTGAAGTAGTCTCTTCGTGCGCCGCCTACGACGATGCTGCCGTCTGCGCGTGGGATCAGGTAATCGTACTCGCTTGGGGATAGTCGCAGGATATAGCTATTGGAGAGAAGAGGCGGATGCGCGTTCCCGGGGACAACAATGCGGCTGCAGATGCCTCGTACAGGCACGATCTTTTCTTTGAATTCGGCTAAAAGGGCAGACGTGTATGCATTGCTTGCGCAGATAACCTTTGAGGTCTGAATTGAGCCGCGAGACGTGTTGACAGACCATTTATGGCTGACACAGACGTCACTGGAGTGGTGGTTTGAAGATTGACCCCAGCTGCGACTGCTTTGCCGAGGAGGTGAAGAACCAGCTTATATGGCCAGACGAGCCCAGCTGTGTAGGTGAAGCAGCCTTGCGCACCCTTGATGCCAGATACCTGCGGGAGTTAGCACATCCACAAAGCCTCTACGTAAGTCATACTGACACCTTCGGCACTGCGCTCATCACTATAGAAGACTTCGCTAGCAGTCGATATGCCAGCTTGCCGTAACTTGTCAAGCCCACGCTTGAGATCTCTTTTCGCGGCTTCGTACAAGCAGACATCAGTAGCTCGTGTGACGACAAAGTCACAGTCAATGTTCTCGTCCTCGACCAGCTTCTGGATCTCCTTGACTTGGCGAGCTTCGAAGGATGCCACTTCCTCGGCAGCTTCTTTGCCATACTTCTCAAGAGCGCCAGCGGCTCGGTAGTATGGATCTGGCTTCAGATGGCCGCCTCAAAGTGTCTCAGCAAGACTGTCGTCCAATAAGTTTCGATTGACATACCATTCCGGCCGGTCGCGCCAGAGCATGCTTCACGAGCTTCGAGTATGGCTATCGACACGTCCCGGCCTGATACTCTCGAATGTTTTAGCAGGTGGTGCACAATCGAGGCTCCAGAGTACCCAGCACCGATGACAACAATATCGACTTCAGCCGGTATTTCTTCGGTGCTGCGGGACGTATCCAATTCATGCAGTTGCGTGCGCCAGAAAGAAGTGGTTGCATCAGGAACGGGAAACGACATGGTGGTATGCGTTGGTTCAACACCTAGAAGAATGTCAGAGTCGATCGTGGAGGCCATGCTGGTCTTAGTTGAAGACGCTCTCGAGGTCAGATGCAGGTTTCTTCCCCCATGCAGGCACAGCACCATCGGGCAGGCTGACTGGCCTATCTCAAGAGCCGGCCGGCAGTTGATCAGCTTGGCCGAATGGTATATAACTCGCGACAGCACGACTGCAACATGGAGCCTGATCGCAACATTGCTCTCATTACAGGGTGAAGGTGTTCGCTGTCATTCGCTGTTGTTCTCACATCCATGCGGACAGATCTGGATGGTTCTAACTGCAGGGCGATAGGACATCAAGTGTGATAGACAGGTGTGGTATCTGACTGTCTTCTCCGATCATACAACGTATCGTATCCGAAATCCTTCTCTTACATGTGTTGCTTCATGTATCAGCCTCCTCGGCTACATATCGTACATCATCATCCTGAGCGCCAATGAAGGTCGCTCCGTCACCTTCCGCTTTCGCTTCTCGCGTGCTCCTTGTAGGCGGAGCGGCGCGTCGTGCAATGTCTCGTTGACACCGCGCTGATCCGACTTATCTTGATGCCGCTCAATGACTGGTATGGAAGCGACCGCCCTAGTCCGACGGTGGTGATGTCGACATGGCGGGCTGCAACATATCTCGCACAGCGTTCGGAATGATCTAATCATTGCCAGTCAACCCATTGTCGATGATCATTACGATGATGGAAGATGCCATACCTGCGACGGTTTACTCCGATGCTTCTTGTTGAGTTTCTTGGTGCTATTGACCGATTGCTTTGGCATCAGCAAGGGCGGCGTGCTGGGTTGATAAGTATGCGTTTCCGCAACTGTGAACTTGACGTGGTCATCTTTGCTGCTGTGTCTGGCCATATAGTGTTGATGAAGGATAGACGGAGGAGCCAGGGACAGCCATGACTGAACACAACAGATAGAAGCCACAAGCTTCGCCGCACCCCAGCTCGGATTCTCGCATTCCGACACATAGTGTTGCTAGCTTCTAGTAATTGCTACATATGCTCAAAATACACGTTATGTAGCTTAAGTTGTTGAGAATAGCGTCGCGAATATAGAATAATTATGTTTTATATTACTATATCGCTACGTTATAGTATTATTAATAGGATTAGATTAAGGTTTAGGTTCTAGAGCCGTATTAAGAGAAATTGAGGTCCCCGTCTTAGCTTTCCGAGCTTAGGAGCTTAAACCTAGCGCTAAGCTAGAGATATAGGGTAAGGTAATAATAATACTATATTATAATAGTATAACGTAAAGTACTAGTAAGCTAGGAATACTAGTAAGCTAGAAATTTTGTCTTAGTACGACTAACTCGTATTCTTTATCAATCGTTTTCACTACTATTAAATAGAGAACTAGTAAACTCAATACTCTTATCTAATTAAGAATTGTTCTCTTTATCTTCCTAGTACGTTCGTACGTTATAGCTAGTCCGACCGTAGTTACTATACCGCCGTCTACTTAGCTAGCCCTCTTTCGTACCCTCTGACCTACGACTCTTCTTTGACTATTCTATAGCCTTTAACGACTCGACGACTACCTATAACGAGCTAACTCTAGACTCTAAGACCTTACCGTACTAGAGACGCTTTTATTTACGAAATTAGCGCTTTATAAGAGTCTTAACTTATTGTTTAAGCTTAGAGTTACGAGCTCTAAGAAGCGTATTCTCTTATAGTATTACTTTGCCGCCTTTTTATAAGGGCGCGCGTACTATAGGGTCCGAACGAGATAGTTATTATTCTACGAAGCTACGAAAGAGGAGCGCGAGGCGCGGCGAAGTTATAAAGTAAAGCTAAGCCGCGCTAACCCGATACGAAAGGTCCGCGGTTTAGCCGGGCCGACGTAGCTATAGTAAGGGGTCGCGGGCTACCCGTAATAGTACCCCCCCCCCTCCTAAAATACGCCTTAGTCCTCTAAGCGTTATCTACCTTATAAGGCTACTTACCTATCGAGCTCTATAATCGCGCGAACGCCTAATTATCCTCTAGTGCCCTATTGTTATCCGATAACATCGTATTCGCTCTATTAAGACTATCCTCGACCGGCTTCCTTCGAGAAATATATTACCTAGTTAGCTAGCTTACCCTATATTAAATAGGTACGAGTTATATAGTAGTAGAAGACGGCGGATAATACGAAAGATGAAGAAGGACCTAATAGGATAGCGTATATCTATATATAGTATCGCCGGTATTAGTATAGGTAGATACTAGGTATCCGGATATTTACTAGCCTATAGGCTAGTAAACCCTAGTTACGTAATCTAGTTATATAACATACCTATACCTATATACTTGTCCTACGGCCTATATATTCTTAACACCCTAGACCTAAGTCTATCTTCGGCTAGTACTCGTGTATAATCCTTATAACTAAAGTTAGGTATTATTATAGGCTCTATAGGCTCTACTTAAGTATCGAATATATACGGAGTAGATTCTATTAGAGGTAAGGCTCGAGGCGACTTATTCGTAACGGTGTCTTTCGGAATAACCCTAATCGTATTGAGCCCGAGCACCTTAGTAGCTAGTAGGGACTAGTTAGATAGAGCTATAAAGTCTATAGGCGTAGATAACTCCGGCCGGTTATAGTAAAAGTCTATAATAGCGGCGGCTACGTGTTTAAGTATATCCTCTATAGGTTACTAGGTCTTACTATCCTCCTCGTTCTAATATCTAGCCTATTTTACCTTATACTATATATCTACCTTACGCTTATACCCCTTCTTTACCTTACCTACCCGCTTACGGGTATATATATTAAGGATAGGATTTTTTGCCGCGTACCTATAGCGGACGAGGACTATTTATTCGACAGCCCTTATTAAGGCGAGCAATCCACTTAAGCAGTAGCGACCCGCCTACGCTAGCGGCGGCGTAATCGTAGTATAAAGAACCCTAAAACTAAGGTTCCGTTCCCCTAAAGGCAGACCCTAGAGTTGCGGAGTTACGGAGGACAACTACCTAATTAGGAAGCGCGACCCCGAATAGTAGCGAAGGATAGTAACTAACGAGAGCTATAGCCTTACGAACACTCTATACTAAGAGTCAAACCGGGGAACAGACTAAGGAAAAACCTAGGACATAAGCCAAGGCCTACTATATAGAAAGTAGAGGCTAACGACAAACAATATAGCGTAGACGACCCTATATACGGAGGCGGAAGACTTGCTAGGGGATAGCGAACACCTAGCCCGGACATATAAGAACACTATAGTATAGCTACTAGGAGCGCTAAAAGCGCTATTATACCAAATCCCGAAAACAATCTAATAAGCAACATAGAAAGTAGCCTAGAGACTAACTATATAGGCAACAGTAGTAGTAGGTAAGAATTAACCCCCTCCGAAGGCAAGTAAGGCGGTACGCCTATATATTACTAATCCGGCGGAAAAACAAGAAATCGCAGCCCTAATAAGTAAGGAGATTATCGACAGAATCGGCCAAAAGGAGGTAGTTAGAGCGAGGGTAGAGGCAATAGGCGTAGTGAGACTCTTTACCGTATAAGAGTCTAATAGACGAAAGCTAGAGACCTATAAGGAGTAGACTACTAAAGTCGCGAAGTCGGCACGAGTCTCCTACTAACAGTATACCGTCATCGCCTACGGGGTCCCTAGGACATTTAAGGTCGAAGACCTTCCCTACCTCTAAGTATAGAACTAGAACACCTCCCTAGGAGTACGACTAACGAAGGCGGTATAGCTATATAAGATAGTAGACCGAGAAAAGACACACTTATCGCTTATTATCTAGGTAGAGATAGCGGAACAAGCTAACTAGATACTAGACAATAGGCTATTCTAGAACTACGAGAGAATAGACACGGAGATCTATTAGAGTAGCTATAGGGTACTATAATGCTTCTAATGCTAACAGTACGGTTATATAGCCCTAAAATACGGGGAGAAGACCCTAAGGTATCCTTACTACGTAGGCCTATACTAGAGAAGGGAATGCCTAAAAAAGGAGAGTAGGTGTGTATACTACGGTAGAAGGCACCTAGCGTATTCAAGCTAATGCCTAACTAGAATAGTAGTATAAGAACGAGCGAGGTAAGCAAGGATTTCTATACTAGCTAGGTACCCCTAACGGTAGTAGGAGGGACCTACCGTATATAAGGGCTTCGAACCGAGTAAAAGGAAGAGGGTAGAAGAGACGAATAAGGGAACCTAACCGTAAACGTATCCACCTCCCGGTAGGCCTCGACACCTTAACCGGGCCGCTAACGAACTAGGCTAAATACGAATCTTTAGGGCGCCCTAGCGGCCGTAGGGCTAGCCGGACAGCGAGATATAGGCTTAGGAGATATAGTAGGTTAGCACGGAAATAGACCTCACGGATAACGAATAATACTATACGACGACATTACTATCGTATAGTATAACGTAAACAAAAGTAGGGACAAGGTCTAGCGCTACTTTCTATAAGAGCTAGACCCGCTACGGCACTATATTATCGCGGTATAGGAACTATAGGTCAACCCCTACGAAGGACTCCTAGCCACTTATAATGACCGGAGATACTACACCGTAATCGCGGGCTAACGAGGCGTTATCCCGAGAATATATATATACGTAAGTAAGAATATAGACCTTAAGACGTAGAAGGTTATACTACCGTAGTAGGGCAACCTAGGAGACATAACATTAATCTAGATCGACACGATATAAGGCCCTATCTAGATCTATAACGTTTATAACCCGCTACCGCGGGGTCGGACGAGTAGGGAACTAGGAACCCTCGCCTACCTAGAGCGGACCCTAAGCTAAGACATAAAGCAAGTACTCCTCGGCGACTTCAACCTCTACTACCTACGGTAGGGACTCGAATTTACTCCCCCGTACGCGTTTCTAGGGGAAAAGCTACTAGATATAACCGTACGCTACGGAATGGCCTTAGTAACACTAAAGGGAACAGAGACGTAGAAGGCCCGTTCAAGTATAAGCACGATCGACCTATATTTTCTATTACGAGAACTTAAAGAGAGACTAGTCTAATGCCGACCGAACTACGCGCTAGAAGCCTCCTTAGACTATATCCCTATCTAAACGACGCTAGGGGTGAAGGCGATAGAGGAGCTAGTAAGCGAACTACGCCGTAACTAGAAGAAGGCACGCTAGGACGATATAAGAGGCTTCCTAATAGCAAACCTACTATAGTATAGAGAACTCGAGACGATAGCTTAGCTAGATCAAGTAGCGGAACAGATTACCTCGGTTATATAGCAAGCAGCGGAACAATATACGCCGTTACTCCGGCCCTTAACGTAGTAGAAGGCCTTCTAGACCCCTAAATACTCTACGAAGGTAAGGGAGGCTAGAAGGGCAAGGCGATAGTAGACGAAGGAGCACACCTAAGAGACGTAGGAGCAATACTGTCGCGCGACACAAGAGAAGAAGGCATAGATAAGACGCGACAAGCTATAGGACTAGAGAGCGACGATCGGGCTCGTTATAGAAAACCCGGAACAGATGTAGAGACTTACTAAATAGGCACGACTACCTAAAGAGTAGCAAACCCCTTACTTCCCCCTAATCGTAGACCGCGAAGGGATTGCCTAGGCTACGCCCCGGGGTAAGGCAAAAGTATTAGCCGACCATTTCTTTTCGACGTAAGTAGAGGTAGACCTTACGGATATCGACCCGAGTATATACCCGGAACCCCTAGACATAGATTAGGCGGTTAGCTCTAACATAGTAATAGGAGTTATAAGTAAGCTAAAAGGACGGAAAGCCCTAGGCCTAGATAGGATACTAAATATACTGCTAAAAGAGTATAGAGAAGAGATCGCGCCGAGCCTAGTAAACCTATTTACCGCGTACCTACGGCTAGGGTATCACCCGAAGCCGTATAGAGAGTCTATGACAGTAGTGCTACGTAAGCTATAGAAAGAGGACTATACTTAGCCTAAGTCGTATAGACCAATCGCACTTCTAAACACGATAGGGAAGGTCCTAGAAAAGATAGTAGCCTAGAGACTTACGTAGCTAGCCGAGGACAACTACGTACTCCTAGCAACATAGATAGGGGGAAGAAGCTAGCGATCGACACTAATAGTAATAGAGCTAATTACGGAGTAAATTCAGACCCTCTAGCACTACGGTAGGAACCGAGCGGCGTCCTTACTATCCCTCGACATCGTAGGAGCCTTCGACAACGTCTTATACTAAAGGCTAATATATATCCTATAGCAGAAAGGTATCCCCCTATAGGTAACGACGTTCGTCTACTCCTTTCTCTAGGAACGGACGATATACCTAGTCCTAGGAAGGTACACGTCCGACCCGGTAAAGGTAGAGACTGGAATACCTTAGGGATCTACTCTCTCCCCTATCCTATTTCTAATATTTATGTCTAATCTAATCCCCCTACTTACCTCTCCGCAAACCTTAGTATCGGGGTTCGTAGACGACATAAACATCCTAGCCTAGTTAGACTCGATAGAAGAGAACTGTCGCCTCCTCGAAGATAGGCACAAGAAATGCGAGGAGTAGGCAAAGAAGTATAGTGCCTAGTTCGCCCCTAAAAAGTACTAACTTATACACTTTAGTAAAGCGAGAACATACTATAATATAAAGGCGGCGGTAAGAATCTAAGGCTACGAGACAAAGCTATTAGCGGAGCTACGAGTACTAGGGATCTAGCTCGACCCGAAGCTAAGCTAGAATGTATAGGTTAAGAAAGCCTAGAGTCGAGTACAAGTTAACGAAGCCTCGATAAAGAGACTTACGGCATCTATATAGGGAGCAACATTCGACAAGGCAAGAGTAATATATAAGGCGATCGTTAGACTAGCTATACTATACGGGGCACAGATTTAGGGAACAGGAGGCGTAGGCAAGCCGATCCCGAAACGGATAGAGTAACCCCTAAATAGGACATAGGTAGGTAACCTACGTAGGGTACTAGGCGTATATAAGACAACGTCAATAAGTACGGTAGAAATAGAGACAGGAATACTACTAATCGGCTAGTATATCCGGGGAATGAGAATTTAATACGCGGTAAGGACGACAGGTTACCTAGTACAAACTACGATCTAGGAGGCAAAGAATAAGATAGAAAGCTACTACCGGAGAGGGGCCGGACATAGGACAAGCCAAAAAGAGGATGACCTTACTACCTTTACGGCTATATAGACAAGTACTAAATGGCTAGTACGAAAAGAGGAGGAGCGTAGGACTCGCTAGGCCGGCGGGAGCAAGGCTAAGACCTAAAGCCTAGCGGAACAGATAGTAGGCTACCTATAGGAGCAGGACTAGAAAAAGAAGCCCCCTAAGACAATAGGCCCGATAGCGCTCCGAGCCTTCTAGAGACATAATTACTAGCTATATAGGGACCTAACAAGGGCCGAGGCAAGTATAGCGATCCAAATCAGGTCCGAACACATTAGGTTAAGGGCCTACCTGTTTAGAAGACGCGTACTAGACATCTATAGCCTAGCCTACTAGTATGGCTACCTATCGCAAAACCTAGAACATATGCTACTACGATGCCCGTAGTGGGCGAGAGGCAGGGGAAATTGGAGGCACTAAGCGGGAAGGAGAGACTATAAGTTAATTATTAGGGACAAAGGCAATATTCGCCGAATCTCTCGGTAGATACTATAGTAGGGATACCTCTAGTAGTTTAGCCTCGCTAGCGAGACGGAGGAGTAGATAGACAAGAGGCGGAAGCTAGGGGGTAGCAGATAGGGTAGTCATTAGGGCAGGCCTATAACACTAGCGTACCCCTAACAAGGGAAATTTAAGACAACAACTAGGAGGAAAAGACAGGCGGGAAGGAGGAGGGGTTTTCACTAACACGGTTTCCCCTCTATATATACGAAAACAAGATAGCATAGCTATATAGGCCAAAGGGCACTACAACAGCTTAATGAAATATCTATCTATCTATATATTAAGGATCTTTTCTACCTCGTATATATACGTAGGTACTACTACTATATCGGCTACTATATTAGCCTCGGTAGTGTTAGGTTCGATAGTTATCGGTAGTAGCGGCGCTAGATACTACCCTTTAAGTAGTAGGAAATCGGGGTAGTCGGCTCGTTATAGTAGTAAGGTATAGAAGCAGTTATTAAGTCCTACTAGAGCGTCTAATAGTTTTAGTCGATAAGAGAGTCTAGCCGGTATAACTTCCGTAATCTAGTAAGGGCCGGCATATCTCCTATCTAGCTTCTTAGATAGTCGAGTCGTACGGATATACTTAGTACTAAGATATACCTAATTACCTACCTTATAGTCTAGAGGAATGCTTCGGTAGCGGTTTGCTACTTCTACTTAGAGAGCTTATAACATTCGTATATTCTCTTAAAGGTGCTTATAAAGCTCGTAAATTCGACGTATAAAGGTTTCTACTAATCGCGTATCTAGTCGCTAGAGAGTGGTCAGTCCTCCCTCCTTTCTAGCGTTTAGGTCAACTCGCTCTATAAACTTAGGGTTATAGCCTAAGGTAGCGTAGAACGGCGATATACTAGTAGTCTCGGATAGGTAATTGTTAATCGCGAACTAAGTAAGGTATAGCTATTCTGCCTAGTCATCCTATACCTTATTAGTAAATATATAAAGATACTATTCTATCGCCTAGTTAGTACGTTCTAACTATCTATTAGTTTCTAGGTGATACGAAGAACTTAGCTTACGATTTGTATAGAGCATCTTATAGTGTTTCTTCTAGAAGGTAGTAACCTACTACTTGCTACGGTCTAATATAATAGTATTAGGAAACCCGCGCCGACAGAACATATATTTAAGGAAAAGCCTTGCCGTATTCTATACTATTATTACGCTAATAGGGATCAGCTCGACTTCCTTAGTAAGCCTATTAGTAACGGTTATAATGTTGTTATAGACTATGCCGTTAAGAGTGCTATCTAGGAGTCCGATAACGAAGTCGACTATAATATGTTTCTAAGGCCGATCTAGAACAGGAAGTGGCTATAATAATCCTAGTAGCTAGGAGTATAGAGATTTTGTTATACGGTAGGTACGGTAATTCGCGGTATATCTACGTACGGATCTCGCTAATCTAGGCTAGTAGAATTTACGTACTACGAGTTTATAAGTACGAGCTCGTCCTAGATAGCCTGCTACTAGAGCGTCATAGTTTATCTTAATTATCCTAGTCTATAAGGCTTAGTCATTTAGTACCTATAAGCTCTAGCCGTCGTATTGATTTGGAACATATAGTAGGTCGCTATCTACTTTATAGTGTACTAGGTGAATCTTCGCTCTCTATAGTAGTATAGGAGTACGGTCTTTCTGTAGGTCCTTAATCGCGGTCTTAAGCTCGTTATCGGTTACGTACGCCGTCGACATTCGATACTCGAGTTCGGCTTCCCGTTAACTTTTACGCGTCGCCGGTTATTTAGTAGGCGTATCTCGTTCTATAGGCATAAACTCTTTAGCTTTAGGGTTTAGCTATACTAGTTCCTCTTCTTCCGGCGTATCTTCTACTATTACCTATAGTAAGGCGATCTTAAGGAATCGCTTAGGAGGCAGTAATGTCTAATACTAATGCTAGTTCCGAGGGTCGTCTACCTCCTACGGAAGGTCCTAGCTACGTCTCGTTAGGCTATCTAGCTTTATACCTTAAAGTCCTAGACGGTATATTATCTTAAAGTTAAACTAGCATAAGAACTTAGCCTAACGCGCTTGTCGCCGATTTAGCTACTTTGTCTTTATGAAGTATTCTAGGTTCTTATAGTCGGTATAAATCTTGACTAGCTATAAGTCCTTATTATCTACTTCGTAGGCGAGCTCGGGTCTCTATTCCTTAAAAGCCTTGATAATAGCTAATAGTTCCTTGTTATAGATTTTATAATTACACTCCTATAGACTCAACTTCTTCGAGTAGAAGGCTATAGGATATAGTATACCCTTCTCGTTATACTACGAAAGTACGCCGGCGTTTATAAAATCTAAAGAATCTGTCTCTACTACCGTTTCCCTACCTAGTATATAATGTACGAGTATGCCGGCTTTACTAAACGTAGCTTTCAAATTGTCAAAGGCTCGTTAGTAATCTAGTAACTATTAACTCCTTCTGTTCTTATGATTGCTTAGTCCGTCCGACTTGGTCAGGTTTGTAAGAGGAGTAGCTATACGCGAAAATGCTTCGATAAACCGCCTATAGAAGTTGGCAAATCTAAGGAAGGCCTAGACATCCTTTAGGTTCTTAGGAGCTTCCTATGTCTAAATATATTCGAGTTTCTCGGGGTCTATCTCGATGCTGTTAGGGGTTATAATTAGCCTAAGATACCTCACCTTCTATTAGTAGAATTCGCTTTTGTCGATGTCTACTATAAGTCCTATATCGCGTAGCTTAGTAAGAACCTTTCGTACGTGTTTAATATACTCCTCTAAGGTGTTACTAAAGATAAGTACGTTATCTAGGTAAGGGACGCGTAATAATAGGACAGAACTCGAATCGCGAGAGCGCGATACCCTAGAATACGGTAAGGCGTATTACGCGTAGATACCTAGAGAGCGTAACGCGGCGATATTATTAGTAGGTAGTCGCGCGTTAGTAAATAGTTAGGATATAGGCATCGTTACGCCTCCCCCGAACAACCTAGACAATATGACCTTATAGATAGATAGCGGTATACCGCTACCCTAGAAGCCTAATTAGAAGGGTAAAGGCAAGTAGTAACGTACCTCTCTTTTCCCCGACCTCTCCTCTTTTCCTTAGAGTTAGATATAGGACGATAACCGGCGTGTTATAGTTAATACCGGTGTCGCGTTATAGTAAGAGATTGACGAAGTATACTAGAAGGCTATCGACCGAGTAGTAGCTAGCGAGATTAACTTTATAGAACTGTTCGAGTTTAAGCTCGAAGAGAACCCTAACGACCCCGACGAACTAGACGAGGTGTATCTGTTACTCGACGAGGTAGAGTATATCCTCGTATCCGAATACTAGAATGTCGATCTAGACAAACTCGCGAACCTCGCTTCCTAATACCTAAAGACTACCTACGATTTAGTGCTATAGGTAGTTAATACTATAATCACTAAAGGCTAGTAACTCGATGTAATAGAGCGAGCTAATACCGTCTAGAACGACTAGTATACTACGCTATATACCGAGTACGACCGTATCTATAAGATGCTATAAAGCGAAGAGGCTATAACGTAGAGAATGGCCGCGGACCTTAAGAGTAAGAAGGATTGCGACCTAGCCAAGTTATAAGAGGTAGAGAAGAAGTATAAGGAAGCTAATAACTTATATAAGTAGTTTAGTAAGATCTACAAGAAAGAGAAGAAGAAGGTATAGGATGCCGAGGTAAAGAAGTAGGACGCTAAAGCAAAAAACCTGGCCCTATAGAAGGAGATCAATGACTTAAAGGCTCGACTCGAAGCTATAGGCACTATATAGAACGAAGGAGGCAATCGAGGCCGATCTGGTCGCCGACCATCTCGTTCCCGCCTACGTAAGACTTTACTTAAGTAGCTAATACGTAAGTACCGCGAAGCTACTAGTAGAGACGGGGGTGGTAGTAGTAGAGATGACGATAATGATAGTAATAGCGGAAGACGTAATAACCGCCGCGATAATCGCCTACGCCTAGATAACCGCGACTCGAGACTACGTTTTAGTCGTATATAGACACTACTTACGGACCTCTCTAAACGCCTATTTACTATCGACCGTACCCTAACTCGCGGTATAGAGATTAGGAAAGGCGTACTAGATCCTAGACACTTTAAGAACGATAACGATCTGAATTTCGATAGCTAGTATAGTAGCGTACTCCTAAAGTTAACTATAGCCACTTTCCGTATAGAAGTAGATAGTCTACGCTTCGTGTACGGATAGACCTAAGGAGATCCCTAGCGAAGTATTAAGCCGAGGATCCCTATACTAGGGCAACAGTCCTTTAATAAGTTCAAGACGGGCGAAGAACTATTAGATTAGATAACACGCTAGTATAGTACCCGTAACGAAGGAACTAAGGCTATAGTTAATATCGCTACCTATAAGTAAGAGTAGGGCGAGACCTTCGTAGCCTTCTACGCTCGCTATTCGAAGCTACGTACCTAGATAGAATAGAGCGATAAGACCGAGCTTATACTATTCCGTAACCGACTAAACCGTAAGTACTTTATTAAGACCTTCGGCGACCGCGAAGTCGACCGCCGCCTAGATAGTATATAAGACGTTATCGAGGAGTATACCGTACTAGACGAGAGCTTCTACGAGATAGATCGACTATACCCGTAGAAGGAGCGCCCCCGTAGTAATAGTAACTCGAACGGTAATAGCGGCTAGAATAACTAGAATAACGGTAACGTAGTAACTAGTACCGCTACCGGTATAGTAGGTACCTTAGTATAGTACCTACTATAGTACGCTAGTACTAAGAAGAAGGAGAATCTACCGATATATCTATAGAACCTACCTACGCTTAACCGTAAGTAGCGCGAAGACCTTAAGAAGTAGAGTAAGTACTACCGCTATCGTATAGGTTCTTACGTATCGACTAACCCTAAATGCCTAATCTATAGGTATAATAGCGACTACCGCCTACCGAGTCTACGTAATACTACGCCGAATCCGAACGTAAACCTTAGTTCCCTCGCCGCCGATCCGTAGTAGGGAAATAGTACGACCGCTACCTAAGCGTAGTAGATAGCGGTTACCCGAACTTCCTAGGATAGAAAGAGTATAAGATTAAAAGATACGGAATGTAAGAGACGGTAATAGACTATAGTAAGGAGCTTAAGATATCGGTATACGTACTAGATAAATAATAGCTAGCTATATACCCTTATATATTGTTACCCGTAATAATATAATATAGAAAGGCTCGAGGCCTTATAGATTCTACTTCTACCTCTCTCTTTCTTAACTAGAAATTTATACGTAAATACACAATACCCCTAATCCCTTTAACGTAGAGCCGACGACTAATACTAGGAGATAGAACGCCTACTACGCGATAGATTATACACGCGGCCCTTATAGACGTAGTTATCGGCGGTTAATACGAGCAAATATTTTACTACGTTACCGAACTCGAATATAATATCGTCTTTAGCCTACCGTAGCTTATAGCGTATAACCTAAACATCTTCTAGGAGATAGGCGAGGTGGCATTTAGATCGGATTACTACTTTAGTTACTATCTATAGAATAAGACATCGATAATAGTATAATCCCTAAACTACCGCGAGAAGAAGAAGTAGGCACTAGTACGGTACGGACTAGAGCCCTTTACTAGAGAAGTAGCGAGCTTTATAGTAGGAGGGGCAGATCTAAACGTCTTATTATATAACCTAGAAGACATAGACGATAAGGAAGTAGACTACTAGGGCGTTTCTTAACGCCCGTAGAGGATATACGCGTACCGGCCTAGGGCTAAGTACTTCTATATTATACCTACTAGGCGTAAGAGCGACGGCGGAGAGCTTAAGCTAAGTATAATAGCTACTAATAATCTAGACTAATTCTTAAACAAGTAGTTTAATCGTAACCCGAAGGAGAAGTTACCGCCGATATACTATAATATTACGGACGCTTTCTTAGCTAAGAATTATAAAGAACTCCTACCTTACCGACTAGGCGTAGATTATAAGATTTATATTAAGCCTAATTATAAGGGCGCGCGTACTATAGAGTCTAATTGAGATAGTTGTTATTCTACGAAGCTACGAAAGAGGAGCGCGAGGCGCGGCGGGCTTATAAGGAAGCGCTAAGCCGCGCTAACCCGATACGGAAGGTCCGCGGTTCAGCCGGGTCGACGCTTTAGTAGTGAAGTGGCGCGGGTCGCCCGTAATAGTACCCCCCCTCCTAAAACACGCCTTAGTCCTCTAAGCGTTATCTATCTTATAAGGCTACTTGCCTATACTACTCTATAGTCTCGCGAAAGCCTAATTATCCTCTAGAGCCTTATCCTTATCTAGTAACACCTCTGTCTCTAAATCTACCTTTAGTTTATCCTTTAGCCTATCCGCGACCGGCTTCCTTCGAGAAATATATTGCCTAATTAGCTAGCTTGCCCTAGACCTAAGTCTATCTTTGGCTAGTACTCGCGTATAATCCTTATAGCTAAGGTTAGGTAGTATTATAGGCTCTATAGGTCTTACTAGAGCATCGGTATAACTACTAGTACTATCGTAGAGCTAAGGGCGGTAGATAAGACCGGTGACCCTAGTTACGACGGTAGGCTTTCCCGTAATCTAGCTAGTATAGCGGTGCGTAGTAAATATATACGGAGTAGATTCTATTAAAGGTATAGTTCGAGGCGACTTATTCGTAACGGTGTCGTTCTACTAAGTAACCCTGATCGTGTTAAGCCTAAGCACCTTAGTAGCTAGTAGAGACTAGTCGGATAGAGCTACGAAACCTATAGGCGTAGATAACTCCGGCCGGTTATAGTAAAAGTCTATAATAGCGGCGGCTACGTGTTTAAACATGTCCTTAGCCGGTTGCTAGGTCTTACTATCCTCCTTATTCTAATATCCTAGCTATTTCACTTTGTACTAAGTGTCTACCTTACGCTTCTATCCCTTCTTTACCTTACCTACTCGCTTACGAGTATATATGTCTAGAATCTTCTCTACTTCGTATATCGGGGAAGTAGGTATAGCTACTACGTCGGCGATCGTATTAGCTTTGGTCGTATCGGGCTTAATAACTACCGGCGGCGGCGGTACGAGGTACTAGTCTTCGAGTAGAGGTAAGTTTAGGTCGTCGGCTTTTTGTAGAAGGGAGGTGTAGAAGTAGTTATCGAGCCCTACTATCGTATCTAATAAGTCTAGCTTATACGAGAGTCTAGTAGGTATTACCTTAGTGATTCTATAGGGACTAGCGTATCGTCTATCGAGCTTCTTAGACGGCCGTGTCGTACGGATGTTCTTTATACTAAGGTACACTATATCGCCTACTTTATAATCTAGTAGGATACTTCGATAGCGATTCGCGGCCTTAGCTTATAGCGCTTACGACATTCTTATATTCTCTTATAGATTCTTCTATAGGCTATATAGTCGCTTAATAAACGTCTCGGTAGATTTGCTATCTAATCGCTATAGTATCGTTATCTATCGGTCTTTACCTACCTATACGTCGATACGCTCCGTAAATTCTAGATTGTAGCCAAGCGTAGTATAGAGAGGAGATACGCCGGTAGTCTCTAAGATATAGTTATTAATTACGAATTACGCTAGACAAAGCTAGTCTACCTAATCACTTTGTACCTCGTTAACGAATATACGTAGGTACTGTTCTATAGCCTAGTTCGTACGCTTAGACTGTCCGTTAGTCTTAGGGTAGTAGGAAGAACTTAGCTTACGATTAATACGTAATATCTTATAGAGCTTCTTCTAGAAAGTCGCGATCTACTACCGCCCTCTATCCGAGGTAATAGTGTTAGGTAGGCCTCGACGGCAAAAGACGTGTTTAAGGAAAAGTCTTACCGCGCTCTATACTATTATAGCTCCGATAGGAATCAACTCGACTTCTTTAGTTAGTCGGTCCGTAACGGTTATAATATTGTTATAAGTTATGCCGTTAACGGTGCTATCTAGAAGTTCGACGACGAAGTCGACTACGATATATCTCTAAGGTCGGTCCGGAACAGAAAGTAGGTACAATAATCCTAGTAGCTAGGTGTATAGAGATTTCGATATACGGTAGGTACGGTCATTCGCGGTATATCTACGTACGGATCTTGCTAGCCTAGGCTAGTAGAATTCACGTGCTACGAGTTCGTATATACGTGCCCGCCCTAGATATCCTACTACTAGAGTATCGTAGTTTATCTTAATCAATCGAGTCTATAGAGCTTAGTTATTTAGTACCTATAGGCTCTAACCTTCGTACTAATTACGGATATATAATATGTCGCTATCTACCTTATAATACGTAGAGTGTATCTTCGCCTTCTATAATAAAGGAGGGATAGTACTACTATCCTTCTATAGTAGCTTAATAGCTACTTTGAGCTCGCTATCTAAAGCGTAAGCGGTCATTATACGGTATTCGAGTTCGGCTTTAATCTAGACTTTATACGTAGGCTATACTAACTACGATGCTAGCTTAGGTTCTAGAATGAACTCTACGGCTTTAGGGTTCAGTAGAGTCGTGTCTTCCTCCTCGGGCGTATCTTCGACGGTAGCTTATATAGAGTCGATCTTAAGGAATCGCTCCGGCGGAAGTAATGTCTAATACTAGTACTGATTTCTCGGATCGTCTACCCCCTACGGAAGGTCCTAGCTACGTCTCGTTAGGCTATCTAGCTTGGTTCCTTATACCCCGGGGCGATATATAATCTAGAAGTTAAATTGCGATAGGAACTCTACCTACCGTACTTACCGACGATTTAGCTACTTCGTCGTTATAAAGTATTCTAAGTTCTTATAGTCCGTAAATACCTTGACTAGCTCGCTACTATTATCTACTTTATAGGCTAGCTCCGGTCGCTATTCCTCGAAGGCCTTAGTAATTACGAGGAGCTCCTTATCGTAAATCTCGTAATTATACTCCTACGGACTAAGCTTCTTCGAATAGAAGGCCACCGGGTACAAAACGCCTTCGTTATTATACTATAATAACACTCCTACGTTCATAAAGTCTAAGGAATCCGTCTCTACTACGGTCTGTCTACCCGGAACGTAATACGCGAGTATACCCGCTTTGCTAAACGTAGCTTTTAATACGTCGAAGGCGCGCTAATAATCTACTGTCTAGTCGATTCTCCGAATCTTGTGATTACTAGGTCCTTCGCTTCTTATCAGATTAGTCAAAGGTACGGCTAGTCGTAAGAAGGCCTTAATAAAGCGGCGGTAGAAGTTAGCGAAGCCTAGGAAGGCCTATATATCTTTTAGGTTTGTTAGTGCTTCCTATGTCTATATACATTCGAGCTTCTCTAGATCTATCTCAATTCCGTTAGGCGTGATAATTAGTCCTAGGTACTTGACTCGCTACTAATAGAATTCGTACTTGTCGATATCTACCGTTAGCCCTACGTCTCTAAGCTTAATAAGGACCTTACGTATATACTCGATATGTTCTTCTAGTATATCGCTAAAGATTAGTACGTTATCTAGGTATACGGAGACGAAGTTATCTAAATGTTCCTATAACACCTTATTAATATAAGACTAGAACGAGGCTAGGCCGTTATATAGTCCGAAGGGCACTACGAGGTATTCGTATATACCGTACCGTATCGTAAACGCCGTTAACTATTTATGCCCCTCTATAATACGTAACTTATTAAAGGCTACTATAATGTCTAGCTTCGTAAAGTACTTCTTACCGTATATACGGTTAAGCGTCTCCTATATTAGGGGAATCGGATATCTGTTCTTAATCGTAATAGCGTTAAGGCCGCGGTAGTCGATATATACTCGTAGCCCTCTACCTAGTTTCCTTATAACTAGGACCGGCGTAGGCGATTAACTTGTCTTTTAGCCTACTTTACGTATTTTGCCTTCTTCGGATTACTCTAGTATCCACTTCTTCACAGCTTCATTTTCCTTCTTAGCTAAGCCGTAGGGTTTATAATATAGTAGCTCCTAGGGCCCGTCCGGTTTAATATAAATCTCGTGATCTATCCCGGGTCGATAAGGTAGGAGTCCCTTATAATCTTTCGCCGAGAAGGCGTCCGCGATGTTATGATATATCTATAGGAGCTTCTCCTTCGGATTGTGGTTAAATTGCTTGTTTAGGAACTGATCTAGGTCATTAGCCGCTATAGCACTTAGCTTTAGGTCGCCGCCCTCGTCCTTACGTCCCGTAGGTAAGATATAGAAGTACTTAGCTCTAGGCCGGTACGCGTACATCTCCTATACGCGTTAAGAAACGCCCTAGTAGTCCACCTCTTCTTCGTCGCCTATACTAAACGATAAGACGATCAACTCCGCCCCTCCTACTATAAACCTACCGGAGGTTCTAGTAAAGGGCTCTAGTCCGTATCGTACTTATGACTACCTTCTAAGGTAGTTTAGGGACTATACTATTGTCGATGTCCGGTTAGGTAGATAATAACTAAAGTAGTAGTCGGATCTAAAAGCCACCTCACCTATAGCCTAGAAGATGTCGGGGTTATACTAGCTTAACTATAGTAGTCTAAGGACGATGTCGTACTCGAGGTCGGTTACGTAGTATATTATTTGCTCGTAATGACTACCGATAACTACGTCGATTAAGGCTACGTAGGTAATGCGCCGTATACTTACCTTTCTATCTCCTAGCGTAAGCCTCTTACTTTTCGCTAGCTCGAAGAGGGGTATTATATGTTTGCGTATAAATTTCTAGTTAAGAAAGAGAGATATACTCGTAGAATCTAATAGGCCTCGAGCCTTTTTATGTTATATTATTACTAGTAGTACTATATAAGGATGTATATCTAGTTATTGTCCTTTTAGTACGTAACTTAATAATCTTAGCTCGCCCTTACTATAGTCCGCCTCTTACATTCTATGTCTCTTAATCTTATGCTCTTTCTAACCTAGGAAGTTCGGTTAACCGCTATCTACTACGCTTAGGTAGCGGTCGTGCCATTTCCCTATTACTATAGGTCTGTAGTAAGGGAGCTGAGGTTCGGGTTAGCGTTCGCGTTGTTTCGTAGTCGCGGTAGGCGATAGTCGCTATCGTAACTATATATCGGGCACTCGGGGTTAGTCGATACGGACGAGCCTATACGGTAGCGGTAGTACTTACCTTACTTCTTAAGTTCTTCGCGCTACTTACGGTTAAGCTATAGTAGATTCTATAATTGAACGGGCAGATCTTCCTTCTTCTTAGTACCGGCGTATTACGGAGGACGCTAGACTACGGCACCTACTACGCCTATAGCGGTACTAGTAGCTACTAAGCTATTCTAGTTATTCTAGCCGCCGTTACCGTTACTAAGAGGACGCTCCTTCTACGGGTATAGGCGGTCTATTTCGTAGAAGCTCTCGTCTAGGGCAGTATACTCTTCGATAACGTCCTATATATTATATAGTCGACGGTCGACTTCGCGGTTACCGAAGGTCTTAATAAAGTACTTACGGTTTAGTCGGTTACGGAATAGTATAAGCTCGGTCTTATCGCTCTATTCTATCTAGGCACGTAGCTTCGAATAGCGAGCGTAGAAGGCTACGAAGGTCTCGCCCTACTCTTACTTATAGGTAGCGATATTAACTATAGCCTTAGTTCCTTCGTTACGGGTACTATACTAGCGTGTTATCTAATCTAATAGTTCTTCGCCCGTCTTGAACTCATTAAAGGACTGTTGCCCTAGTATAGGGATCCTCGGCTTAATACTTCGCTAGGGATCTCCTTAGGTCTATACGTATACGAAGTATAGACTATCTACTTCTATACGGAAAGTAGCTATAGTTAACTTTAGGAGTACGCTACTATACTAGCTATTGACATTCGGATCGTTATCGTTCTTAAAGTGTCTAGGATCTAGTACGCCTTTCCTAATCTCTATACCGCGAGTTAGGGTACGGTCGATAGTAAATAGGCGTTTAGAGAGGTCCGTAAGTAGTGTCTATATACGACTAAAACGTAGTCTCGAGTCGCGGTTATTTAGGCGTAGGCGATTATCGCGGCGGTTATTACGTCTTCCGCTATTACTATCATTATTGTCATCTCTACTACTACTACCCCCGTCTCTACTAGTAGCTTCGCGGTACTTACGTATTAGCTACTCGAGTAAAGTCTTACGTAGGCGGGAACGAGAGGGTCGGCGACCAGATCGGCCTCGATTGCCTCCTTCGTTCTATATAGTGCCTATAGCTTCGAGTCGAGCCTTTAAGTCATTGATCTCCTTCTATAGGGCTAGGTTTTTTGCTTTAGCGTCCTACTTCTTTGCCTCGGTATCCTATACCTTCTTCTTCTCTTTCTCGTAGATCTTACTAAACTGCTTATATAAGTTATTAGCTTCCTTATACTTCTTCTCTACCTCTTATAACTTGGCTAGGTCGTAATCCTTCTTACTCTTAAGGTCCGCGGCTATTCTCTACGTTATAGCCTCTTCGCTTTATAGCATCTTATAGATACGGTCGTACTCGGTATATAGCGTAGTATACTAGTCGTTCTAGACGGTATTAGCTCGCTCTATTATATCGAGTTGCTAGCCTTTAGTAATTATAGTATTAACTACCTATAGCACTAAATCGTAGGTAGTCTTTAGGTATTAGGAAGCGAGGTTCGCGAGTTTGTCTAGATCGACATTCTAGTATTCGGATACGAGGATATACTCTACCTCGTCGAGTAACAGATACACCTCGTCTAGTTCGTCGGGGTCGTTAGGGTTCTCTTCGAGCTTAAACTCGAACAGTTCTATAAAGTTAATCTCGCTAGCTACTACTCGGTCGATAGCCTTCTAGTATACTTCGTCAATCTCTTACTATAACGCGACACCGGTATTAACTATAACACGCCGGTTATCGTCCTATATCTAACTCTAAGGAAAAGAGGAGAGGTCGGGGAAAAGAGAGGTACGTTACTACTTGCCTTTGCCCTTCTAATTAGGCTTCTAGGGTAGCGGTATACCGCTATCTATCTATAAGGTCATATTGTCTAGGTTGTTCGGGGGAGGCGTAACGATACCTATATCCTAACTGTTTACTAACGCGCGACTACCTACTAATAATGTCGCTACGTTACGTTCTCTAGGTATCTACGCGCTATACGCCTTACCGTGTTCTATATTCTAATACGACTCTACGCGTTCTCGAGTTCTACGGTTCTGTCTATTCCTATTATTACGCGTCCCTTACCTAGATCCGCGATCTAGGTAGGGTAGTAGAACAAACTATAAGGGCGCGCGTACTATAGAGTCTAATTGAGATAGTTGTTATTCTATAAAGCTACGAAAGAGGAGCGCGAGGCGCGGCGGGCTTATAAGGAAGCGCTAAGCCGCGCTAACCCGATACGGAAGGTCCGCGGTTTAGCCGGGCCGACGCTTCGGTAGTGAAGTAGCGCGGGTCGCCCGTAACACTCTAGCTCTTATAACTTAGCTAGGTCGTAATCCTTCTTACTCTTAAGATCTACTACTATTTTCTATATAATAAGCTCTTTACTTCGTAGTATCTTATAGATACGGTCGTATTCGGTATATAGCGTAGTATACTAGGTGTTCTAGAGGTCGTTAGCTCGCTCTATTATATCGAGTTATCTACCCTTAGTAATCGCCGTATTAACTACTTATAGTACGAAGTCGTAGGTAGTCTTCGGGTGTTAGGATATAAGGGTCGTAAGGTTATCTAGGGTTGTTAGGGCGAGAGCCTGGCCTATAAGATGTAAGGGTGAAAGCGAGAATGTAGGTGCGAAGTACAGATACAAAAGGGTATAGTATGATTGCTATACAAAACGAAAGACGAAGAAAGCAAGAGAGGCCTAGGGAAGGCTAGATATTTATACGCGACCCTCGCGAGTACGTGTCCCCGCATCAATAGGGCTAACCCGTGCGAAGCCGCGCTTAGCAGCTTTGCTCAAAACCTTATTCTAACCTGCCCTACGTTCCGAGTCTTCTACATGCTTCTTCTAGGGTCTAGCGTAGTCGCGGGTGCTCGCGGGAGTGCCGTAAGTCATATAGTCACGAGCCGAAGTGAATCTGTCAAGGTTTAGTAGAGGGGTGAATTTGGAGGGCTAGGTCCCGTAGTAAATGTTGCGGGGTGTTAAGATGTAGCATCTCAAAGGGAGTCAACAATCAGGAAGTGATCTGGCAGCCTAAGGCATCCACGATGACTCAGCTTGTAGGGAGATACCTTCTCTCCCCTTTAGCTTAGATAGACATCTAACATAATCAACACATTGGTTCCTGATATATTGCTGCATGCTCGTGCTATTAGTCAGTTGAAGATTGATCTCTTACTCCACTCCGCTGCCATCCACCCGTACCTGTTCAACAGGTTATGAGCCCGGGTTTGTGCAGGAATAAGAGCAACCTATATCAGTACAGGTTACTTGTATCCCTTGCTATCGTAGCAGAAAACATCTGGGAATCAGAAGTCTACCCCGTCTATCCTGTCAAGGAGCTTAGTTCGATACTAAGTGATAGGTAACCTAGACAAGGACTCTGTGCGGCTTACTCAAAGCCAATACCTTGAAGATACTCTGTAGGCAGAACTGCATCGAGATACTATCAAGAAGGACTTCAAGTAAGTCATTTGAAGCTCTGCTAGGAGAGACAGACCTGTGTCCTAGCCCCGAGACCTCACACCGCTCCTTCTTTACTTTACTAAGCAGGCCTTAGTATCCACACCTACGAACTTTCCCATTCTACACCAGAAGCCTCAGCAGGATCTGAGCCACCACCTTGGAACACACACACCTTGTTTCATTACATCCAATTTATTATGGATTCATACCAAGAGAGGACAGAGGAGAAGGGAGGCAAAATCCCAATTCTTGGGAGGGACAATTGGAAGAGATGGTTCAACCTTCAGAGATACAAGATGGAGAGCCAATTAGCATTCTTTGCAATTGATGACCTAATGGAAGTGTCTTTTGACAACATCAAGGGCAAGACTCTAAAACTCCAAGAAGAGGCTACAACCAAAGAGATCCTCAATACGCCAACATGGACAAGACACAATGCAGTGTGCAACTTCAGTATCCTTAGTAGGATCACAGAAGAAGATGAATTTGAGCTTGAGGGCTCATGTGAATCTGGAAGAGCTGCTGAGAAGTGGGTGTATCTCTGGAACAAGTATAGCCAGGTGCTACCAACCCATGCACATGAGCTCACAAAGCAATTTGTGACCTTTGAGATGAGTGAAGAGTTCACTATCAGATCTGCATGGACATACCTGGTTTCTCTTGGAAAAAGGATTGCTGATGTTGACCCAGAGGGTCAGCATTACAGGAAAGCTGATGTGAGGATGACCCAGCTCTTAAGCTCACTGCCACCTGACTACCATGTAGCCAGGGATACTATCATGGCTTAGCCAAAGATGGATCATGAAAGGACCTTAAAGATCCTTGAAGCTCAAGAAGCCAGGTTGGATCCCTCTAAGGCTGAGTATGGCATGGCAGCCACCTGGGTCAAGCCCTCAGGTCTAGCAAGACCACTCTCCTGCCTTCTCTGTGAGAAGGATCATCTGATCAAGGACTGCCCTAGTTTGCCTGAGGCAAGAAAGGTCCTTAGATCTCATTCCCAACCACCATCTTCCCAGAATACAACACATGTCAAGAAGAAGAGAACTCCACCACCCACTTCAAGGAGGACACCAAGAGAGAAGTCCTCTATGGAAGAACTTAAGAAAATGGTGAAGAAACTCAGCTCTGACATGCTGTCACTCCAGAAGAACCGGGCCCAGTCTTATACCTCTAAAGCAAAGAAGACTGGAAAAGGTTTCTCCGCCCAAGAGTCACCATGCAGCTCATCCCCAGAGACAATGTCTGATGATGATGAGTATGATGAAGTGGCTCACTCAACTGCAGAAGTCCAAGGCAAGTTCCCCTCGTCAGAGTGGTTACTTGACTCCTGTGCTTCATCCCATATGACTGACCAAAGCTGCCTCTTTAGATCTATGACTCCCTTGACAAGGAAGAAATGGATCAAAGTGGGAGGTGGGTTTTTATTGGCCACTCATATTGGGAATGCAGAGATGAGTGGGAGAGCTGGCAGAAAAGTTGTTTTGGAAGATGTCCTGCTTGTACCCAAGCTAGGAGTGAACCTGGTTTCATGGAACCAGTTTAGCAAGCAGTTTGGTGTGCAACCTCCATCATTTTCTCTTGTTTCCCCCTCTGGTGAGACTGTTGTCCAGACAAAGCTCCTTGGGGGGGTTCCATTCATTGATGAGATTTCTCCTCTCCTACAAGAACGGGCACATTACTCATCATGTGCACCACCAATGGAGAATGCCTTTGTGACTGCTCAATCAGAGACCGACCTGAAGCAGTGGGAGCTCTGGCATAGAAGATTTGCACACTTTGGGAAGAATTTGCTCCAGAATCTTCACAAGGTAACAGACTTGAAAGAACCCATTCCTATCCCTAAGGATGGCTTTCACCAGTGCAGAGTATGCTCAATAGCAAAGATGAAGAAGTACAAAGGCAAAGTTACAGAGAGAAGACCTGAAAGACTTGCCCTTGAATCTATTGACATATGTGGCCCACTACCAATCTCAAGACTAGGATTCAAATACTGGCTTGAGATTGTTGACAACTTCTCTAGGAAGAAGTGGACCTTTCCTCTTAGAGAAAGAGAAGATGCTCCAGTTGCTCTCCAGAACTGGAAGATCAAAGCAGAGAGGAAATCATCAGCGCAGCTGAAAGCAGTAAGACTTGACAATGCAAAAGAACTTATTGCATTAGTGAAGCAGTGGGAGAAGGATTTGGGGATTGGGCTCGAGCCGACTGAGGCATACAACTCTCTACAGAATGGACCAGTTGAGAGGTCAATACAAACCTCAGAGGACTCTATAAGGGCAATGCTTGAAGAGGCTAAAATGCCGGTTGAATTTTGGCCTGAAGCACTAGAGGCCCAAACTTATATGAGGAACAAACTGCCAAATGGCCCAGATTACGATGGGTTCAAGGTTTCACTAGATGAGGCTTTTGATGGTATCAAACCGACCATCAACCATTTGAAAGTTTGGGGATGCAAAGCTGTTGTCTATATGGACACAAGATCCCAACCTCAATGGGCAAGAAGTGACAAGCTAATGAATAGGGGTAAAGAAGCAGTGTTTATTGGGTATGTTGAAAACACAGCTAAAGCCTAGCTCTTTTGGGAACCAGACATGAGAGCTGTTAAACAACACACACATGCAGACTTCTTTGAGGACCAGCCTGGAGGTGATATGGGTCTCAATGTTCCAACATTGAATCTACCAAGCAGTGCACCAGCTAGGAAGCCCTTAGGAAGGCCGAGGAAGAACGTATCCTTAGGACAATCTACCTACCATCCAGGCGTCCATCAGAGCCCCCCCGAAATAGATCAGCCAATTGAGAGCCCTAAAGTCGCTCAGCCGAGAAAGCTGTTTGTGCAACTTCCCCAGCCTCCGGAGAACGTAGGGGAATTTCAGAAAATCGATCAGCCAATTGAGAGAAGCTCCCTAGATCCCCAGGAAATAGACGTTACTAGGTCACAAGTGACGGTCCCTAAATCATCCCTTGGAAAGAGAAAGGCTGACTATGATGTTGAGGGCTATGACATGAAACAGAAAGCCCCAAAATCTATGGTCCCTAAGCCCGAACTAACCACTGAAGTGGGAGAAGCAATGGACCTCTCAGAGAACCTTGCTGCTTTTCACCAAGCTTTCTTTGCAGCCATGCAATCAGTGGACAGTTCAATACTATGGGATAGCGAATTCCTGGAAGAAGTTGAGGAAATGGCCTTTGCAGCAACTGTAGAAGCCATTGCATACAAGCAAGAGGTCCCAATTCCAAAATCCTACAAGGATGCTGTGAATGACAAGAAATGGGGACATCTTTGGAAGGAAGCAATCCAAAAGGAACTAGATGCTCTACAGAGTAACAACACCTGGGAAAATTCTGTTCCACCAAAAGGAGCAAATCTGGTTACATCAAGATGGGTCTTTGATATTAAGAGAAGCATTAGTGGAGCTATTGAAAAGTTCAAGGCTAGACTAGTTGCAAGGGGCTTCTCACAGAAGTTTGGTGTTGACTTTATGGAGACATTTGCACCTACAGTAAGACAGGACACCCTTAGGGTGTTTATGGCTATTGTGTGTAAGAAGGATCTTCATCTTCACCAAGTGGATGTGAACAATGCATTCACAGAAAGCACCCTCCATGAAGACATCTTCATGTTACCACCACCAGGAGTTGAGCTTCCACCAAACATAGTGTTCAAAATCCTCAAAAGCTTGTATGGACTTAAGCAAGCAGCTAGAGATTGGAATCAACTCTGTGTGTCAAAGCTCAGAGAGATTGGATTCACACAGTCAGAAGTGGATCCATGCCTACTTATCCATAAGAAGAGGGAGATCATAATCCTTATACATGTGGATGACATTCCAATTGCTGCACCAAAGTTGACAGATGTTCTCTGGTTCAAAAGAGAACTTGGCAAGATCTTCAAGATCAAAGATCTAGGTGAACCTGAAAAGATCCTTGGCATGAGAGTCACAAGGGACAGGAAGAGAGGAATCCTGAAACTTGACCAAGGACACTTTGTTAGGGACAGCCTAGCCAAGATGGGAATGAACCATGAGAAGGCAGCACCTACACACTCACCCATGGACAGCTATGAGGCCCTCAAACCTTCAAGCCACATAGATGAGAGGTGTGACAAGGCAGAGTACCAGAGTATTAATGGTACTTGGATGTGGCCAGCAACAATCACAAGGCCAGACATTGCTTTTGCCCTAGGAAGGATGAGCTCATTTGTGAGTGACCCATCCACCTACCACATGAAGGCTTTGAAGAAGATCACTAGGTACCTAAGATCATACCCTGATCTAGGACTTCAGTTCTCAAAGTCTGGAAAAGGACACCTTATTGGATACTGTGATTCTGATTATGCAATGGACAAAGCAGACAGAGTCTCAATCCTTGGGTATGTCTTCTTCCTCTGTGGGGCACCAGTTTCTTGGATGAGCAAGAAGCAAAAGTCTGTAGCAACATCCACAATGGAGGCTGAATATATGGCCATGAATGCATGTGCGAAGCAGTCCCAATTCCTAGCTTCACTGCTAAGGGAAATGGATTGTCCAGAGTTAGTGGGAGACTGTTCCCATCAACCAAGAATCACTGGAAACCAGGAGACTGTATCAAATTTGAGACCAGTCCAATTAAGAGGTGACAATCAAGCTGCCCTCACCCTAGTGAAAGATGCACATGTTCATGACAAGTCGAAGCACATTGACATTGCCTATAACGCTGTTAGGAAACTTTGGTGGAGGAGGCTTATTGCTGTTGAGTACACCCCAACCTCTAAGATGGTTGCAGACGGGTTTACAAAACCAAAGACTGGTCCACACTTCCAGAGGTTTGTAAGCCAGCTGAACCTGTCATAAAAAGGTCCAAGTACTATTGACAGGAAGTGAGCAGACTGTAACCTCCTATACGAGATGAGTAGGAGTGTTAAGATGTAGCATCTCAAAGGGAGTCAACAATCAGGAAGTGATCTGGTAGCCTGAGGCATCCACGATGACTCAGCTTGTAGGGAGATACCTTCTCTCCCCTTTAGCTTAGATAGACATCTAACATAATCAACACATTGGTTCCTGATATATTGCTACATGCTCGTGCTATTAGTCAGTTAAAGATTGATCTCTTACTCCACTCTGCTACTATCCACCCGTACCTATTTAACACAGGGTATATAATTCTTAGCGCTTATACACTAAGCTAGACTGTCACTTCTTAACGACTTCTGAGCACTCTAAGGCTCTTCTGTCCCTACCTTCTGTACACTCTGTAGGGAGACCATGACAAGGGTAATATTCTAGTATTCGGATACGAGAATATATTCTACCTCGTTATTACGGGTAGCCCGCGACCCCCTACTATAGCTACGTCGGCCCGGCTGAGCCGCGGACCTTCCGTATCGGGTTAGCGCGGCTTAGCTTTGCTTTATAACTTCGCCGCGCCTCGCGCTCCTCTTTCGTAGCTTTATAGAATAACAACTATCTCAATTAGACTCTATAGTACGCGCGCCCTTATAGTTTGTTCTACTACCCTACCTAGATCGCGGATCTAGGTAAGGGACGCGTAATAATAGGAATAGACAGAACCGTAGAACTCGAGAACGCGTAGAGTCGTATTAGAATATAGAATACGGTAAGGCGTATAGCGCGTAGATACCTAGAGAACGTAACGTAGCGACATTATTAGTAGGTAGTCGCGCGCTCGTAGACAGTTAGGATATAGGTACTGTTACGCCTCCCCCGAACCTAGATAATATGACTTTATAAATAGCGAACGGCGGCATACTACCGCTACCTAAGCCTAAGGGCAAAAGTAAGTAGCGTATATCTCTTTTCCCCGACCTCTCCTCTTTCCCTTAGAGTTAGACATAGGACGATAACCGGCGGGTTATAGTAGACACCGGTATCGCGCTATAATAAGAGATTAATAAAGCTTACTAGAAGGCCTTCGAGCGAGAAGAAGGTAGTAAGATTGACTTTATAGAACTATTCGAGTTCAAGCTCGAAGAGAACCTAGGCGGTAACCTAGACGAGGTATATCTATTACTCGACGAGGTAGACCACATTCTCGTATCCGAATACTAGAATGTCACCCTAGACAACCTTACGACCCTTATATCCTAACACCCGAAGACTACCTACGACTTCGTACTATAAGTAGTCAATACGGCGATTACTAAGGGCAGACAACTCGATATAATAGAGCGAGCTAACGACCTCTAGAACACCTAGTATACTACGCTATACACCGAATACGACCGCATCTATAAGATGCTACGAAGTGAAGAGCTTGTTATATAGAAAATGGTAGTAGATCTTAAGAGTAAGAAGGATTACGACCTAGCTAAGTTATAAGAGCTAGAGAAGAAATATAAGGAAGCTAACAACCTATATAAGCAGTTTAGCGAGATCTACGAGAAGGAGAAGAAGAAGGCATAAGATGCTAAGGTAAAGAACTAGGCCCTATAATAAGAAGTCGATAACCTAAAGGCTCGGCTTAAGGTAGGAGACACTATATAGAACGGAGGTAGGGGCCGCTTAGGCCGCCGACCCTCTAGTTCCCGCCTACGCGAGACCTTACTCGAGTAGCTATTACGTAGGTATCGCGAAGCTACTAGTGGAGGTAGCGGTAGCGGTAGTAGTAATAAAGATAGAGACGACTATAACCGTAGTAATAATAGCCGAGGACGTAATAACGACCGTCCGCGACTAGGACCTAATAAAAGTCGTGACTCGAGAATGCGTAATACCCGTACCTAGACACTACTAGTTGACCTTCTAGAACGTCTCTTCACTATTAACCGTACCCTTACTCGCGGTATAGAGATCGGTAAGGGTGTACCTAACCCTAAGTACTTTAATAACGATAATGACCCTAATTTCGACAGCTAGTACAGTAGTGTTCTCCTAAAGCTAACTATAGTAACCTTCTATACTAAGGTAGATAGTCTACGCTTCGTATATAGGTAGACGTAAGGTGATCCTTAGCGAAGTATTAAGCCGAGGATCCCTATGCCTAGATAGTAGTCCTTTAACGAGTTTAAGACTAGAGAAGAGTTATTAGATTAGATAATACGCTAATATAGTATACGTAATAAAGGAACTAAGGCTATAGTTAACATTGCTACCTATAAGTAAGAATAAGGCGAAACCTTTATAGCCTTCTATATACGCTACTCGAAGTTACGCGCCTAGATATTATAGACCGATAAGACCGAGCTTATACTATTCCGTAACCGACTAAACCGTAAGTACTTTATTAAGACCTTCGGCGACCGCGAAGTCGACCGCCGCCTAGATAGTATATAAGACGTTATCGAGGAGTATACCGTACTAGACGAGAGCTTCTACGAGACAGATCGACTATACCCGTAGAAGGAGCGCCCCCGTAGTAATAGCAACTCGAACGGTAATAGCGGCTAGAACAACTAGAACAACGGTAACGTAGTTACTAGTACCGCTACCGGTGTAGTAGGTGCCTTAGTATAGCGCCTACTATAGTACGCTAGTACTAAGAAGAAGGAGGATCTGCCGATATATCTATAGAACCTACCTACGCTTAACCGTAAGTAGCGCGAAGACCTTAAGAAGTAGGGTAAGTACTACCGCTACCGTATAGGTTCTTACGTATCGACTAACCCTAAATACCTAATATATAGGTACGATAGCGACTATCGCCTACCGCGTCTACGTAATACTACGCCGAATCCGAACGCGAACCTTAGTTCCCTAGCCGCCGATCTATAGTAGGGAAATAGCAAGACCGCTACCTAAGCGTAGTAGATAGCGGTCACCCGAACTTCCTAGGATAGAAAGAGCATAAGATTAAGAGACACGGAATGTAAGAGACGGTAATAGACTATAGTAAGGAGCTTAAGATATTGGTATACGTACTAGATAAATAATAGCTAGCTATATACCCTTATATATTGTTACCCGTAATAATATAATATAGAAAGGCTCGAGGCCTTATAGATTCTACTTCTACCTCTCTCTTTCTTAACTAGAAATTTATACGTAAATACACAATACCCCTAATCCCTTTAACGTAAAGCCGACGACTAATACTAGGAGATAGAACGGCTACTACACGGCAGATTATATACGCGGCCCTTATAGACGTAGTTATCGGCGATTATTACGAGTAAATGTTATACTACGTTACCGACCTCGAATATAATATCGTGTTTGGCCTACCGTAGCTTATAGCGTATAACCTAAACATCTTCTAGGAGATAGGCGAGGTGGCATTTAGATCGGATTACTGCTTTAGTCACTATCTATAGAATAAGACATCGACAATAGTATAATCCCTAAACTATCGCGAGAAGAAGAAGTAGGCACTAGTACGGTACGGACTAGAGCCCTTTACTAGAGAAGTAGCGAGCTTTATAGTAGGAGGGGCGGAGCTAAACGTCTTATTATATAACCTAGAAGACATAGACGATAAAGAAGTAGACTACTAGGGCGTTTCTTAACGCGCGTAGGGAATGTACGCGTACCGGCCTAGGGCTAAGTACTTCTATATTATGCCTACTAGGCGTAAGAGCGACGACGGAGAGCTTAAGCTAAGTGTAATAGCTACTAATAATCTAGACCAATTCTTGAACAAGTAGTTCAATCATAACCCGAAGGAGAAGTTACCGCCGATATACTACGATATTACGGACGCTTTCATAGCTAAGGATTATAAAGGACTCCTACCTCACCGACTAGGCGTAGATTATAAGATTCACATTAAGCCTAATAGTCTATAAGAGCCACTATACCGCAAGCCCTACGGCCTAGCTAAGAAGGAGAACGAGGCAGTTAAGAAATGGCTAGACGAGTAAACATCTAAAGGGAAGGTACAGAAAGTAGGGCAAAAGACGAGCTAGTCTCCTATACTAGTACTAGTAGTACGTAAGCCTAGAGGTAGGCTACGTGTTTACATCGACTATAGAGGATTAAATGCGATTACTATTAAGAACCGGTATCCGATTCCCTTGATATAAGAGACGCTTAACCGTATATACGGCAAGAAGTACTTTACGAAGCTAGATATTATAGTAGCCTTTAACAAGTTACGGATAGCTAAAGGGCACGAGTAGTTAACGGCGTTTACGACACGATACGGTATCTACGAGTATCTAGTGTTGCTATTCGGCTTATATAACGGACTAGTATCGTTCTAATTATATATTAACAAGGTCTTATAAGAACACCTAGACGACTTTGTGTCGGCCTACCTAGATGACGTACTTATCTTTAGTGACACCTTAGAGGAGTATATTAAATACGTACGGAAGGTTCTTACTAAGCTACGCGATATAGGACTTATAGTAGACATCGACAAAAGCGAATTCTACTAATAGAAGGTGAGGTATCTTAGGCTAATTATAACCCCTAACGGTATCGAGATAGACCCCGAGAAACTCGAATGTATTTAGGCATAGGAAGCTCCTAAGAACCTAAAGGATGTCTAGGCCTTCCTTAGATTTGCCAACTTCTATAGGCGGTTTATCGAAGCATTTTCGCGTATAGCTACTCCTCTTACAAACCTGACCAAGTCGGACGGACTAAGCAATCATAAGAACAGAAGGAGTTAATAGTTACTAGATTACTAACGAGCCTTTGACAATTTGAAAGCTACGTTTAGTAAAGCCGGCATACTCGTACATTATATACTAGGTAGGGAAACGGTAGTAGAGACAGATTCTTTAGATTTTATAAACGCCGGCGTACTTTCGTAGTATAACGAGAAGGGTATACTATATCCTATAGCCTTCTACTCGAAGAAGTTGAGTCTATAGGAGTGTAATTATAAAATCTATAACAAGGAACTATTAGCTATTATCAAGGCTTTTAAGGAATAGAGACCCGAGCTCGCCTACGAAGTAGATAATAAGGACTTATAGCTAGTCAAGATTTATACCGACTATAAGAACCTAGAATACTTCATAAAGACAAAGTAGCTAAATCGGCGACAAGCGCGTTAGGCTAAGTTCTTATGCTAGTTTAACTTTAAGATAATATACCGTCTAGGACTTTAAGGTATAAAGCTAGATAGCCTAACGAGACGTAGCTAGGACCTTCCGTAGGAGGTAGACGACCCTCGGAACTAGTATTAGCATTAGACATTACTACCTCCTAAGCGATTCCTTAAGATCGCCTTACTATAGGCAATAGTAGAAGATACGCTAGAAGAAGAGGAACTAGTATAGCTAAACCCTAAAGCTAAAGAGTTTATACCTATAGAACGAGATACGCCTACTAAATAACCGGCGACGCGTAAAAGTTAGCGGGAAGCCGAACTCGAGTATTAAATATCGACGGCGTACGTAACTAATAACGAGCTTAAGACCGCGATCAAGGACCTATAGAAAGACCGCACTCCTACACTACTATAGAGAGCGAAGATTCACCTAGTACACTATAAAGTAGATAGTGACCTACTATATATTCGAAATTAATACGACGGCTAGAGCTTATAGGTACTAAATAACTAAGCCTTATAGACTAGGATAATCAAGATAAACTATAACGCTCTAGTAGTAGGCTATCAAGACGAGCTCGTACTTATGAACTCGTAGCACGTAAATTCTACTAGCCTAGATTAGCGAGATCCGTACGTAGATATACCGCGAATTGCCGTACCTACCGTATAATAAAATCTCTATACTCCTAGCCACTAGGATTATTATAGCTACTTCCTGTTCTAGATCGGCCTTAGAAATATATTGTAGTCGACTTCGTTGTCGGACTCCTAGATAGTACTCTTAACGGTGTAGTCTATAACAACATTATGACCGTTACTAATAGGCTTACTAAGGAAGTCGAGCTAATCCCTATTAGCGCAATAATAGTACAGAATGCGGCAAGGCTTTTCCTTAAATATATGTTCTGTCGGCGCGGGTTTCCTAATACTATTATATTAGACCGTAGCAAGTAGTAGGTTACTACCTTCTAGAAGAAACACTATAAGATGCTCTATACAAATCGTAAGCTAAGTTCTTCGTATCACCTAGAAACTAATAGATAGTTAGAACGTACTAACTAGGCGATAGAATAGTATCTTTATATATTTACTAATAAGGTATAGGATGACTAGGCAGAATAGCTATACCTTACTTAGTTCGCGATTAACAATTACCTATCCGAGACTACTAGTATGTCGCCGTTCTACGCCACCTTAGGCTATAACCCTAAGTTTATAGAGCGAGTTGACCTGAACGCTAGAAAGGAGGGAGGACTAACTACTCTCTAGCGACTAGATACGCGATCAGTAGAAACCTTTATACGTCGAATTTACGAGCTTCATAAGCACCTTTAAGAAAATATACGAATGTCATAAGCTCTCTAAGTAGAAGTAGCAAACCGCTACCGAAGTATTCCTCTAGACTATAAGGTAGGTGATTAGGTGTATCTTAGTACTAAGAACATCCGCACGACTCGACTATCTAAGAAGCTAGATAGGAGATATGCCGGCCCTTACTAGATTACGGAAGTTATACCGGCTAGACTCTCTTATCGACTAAAACTATTAGACGCTCTAGTAGGACTTAATAACTGCTTCTATACCTCACTACTATAACGAGCCGACCACCCCGATTTCCTACTACTTAAAGGGTAGTATCTAGCGCCGCTACTACCGATAACTATCGAACCTAACACTACCGAGGCTAATATAGTAGCCGATATAGTAGTAGCACCTACGTATATATACGAGGTAGGAAAGATCCTTAATATATATACCCGTAAGCGGGCAGGTAAGGTAAAGAAGGGGCATAAGCGTAAGGTAGATATATAGTATAAGGTGAAATAGGCTAGATATTAGAACGAGGAGGATAGTAAGACCTAGTAACCTATAGAGGATATACTTAAACACGCGGCCGCCGCTATTATAGACTTTTACTATAACCGGCCGGAGTTATCTACGCCTATAGGCTTCGTAGCTCTATCTAACTAGTCCCTACTAGCTACTAAGGTGCTCGGGCTTAACACGATTAGGGTCATTCCGAAAGACACCGTTACGAATAAGTCGCCTCGAGCCTTACCTCTAATAGAATCTGCTCCGTATATGTTCGATACTCGAGTAGAGCCTATAGAGCCTATAATAATACCTAACTTTAGTTATAAGGGTTATACGCGAGTACTAGCCGAAGACAGACGTAGGTCTAGGGCAAGCTAGCTAACTAGGCAACATGTTTCTCGAAGAAAGCCGGTCGAGGATAGTCTTAATAGAGCGAATACGATATTATCGGATGACGATAGAGCACTAGAGGATAATTAGGCGTTCGCGCGATTATAGAGCTCGATAGGCAAGTGGCCTTATTAGGTAGATAGCGCTTAGAGGACTAAGGCGTGTTTTGGGAGGGGGGATACTATTACGGGTAGCCCGCGACCCCCTACTATAGCTACGTCGGCCCGGCTAAACCGCGGACCTTCCGTATTAGGTTAGCGCGGCTTAGCTTTGCTTTATAACTTCGCCGCGCCTCGCGCTCCTCTTTCGTAGCTTCGTAGAACAATAACTATCTCGTTTAGACCCTATAATACGCGCGCCCTTATACTCGTCGAGTAATAGATATACCTCGTCTAGGTCGCCGCCTAGGTTCTCTTTGAGCTTAAACTCGAACAGTTCTATAAAGTCAATCTTACTACCTTCTTCTCGCTCGAAGGCCTTCTAGTAAGCTTTATTAATCTCTTATTATAGCGCGACACTAGTGTCTACTATAACCCGCCGGTTATCGTCCTATGTCTAACTCTAAGGAAAAGAGGAGAGGTCGGGAAAAAGAGATATACGCTACTTACTTTTACCCTTAGGCTTAGGTAGCGGTAGTATACCGCCGTTCGCTATTTATAAAGTTATGTTATCTAGGTTCGGGGGAGGCGTAACGGTACCTATATCCTAACTATCTACGAGCGCGCGACTACCTACTAATAATATCGCTACGTTACGTTCTCTAGGTATCTACGCGCTATACGCCTTACCGTGTTCTATATTCTAATACGACTCTACGCGTTCTCGAGTTCTACGGTTCTATCTATTCCTATTATTACGCGTCCCTTACCTAGATCTTTGATCTAGGTAGGGTATTAGAACAAACTATAAGGGCGCGCGTACTATAGGGTCCGAACGAGATAGTTATTATTCTACGAAGCTACGAAAGAGGAGCGCGAGGCGCGGCGAAGTTATAAAGTAAAGCTAAGCCGCGCTAAGCTAATACGGAAGGTCCGCGGTTTAGCCGGACCGACGTAGCTATAGTAAGGGGTCGCGGGCTACCCGTAATACTTTTATAAGCTAAGAGAAGCTATTATAAGCTATTTTGGAGTTACTTACTATAGCGTCGTATATAAGCTTAGATTACGACGTAAACTCCTTCGAATTACTCGGAGTTTAAGACTACTATAATGTTGTCTAAGGCGGAGGTAGTCCTAGCGGAGTTTGTAGGCGTATATTAAGGCGATTAAGTACTACTTACGCGTTAAGAGGAACTAACCCTATAGCCTTAAAGGCCTTCTTATAGTTTAACGCGGTAAATACGTCGAAAAACGAGTCTTTAAACGCCGGAAGGAAGGTTTCTTTATTAATATAGAAGACGCGCTAACGCGCTAAGTCCTATATATATTATAAGTACTTTAGCTTTAACGGCGTAAAACAAACTACGTTAAGAGGCTATAGGATATACGACGAATACGCCGGTATATAGAGCGTAAGGATCTTATAGTCTAGATAGTAGTCCTTAAAACCCTAGTTTAAATAGCTCTTATAGCCGTCTAAAATAAGTAACCTATAGCTACCTATAGAACGCGCCTCTATATACGCGTTAACCCGGTAAAGGCAGAGACTAGAATAACTTAGGGATCTACTCTCTCCCCTATCCTGTTTCTAATATTTATGTCGGATCTAATCCCCCTACTCACCTCTCCGTAAACCTTAGCATCGGGGTTTGTAGACGATATAAACATCCTAGCCTAGTTAGACTCGATAGAAGAGAACTGTCGCCTCCTTGAAGATAGGCATAAGAAATACGAGGAGTAGGCAAAGAAGTATAGTGCCCGGTTCGCCCCTAAAAAGTACTAACTTATATACTTTAGTAAAGCGAGAACACACTATAATATAAAGGCGGCGGTAAGAATCTAAGGCTACGAGACTAAGCTATTAGCGGAGCTACGAGTACTAGGGATCTAGCTCGACCCGAAGCTAAGCTAGAATGTATAGATTAAGAAAGCCTAGAGTCGAGCGCAAGTTAATAAAGCCTCGATAAAGAGGCTTACGGCATCTATATAGGGAGCAACATTCGATAAGGTAAGAGTAATATATAAGGCGATCGTTAGACTAGCTATATTATACGGGGCACAGATTTAGGGAATAGGAGGCGTAGGCAAGCCGATCCCGAAACGGATAGAGCAACCCCTAAATAGGACATAGGTAGGCAACCTACGTAGGGTACTAGGCGTATATAAGACAACGTTAATAAGTACGGTAGAAATAGAGACAGGAATACTACTAATCGGCTAGTATATCCGGGGAATGAGAATTTAATACGCGGTAAAGACGACAGATTACCTAGTATAAACTACGATCTAGGAGGCAAAGAATAAGATAGAAAGCCGCTACCGGAGAGGGGCCGGACATAGGACAAGCTAAAAAGAGGATGACCTTACTACCTTTACGGCCGTATAGACAAGCACCGAATGGCTAGTACGAAAGGAGGAGGAGCGTAGGACTCGCTAGGCCGGCGGGAGCAAGGCTAAGACCTAAAGCCTAGCGGAATAGATAGCGAGCTACCTATAGGAGTAGGACTAGAAAAGGAAGCCCCCTAAGACAACAGGCCCGATAGCGCTCCGAGCCTTCTAGAGACACAATTACTAGCTATATAGGGACCTAGAAAAATGGCGACGACGACGGCAGTAGACGACCGAGAGCAAGGGGGAGACGAGTGGAGGACGCTCTGCAAGAAGGCGGAAGAGATGGTAGCGGCAGAAGAAGGGAGGTTTCCGGAGAGAGCACTGAAAGGAGTAATGAGCGAACTGCTCGGGGGACTAAAGGCGCTCAAACGACAAACAAGCACTACGATCAACATGGCAATCGAGGCAGCAACACGAAACGCAAGAAACAACCCTCAAAGAGACCCGAGACAGACCCAGGGCCCAACGACCTAGGCAACAATCGCGAGCCAACCCACCCCCCCTCAAAGCACAGTACTACGAGTCCATATTACGGACCAGAAAGAGAAGGAAGAGATAGGAAAGATGATCGGGAGGGAGATAGTCGAGAAGATCGGAGTAAAGGGAATAGTAGGGGCAAGGGCAGACAACAAAGGGGTCAAGCTGTTTACAGCACACGTACAGGATAAGAAGGCCCTCGAAATAAACAAGGAGTGGACACTGAAGATCGGGAGCACAGCGAAAGTCTCCCATCAACAGTACATGGTAATTGCGCATAGGGTCCCACGAACCTTTGATACACAAAGGGATACACCAAACCTCCAGAGGCAAAACCAGGTAACAGCACCAGGACTACAGATCACAAAGACAGCGTGGGTCAAGAAGAAGATAGAGGAGGGCAAGAGGGCCTCCTCGCTGATCTTATGGGTTGCAACACCAGAGCAAGCGAACAAGGTCTTAGACCAAGGGTTGTACTGGGACTTTGAGAGGCTGGATGTAGAAATCCATCAGAGCAACCACAGAATCCTTCAATGTTTCAACTGTCAACAGTACGGACATATTGCCCCAAAGTGTAGCAAAGCCATACCAGTCTGCTCACACTGTGCTGGTGATCACGCGACCCAAGAGTGCCAAAAACGGAAGGAGGACACAAGATGCGCAGCATGTGGGAGAAAACACCCGGCATGGTCAAACCAATGCCTAGTTAGACTATCAGCCCAGTGGAGAGCGCGGGAAGCAAGGGTAACAACACCAACCAGGTTCCTAGTAGGTGAACAGAAACAACCAGAGAGAACCACCCACCCGAATAAGAGACCCCGGCCACAAGAGGAGCCACAAATAGTGCCAGCAATAGGGAGACCAACGTTCTTGTACAAGGCAGCGCAGAGCAATGGACAAATGAGAATCAACCAAATGATAGGGAGCCAACCCCAAAGGGAAGAACAGGAGGAGGGACGGGAAAACCAACAGCAAGACCAACAGCAAGACCAAACGGACCCAGACACAAACATGTCCTGATGCCTCACACTAACAGACTATCAATCATTCAGTATAATGTGAACAGAAGCAAAGACAAGGTCCAAAGGAGCTTTCTACAAGCCTTAGACCCGGAGGAACACCACATTATAGCAATACAGGAACCATGGATCAACCCACACTCTAGGATTCCATCAACTGTGCGAGACCCGAGATACCACGTAGTAATAAACAGAACCGAGGGAGTCCCACGAACTTGTATCTATGTCAGTAAGAAGGTACTAGCAGAGGACTGGCAGGCCTGGCCGAGAACCGACAGGGATATCACCACAGTGCAGCTCAAAACAACTCAAGGCCAAGTCCTGATCCATAGCGTATACAACCCACCTCCAGAGTCCAGAAGCAGCACACAACTACACACGCTAGGAAGGCTCCCGGAAGCAATGGACCAACAAAACCACAACATCGTGATAGGAGATTTCAACCTCCATCACCCAAAGTGGGGATCGGACTTCACCCCAGCACACCACTTCTTAGCAGGGAGGCTCATTGGTCAGATGGAAACAGCCCAAATGGACTTGATCACGCCAAAGGGAACAGAAACTTGGGCTAGAAACAACAGTTCTAGCACGCTAGACCTATGCTTCATGTCCCACGCCTTAACACGACGGGTAGAAAGCTGCACAGTCAATGACCAACTAGAGTCCTCATCAGACCACTATCCAATCCAAACCGACATCCAACTCACAGTTGAGGAGGAGAGGGAACCTGAGAGGAGGCTCTGCTGGAAGCAGGCCGAGTGGACACTAGTACAGCAGCGGCTAGAAGGCGAACTAGAACAGGTGAACATTGACAACATACACACAACGGAGGGGATTGACCAAGCAGTGGAGCAGCTGATAGAAGCTATGCAAAGGGCAGCCCAGGCCCATATACCTGAGAAGAGATGGTCGCTATACCAGAAGCCATACTGGACACCAGAGTGCACAGCCAAAGTCAAGGAGGCAAGGAGAGCAAGAAGGAGATAGGAGCAACGACGCACCCAAGCAAACTGGGAAGCCTATAACAACGCGTGCAAAGCAAAGAAGGCGCAGATCAGAAGAGACAAGACGCAGGAGTGGAGGTCAACTGTAGGGATGATCACAGAACACCCGGAACAAATCTGGAGACTAGCAGAATGGGCCAGGAAACCAGACGAGGAACGAAACTCCCCGCCCCAGTTTCCCTCAATACAGGACCAAGACGGGGAAACGCAAACCACTCCGATAGGGAAAGCGAAAGCATTCGCAGACCACTTCTTCGGGACTCAGGTAGAGGCAGACCTAAGCAACATCCCAGGAACACACATTCCTCCGCCAAGGGAGGCTAACTGGCAAGTGTCTGCTATAGAGATCGGAAACATTATCAAGAAACTGAAGGGCAACAAAGCCCCAGGCCTAGACAAGATCCCTAACTGTTACCTAAAAGCTAGCAGCAGCCTTATCACTCCAGTGCTTGCGCCAATCTTTACCCAGTGCATGAAGCAGGGGTATTGCCCAAAGGCCTTTAGGCAATCACTGACTTGCGTCCTAAGGAAACCCCAAAAGGAAGACTATACCAAGTTGAAGTCATACAGACCAATTGCGTTGCTGAACACACTAGGGAAGCTCCTAGAGAAGGTCGTGGCTATAAGGCTCACCGGAATAGTAGAAGAACACAACCTCCTCCCGGCAACGCAAATGGGGGGGAGACAAAAGAGATCTACCCTCACAGCAGTCGAACTGATCACAGAGCAAATCAGACACATCTGGCACTATGGCAACAACAAGGTAGCCTCACTGCTTTCACTAGACATATCAGGGGCTTTCGACAATGTGTCCTACGCAAGGCTCCTACACATCCTCAGAATGAAAAGCATCCCAGCCTGGATAGTACACTTTGTGCAGTCATTCCTTAAGGACAGAACAACCCAGATCCTCCTAGGGTCCTTCAAAGCCCCGCAGACCCCAATTGCGAACACGGGCATCCCACAGGGCTCTACACTCTCCCCAATTCTGTTCCTCCTCTTTATGGCCGACCTGACCCCACTCCTAGAAACAGCAAACACCTCAGCATCGGGGTTCGTGGATGACACAAATATCCTAGCGTGGTCGGGGTCCACAGAGGAAAACTGCGCGCTCCTAGAGGAGAGACATAGACAATGCGAAAAGTGGGCAAGAGAGCATGGGGCAAAATTCGCACCGGACAAGTACCAACTTATCCATTTTAGCAAGGCAAAGACAAAACACAACTTGGCAGCACCAGTAAAAATCCAGGGGTTCGAGACCCATCCTACAAGGGAACTCAGAGTCCTTGGGATATGGCTAGACCCGAAACTCAGCTGGGGACCACAAGTGAAGAAGGCGCAAGCGAGAGCGGACACCAACAGACAATCAATCGAGAGACTCACTGCGTCAACCTGGGGGGCGACCTTCACAAAGGCCCAGACCATGTACAAGGCCATTGTCAAGCCCGCAATGCTATATGGAGCAGCAATTTGGGCAGCGGAAAAACACATCCCGAAGAGAATTGAGGACCCCCTCAACAGAGCGCAGGCAGCCTGCCTAAAGAGAGTACTAGGGGCATACAAGTCAACCCCTCACAGGACAATGGAAATGGAATCAGGTACAGCCCCCATCAGGGAGTACCTCCAGGGCATGAGGTGTCAATACGCAGAGAAGACATCAGCATACCCAGCCCAGGGAACCATCCAAGCAGCTACTCAAAGGATAAGAACCCAGTGGGAGAGGAGGAGAAGACCCAACCGGCCACACATGATCCCACAGAAGGAAGCAGACCTAAAAACATCACAGGAAATCCTAGCAGCCCTTGAACAGAGAGAAGCTCTGAGGGAGCAAGCTAACACAGGGGACAAAGGGAAAAAGAAGCAAAGCCAAGCAGAAAGGATCGCAGGTCACCTATGGGAAACGCGTTGGAACCAAAAACCGGTGAGGCCAGGAGCCCCACCAGCGGCCAGGACCTTCGGGAGGTATAACTACCTTATCTATAAAGACCTGAAGAGGGCGGAAGCAAGCATAGCTATCCAGATTCGCTCTGAGCACATTGGGCTGAGAGCATACTTGCACCAAAGAAGAGTCCCAGGATACGATTCCAAACGTTGCCCCTGTGGCTACCTATCCCAAAACCCGGAGCACATGGTGCTGAACTGTACTAAGTGGGTAAAAGGGAGAAGCCAGTGGAGGGCGAAGGCAAGAGACAGGCAATACCAGGCCATCATCCAGGACAGACAAGATATAAGGAGAGTGACAAGATGGATCCTTAACGAGGACTACCTAGAGCAATTCTCCCTAGCAGTAGAAACGGAAAGGTGGATAGAGAGGAGGGAGAGAGAGAGAAGAGCCGGGGAAACAGAAGGGAGAAAGGGAATCGAGAGGAGGACATCACCAGGGTTACGGGCAAGGTAGTCATAGGGTAACAACTATGACACTAGCGTACCCTGAAGGAAGGAGAACGAAAGGACAAGACAGGAAAGAACGAGGAGGGCAAAGACGAGGAGGTTTTCATCCGTTAATCGGGTTTCCTACCTACACAAATAGACCTAGATAGCGAGAGACCTGCATAGGCCATAGGGCACTAAAACAGGCGAATGAATAATCTATCTATCTATCTATATAGGGACCTAACAAGGGCCGAAGTAAGTATAGCGATCCAAATCAGGTCCGAATATATTAGATTAAGGGCCTACCTGTTTAGGAGACGCGTACTAGACATCTATAGCCTAGCCTACTAGTATAGCTACCTATCGTAAAACCTAGAACATATACTACTACGATGCCCGTAGTAGGCGAGAGGTAGGGGAAATTAGAGGTACTAAGCGGGAAGGAGAGACTACAAGTCAATTATTAGGGACAAAGGCAATATTCGCCGAATCTCTCGGTAGATACTATAGTAGGGATATCTCTAGTAGTTTAGCCCCGCTAGCGAGACGGAGGAGTAGATAGATAAGAGGCGGAAGCTAGGGGAGTTGTAGATAGGGTAGTCATTAGGGCAGGCCTATAACACTAGCGTACCCCTAATCAGGGAAATTTAAGACGACAACTAGGAGGAAAAGATAGGCAGGAAGGAGGAGGGGTTTTTACTAATACGGTTTCCCCTCTATATATACGAAAACAAGATAGTATAGCTATATAGGCTAAAGGGCACTATAATAGCTTAATGAAATATCTATCTATATACGCGTTAAACTACTTTAACTACTCGAGGCTAAGCACGTTGTTTATCTATCTATTCTCGGAGACCGTAAGCTTCTAATTCCGCGGTATATCTATCTCTTCGTACTATACTAAAATATAGACGCGCCCTTTATAGAGAATAAAGGGCGGGGTCGAGTAGCTAGCAGTATAGATACTCTAAATAACTATAAGCTACTCTCTATTACTAGGCTAAGTAGCCGTAGGGCGAGAGCGTCGTTCTTATTACGATAGCTCCGTAAGTAGAGGATTCGGATTAGGTTACGTAACTCGTAATTACGTAATATCGATGACTTAGCTCGGCCTAAGCGCGACCTTAGCTTCCCTTAAGAAGCCCTCTCTCTCTTAGAACTACCTTCTCTCTTTAGCTATCGACTTCGTTAATAAACTACTACTATACTCGCCTACTATAGCCTCCTAATACTTCGATAGCTCGATAATAAGGACGCTACTATATATAGCGCCGCTTACGAAAAAGCTATAACTCCGCGTACTTAAAGCCGCGACTCCGCGTACTCGAAGCCGTAATATCGCGTATCTTCGGAAGTCGCGATATATAGCGAATTCCTTAGTACTAGCGATAGGTAGCGTAGTACTCTCTTCTTAGAAGCCGCCGCTTAAGGCGTAACTTATATTATAGCTAGAGTAAATAGCTATAGCGGCGACAATACTTAACGTATTAGTCGCCTAGCTAGACTAACCCGAAACTTAGAACTCTTTACCCGAGCCGACGAATATACGTAGTTAGACGATACGATAGTTAGACTCGATCCTACTAAGTACGCTAAATAGTAGCGGGCGATCCTCGACGAGTTACTAGAAGAGAAGGAAGAAGGTAATCGGATATAGGAGATTCCCGACTACTTCTACCTCGTAGATCTTATTCGAGACTCGGATATTACTATCTATCGGAAGGCTAACGGAGAGTAGGATTAGGCTCGCTTAGACTTTACGGTCGATATTACGGATAGCTAAGGCCTAAGCTCGACCTTACGTATTCCTCTCGATTAGCTAAGTATACTCGACTCGGCTTCTCTACGTTATTAAGTTAAAAACTAACTAGAAGCTATATTATATATGCTCCGAAGACTCGAGGCTAACTATCGCTAAGCTATCCTAGATAGGGCTACGTTATAGAAAGCTAACGAGTTAAGAAAGAATAAGTACGAAGAAGTATACTTAGAACTCTAGCGTACGGCCTAAGAGGAGTATAATTATAAGCTAGAAGCGGAGCGCCTTTAGAAGGAGACAGAACGTCTTTAGAAGGAGACAAAGCGCCTTTAGAAGGAGGCTAGTCAATAGTATTATAATACTACGGCGGCCGAGAAGGCTACTAAGATCGTAGATAAGGAGGTCGCTATACTTAAGGACAAGGTAAAGGTACTCGAGGACCTCGTACTAGACGATACCGCGCCTACGGTAGCGGATATTACTAGTCTAAAGACTAATCTTTAATACTTATAACCGATCGAGCGGAATCATCGATCTCTGCGCCAAAACACGACACATTCGAAAGCTCTTATCAAGGCTATTCCAACGATATAAAAAGCAGGCCACTGCCCCTAGGACTGAGGGAGTTCTACCTCATTCAATCTGGACAGCTTGAAGCTCTCTTCACCCCGTTTCTTCAGCTCCAAACGCCGCGGAGGTGCCTAGCTACATTAGGCAACTCCTAGGCAATAGTAGCCTAGGCTACGGTACTAACGGCGCCTACGGCCCTATAGGCGAAGCCCCCCTAAGACAACTGGCAGCAACTTATAGAGGACGCAAAAAGCATAGAAACTAACGATCAGCTCCCTTACCGGTCTCTATAGGTAATGATCACTCAGCTACGCACGGCGCTTGTACTATCGTATTACCGAGGGCAACAAGAAATGAGGACGACGTCCTAGGCGATTAGTAAGGCCACCCGGAATCAACACCCCTATAGCTAGGCATCGGTCGCGGCATCGATACTAGGCCCCCGCCTAACGTACGATGTAGTTACGATCCGCATTGTAGTAAAGGAAGACTAGGCCGAAGTTGCGAAGCTATCGAACAAGGAGCTCGCCTAACGAATTAACCAACTAGGGGTGGTCGTAGTGAACTAATAGTCTAACGGCACTCTACAGATCTATACTAGCTCTGCTACTGCTAGGAGGCACCTAGAGGCATAGCCACAGTGGGCATCTAAGGTTGCGGCATTAGCGAAGGTCTCAACGAAACAATTTACGATCCTAGTCTACGACATGCCTAAGGAGTTTGACCTAACTAACCAGGGTCACCTACGCGCTCTCTAAGAGGATAACCCGGTCACTCTTAACTCTCCAATCTAGAAGGCGACTTGGCTCTATAGGAAATGGCCAGAAGGCAAGAAGGCCTCGGCGCTAATAGTATGGCTACAAGACGCGAAAGCGGCGGATCTAGCGATAGAACAAGGCCTAGTCTAGTAATATAGCCTCAAGACAGTAGAAAAGCACTCCTTATCCTTTCGTGTCCTCCAATGCTTCAAATGCCAACAGTATGGACACCAAACCTACACGTGTATAAATAAGCAGGCCTGCTCGAACTGTATAGGAGACTATATGTCTAGGGACTGTACATCGACTACGAGACGGTGCGCGAACTGTCCGGGGCACCACCTATCGTATAGTGCGGAATGCCCATAGCGGAAACTAGCGAAAAACAAGGCAATCACAAACAGAACCGTCGCCCCAAGATTCTACGGCGACCGTAAGGCTAGCCTATACCGGAACCAACTAGCGGCGGTCGGGCACAAGCGCCCTAGGGCCGAGAACGATGTAAAGGATGCGTAGCCTAGGGCGTACGGGAGGCCACGTGCTCTGCTAGCTGCGGCGAGGGAATCTAACTAGGCCCGGCTCCCCTTTAGTACATAGCCGATAGGCGTAGACCAGGACGCACAGGGCAGTAGGACACAGGACGATATAGAGGAAATGATTATCGATGCCGATGACTAGCCTCGACACGCTTAGTATCATCTAGTATAACGTCAACCATAGCAAGGATATAGTCCAGAACCATTTCCTACACGAGGCGGACCCGCGCGTCTACTACGTCCTTGCAATCCAGGAGCTATAGATTAACCCGCACCATAAGAGACCAACGACCTGCAAGTCACTAGGCTACACGACATGCCTACGAGGCGACGGTAGACCCCGTACGTGCTTCTATGTTAGCAAGGACATACTAGAATCCGACTGGGAGGTAGTGTACTACGCAGACGAAGAAGGCGGGGGCGATATTACCTCCCTCCACGTGGGTAGCACCTGGATACATAACCTATACATGCAACCGCCAGCCTCGAGGTCTAGCCGCGACCTAGGGGTCTGCAGACACCTAGACAGTGCGCTTAAGAGACAAGGGTGCCACATCGTAGTAGGAGACTTCAACATATACCACCCTTCCTAGGAAAGCCTTATGCAGCCGCACCCTATAGCCGACGAAGTACTCGACTTGATGGCGAGCAACGCAATTGCCCTTAATACCCCGAAGGACCTGGGCACCTAGAAGAGAGGGGGACTCCAAGGCACGATCGACCTCTCCTAGATCTCAGATAGCTACTACCACACGGTAACCTACTATAGGATCGAACATGAACTCGAGGCGTCGTCAGACCACATGCCAGTCAGGACCTCTATTGCGACACAGATACAACGCACACTAGCGAGAACCCCTAAGCCAAACTAGGGAAAGGCCCACTAGGCCAACATCTAGGCGTACCTCGATGACTCTAAGAGGCTAGTCCAGATCGCGCAGTAGCAATATAATAGTAAAGACGAGATAGACGAAGCAGTCCAGGGGTTGACAGACGAAATAAGAAAAGCGACCTCACTTCACGTTCCGCTTACCTAACTAACGACATGGTCCAAACTATACTGGACGCCGGAGTGCACTGCGGTAGTAAGAGAAGCAAGGAGAGCCCGCCGGGTGTGGACGAGCAGCTATAGCGAGGAGGCCTGGAACGTATACAGGGAGGCATGCCAACAGAAGAAAGCTATAATACGGAGGGAGAAAGCAGTCGGCTGGAGGGCCATAGTGGAAGAAATCGCCGGCAAGCTAGAGAGGATGTGGAAGCTAGCGAAATGGGCCCGACAGGACCCTATACAGGGCCCCTCCTTCTCTATCCTAGCGCTACAATCGCCTAGTGGCCCGGTTAGCGACCCCGAGGCTAAGGCGCGTCTACTGGCTAGCAAGTTCTTCCCACCCCTAGTCGAGGCTGATCTAAGCGACATAAACAGCTCTACTCCCCTAGCCCCTAGCATCGCGGTCCAACAGGAGGTGTCCGAGGGAGAAGTTACCGCTGTGCTGAGGAAGTTGCCGGCGAAGAAAGCCCCGGGGCCGGATGGGATCCCAAACGAGCTACTAAAGAAGTGTAGAGATCAACTAGCCCTAGCAGTTGTAGCGATCTTCAACGCCTGCCTACAGACCGGATACCACCCGATAGCTTTTAAACAATCGACGACAGTGGTCCTACGCAAGCCGCAGAAGGAAGACTATACGCAGGTGAAGTCGTACCGCCCAATTGCGCTCCTTAACACTCTTAGGAAGGCGCTTGAGAAGCTGGTTACAACGAGACTCTCCGAGGCGGCAGAGGAACACTCCCTACTCCCGGACACCTAGATAGGTACGCGCCTATAGCGATCGACGCTATCCGCGATAGAACTTATCACCTCTTAGGTAAAGGCCATCTGGTATAAGAATAGGGACAAGGTGGCTTCCTTACTTAGCCTAGACATATCGGGAGCCTTCGACTACGTGTCACACCCGCGGCTTCTCTATATCCTAAGGTCGAAAGGACTCCCTAAGTGGCTTGTCAACTTCGTACGGTCCTACCTCCAAAACCGTAGTACGTCGATCCTAGTCGGCCAGTACAGAAGCCCATTTCAAGCAGTCCACACTAGAATCCCGTAAGGCTCAACGCTAGTACCTATTCTGTTCCTCTTCTTTATAGCGACGCTGCTCCTAGCCCTAGAATCCCAGAACACCGCTACGAGCGGCTTCGTAGACGACACAAACATCCTAGCGTGGTCTTCCTCGACTAAGGAGAACTGTAGGCTACTAGAAGAGAAGCACAAGATCTGCGAGGACTAGGCTAGGAGGCACGGGGCTCGGTTTGCCCTAGAAAAGTACAATCTGATACACTTTACGCGCCGGCCACGGTTCCACAATATGCAAGCTTCTATCCAGATACAGGGGCACACGACTAACCCGGCAAATCAGCTTAGGATCCTCGGACTATAGGTAGACCCGGCGCTACGGTAGAGGAAGCACGTACAGGCAATATTACGGAAAGCTGAACAGAATATAGCATCATGCCAGAGGCTCACTACGTCCATATAGGGGGCGGACTTCCGGCAGTCACGACTTCTATATACGGCTATTATACGGCCAGTCCTTACCTATAGCAGCCAAGTGTGGTCCTTAGGCGAGAGGGCCTGCCTATCGAAGGGACTCGTCGCGCCGCTAGCGAAGATCCAAAACCAATGCCTAAGGAAGGTCACCGGGGCATATAAGTCGACACTAACGAGGATGCTTAAGCACGAGACCGCTATACCGCCGATCGACCTATACATCTAGGGACTACGGACCTCCTACTTAGGCAAGTCGGCACAGTACCTAGTACAGAAGGTCATCGCTAGTGCAGTCGCAAGGGCCCGCGAATTAGTACTAGCGTATAAGGGCATTCGACCCGGAAACGAGCCGAACTACCGGGCAAGGGACGAATAGCTAGCAATACAATAGGAAGGTGAGAAATCGTTTGTAGAGCAACTATAGAAAGAGAGGTGGAACAACCAGGTTGTAGGGCATAGTGGACGCCCTTAGCTAGCGGGACAACCTAAGGAATGGTCAGCTACAAAATCCGCGGTCAAGCACCCCCCGAAGCTCATCCACTACCGCCTTACGAGGGCACAGAGTAGCATAGCAACCTAACTGCGAAGCGAACACATCGGCCTCTAGGGGTACCTATTATGGAGGAAGGTTCCAGGATACACGAATACTAGCTGCCCCTACGGCTATCGCTCCTAGAACGTACGGCACGCACTCCTCGTCTGTCCGAGGTGGTCGCTAGGAAGGGGGGAGTAGATGGTAAAGGCGAGGAACCGGACGATTGGGGCACTTCTTAACAACGCTAAAGACCTACGGCGCATTACGAACTAGATACTAGAGAAGGGCTGGCTAGAACAGTACCGCCTAGTAGGAGTAGTGTAGGAAGAGAGGACACGACGTAGCGCGACGAGACCGGCTAGGAGCGGGGGCTAACGGGGTAGTGACATAGACTACGTACGTTCAGAGGGAAAGCTAATCTAGACAAGGAGTAGTCGGGGGCGGGAAGGGTTTTCACCTATTCGGGTTTCCCTTTGTACATAACAATAGATATATACCTATATAGGCCGGATAGGGTCCTAGAACAGGGGAATGACAAATCTATCTATCTATCTATTACTAGTCTTTAGTAGACGATTAAGGACCTCTAATAGTAAGTCGCCGACGCTAACGGTATACGCGGCCGATAATAGTCTAAGTAGCGCTCTACGTAATTACTCTCGGTATTACGCCGCTAACGAGGAGATAAGGCTCCTAACGACTTAGTAAATAAGCCTAATATACCTACCGAACTACCCGCTAAGAAGTCTAAGAAGGATAAGCGTAAGAAGAAGCGTAATAATCTATATAACTCTAATTTATTAGATCTATCGTTATTAGATTCCGAGTCCGACTTTAAAGACGTTCGACCCTATAAGAATAAGTATAAGAAGGCTACTATAAACGAGGTCGATAATAACGGCTTTGAAATCGTCGAGGCCCTAGCGGATACTAGTATCGATATAGTATACTATAATCCTACTATAACTAAGGACTTTAAGATATCTACCCGAGTCGATATACCTAAGCCTAAGTTCTCGGGAGAGAATATTAGTAAAGACTTACTAAACCTCGACGAGTAGATAATTTAGGTAGGTAATAAGATCGTAGTAACCGTATTTAAGGATATACCGTCTATATTAAGGTTTATCTAGGAGTATATAACGGGACTAACTTAATAGATACTCCGTAACTACGTACCTTAGAAGATCACCTTTGGTAGATAAGTTACGGGCAAGCTATTTAAGATAGTCTATAAGGCTTTAAAGTTCCTTAACTAGAACTTCGGTAACTACGACCCCGAGGGTACCGCGCGTAATAATATAAACGCCCTTCAGATAACTAAGACTAATAAGTTTTTAGTATTCTACTCCTACTATTAGAAGGAGCGCGCGCGTCTCCTACCTACTATAAGCCGTAAGTAGGAAGCCTAGGAACTTAAGTCTAAGCTTAGTTTTTAATACTATACGCGCCTTATTAGCTAAGACTTTAAGACGGTTAAGCTACTATTAGTATAGTACTACCGACTAGAGAGCGAGCTAGCTTAGCTCGAGATCGATCTCCCTCGTAAGGCTAACGAGAAGGAACCGAAGGATAAGAAGCTACCTAGTACTAAGCCGCCGGCTATACCTACGGTAGTATAACTACTACTAGTAGCTCTACTAGCTAGCGCGTCCGTACCTCTTAGCCGCTCTCTATATACTAATTAGCCTCTACTACCCTAGAACTAGTGACCTAAGCGTTTTAAGAACCTAACCGCGCTTACCTAGGATAAGCGTACTCTAATTATTACTATAGGCGGTAATCTTCGTTACCGCTAGACCGACTACGGTCCTAGTATAGCCGAGTGTCTAATCGACCTATATAAACGCCCTAAGAAGCGAGCTAGTAATAACGGTATTACTACGGCGCCGGTAGTAATACCGTCGGAAAACGCCTAGACTATTATCTAAGCGTAATAGATAGTAGTCCGATATAGGAAGTATTATATTAGTATAAATATAAGTATCCCTACGAATATTATAAGAAACACTAGTATATATATAAGATATAGGTATTCTTCTTATAAGCCCGATCGAATACGCCCTCCTCTATAGAAGTAGATAGAGGACCTAAGATCTTATAATACTTTATAGTTAAGGGTAGGGTAAATAGATATACTATAAACACATTTCTTAATAGTAGTACTAATTGTTAAACAGGTATAGTATATATATATACGGAAGTTAGGACACGTAATAGGGAAGGAGGAAGGACTAATATAGTATACGAAGGTATATAGTAGAATAGTGTTTAGTACTTAAGGTGTCTCTACTATCGGTATAGAGACTACGTCTCTTATACCTATATAGAGGAATATTGCTCTAGTCCTAGTTCTATTTCACTACGCCTTATCGGTTTTACCTATATCTTATCCTACGACGGCAGTTCCTCCGATAGTCTCGTACTAACTAGCTAAGCGACTTTAGGTCCTCTAAGTCGCTCCTACTATTTATACGGTGTCTCGGTAGTATTACCGTACTATTGTCTCGACTAACTTAGTATATACTAAGTTAGTCTTAGTACCGTACGATATACCTACTAACCTATATTCGTAATACTCCTACTTAGGTCGTAAGGTAAGGAACGATTGTTCCTACTATACTAGCTATAGCTATCGTACGAAGGTCTAGAACTAGTGACCGGCTAGCGGTTTGGTCAAACTATCTACTACTATCTCCTTAGTATTGTAGTACTCTACTTTAATCTTCCTCTACTACTAGAGGTGCCTAATATAGTTATAGGTAACATTAATATACTTAGATCTTTCGTAGATATAGGCGTCCTTAACTAAGGTTAGAGCCGCCTAGTTATCCCCTATAAGGCGCACTAGTCTTAGTTCGTCGACGGTACTCTTATTAGCTAGGACTATTAGTTAGAAAGAGTAGTCTCCTACTAGCCTCGGGCAGTTTATCTCTCGGAGGATAGCCGCTAGGAACTAGGATTATTTTGCGGCGGCGTTTATTACTATAAACTCTACCTCTATAGTAGAGGTTACTATAGACTTTTGCTTCTTACTTATCTAGGATATAGGCGTACCGTATACTAGCTAGATATATCCTAGAATTAAGACCCTATCTACTCGATCTATCGCGTAGTTAGAGTCTAAGTATCTAGTTAGGGTACCGCTACTACGTCTAAATATTAACCTTAGGTCGGGGAGCGACCTTAGGTATCTCGAGACCCTCTTTAGTACTTTTATATACCGCTTTTTAGATCCGCGACATATGTACTAGTTCTCCCGAGTAGGAAGGCTAGGTCCGGTCTCGTTATAGTTATTAGCTATATCTAGGTCCTATTATCGCTCTAGTAGTTATCCTTACTATATCTCTCGTCGTTCGGGGCTATAGGACGGAGATTATTGTAACTATCTATTAGCGAGAGTATTAGGCTTACCTTTTCTTTTACTATATCTATTTTAGTAAGTGCCTTACGGATATAATAGCCCTAGTCGAGTTTTAGGGTACTATTACGCCTATCGTAGGTAATCTTTAGTCCTAGTAGTTTCTCCGGTTCCCCGAGATCCTTAATCTTAAAGTATTACGCGAACTACTTCTTAAACTATTAGATATCGGCTAACCTTAGTACTATAATAGGTATATTATCTATATAGATAAGTAGTATAATATCTCTCTTAGTATAAGTTAGGAGATATAGGTCTACCTCGGACTAGTAGAATCCTATTTTGACTAACGTAGTAAAATAGAGCTTATTCTAGTCTCTAGCTACCTACTTTAGGCCGTAGAGACTCCGGAGTACCTTAAGGACCGTATTTAGTAGAGTTTCGACTCCTAGTAGGAGTTTTATATAGATGTCTTTAGCTAGGTAGCTTTAGGTAAACGTATTATTAACGTCGACCTAGTATATCTCGAGATCCCGCTCGTAAACTACTACTATAAAGACCCTTAGGGTGTTATAGTATACTATAGGTACGAATGTCTCTTTAAAGTTAACGCCGAACTTCTATAAAAACTCTCTTATAATAAGTCTTGCCTTGAACTTTTCGATTGCTCCGCTAATAAGTCTCTTTACTTCGAAGACCTACTTAGAGGTAACTATATTCGCCCCCCTTAGAGCGATAGCCGTTTCCTAGGTATTATTACTTAATAACGAGAGTAGCTCGGTATCGATAGCGTCCTTCTATAAGTAGCCCTATTTAGGATCCCCTATCGTAGCCTTATATATCTTCGGGATAGGTACTTCCTATTAGTAGGCGATACCGGGTCTAAATATAGTAAAGGCGTATTCTTAGACTTCGTCGAACAGTTCCTCTACCGTAGCTATAAATATACGTTCGTCGGTATCGGTAAGTCTATTATTTACCTATAGTAGTTAGTAGAACAAAGCTATTATAGCTTTATAGTGCTTAGCCTTATAGTCCTAGTCCTAGCCGTAGTTATCGTCGGGGGCCCTAGTCCTTTTCCTCCGGACGATTAGTTCCGGTAGCTCCGGGGTTTTCTCGATCTTCTTATAGTCCGTAATATTATCTAGTCTACTAGGAAGTTAGATATAGAGCGGTCTTAAGATAGTTAGTCCTTTGTCCTTAGCCGTAGCGGGTTCGGTCTCTACGTAGGGAGCGGGAATTAGCTAGGTCGGTTCTTCTATAGAAGACTTGGCTACTTTAGTAGTAGAAAGTTAGGGTATTTTATACCCTATCTCGCTTACGTCACTCTCGTCGGGCCTAGGTATTATACTACCCGAGGATCGTAAGATTGCTATCGGGCCTCCGCTAGTTACTAAACTAGTAGTAGTCGTAGGACCGCTAGTAGTCGACCGACTAGCCTTCGTTCGGGTACCTTACTAGGTTAGTTCGTAAAGGAGATACCTAAATCTAGATCTCCCCCCTTCTCGTTTTCGAACTAATCTACTTGGCTATACTGCCTAATAGCTCGTATATCTAGCTCCTAGAATAACTATTACTTAGTCAATTGACCGTATCTAACGAAAATAGCTTCCTTACCCCGGTTTATTAACTTATCCTATTGTAGCCCTTTTAGATATAATTTCGGTTCTACGTAAACTACTACCCTACAACCCTATACTCTTAGGTAATCCACCGTCGGTACTTTGCTAGTAAATACTTCTTCCGGCGAAAGTTAGATACCGTTAAGTAACGGTCCGTTCGGTAGTAGGTTACGTATAACCGCCTATACCTCTAGCGCTTTAGGCTAGAATTCTACCGGCATCCCCGATTCCTCGAGTATTACGCGGATCGCGTTCTCCGATACCTAGATTAACCTTTCTACTACTCCGTTTTGTATAGAGTTATAAGTATCCGTCGTATCGTATTAAACCCCCGATTCTTTCTCCTATTCTTTTAGAACTATTAGTAGCTTAGGTACATTATTACTCCGTACTACTCTTACGTAGCATTTCGATACTTTTTCTATAGTTAGCCGCTATTATTATAGTGCTTACGGTGCGTCGGATTTGTTCTTAAGTAGGATCACCTACTTCTTTCTTAAGAAGTTATCTACGATCTCTAGCTAGTATTTAAAACCTAGCCTAGATGTTGTATTTTCGAAGGGTCCGTAGATATTGATAGATATAAGCGTAAGTCTTTCGTTCTTTCGTTCTACGATAGCGCCTTTAAACTTCTATATATTCGCGATAGAGTATACCTTATAGTTATACTCGTCCGGGATAGGAATCGGGTCCTTCTTATTACTAACCCTATAGACGTTCCGGAGTAATCCTTTACCTAGGTATACGAATCTTCTATACTAAAGCTCCTACTAATCCTCGGTAGTTACCGCGGCTAGAGCTTCCTTATTAGGAATATTACCCGTAGGTAATATCTCCGGGGGCCTATTATCTACCTAGTTTAGTAATTCTTAGCGCTAAGAAGCTCGGGTCTACTAGACCTGATCTTAGTAGGTCCTTTTTAATAGGCAAGTACTGTTTAGGGAGTCGGATATCAAAGATACTACCGGTACCCCCCCTCGTAGTCCTATTCGTACGATAGGCTTTCCGCTCTTATACTTAAGTATAAAGTTTAGAGGTTCGATATCGAATTGCTTACTAAACTGCTACTATAAAACTAGATTAACTCCGAGATTAGGAACTAACAAGACTTTCTCTAGCGTAATTTGTTTCCCCGTTAGTCCTCCTATAGTTACTATTCCTTTATAGAATATATCTAGGTACCCCCTACCGACTTGAATTACTTTCCTTCTCGCTAGTTTCCTAAGCGATCTGAATAGAGACTTATTGTCAGTTATATATAAGGAGGTATAGGAGTCTAGTAACTATTCGGAGGCGGGAAACTTGCCTTTTACTTCGGTAGTAGAATAGGCGACTTCGTCGTCGTATATTTCCTCGGTATCGCTTTCTCGTAAGGTATAGGCTCGTACCGCCTTTACCTTTGTCTTATTATCGGATTGGCTTCTTCTATCCTTCTACTATTTCCTAGACTTCTTAAGGGCGTTTTAGGCTTTCTCTAGATCCCGGACTAGCTCTTCGTAGGACTTCTTCTCCGGCTACTTCTAGATATTCTTCTTTTTAATAAACTCCTTTACGGAATCTAGTTCCGGGCACGATATAACTAGGTAGTTACTATCGTAGATAAAGTAGCCGCTCTTACCTCCTTACCTCTAGGAGTATAGAGCGGTCTCGCCCTTACTCTCTTAGATCCGTAATTCGTAGGATTTAAGTAAGATTATAGCGGATTCCTAGCCTAGGTTTAGCTAGGCTAGGATAGTATCTCTAGTACTAGCGTAGACGTCCGGGAGGCTACTTAGTAGGTACTTAAACCTCCGGATAGGGTCCTTATAGTAGGTTTCTTTACTATCTGTTTCGGTAATCTATATAGATAGGTTTCAGTAGAGCTAGAAACAGACACAATATGCAAGCCCCAATCACTATTCAGGGACACACAACAGAACCCTCAAGTGAATTAAGGGTGCTAGGAATATGGATGGATCCAAAGCTCAGCTGGGGACCACAGGTCAAGAAAGCACAGGCAAGAGCAGACAACAACAGGCAATCAATTGACAGGCTTACAGCCTCCACATGGGGAGCCACATTTGCGAAAGCAAAGATTATGTACAAGGCCATTGTGAAGCCAGCCATGCTATATGGAGCCCAGATCTGGTCAGCCCAAGACAAGATCCCAAAGAGAATTGCAGATCCCATCAGCAGAGCCCAAGCCTCCTGTCTGAAAAAGGTGCTTGGAGCATACAAGTCAACTCCAACAAGGGTGGTCGAAATGGAGTCTGGCTCCCCACCAGCCAAGCTCTACCTTCAAGGGTTGAGATACCAGTATGCAGGAAAGACGTCTGCATACCCAGCCCAGCTAGTAATCCAGAAGGCAGTCAACAAAATCAGGAGCCAGTGCACAAGAAGGCACAGACAAGCAAGACCCAATCCAGCCCCACAGAAGCAGCAGGACCTGCAGAAGTTCAAAGAACTAACAGAACAGCTGCACCTAGCCCAGCAGGAACAGGACAGAAGGGCTCAAGGGAGAGGATCAGCAGCCAGCCAAGGGAAGAAGCAACAGTCTCTAGCTGAAAGGATGGCAGGACTCCTCTGGAAGACTGAATGGACAAGAACCCCACAGAGACCAGGAACCCCAAAGGCACTCCAACAGTTTGGTAGCCACAACTACCTACTGTACTCAGACCTGACCAGGTCAGAAGCAAGCATAGCAATACAAATCCGCTCTGAACACATCGGAGTCAGGGCATACCTGCATCAGAGAAAAGTCCCAGGTATCGAAGACAAGAGTTGCCCATGCGGCTACCTGTCCCAGAATGTCGAACATAGACTTCTGGTTTGCAAAGAATGGAGTACAGGGAGAGGTGAATGGAGGGCAAGGGCAAGGAACAGAAACTTCCAAGCCATGATCAGCAATAAGGGAGACCTCCAGAGAATTACAAGGTGGATCATCCACCAAGGATTTTTGGAGCAGTTCTCTCTTACTAGGGAAACAGAGAGATGGATTGAGGAGAGAAAGAAGGAGGAGGAGAGCAGGAAGAGGGGGACAACTCTAGGGTTGCAGACAAGGTAGTCAGAGGCTAACCACCATGACACTAGTGCACCCTAATGGAAGGAAAACTGAGAACTCATGGCAAGGAAGCTATTAGAGAAGGAGAGGAGGTTTTTACCTAGGAATAGGTTTCCTACCTTATGCAGTAACATATATAGACATAAACCCGCATAGGCCGGAGGGCACCACAACGGGTAAATGAATCATCTATCTATCTATATAGCAGTAGTCTACTACAATCTTCTTCTACTACTAGAGATGTCTGACATAGTTATATACAACATTAATATGCTTTGACCTTTTATACACATAGGCATCTTTGACAAGTGTCAAAGCGGCTTAGTTGTCACCTATAAGCTTAACTAGCCTTAGCTCGTCAACAGTGCCCTTGCTTGCCCTTATACTCGGCTAGAAAGAGCTCTTTCCTACTAGTTCTAGGCACCCCATTTCCCTAAGGACAGTAGCAAGAAATTGTGACTACTTTACGGCTACGTTTATAGCTATAAACTTAGCTTCTATTATTAATGTTATAACAGACTTCTACTTCCTACTTATCTAGGACATAGGTAATCTACAAAGGAACTATACGTATCCTAGAATTAAGACTCTATCCACTTTGTCTATAGCGTAGTCAGAGTCCGAGTATCCCTAGAGATTGCCCCCTCCCTTTCTATATATAAGACCTAGGTCTAGGTACGACCGTAGGTATCGGGAGAGCTTCTTTAAAGCCTTTATATACTACTACGAGGGATCAGCAACAAATAAGCTAATTCTTCTAAGGGGGAATGCTAAGTCTAGCCTTGTCATTGTCATTAGCTACATCTAGGTACTATTGTAGCTCTAGTAATCCTGTTTGTTACACCTCTTATCTATAGGTGCCGTAGGTACTAAATGCTCGTAGCTCTCTATAGGTAAGTAGGTTGGCGTAGCCTTCTCTCTAGCTATATTCATCTTAGCTAAGTTAGCGTAGACATAGTGTCCTTAATTAAGCTTCAAAGTGCCTTAGGACCTGTCTCTTATAATCCTTATTCTAAGGATCTTCGTAGGTTCACTAAGATCTTTAATCTTAAACACTTTTCTAAGCTTAGCCTTAAACCACTGAATATCTAATAGCTTCGGAGCTACAATAGGTATGTCATCTATATAGGTAAGGACTATAAGGTCTCTATCCGTATAGATAAGTAGGCATAGATCTACCTAGGACTAGGTAAATCTAATCTTCTCTAGCTTCGTAACACAGAGCTTGTTCTAGTCTCTAGCTGCTTGCTTAAGCCTATAAAGGCTTCGTAGGACCTTAAACACTATGTTTAGAGGTGCTTTAACTCCTAGGGGTAGGATTATATAGATGTCTTTAAGAAGGCTACTTTAGGTAAAAGCATTATTTACATCTACTAGGTGCATCTCGAGATCTCTCTTACACACTACTACTATGAATACTCGGAGAGTATTATGTCTAACAGTAGGTGCAAAGGTCTCTTCGAAGTCAACCCTATATTTCTATAAAAACCCTCTTATAACTAGTCTTGCCTTAAACTTCTTAATAGCTCTACTAATCATTCTTTTTATATCAAAGACCCACCTAGAAGTAATTAGATTCGTACCCTTTAGCGGTACAACTGCTTCCTAGGTATTGTTGCTTGCTAAGGCAATAAGTTCGTTCTCGATTGCCTCTCTCTATATATATCCCTATTCGGGGTCTCCTACGGCTGCCTTATAGGACTTTAGGATTGGCACTTCCTACTAATAGGCTATGGCCTGCCTAATAGTAGCAAATGTATGTTCTTCTACGTCGTTTAGAATCTCCTCTACCTAGCTCATTATAGGGTCTAGATAGAACATCTAGGCGATAAGAGCCTTATAGTGTTTAGCCTTATACTCTTTAGAGTTATTATCTCCGTCCCCCCTTAACCTCTTATTGCCTACAACCTTAGGTGGCGCTAGGTATTCGGATAGGTCGAACTGAACAACATCTTCTTTTTCTTTTATTAGAGTACCCTAATCTCTAAACTTCTAGTATTCCCTAATGTCCTTTAGGAGAGGGGGAAGTTGTATAAATAGCGGTTACTATAGTGTTAATAACTTAGGTAGGTTCTATATAGATCTACCGTTATCGGCCTTTAATAGTGTTAAAACCGCCTTAATATTTTCTCCTAGCCTTCGTAACGGTGTCTCTAATAATCCCCTATCGGAAAATTTCGCTCTAAAGGGCTTCCTCCTAATAGGATTGCGCTATAGCGCTCGACTCGGCTAGTTAGTAAAGGTGATACCAAGATCTATATCTCCCCCCTTCTTATTCTTAAACTAGTCGACGTGACTATACGCTTTTATTGCTTTTATGTCGGGATCCTAGAACAGCCATTGTTTTGTAGTGTTTTCTAAGTAGCCTATAAACACGGCTTCTTTTCCTCGGTTCATCAACTTGTCTCTCCTCAAGCCTTAAGGTTAGGCTCTTAGGTCTATATAGACTATAGCTTTGCATCCCTAGACGCGGAAATGGTCGACTAACGGTACTTAGCTAGTAAAGGCTTCTTCTAGTGAAAGAGCAATACTATTAATGATCGGACTATTAGGCAGTCTATTTCTGATCATAGTCTATACTTATAAAGCTTCTAGCTAGAACTCAACTAGTATACTAGAGTCTTTAAGCATAGCCCGGACTATGTTCTTAGAGGCTTGGATTGACCTTTCTATAGGTCCATTTTGAAGAGAGTTATAGGCATTAGTTATGTCTATCTGAGTGCCAAACTCCTTCTCCTACTCTTTTAGTAAGGCGAGAATTTCCTTTGTACTATTACTACGGATCGTAGACAGAAAGCACCTTGACTGCCGTTCTACCTAGACCTTCTAATCCCGTAGGGCTATAGGAGCGTCGCTCCTAGCCTTCAAAGGGATTACCTACTTCTTCCTAGAGAAGTTGTCTATAATCTTAAGCTAATATTTGTATCCTAGCCTAGAGACTGCGCCCTAAAAAGGCCTATAGATGTCAATAGAGATGAGGGCTAGCCTCTTCCCTTTCCTCTCTATAGTAGGTCCTTTGAACTTCCTTATGTTTATAAGGGAGCAGACCTTGCAATTCTAGTGTTCAGAAGGAACAGGAATAGGATCTCTCTTGTTAGTAACTCTATATAGGTTTCTTAGTAGTCCCTTGCCAAGGTGTGTACATCTTCTATACTATAGCTCCTACTAATCTTCGGACTTAGTATTAGCTATAGCGGTACCGTCACGTTCTTAAGAGAGTATACTAGTATACTATAGCTTAAGAATTTCCGAGATCGAGTAGATAAACGGTACTCCTCCTCGAAGTTTAGTCTAGACAACGGGTTTACTAGACAAGGATTTTAGGGTAAAACTAGGTAGTTAGATAGCAAACTATTAGCTAAACTGATTCTACGAAACAAGACTAACTCTAAGGCTAGGAACAAACAGGACATTTTCTAAGACAATTTGCTTTCTAGAAGGACTACCTATTACTACACTTCCTATATATATAGCTTATAGATAGCCACCCCTAACCTTGATCCACTTCCTCTTTTAAAGAGGCTTTAGTGTCCTGAATAGTGAATCTTAGTCAGTTATATATAATGATACATAAGAGTTAAGCAACTACTCGGACGAGGGGTACTTACCTTTGGCTTCTATAGTAGAATAGGCAACCTTATTAATATCATCATCTTCTAATAGTATCTTAGGGTCTAATACGTCTTCCTAGGTCGTATAGGCCCTTATAGGCTTACTAGAGGAGGCCTTTGGCTTACGGCTCTCCTTTATCTACTTTATAAGGTCCGTTATCACCTTAAGGACATCACGAAGGTTTAGTAATAATGACCTCCTACGAGGTAGTAACGGTTGTCTCTTAGTAGGGTAGGTAACCCTAGCTAGTTTGTCCTTGTTCCTAATAGCCTACTAAGCTGTAGAAAGGTATAGGCACTTGCTTATAAAATGGTCACTACCGTAGAGATAGTACGTAAGCTTGCCCTAGGAACCCTTCTTAGCAAATATAGCTGTCCCTTAATAAATTATTGATTCTTGCTTCTCCCTAAGAATTGTAAGAATGTCTTGTAGTAAGAGATTCACCTAGGCATCAATTGTATCGCGAATTGAGCCAAATGAGTCTAGTAGAGCTACTAAGAGTTACTAGATCTTTCTGTCCTTAGTCTTGATGTCTTAGAACTAAGGCGAGATTGAAATAGCCCTCCTTATAATTGAGCTAAGCTCCTACTAGGCGTCATCTATTAACTAGTCCTCTGTTATCACGAAATTGGTGTATTGCTAAAGCAAACTTCTTCTAGTAGCGAGAAGTCTTCTCTTATATTTAGCTTCAGCCCATTCCTATAACTCCTTCGTATACCGGATCTCGTATATCATCTCTTAGTCATCTATCGACAGACAGATATACATCTTATATAGGGCCGTTACATTGTGCCGTCTATACGATGCCTTCCTTATCGCTTAATCTAAAGGAAGGGATGACTCCGATAATGTAGAGGGTGTCGCTATAGATAGGGTTATAGCGGGAATGTCCGTAATAATGTCTTTAAGGACCTAGTTAACCTACTTTGATACTAGGTGTATTCTTATCAGCTTGAACTATGTTTCGTAGTTCTCTCTTATTAGAACAGGTGCTACTCTCTTTCTTATAAACCTAGTCTCGTTCTCTATTTTTGTAAGTTAAGGGACAGGTTAGCTACCCTTAGGTAATAGGATATACTCGGTCGTACGCGATTAGATCGATAGGAGGTAAACCGAACGCGAGGTTAATAGTAGAGAGAATAGCTATCTACTAGAAAGCAAGGAAAGTCGGTCGTAAGGATAGTATTAGTACTAAGACACTATAGCGTAACTCTCTTAGTAGAGGGGGTTTCTAAGACACTACGGCTGTCTTAGAATGAACAGTTAGTCGATACGAACGCGATGTCCGGAGAGCGACTCTTCTTAGTAAGCTCGCCTACTTGTCTAAGGTATTAGTATAGGCTCCCTAACTCGGAGTCTAACAGTGCCTTACTAGGCTCTTTTACGTCTTATATATACCTATAGTACGGCTGTAGCTTCCTATATAAGGCGGGTACGGCCTCTAGTCTACCTTCCTTTTGTTCTAAAGAGGAATAACTCTAATACGACTTTATCGAGGGTAAAACACCGAGTTACTAACCCGGGCTTATAACCTATTAAATAGGTACGAGTTACGTAGTAGTAGAAGACGGCGGATTATAAGAAAGACGAAGAAGGACCTAATAGGATAGCGTGTATCTATATATAGTATCGCCGGTGTTAGTATAGGTAGATACTAGGTATCCGGATGTTTACTAGCCTATAGGCTAGTAGACCCTAGTTACGTAATCTAGTTACATAACACACCTATACCTATATACTTGTCCTACGGCCTGTATGTTCTTAATATATAGGTTAATTAACTCCGCTATACTCTTAAACGAGGTAACGATAAGGAATACGAATATTCCCCTAGATACGGACGGGTTCTCGGAAGACTTTACTAGGTATAGAGTAGCCTTTTTAGTAGACTTGTTTTTAGGATACGACTAGATTACGCTAACCGAAAGTAGCCGAGATTTAACGGCCTTTATAACGCCTCTTAGGCTTATACGGTATATAACGTTACTATAGGGTACGACGAACTTAGTTACTTAGTTTATACGGGTAGTAACTAAGGTATTAATAGACTATATTTCTTACCGAGCAAAACTATTTCTTAACGATATCGGCGTAAAAGGTCCTACTTATTACAAATATAGGTTATTAGGCATATCGTACGGTACTAAGACTAACTTAGTATATACTAAGTTAGTCGAGACAATAGTACGGTAATACTACCGAGACACCGTATAAATAGTAGGAGCGACTTAGAGGACCTAAAGTCGCTTAGCTAGTTAGTATAAGACTATCGGAGGAACTGTCGTCGTAGGATAAGATATAGGTAAAACCGATAAGGCGTAGTAAAATAGAACTAGGACTAGAGTAAGATCCCTCTATATAGGTATAAGAGACGTAGTCTCTATACCGATAGTAGAGAGACCTTTAGTACTAAATACTGTTCTACTATATACCTTCGTATACTATATTAGTCCTTCGGTCGACGATAAGAATTACCTATACGTAGTGTCGGCTACGAACCTCTCGTCTTACTACGAGAGAGCTTAGTATTCTTACGCTAGAGCGTCGTAGGCGCGACGGGCGCGTAACGTAGGCGAAGCCGCGGCGAATAGAGGACTACTAGTAAAACGGGTATAAAAACTATCCGACGAGCGTATACTCGTATCGGGAGCGAGTCCCTCTTCTTTCTACGTATAAGAAGGGCGCGGAACCGTAGCCTATACGCTCGATAGGACACCTCTAGTATAAGTATAGAATTTTTACCTCCGGAGACCGTAAACCGAGCGGGCTAAGTGACGAATATTAGACGAGCGGACTATAGAATAACAACTAAGCGGACTATACAACGGCGTCGAGCGGACTACGAAACAATCTAGTATTTGCTAGCGGGCAATACGGTAGGTAGGTAGATACGTAACGAAGCCTATAAGGGCCTATTAAATACCCGGTATAGGAACGAGGGTTTTACCTAGAGTACTACCTATCCCGCTATATAACGTACCTAGTCTAATATAGTAGATTACGACGAGGAAAAGACGATAGCCTAAGTAAGGAAAAGGCGGCTATTAGGACGGGGAAAAGACGTATAATATAAGTAGATTAGTTCTATAATCGGGGAGGATCGAGTATTAGGGCGAGAGCCTAGCCTATAAGATATAAGAGTAAAAGCGAGAATATAGGTACGAAGTGTAGATATAAAGGGTATAGTATAATTACTATATAAAACGAAAGACGAAGAAAGTAAGAGAGGCCTAGGGAAGGCTAGATACTTATACGCGACCCTCGCGAGTATATGTCCCCGTATTAATAGGGCTAACCCGTACGAAGCCGCGCTTAGTAGCTTTGCTCAAAACCTTATTCTAACCTGCCCTACGTTCCGAGTCTTCTACGTACTTCTTCGAGAGTCTAGCGTAGTCGCAGGTACTCGCGGGAGTGCCGTAAGTTATATAGTTACGAGCCGAAGTAAATCTGTTAAGGGTTAGTAGAGTAGTAAATTTAGAGGGCTAGGTCCCGTAGTAAATATTACGGGGCATATAATTCTTAGCGCTTATATACTAAGCTAGGCTTTTACTTCTTAACGACTTCTAAGCACTCTAAGGCTCTTCTGTCCCTACCTTCTATATACTCTATAGGGAGACTATAATATCGAGGGTAGGGTAATAAGGAACTTTATATTAGTTAGTAGGTAGAAACGTAAGGAGTACGCTACCCGGCGTAGTGTATACCCCGAGTAAACCTACGAGGTATAGACGGCCGCTTTCTAGAGATAGGCTATAGTAACGCGAAGGGCGTTAAAACCTAGGGCGTAGTATATACTAGTAGCGACGGCTAATACTATCTATATAGCCCGAGAGGACGGATACGTATATCGTTTAATAGAGAGTACTAAAGGGCTTAGGCCTATAGAGGTGGATATTAGCTTAAGGAATAAATAGGGAGGGAGGGCGTAGAGGGAAGCTTTTACTACGGGCTAACCTCTCGAAACGAGGCTATACGGTAGTACTAGATAAGTAGGAAAGCGCGGTTAAGACTTATTACCTTATCTCGTAGCTAGCTTACTAAATACGATTCCTTCCTTACTAGCTAGCGAGCATTAAGTAGCTTATAAGGGAAATCTACGCCTACTAAAAATAGATATAAAGCACACTACTACTAAGCTAGTAACAATAGGGCTAGTAATAATAGCTAAACTAGTAATAGCTATAGTAACCGCGACTATAAATATAGGGCAAGCCTCCCCTCCGGGTTAACTAAACCTCTATATAGAAGGACCTCTATAAAGAGACTTAAGAGATACTCGAAGTAGATAAGCGCCTAGCTAGGGCGTATAAGAACACGATCGCCTAACTCCTTAGAGCCCTTAAGGTACTCGAACATTAGATCCCGAGAGCAATATAGTAGACAATATAGAAAGCTACTACCTAGTATACTCCTATAGAGATAGATAGATATTTTATTAAGCTATTATAGTGCCCTTTAGCCTATATAGCTATACTATCTTGTTTTCGTATATATAGAGGGGAAACCGTATTAGTAAAAACCCCTCCTCCTTCCTGCCTATCTTTTCCTCCTAGTTGTCGTCTTAAATTTCCCTGATTAGGGGTACGCTAGTGTTATAGGCCTGCCCTAATGACTACCCTATCTACAACTCCCCTAGCTTCCGCCTCTTATCTATCTACTCCTCCGTCTCGCTAGCGGGGCTAAACTACTAGAGATATCCCTACTATAGTATCTACCGAGAGATTCGGCGAATATTGCCTTTGTCCCTAATAATTAACTTATAGTCTCTCCTTCCCGCTTAGTACCTCTAATTTCCCCTACCTCTCGCCTACTACGGGCATCGTAGTAGTATATGTTCTAGGTTTTACGATAGGTAGCTATACTAGTAGGCTAGGCTATAGATGTCTAGTACGCGTCTCCTAAATAGGTAGGCCCTTAATCTAATATATTCGGACCTAATTTAGATCGCTATACTTGCTTCGGCCCTTATTAGGTCCCTATATAGCTAGTAATTATGTCTCTAGAAGGCTCGGAGCGCTATCGGGCCTATTATCTTAGGGGGCTTCTATTTCTAGCCCTACTCCTATAGGTAGCTCGCTATCTATTCCGCTAGGCTTTAGGTCTTAGCCTTACTCCGGCCGGCCTAGCGAGTCCTACGCTCCTCCTCTTTTCGTGCTAGCTATTCGGTACTTATCTATACGGCCGTAAAGGTAGTAAGGTCATCCTCTTTTTAGCTTGTCCTATGTCCGGCCCCTCTCCGGTAGCGGCTTTCTATCTTATTCTTTGCCTCCTAGATCGTAGTTTATACTAGGTAATCTGTCGTCTTTACCGCGTATTAAATTCTTATTCCCCGGATATACTAGCCGATTAGTAGTGTTCCTATCTCTATTTCTACCGTACTTATTAACGTTATCTTATATACGCCTAGTACCCTACGTAGGTTACCTACCTATATCCTATTTAGGGGTTACTCTATCCGTTTCGGGATCGGCTTGCCTACGCCTCCTATTCCCTAAATCTGTGCCCCGTATAATATAGCTAGTCTAACGATCGCCTTATATATTACTCTTACCTTATCGAATGTTACTCCCTATATAGATACCGTAAGCCTCTTTATCGAGGCGTTATTAACTTATGCTCGACTCTAGGCTTTCTTAATCTATATATTCTAGCTTAGCTTCGGGTCGAGCTAGATCCCTAGTACTCGTAGCTCCGCTAATAGCTTAGTCTCGTAGCCTTAAATTCTTACCGCCGCCTTTATATTATAGTATATTCTCGCTTTACTAAAGTGTATAAGTTGGTACTTTTTAGGGGCGAACCGGGCACTATACTTTTTTACCTACTCCTCGCATTTCTTATACCTATCTTTAAGGAGGCGATAGTTCTCTTCTATCGAGTCTAACTAGGCTAGGATGTTTATGTCGTCTACGAACCCCGATACTAAGGTTTACGGAGAGGTAAGTAGGGGGATTAGATCAGACATAAATATTAGAGATAGGACAGGGGAGAGAGTAGATCCCTAAGGTATTCTAGCCTCTACCTCTTTACCGGGTCGGACGTGTACCTTCCTAGGACTAGGTATATCGTCCGTTCCTAGAGAAAGGAGTAGACGAACGTCGTTACCTACTAGGGGATGCCTTTATACTATAGGATATATATTAGCCTTTAGTATAAGACGTTATCGAAGGCTCCTACGATATTAAGGGATAGTAAGGACGCCGCTCGGTTCCTACCGTAGTACTAGAGGGTCTGAATTTACTCCGTAATTAGCTCTATTACTATTAGTGCCGATCGCTAGCTTCTTCCCCCTATCTATATTACTAGGAGTACGTAGTTGTCCTCGGCTAGCTACGTAAGTCTCTAGGCTACTATCTTTTCTAGGACCTTCCCTATCGTATTTAGAAGTACGATTAGTCTATACGACTTAGGCTAAGTATAGTCCTCCTTCTATAGCTTACGTAGTACTACTATTATAGACTCTCTATACGGCTTCGGGTAATACCCTAGCCGTAGGTACGCGGTAAATAGGTTTATAAGGCTCGGCGCGATCTCTTCTCTACACTCTTTTAGTAGTATATTTAGTATCCTATCTAGGCCTAGAGCTTTTCGTCCTTTTAGCTTACTTATGACTCCTGTTACTATATTAGAGCTAACCGCCTAATCTATGTCTAGGGGTTCCGGGTATATACTCGGGTCGATGTCCTTAAGGTCTACCTCTACTTACGTCAAAAAGAAATAGTCGGCTAATACTTTTGCCTTACCCCGGGGCGTAGCCTAGGCAATCCCTTCGCGGTCTACGATTAGGGGGAAGTAAGGGGTTTGTTACTCTATAGGTAGTCGTACCTATTTAGTAAGTCTCTATATCTATTCCGGGTTTTCTATAACGAGCCCGATCGTCGCTCTCTAGTCCTATAGCTTATCGCGTCTTATCTATACCTTCTTCTCTTGTGTCGCGCGATAGTATTACTCCTACGTCTCTTAGGTATACTCCTTCGTCTACTATCGCCTTGCCCTTCTAGCCTCCCTTACCTTTATAGAGTATTTAGGGGTCTAGAAGGCCTTCTACTACGTTAAGGGCCGGAGTAACGGCGTATATTGTTCCGCTACTTACTATATAACCGAGGTAATCTGTTCCGCTACTTGATCTAGCTAAGCTGTCGTCTCGAGTTCTCTATACTATAGTAGGTTCGCTATTAGAAAGCCTCTTATATCGTCCTAGCGTAACTTCTTCTAGTTACGGCGTAGTTCGCTTACTAGCTCCTCTATCGCCATTACCCCTAGCGTCGTTTAGATAGGGATATAGTCTAAGGAGGCTTCTAGCGCGTAGTTCGGTCGGTATTAGACTAGTCTCTCTTTAAGTTCTCGTAATAGAAAGTATAGGTCGATCGTGCTTATACTTATACGGGCCTTCTACGTCTCTATTCCCTTTAGTATTACTAAGGCTATTCCGTAGCGTACGGTTATATCTAGTAGCTTTCCCCCTAGAAACGCGTACGGGGGAGTGAATTCGAGTCCCTACTATAGGTAGTAGAGGTTAAAGTCGCCGAGGAGTACTTACTTTATATCTTAGCTTAGGGTCCGCTCTAGGTAGGCGAGGGTTCCTAGTTCCCTACTCGTCCGACCCCGCGGTAGCGGGTTATAAACGTTATAGATCTAGATAGGGCCTTATGTCGTGTCGATCTAGATTAATATTATGTCTCCTAGGTTGCCCTACTACGGTAGTATAACCTTCTACGACTCAAGGTCTATAGTCTTGCTTACGTATATATATATCCTCGGGATAACGCCTCGTTAGCCCGTAATTACGGTATAGTATCTCCGGTTATTATAAGTAGCTAGGAGTCCTACGTAGGGGTTAATCTATAGTTCCTATACCGTAATAACGTAGTACCGTAGCGGGTCTAGCTCTTATAGAAAGTAGCGCTAGACCTTGTCCCTACTTTTGTTTACGTTATACTATACGATAGTAATATCGTCGTATAGTATTATTCGTTATCCGTAAGGTCTATTTCCGTACTAACCTACTATGTCTCCTAAGTCTATATCTCGCTATCCGGCTAGCCCTAGGGCCGCTAGGGCGCCCTAAAGATTCGTATTTAGCCTAGTTCGTTAGCGGCCCGGTTAAGGTATCGAGGCCTACCGGGAGGTAGATACGTTTACGGTTAGGTTCCCTTATTCGTCTCTTCTACCCTCTTCCTTTTACTCGGCTCGAAGCCCTTATATACGGTAGGTCCCTCCTACTATCGTTAGGGGTACCTAGCTAGTATAGAGATCCTTACTTGTCTTACTCGTTCTTATACTACTATTCTAGCTAGGCATTAGTTTGAATACGCTAGGTACCTTCTACCGTAGTATATATACCTACTCTCCTTTTTTAGGTATTTCCTTCCCTAGTATAGGCCTACGTAGTAAGGACACCTTAGGGTCTTCTCCCCGTATTTTAGGGCTATATAACCGTACTATTAGTATTAGAAGCATTATAGTACCCTATAGCTACTCTAATAGATCTCCGTATCTATTCTCTCGTAGTTCTAGAATAGCCTATTATCTAGTATCTAGTTAGCTTGTTCCGCTATCTCTACCTAGATAATAAGCGATAAATACGTCTTCTCTCGGTCTACTATCTTATATAGCTATACCGCCTTCGTTAGTCGTACTCCTAGGGATATGTTCTAGTTCTATACTAGAGGTAGGGAAGGTCTTCGACCTTAAATATCCTAGGGACCCCGTAGGTGATAACGGTATACTATTAGTAGGAGACTCGTACCGACTTTACGACTTTAGTAGTCTACTCCTTATAGGTCTCTAGCTTTTTTCTATTAGACTCTTATACGGTAAAGAGTCTTACTACGCCTATTGCCTCTACCTTCGCTCTAACTACTTCCTTTTAGCCGATTCTATCGACAATCTCCTTGCTTATTAGGGCTATAATTTCTTGTTTCTCCGCCGGATTAGTAATATATAGGCGTACCGTATTACTTGCCTTTAGAGGGGGTTAATTCTTACCTACTACTACTATTACCTATATAGTTAGTCTCTAGGCTACCTTCTGTATTACTTGTTAGATTGTCTTCGGGATTTAGTATAATAGCGCTTTTAGCGCTCCTAGTAGCTATACTATAGTGTTCTTATATACCCGGGCTAGGTATTTATTATCCCCTAGTAAGTTTTCCGCCTCTATATATAGGGTCGTCTACGCTATATTGTTTGTCGTTAGCCTCTACTTTCTATATAGTAGGCCTTAGCTTATGTCCTAGGTTTTTTCTTGGTTTGTTCCCTAGTTTAGCTCTTAGTATAGTATGTTTATAAGGCTATAGCTCTCGTTAGTTACTATCCTTCGCTACTATTCGGGGTGAGGTTGCGCTTCCTAATTAGGTAGTTGTCCTCCGTAACTCCGTAACTCTAGGGTCCGCCTTTAGGGGAACGGAACCTTAGTTTTAGGGTTCTTTATACTACGATTACGCCGCCGCTAGCGTAGGCGGGTCGCTACTACTTAAGTAGATTACTCGTCTTAATAAGAGCTATTAAATAAATAGTCCTCGTCGATGTTCCGCTCTTAACCACTACGTTTTAGTCCTAGCTTATTATATAATAACGTACTAGAGAGCGCGCTAGCTAGCTATAATATACTAATTAGATAGAAGTAATATAATATAGAAGCTAGGATAAATCTACTTAGAACTAGTACTAATTTACGCTTATAGGGCTGCTATATTAGATAAGAAGTTATAGGGTTAAATAAATAGTAACTTATCTATTAGTCGTAGACTGCTATAAGGATTACTAGCCACATTCTTTGCGGACGAACTCGCTCATAAGCAGAGGCGACAACTCCTCTTATATCTTGAGTTCTCGGCTTTGCATCCGGCTGTAGCCACAGAGGAGCTACATCTTCACACCTTCGAGCTACATGTACGTCCGCTGTGGAACGTGTCTTCAAGATGTTGTGACCAGTGCACGCGCATCTTTGACTTTCCTGTGCCTGTCGATCGTCTCAAGCATGACGCGCAGAATGTTTCGACCGAAGTCAAGCTAGGGACCACGCAAGACATCGCTTTGGAGCACGCTCCCATTCCTATATCGTGCAACGTGGTTGCCGTTCCCGTCAAATGACCAAGTACATGTACTTCTTTTGCCAAGAATAGTCGAGCATGCAAAGTGTAGTGGTTGCAATGCCGCGTGAAAGAGTATTCATTACACAGAGATGGTTGGATGGGGATAGCAAGTGTTCCGTGCATTTGCTGCCCGGCCATGACAACTGCATGGCGACGGATAGTGATTTGTTGTGCACGGCTCTTGCTTGACCTGTTTGCATCTTCCACGCCGCCATCTCCAGTGCTCCAGCTGATTTTGAGCCACACTTGCGGAAACAAGCCAGCGTAGAGGTCGCCGCAGAGATGACTAGATCGCTTGACTGTTGGCCATGGCCTGTCCCGGTCTCAAGAAGACTTCAGCAAGGAAGTGAGCGCCGAGTACTGTGCGACCAGGCCAAAGGAGGGAATTGGACGACGGGTGGAGCATGTTCGATCGGGCGTGTGCACTTCAATCACCTCATATCGTAGGCGGAAGCAGGTAGATGGAAGATATAACAACAGCGATGGGAGCCGGATGGAGCAAAAGCTTGAATCGAGGCTCAGCTTCCAGGTTTCACCTCCCAACAGCACTTGCCTGACTTCGCGGTACATCTTGCATCTCTCCGCTTGTGTTGATATAATAAGGAAACTAGGACTAGTCTAACAGCACGTGGCGTCGCTTCTCGAAGTCTGTTCACGGCTGCGCAAGCCACCACACGACAGCACTGGCCAGTGGCAGCTCCGGAGCGCCTCTCTGCCGCCCAACCAACCGATGCACTGCACTCAGTGCGTACGTGTATATGTATGTAGCTTTGCTCTGCAGTTCTCCTAAGGAGATGTGCGGGCGACAGTCTCATAGCCGTGGCACTGGCCTCCAAGCATCGAGTCTCGACAAGTGACACCGCCACTGTAACCATCGCACACAGCGATAGCAATGCGCATGCACAGCGATCGAGATAGAGATGCGGCCGTGTAACTACCTTCCCATTTGTCGGAGACAGGAAGGCTGATGGTGGCTTGGAGGCTTGCTGATCTTCCACACGTGTATACGCGGCAGCAGAGCTCAACATGCACGATGGACGTCGAGCTATTAGCCTTGCTCGGAATACAGCGTACGCTACTGCGCTGTCGAGCGTATGCAAAATGTCCCGGCGGCATTACTCACACTGCTGGCAGATGCTGATGCCAATGAGTGCCGCCAGAGCTCCACAATGCAGCCAGCCTCCAAGAAGAAATGCGGCCAAATCCATGTGTTGCTCAGTCTAGCCTTCGAGGCTTGCACCATCTGCACGGAAGTCGGAACGCAATGCATACTACGTTTTACAAACGGTGGAAGCAATGTGCCAAGCTGAGACCTGTGGACCGCAGTGCCCGATCATGGCTGATAGTATGCGGTGCAGACTGCAATGGGCGAGCGTGGGAGTGCATCTATGTAGCAAACACCCAGCAGCCTTTGCTAACCGTACATCTCACCACCTTCACGTGCATTGTAGAGTTCAGTAACGCTGCTCTTTCTCTAGGGAATCATTCACCGGTCCCTCACGATGGAGTCAAAACACACCTCGAAGTCGACCATGACTTCCATCGACGTCGAAAATGCAAGCGACACACAGAGCATGGACAGCACCATGGAATGGACACCAAGTCGGCAGGTCAAGCTTATTGTCCTTGGCCAAATCTTCGTTGTCTTCGCCATATCTCTAGACATGACGATCTTGACAGCGACACTACCGGTAGGAGCACATGTTAATGAATACCGGAGCGGAGTGCGAGCTGACACACCATAGACCGTCGCTGAGGCGCTGCACACCAACTCGGTTATGACCTTCTGGATTGCGACCTCATACCTCCTCGCAAATGCAGTGGTCCAGCCTCTCATGGCAGCCCTGGCGGATGTCTTCGGTCTACGCAGTGTCATCTTCACCGCGATGGTGCTCTTCACCATGGGTAGCATTATCTGCGCCGTCGCAGATAATGTAGGTGCAATGCTCGCCGGTCGTGTTGTCCAAGGTGTTGGCGGTGGAGGAATCCTCTCCCTCAACCTGATCATCATCTCCGACCTCGTGCCTCTCCGATCCCGAGGAAAGTACATCAGCTTGCTGCAGTTCTGTGTGTCTATCGGCTTCAACATTGCCCCAATTATCGGCAGTCTGCTAGTGAAGCACACGACATGGAGGTGGCTCTTCTACATCAACCTGCCATTCTGCGCGATTGGGCTTGCCGTCATCCCCTTTGTCCTGCGGTATCAGCGCCCCGAGACCACTATCAACGACAAGATCTCGAGCATAGACTGGACTGGATCTATCGTGTTCATCATCGGCATCACCACATTCCTGGTCGGCATCACATGGGGAGGAACGCAGTTCGCCTGGGATAGTGCTGCAACGCTCGTGCCTATCATCCTTGGTCTCGCAGCCATCTTCATCACCGGCCTGTACGAGAAGTTCCTGGCGAAGCTGCTGTTCCTGCGGTTGTCTCTCTTCTCGACATGGTCGGCCGTAGCAATCTATGCTTGCACCGTCCTCCAAGCTCTTACACTCTTCACGGAAGTGTACTTCCTGGTACTCTACCTGATGACAGTCAAGATGTACTCGCCCCTTCAGTCAGCGACCTACCTGCTCGCCTTCACCGTCTGTACTGTCCCCGTCAGCGGCATTATAGGACCAATTATCACGCGGACAGGACGCTTTCGGTGGGCTATTTGGTCCGGCTGGGCGATCACAACCCTTGCACTCGGTGTTCTGACCCTACTCGACGTCAACACGCCGACGGCTCACTGAGTACTGATGTTCATCGCGGCCGGAATTGGTCAGGGACTACTGTTCATCGCCCACTCGATGGCTTCGCAAGCAGTATGTCAGTCGAGCGACGCCGCCCATGCCGCAAGCATGTACAGTTTCATGCGTAGCTTCGGGTTATGCTTGGGAGTAGCACTGGGCGGTATTATCTTCAGCAACTTCTTGGCACACAAGCTTCTCGAGGCTGGCGTCGACCCGACCATTGCGAAGCACGCCGAGAGCTATATCCCAGTACTAAGAGCCATGGCCGACGACAACCCACTGAAGCACAACATCATAGAGGCTTGCGCTTATGCTTTCCAGCGACTATTTGCAGCTATGTGCGGTCTCAGCGGACTTGGCCTGATCATTTCTTGCTTCATTCGAGGTCATACACTGGACCAGGAGTTGCGAGGTGGACATGTCCTCAAGATTGACGAAAGGACGAGGGAAGTCTGAGTCGAGGGTCACGCTGCATACAGTCCTGGGCATAGTTTTTACAACCCCTGTATTTACGCCAACCCCTTCCGGCTATCCATGTCCATCTCAGAAGGTGTTGCTACCTTCAATCTCATTATCCACACACTCACACACGCGCTATCTATCGCCACCATGCCGAAGGGACGCGTCTTTACCGAATTCGAGAAGGGCGAGATGTGGTCTCTTCACAAACACGCCCACTGGCCGCTGCAGCAGATTGCAGACGCCCTTCACACTAACAAAGGCTCTGTCTCTTTAGTAATCTCACGGCTTGAAAGAGTGCCACCTTCCACACCGAAGAAGAGAGGCCCACCACCTGTAATCAACACCTCCAAGCGTCAGCGACTTGTCTATCGAGCCACCACTGATGCTAACAGCCGCCGCCTGCGATACGAACAGATTGCCGCGATAGAGGGCATCTTCAGCGACGTCCGGACAGTAAGAGCTGCGTTTGAGAAGGAGGGCTTCTCACGATATGTCGCAACACGCAAGCCGTTGTTGACTAAGAAACATAAGGAGGCACGGCTTCGATGGGTAAGGGCTTATATTAAATGGACAGTGGAACAGTGGGCTCAGGTCCTTTGGACAGATGAAGCTTCATTCAGGTGTGGAATATTCGGACAGGTCTATGTGACACGCAGGGCAGATGAGGCTTATCACGAACACTGTCTTACAGCACGCTTCCGCAAGTTCTCAGCCTGTATAATATGGGGCTGTATCTCTGCAGATGGACCTATGGAAGTCTATATATTCGAGCAGGGCTCTGTCGACGGTGAGGTGTATCGCAGCCAGATTGTCCCTCTTATCCACACGGCAATTGAGAAGCAGCGAGTGTCAACAGGCTCGCAGGACTGCATTGTTATGCAAGACAACGCCTCAATCCACAAGGCGAAGGCAACGGTGAGTCTATTCAAGGAGAAGGGCCTACACCTTATGGAATGGCCAGCCAATTCACCAGATCTCAACCCTATTGAGAATCTATGGGCTCTTCTTAAGCATAGGGTAGGTGCTCATTTTCCTACAACACGAGATGAGGTAATAGCTGCTATCAAGATTGAATGGGCCAAGCTCACACCTGAGGACATACAACGTATATGCAAGAGTATGCGAGAACGCTACGAGGCAGTAATAGCCAACAATGGAGGACACACCAGGTGGTGAGCTACGCCAAGCAGTGGATACATCCTTCCTAATGAGGAAAGGTAGAAGAACAGGGATTGTAAAAACTATGCCCAGGACTGTATTCTGTGATTAGTAAATTTAGCGAAGGTGCTGGTAGGGTCAAAGCATGGGTCCCTCGAATGAGCCGAGCTCTTCGACAGCATAATTTGATATGTTCCAGCTCAACTACGCTTTCCATGACTCTAATGTCGATGTCACTACTCCGTATCAGGCTATGTTGTCAAGTGACTTGCTGGGGTAGTAGCCATAGTGCTGCCAGTGTTGTCATACCGAGGGCTCCTGAAAAGAGAGGTGGCCGCTTGCACAACTACAGAGTCAATTCTCTAGGTATCTACGACAATGCGCTCGTACCATAGCAATCGCTATAGCCGTGGAAGCGGAAGCGTTGCACGACGCGTCTCTCCTACAAAACTACTTGGGCCTGTGGTGCTCGGAGCGTTTCGCATAGGTTCTAATTATTCTCGCCATTTGAAGCATAGCGGTCACCAATTTTTGTCAAGAGCCCTTGTGCCATGCCATACCAACATAGCAGCCGCAAATGACGCCCAGTCATTACCACGCCCGACAAGTCATGCATGTTTGACTAAAGCGTCTTGACACGTCGGAAAGTTATGTTGTTAGCACAGCAGTAGGTAGTTGCGTCGAGAGTAGCGCAATCCGGAGTTCACGCTCCACACTGACCAAACCGCCCAAAACAACTGGTGGGATTATGTTCATTTCTGAAGGTGTTGTTCTATCTCTCTATTCACATCCACACCACCTTGTTCTTCGTTCTGCTGCGTCTATAGTCACAATGTGTATCTACTGCGTTCTTCTGACCCCTGCTGGATATGATATTCTCCAATCTCTCTGGCACTGAGTCGCATAGGGCGTTGATCCAGTCCATATTCTCCTCCCTTATCTGTTGCCATCGTTCTTGACACAGCTCAGCCACTATCTCATCAGACCAGTGAGGTCGTTGTCGTACGTACTGCTTCAGAGGGCTCCACATGTTCTCAATGGGTGCGAAGTCTGGTGATCTGGCGTGGTTGAAGAAGTAACGATATGGGCCTTCAGTCCTTGACAGCCCCATTGACTGCTTCATTCGCTCCACCTTGTTGTTGTTCTGAGCAACCCCATGGCCACTGTCATTATCCTCCTCAAGCGCAAATAGGATACGGTCGTCAGAGCTAGGGTGATAGTAGTAGTGTGTATCTGGATACACATCCTCAACCCAGTCCTTCACAACGAGCAATATCTGGCTGCAGTAGATGTCTTGATTCATCTTGCCGTTGCTGTTCGAGGGAACCTCATATTGAATCAATGGGGACATGTTGTTGTACCATATGGCTCCCTATAGATGGACACGCTTCTGATTCTTATCCATGTCGTCGTAGGTCTCTCTCACTTGGATATAATCAGGCTTGCGTCTCTCTGCGTTGCCACGCTTTCGAATGATATAGGCCTTGCCTTCAGGGTCCCATCCAAAGTGGACCTCATCACTCTATCTCACATGCCTCCAGTCTTCCGGTCTTGGATAAGTCATAAGCATGCGAAGAGCCCATCGCACCCTTGAGCGTGCTAGTGAGGTGGATATCCATTCCTTGCTCTCAGCAATGTAGGTTGAATAGCCTCTGTTCCTCATATTCCTTCGCAGTGTCTCAGCTGAGCAAGAATCAATGTCAGCTCTCCAGAGCAGATTGCCCCATGACACATAATGGCCTTCATAGTGGTAGTTCTCAAGCAGCCGTTCACACCGGTCCAAGTCCTCCTTGGATAAGAGCTGATCTGGTCCGGAAGGTGGAGGTTCTGGAAGGTGATATGGCTGTCTTGAGCCTGCAGTGTCCAGAGCATTGCGCACCTGATGCCTTGTGGGTGCGAAGAGCGGTTTGAAGGTCTTAACAAGGTCTCTTTGCGAGCACTTGATGCCCTTAAGTCTGCAGTAGTGATAGGCTCCTACTATCTGCTTCTTTTGAGGTGTTGAAAGGTGTTTGGTCATTTTGCAGTAGCTTCTCCAATCCAAGAAACAGGCGAAAAGTTTGCGACGGTAGCATGCGACAACAACACCACATATAGCCAATCAAAGCACGACAATTTGTTCAGTGATGTATCCAGATACGTATATAAATTTGCTGGTTGCAATGGGCCTGATATTGGATAAAGAAAACACGATTGAAGATGTGGTGTTGTTTTTGGTGGAGGTGGGCGCTTTGGTCCGTATGACGCGTGGAGTTGTATCTTGACCATTGCACATCCGATTCCGGCGAAGCACTGGGGTCTCCACCCTTTTCCGACAGTTGGTGACATGTCGTCAGGAGAGGCGAGGAGATCGACCTTTGCCATGCATGCGAGAGGCGATGAGGAAAGCGGGAGGCATTTTGAAGCCCAGGACTGAGCTTCATTGGTATAGCAGCATTCACCCTTGCAGTATTAATGTATACATCGCGTTGATCGCCTTGGCAGTCTCAGTTGGATGCTGCCTTCGCAACGATGTCAAGGGCTCCTGGTCTATCTTCTGATGCGGTTTGAGTAAGCTCTCCAACTTGCGGTCGTGCGCATGTTGCTTTGCAAGAATCCAAGCAGTACACCCCCTCCGATCTCGAAGGTGGGTCTCAGCACCAGCATCGATAACCAAGCGACAGATATCTGTCGAGCCTATTATAGCAGCGGACATCAATGGGGTGATGCCATCGGTGGCTTGCGTGTTGACATCAGCGCCCTTCTGAATCAACATCTTCGCGCATTCTATGTGCTTGTGGCGAACAGCGTTTCTCAGCGGCGTACGACCGAAGTGGTCTCGGGCTTCGATGTCGCTCCCGAGACCAACGAGTAAGGCTATGGTACTCGGATGGTTGAACCATGCAGCACGTTGGAGTGGCGTGTTCTTCCAGTCAGGGTTGCGATGTGCGTGGCCTGCAGCTTCTCTGTTCGCACCGAATTCTACGAGCATTTGAACAATGTCATTTCTGCCCATATGCGCTGCCACACACAGTGGAGTGAAGCCTTGATGTTGGGTGATCTCGAAGTCTGCTCCCCTGGATATGAGGAGTTGAGCTATGCCAACGTGTCCGTGGTGAGCAGCTTCAGCGAGAGCCGTATGATCGAGATGACCTTGTGTATTGAGGTCCGCGCCAGCGTCAAGTAACCGCTCGACACATTCCATATGCCCCTTGTTGGCAGCAATCGACAGGGGCGTAAAGCCATCGTTGGGTCTTGTAAAGGTGCTTGCGCCAGCCTCTAACAGGACTTTGAGAGTCTTCTTATGGCCGCCTTCCGCCGCCTTATGGACAGGTGTACAGCCCCATTTGTCCTTTACCTCCGTGTTCGGGCCTCGTGAAAGGAGGAAGCGGGTGAATTTGACGCTACCACGATATGCTGCCCCGAGTAACGGCGTCAGCTGCTCATTGTCGGTGCGGTTGATGTCGCACCCTGCTTCAACCAAGAGTTGCGCAATATCAAAGTGACCACGCGCGCAAGCCTCAGCCAGAACATCGTTTCCGTTCTTCAACCGTGCGTCGCGCTTGGCGCCGTGTCTTAGCAACGTAGGTACCACCTCGACCCTGTTGTCTCTGACTGCTTGAAGGAGGGGAGTCCACTCATCAGACGCAGCAAGCTCGAGGTCGACATCGTGGTTAAGTAACAGCGCAACCACATCCACATCGCCGTGTCGAGAAGCTTCAGACAAAGCAGTCTCACGATGCTTGTTTCTCGTATTGATATCGGCCCCCTGGCTCAAGAAATACGTAGTGCCCTGAAGATTGCCAAGCCAAGCCATGTGTATCAGTCTGATCCGCTGCACGAGCTTCAGTCGCTGTTCCATACTTGAGCAGCCACATTGCAGCAGGGCATTCAGAGGCGTAGAAGAGAGCCGTCCTTTGATCGTCATCTTCGAGATTGGCATCAATGGCAGCATCGACAAGCACTTTGACCACGTCTGGGAGTTGCTTCAAAACAGCATAATGCAAGGCCGTTCGACCGTCGTTGTCCTCAGCGTGAGGGTCTGTTCGCCGGTCAATCAAGATCTTCCTGGCGATTTCAGGAGTTCCAGCCAAGTGAAGCGCCGAGCAACCATGTTCGTCTTTTGCATTGATGTCAACAGTATCGGCGCGGAAGATTTGTCTCACTCTGGTCAAGTCCCCAGACAAAACAGCCTCATGGAGTGGAGTCGACTTTCTTTGAGGGATCGAAGCCTCATAGGGCGGCGCTGGACTAGAACTCCTCGCCCCATCTGCCACTATCTTCAGTAGGTCATGCTGGCCAGTGAGTAACTTCGCCAGCATCTGATCCTGGTCTGTGAGGTGCGCATCCACTACATCACTCTGTCCAGTGACGGCAAGAATGATGTCCTGAGTACGCTTGTCAAGGGCATCGAAACGATCGTTACTTTTGAGATCTATATGCTCGAGGCGCTTTCGCAAGCCGACCAAGATGCGAGAATCAAGTTCGCGCTGGTACTTCTCCAGACGTTCTGCAATCTTCTCGGCTTCATCCTTCTGCCATACTGACATTAACGCCAGACGGTGGCTCTTGAAACGCCGATGCTTTCCCTGCACCTTTAGCTTCTCCAGCTTTTGAGTCAGCTCTTGAGCAATGCTCGTGCAATTGTCACAGATAGCACGAAGCCGCCACTCTTCAGACTTCAGTTGCTGCCCAGCAAGAAGTTTGGCTTGCTCTCTTGTTACCTCGTGGGCGAGGTCTTGTAAATCCCGGGTCACATCTTCCAATTCTCGGTTCTGAAGGACACCATCCGTGCTGTGGTAGATGGCGTTGCCCACAGCCACGAGTTCGCCGGTGAACGAGATGAGCTGTGCAACGCCAGAAGCCAGAGAGAAGGCGCTGAGGGGATCCATGAGGAACCTGGCCCATGTGAAGTGGAAGATTATGTCAGTGTTAGGTTCTCAGCGAGGATGCCGCCAAAGCTGCAGGCTCCGCCACATCTAGTGTGGCATGGGTAACAGTAGCGCGCATCCCTCGTTATGTAGAGCAGTACTGCTTTGCTGCACGAGACATAATAGGGCCGTCTTGAGCAGCAAGAAGATCATCGGTAAGGGCATTGGGAGATAGGCCTTGTGACAAATGCATGTGTTAACAAAATAGTTCTATGTCGATCGAGACACAAGAAGCCCGGCGGCTTGACTGGCGACTCTTTCTCTCAGGTAAGGTGCTGAAGGCCAGCTACGGCCTGCTGAAGAGACGCGAATGTAGTGTAGTAATGTATGCTGGAATGGCCACTTGGAACGAGGTGAACAATTACAGTCCATGTGATGGCACATTGTCAAGAGAGTCTCGAGATCTGCGTCAACCTGGAAGGTGCTCAGCAGAAAGTGCGAGGGCCGTGCACCGACAGGGGCTTCGAATACCCCACCAGAGCATAACCGTTTGTGACAACTTTGTTTCAAACATCTTTGCACAAACACTCCACATTTCCCACCACGACCGGCACCAAGAAACGTAAATCTACACTCCAATACCACAGTGAATCGACTCGTCTCCATAGTACTCGAACAAGCGCGCCTCACACTCACCTTCATCATGGCTGAAGAAGACAAGAAGGTGGACACCACCACCGAGACCAAGCAAGATGACAAGCCCGTGACCGAGAAGGCTTCAGAGGCAGCATCTTCAGTCAAGGAGAACGTCTTCAGCATGTTCGGTGGCGGTCCAAAGAAGGAGGCGAAGCAGGAGAGCACCGAGGACAACGACCGCTCTGGCTCGGCGAAAGCACAGAAGGACAAGGAGGCTGCTGAGAAGGGCGACGATGAGGAGAAGGCAGATGAGGAGGAGGCAGACGTGCACTTCGAGCCTGTCGTCCACCTCACTCAGACTGTCGAGACCAACACTGCCGAAGAGCAAGAGGAGCAGGCTTTCAAGATGCGGGCCAAGCTGTTCAAGTTCGACCGCGAGAGCAGAGAGTGGAAGGAGCGAGGCACCGGTGACGTCCGACTGCTGAAGCACAAGGAGAATGGCAAGACGAGGCTGGTGATGAGACGTGACAAGACTCTCAAGGTCTGCGCAAACCACTATGGTCAGTGAATGATGCTGCTGTGCGTGCGGACAATTGCTAACATGGAGACAGTCGTTCCCGACATGAAGCTCTCGCCAAACGTCGGCAGTGACCGCAGCTGGGTTTGGAACGCAGCAGCCGATGTGTCTGAAGGCGAGCCAGAGGCATGCACCCTCGCGATCCGCTTTGCTAACGCCGAAAGTAAGTCTTCATTCATAACTTTACATCGCTCTTGCGCTCTCGCTGACACGAAACGTAGATGCCAACCTGTTCAAGGAGGCTTTCATCAAGGCACAGCAGGAGAACGAAGCGCTCTTCAAGAAGGAATAGACAACTGCCCATGTGGCGCATCCCCCGACTTCGACCCGCGCACGGCACTCAGAATTGGCCGCGCGCTCACCACCATTGCGAACGACAGTCTAAGGTAGTGAGAACAATTGAAAGGTCATGATACTAGCCCGACAACAGCGGTTGTGCCAACATGGTGCTCCACGTCGGAGCTACGACCACAGCATCTCTGGGCGTTCCGTACTGCACCTCATACCCACCATCTCCATTGCACAATACCCATGTCTGGCAATGTAGAAGCCATGACCCTCAGTCCTATAGGGCGAACAACTAGATAGATGACCCAATGAAGCAATCAAAAGGCGCTTAATTCGGCGACTTGGATCTGTGCTGCCGTTGTGTCTATACTATGTAGTGAAGGTGAAGTGAAGTAGCATATAGTACCTGCAGGGAGGCGCGATGTGGCGGAAGCTGCCGAGTCCTGCCCGCCTCCACCTCGCTCGAAGCTCACTTGCGCATATCTCTTGCTGTACGCGCCCGCTTCCCACCATTTCCTCGACATTACCACTTTCACGTCACTTCCACCGCACCACGACTGTGCATATCGTTTCCTCACTTCTGCGCGACTTGCGATTGCTGCAACGCGCATTAGTCGACTTCCTCTACAAATACTGAGAGCTCTTGCGCCTCAACTGTGATCACGCCGGCGACGCGACAATTATTTCTAGCCGACAATGCCTGATGTGAGTGACAGCTTCGCACCTGCTTCTACAACTCCGAAATTGCCTACTTGAATTGAACACCACAATTCAAACACAACAACATCCGCCAACACCGACAATGGCACCTAAGCGCGGACTCGCATCGTCCACACCAGTACCGGTCACTGACTCGAAGCAGATCAAGAGGACCGTGAAGCTCGTCACCAACCAACATGCCACGTGAGTTAGCTACCGCCATGAGGTGCAGTCCAGTAACTCACAAGCCAACAGCGACGACCCGCAAGAAGTCGAGGGCTTCCCCATGCGAGCATGGGACATCTCCATCTACCTAGTCGGCCAGGACGGCGAAGACCTGCCAGCGAACTGCTTCGAGAAGGCAACCTACCTCCTACACGAGTCCTTTGGCAAGAGACAAAAGCAGAGTACGTGATATCTAGATAAGAGCATTGGGCCGCCGCGCGGGGACTGACACATGATAGGTATTCGTGCACCACCATTCAAGATCACGGAGAAAGGATGGGGCGAATTCGATATGAGTATCGTCCTTACACCCGTGGGCGCTCCTAAGGGCGGGGATCAGACAATTCAGCACGATCTCAACTTCCAGCAGGAGAGATACGAGAGCACACACACAGTGGTAAGTCGAAGTCACGGCCGGTATGGACATCACGCAGATACTGACACTACACTCAGACCTTCCGTAACCCCAAGCCAGAGCTTATTGAAAGACTGAAGGAGTCCGGACCAGCTGGTGAGACCAATGGCGCCGCAGCCAGCAAGCCAGAGAAGAAGCGTCCCAAGGCCAACCGCAATGTCGACATGGAGAAGCTCGCCGAAGCGCTCCCACAGCTCCCCGAAGACGACCTCCTCCAAGTAGTGCAAATGGTACATGACAACAAATCCGAAGAGACCTACACCAAGAACGACGTTGAAAGTGAGTCGTTCCCTGCAGAGCATATTCACTAATATGCGCTGTGTTTTCGCAGATTCACGATGAGACTAACATTCGCCCAACAGATGGCGAGTTCCACGTCGACCTCTACACCCTGCCCGACCAGCTCATCAAGATGCTTTGGGACTTCACCGAGAAGCGCGTGGACATGACAAGCATGACATAGGGAGTCAGCGTGCCAGATCCACAACGAGAGGAGCGACCTGGGAGAAGGTCCACCAAGACCGCTAGGGCAGCACATTGAACGAATGAGATGGGCATATTCCTCGCGGAGCGTGTTGAGACGAGTCTACATCCGAGGGACGAGCTGACTGATATCGATACCTCACGAGTTTGCATTTGCTTGAATTGCTGGGGTCTCTCAAAAACGGCAGGGCAAAGGGAATGGAGCGAGGCGTTGGGCGTCTCAATCAGCTGCGGGAGGTTCTTTCACATCTGTCGTCAAGCTTGGTACAGGAGTTCAGATAGGTGTAGCTACGGACGAGTCAGCATATATCACTTGAGGTACTGGCTGACGAGAGGTAGCTGTGGTGTGTCGAATAATACGTCGACTATCATTATGCGTTCTGTCTACCTAGGTCCAGGTCCTGGTTGGTACTGCTTCCAAGTGCGCCGTGGGGTATGAGTATCGTGGTATCTGATCTTCCGTTTCGCCGTCCTTGTTGCGCCAGTCATCAAAAGTGACAAGATATCTCTAATGAACGCCCTCTCAACCCAAACGCCAGCCCATCATGCCCATGCTTATGCCGCCCGAACGCCAGTTTTTGCAGCACGCATCTTCTTCTGCTCTCGTGCCCCCTTCTTCGCCGCCTGCTTCGCCCCCATTATCACTGTCTCCACCCTTTTCATCTCGTCCTTCACCTCTTTCTTCATCGCCCTCGACTCTTTCCTAGTCTCAGTCTCACGATCGCTGGCTTTCTTCGCTCCACGGAGTCGGTCAGAGAGCTTGGAAAGGTCTTTGCCAATCGACCGACCACCCTCCTGACGTCGCTCAAGTGCTTGTTTGATACCCTGAAGACGATCACGGGACAGCTCAGTACGTGAGCGAAGTCTCGCCTTAGCAGACTGCACCCCGCCCTTAACGGTCGTCGTGAGGTCTTTGGTAAACTTGGCAAGATCTCGCTGAAGCAACACAAAGTCCTTGGTGATGGCCATCGCGGTCTGATTGCTGGCCTTGACAGCCTTGTCAAAGACAGTCACGGCAGTGTTGCCAACCACTTGAAGATCACGAGCCATGTACAGTGCGAGTTGAGTAGTGACGTTCTTTGTGGCCCACATAGTTGCGCCAAGCTCTGTTGTGAGCTTCTCGGTCAGGCTCTTAGCTACGTCCCTCATGACGGCAACGTCTTTGCCGACAGCCTTGCCAACATCAGTACCGGCCTTTTCGTACGTCTGACGCTGCAAGATTCTGTTGCCGAAGTAGTGTGGCGCGGTGATGTTGATGTCTGGCCTCTGAGTCTGCATGTTGACCACGATAGTACCATAAGCTTCGTCAACGTTGAAGGTGATATCGTAGACGCCGTCGATGAGCTTGGTCTGGTTGAATTCGACTAGCTTACCATCTGCCCGGTAGACGCTAGTAGACGTGAGGTGAGGAGCTCGGGGCTTTACTGGAAGCGACACAATGATGTGGTTCGGCGAGATGCCCTGGAAGGGGACGTTGGGAACGCAGTCTGGACTGATACGACCGAAGAAGTCTGTTGTGGCGCAGGGTCCTGTCAGCGATGGGAGCAAGTGCTCGACATTGACAGTCTTCGCTGCCTCTGAGGGAATGATGGCTTTCTGGACAGCCATAGAGAGTGCCTCACGGCGAACTTCGAGCGCCATCCCGGGAGAAGTAGCTGGTCTCAAGCTCAGAAGCAGGAGAGGCAGCACGGCGACGAGTGCTGCGAAGAGTACCTTCAGCCAGTTCATATCATAGATGCTGAACTTGGCTCTGTTGACTAGGACTCTTGACCTCAGTGGCAAGTGCTGCGGCGGACGACGGCTTAGCAAGCCAAGAACGATGTCACTCAGCTCGACCTTCGTCATCTCGATCAAGTCGTGATGATCGATCGTACGCTTGGTCTGAGAGCCTCGACCGAGTAGCTGACTTGCAGAGCGACGATTTGCAAGGTCAAATGAGTCGTCATCAACAATGAGTGTGGGTACCTTAAGTTGTTGAACAGCCTTGTAAGCAGTATCCAGCCACTCGGCATCGTTCGCCGCAGCGTCGAGGAAGAAGACGGCGACGTCGGGCTTCGTCAAGTTGATCTTAGCATCTTTAGCGTCGCCAGTGGTGTGGAAAGAGCTATGTTCGCCGTCTGAGTCCAGAATCCGAAGCTTGTAGGACTTCTGTGAGCGTTGCTCGGCCCCGATACAGTGCTGAATAGTGGCGGCGATTCTATCATCACCACAGACGACAGTTGCGGAGGGCAGGGTAATGCCAGATGGAGTAGCGGGCAGTCGAACGAGCTTGGGCCTTACATTGCCTGGGAACGACTCGTTCCCGGACGTCATGCAGTCCGCCAACTTGGCACAGACAAAGTCCAAATCTTCCGAAGCGACGTCACGGCCTGAGAACAGGAGTATGCGGTTGGTAGCAGCATCTGGCTCAAGATTGGTAGTGATCTTGGCCTGTGATCTCGCCCGCATGTATGTGCTTGAGAACGCAGCTGGCATAGTAGATTGACGTGGTGTTTCCAGGTCCTCCGACATGTAACTGTCGAGCAGTGCGTTCTCAGCCTTGACTTGTGGTGAAGCATTCTGCGAAGATGCCGCGGCGATGTTGATGAACGACGCTTCGGTGCTCGACGGTGTTTGTAAGTTGTTGAAAGTAACCTCCTCGTGATCGTCCTCGTCCTCGATGTCGCTTCCTTCTGGTGTTCCACGGCCAGTATCGTCATTCGAGGCCAGGCTGGCGGTGTCATGGTCGTCTGTCGAGATCTCGGAGAGGTCGTCGACCATGTCGTATTGGCTGTCGGCGAAGGAAGCCTCCGACTCGCTCCGTTGAACCATGCTGGCCTTTGCTCCCAGGGAGCTCAGGGCGGCTGGAGGTGTTGGCGGATATCTTCTTGGATGATGATGCTGTGGAGACGGCAGGTCGTCGAGTGAGCCGTCAATGTTCAGGGTGGGAAAGCTGAATGGATGATGTGCTGGAGAAGGCGCGACAGAGGGACTGGGCAGCGGACTGTGCTCGTGACCCGTTAGCTCATCCGCGGTGTTGGTCTGGTGGTTGGAGCTGTGGTGAAGAGTGCTGTTGGCCATTGTCGCACTTCATGCGGTCATGCTCGTGTGCGGTGCGGTGCGGTGCGGGACGAGTGCAAGTGCAAGAATGCTCAGGGTCGTGTGCAGTAATTTGTAGGAAAGTGTAGCAAGCAGCAAAGGGTGAACGCTGATTGCTGGAGAAGGCGTCTCTGCCTGAGCCTCAGACAGTGAACCTGCGGGGCACGGGATGGCTTGCACCTGGAACGAGCTCTTGACCGGGCGGTATTAATGGAGCAGCGCGCGGCGGTGAAACAAGCAATGCACAGGTAATGTAGCAGGCGGGAGAAAGCAACGTGTCGTGTGGTGTCGAGGTGAATGAAGAGAGTCGTGTCTGCTCGTAGCAGAGCATCGTCAACACATGCCCAGGTGATGCTCGAGCTCCAGGCAGTAGTGACTTAGCGGGGTCCAGATAGCTTATCGCCTGAAGCTAAAGTGCCTCCACGCCCGGCTGCTTCCGATGAGTGGGAACGCAGAGCATACATGTATCGGCACTATGACCAATGTTAGGACACAGAGTCGCTGTCTCAGCTTCACATGCATGTGTATATTGTCGCTTTCCAGCAACATCGTCCCCTCCACTCGAGTCGAGAGTGCATTGACAGTCACGTTCTCCTCTGTATTGTGCACGTGCCCATTCACTTCGCTTGCGCTAGCGGCTCAGCTGCCGAAAGCCTATGCATGGATCGGACGTGCTCTGAACATCCGCGTCGCCTACAACCATCTCATCAATCAGCTGTGATATGGAGAGTGGATGGCCGACCGGCGCGGCGTTCTGGTACCGCTGGTGATCCTTGCTTGGATCTTCCTACAACCTAACCCTGCGGCCGTCTCGCGGATCGACGACCGACCCCTAATAGACGATGTCATCGCCGAAGAGCAGCGGTCGCTGGCCGTGCTTCAAAACTCGAGCTACGACGATGCCTTCGGCAGCAACGGTCATACGCTGAACTTGACCGGACTCGAGCCAGATAGGGCATATGCCTGGGAATCCTTCAGCAAGGTCAAGGGAAGGGCGAAAGAGCATTTGGAGTACGCGCTGGGGGATTGGGGCAAGTCTGCGCTTGCAGGAACAGTAGAAGAGCAGAATCCAACACCGCTGTACAGCAATATCTCCGGCTATGTGCGTGGACAATGGAAGCGCTCGCTGCTACAAGAGGGTGTCCCCATTCCGCAGCTAAACCTCTCGGAGTATGCACATCCAGGACCATTGGGAATTCCAGGAAAGGCACGACCATTCGACCGAAACGTGACAGGAGAGGGCGGAGAGGCCACTGTACGGTTCTACGAAAAGGGCGTTGGACATGTCACTTCCTTGACCGGGCTCGAAGCTGGTAACATTACCGAGATGCGCGCAGAGCTGAAGGTCACGGACGCCAAGTCTTCTGATGAATGGGAAATTCACCTGCGAGGCGTTTATTTCGCGGATATTGGCCAAGCGGTCCTGGCCACTACCAGCGACAAGTTCGCGGGCATCTTCGCGCTACCGCATCTTGCACTCTCCGAGCGCACATTTACTTCATCTCTGAGCCTCTTGAACAAGTCCATAACTGGGGTGATCCATGACCAGATCGACAGGAAGACTGAGAAGTTCAACCCATGGTCATCAGCATCGGAGGGAAGTTCTGACTCGGCCAACAGCATACCCGATTGCGATCTGGTGGTTTATCTACAACAGATGGCTCCTGTCGCCAGCACTCAGTACTCCTCGGCCATGCTCAGGTTCCTTGAGGATGAGCTGCGCTTCCCGACTGGCGCTATAGTGCCCAGTGCTCCCGACATGCGATTCTCAATGCTTGTCTTCTCTCCAGATTGTGGCTTTGTGTTGGAATCACAAGGACCTCCCTTGGACTTTGCGCAAGACGGAAACCACCTCACCGGACCGAAGATGGAGGTGCAATACCGGCATAGTCGCCACCATCTCATGCTCTTTACGTTCGCTATCGCCTTTCAGCTCTTCCTCCTGATGCGACAGATGCGTGAGGCCAACACACCTTCTACCCGAAGTAGAATCAGCTTCTATACCATCGCCATGCTAGCTCTCGGAGATGGCTTCACTACCATAACGTTTCTGATAATAAGTCTGTTTCTATCGGGTCTATGGATCAATTTGGTCGGTACTGGCTTTCTGGCATTCATCAGTGTATCCTTTTTCGGCATGAGGTTCTTGATGGATATTTGGCAAGTGCAAGCGCCGGAGCGCGAGCGAAGGGCCAGAGCAGAAGTCGAGGAAGAGCGAGCTAGAGAGGAGCGCTTTCAAGCAGCACTGCAGCGCATTCGGGCGGAGAGAGATGCTCGGCAGGCGGCTATCAGAGCAGCGGCCACTGAGACGAACACCCCAGGGGAGACCGGTCAGCCCGACACCACTACAGCAGAAAGGCAGACACCTGCACCTCCAGCTATTACTGTTCGAGGACAGACTATTCCACCCCCTGCACCGCCCACGCAGCCAGTAATACCTCCCACGACACCTGGCAGTCTCCCTCTTCCAGCGACAGCACCAAGTCCAGTTGATACTGGAGCCACTCCCGTCTTCATGCCGTCCGACCAACAAGGTCTCGAGTCGATCGGGCTCCCGTTGACAACTGGCCAGCCAAGTACGGAGACGCTCGTGCAGGCACGCATGCCCACTTTTGCCTCACTGTACACACGTTTCTATCTCCTGCTCCTGGCCAGCTTGTTCCTCAGCCTCAATGCCATGTCATGGCCAGCAGGCGCACGGAGAGTCTACTTTACCATGCTCGCACTCATCTATTTGAGCTTCTGGGCCCCACAGATCAACCGAAATGTTCAACGAAACTGTCGCCATGCATTGAATTGGGAGTTTGTTCTCGGCCAAAGCATTCTTCGTCTTACGCCGTTCATTTACTTCTACGGTTACAGACACAATGTCCTCTTCTCAGAAGTCGACTACTATGGCCTGGGGATGTTAGCTGTATGGATCTGGATTCAAGTGGTTGTGCTCGGCTCTCAAGAACTGCTCGGCCCAAGATGGTTCATCCGTAAGGTCTGGGTACCGCCAGCATACGACTACCATCCAGTACTACGTGAAGACGAAGAAGGCGCTGCTATGCCCATCGGCTTCTCTCAAGCCAATGCTGATGCTTCGGCACCATCCTCGCCAAGACAAGAGCGCGGCAGCACTTCACCCATCGCGAGAAGAGCGTCGATCGCAAAAGAGACGAAAGAGAAGGGCAAACGAGTTTTTGATTGTGCCATCTGCATGCAAGATCTGGAAGTCCCTGTGATTGAATCAGGCTCATCCCGAGATGCAAATCTCGTTGGAGGAGTGCTCGCGAGGAGGAATTACATGGTGACGCCCTGCCGACATATCTTCCACAGTAGTTGCCTTGAGGGCTGGATGAAGTACAGGCTACAATGTCCCATCTGTCGTGAGACACTGCCACCTTTGTAAATACAACAGACATGGGCGTATCAAGATCGACCACAAATAATTTGCCCTCCAATCGCGCTCTCTTTCAGTCGACCTGAGACTAGCATATTTGCTACCATCTGCCCTGACAATCCACCAAACAAGTCTGTTCATCTCATCGCGAATGTAAGTATCGCCATTTTCCAGCAATGTTACACTACATACTCCCCAACGTTGCACGTGGTTCACGGAATCCACTTGAATATGAACGCCCTCTATCAGCAATTAGAGAACGCCTCCTCTGACGAGCAGCACCACGCAGCAGCGCTTCTTCGTCTCGCTCAGGAACCTACTACTGTCGAACAATACTGCAAGAGGCCCTCGATCCCTAGTACCTCAACATGCAATCCCACAATCCTGAACGAGGCTCTAAACAAGCTGACTACGGCCGTCGCACGTCTCCATCGGGCGGGGCCGACGTCGAAGGTATGTGCGTCATTCGCGGAAGGTCATGAGAGCACTCCTAGATCTTCAATGGGGTATGACTGACTTCTCACTCCTTCCTCCAGCGCAAAAGCGAAGCCTTCTGGATCTTCATAGCAGGATCCTGGTCGCGGCACAAGTTTGACGAGGAAGTCAGGGAGGCTCGGACGAAGCTACCAAAAGCAATATCAGCGGAGGAAGACGTGATGAAAGCGAAGGGTCTGATAGGCGAGGCGATTGCAATGTTGACAAAGGGAGATATCAGAGATGCCAGGGATCTAGAAGGAGCGAGGAGGGCATTCGAGAGAGGAACTTTATGGTGAATGTGCAAAAGATGTGAAGCTAAAAGTGTTCATTTGGATCTATCGACTTTCAAACGCAGGGCGTTCAATCACTTCATCGTAAGGGCAGCCCGCCTCGCCTCAAGCGCATTGAGCTCGGAGCTGGGCGTCTGCCTGTGAGCCGGGCTTTTGGTGCGGTGATGAGCTTGGTTCTTGTTGAGGAAGCATGAGTCCGTGGATGTCGAAGGGGTCCAGTGGGTGTCGGGATCAATGCTGAGATTGTCCGGCGCGTTGCGATTGGGGATGGAAGTGAGTCGTGGCAATGGATCGCTAGTGCTGCTGTGTGCTGGGCTGGATCATGCTGAACTCGTGACGGACGTGAAGATGGGTGAATGCAGATAGTGACATGGCTAGCGCAGGTATCGTTGTCGTTGTTGATATGCACGTGCCAACTGCCGTTCATGCTGGTGACTTACCGTAGTCCTCGATGTCTCGGAGTTGGGACATCGGGACTGTGCTGCTCGATTCGCGTAGGCGATGTTGCAGAGACGTTGCCTTCGTGGGCCCTAAGCCTTGAGTATTGGGTGCTTCTTACATCTCCATATCTCCCTCGCCTTGGCCATTGGCGAAGTTGAAGTTTTGCTGCTGCTGTTGTGCGCCAAAGCCAAACTGGCCATCTTGACCTTGTTGTGGTGCAAGGTCATTGACATCAGCTTCACCGTCCTCATCCGAGAAGTACTTCTCAATGATGTTGTAGGCCTTCATGTAGATCTCCTCGTTGCTGTTGTTCTGGCAATCGTGGATCTTCTCCATACCACCGCAGTCCTCAATGAACAGTGCGTAGCGGTTGACTGGCTGTTCCGTACCGCCCTCTTGCGCATCCTTGTCCATATCGCCAACCTTGAGGATGTTCTCCAGGCCATCGAGAGCGACTTGGATGATCTTGTTGTCGGGGCAGGCGAGCAGGTCACAGAGTGGTCTGATGGCGCCCTGATCAACCAAATAGCGAATCTGTTCTGGCTTCTGCAGACCACCGCTAGTCGCATTCGAGATCGCCCAGCAGGCCTCTTTGCGGGTCTTGAAGTCGCCATTGCTAAGGAGGTGGATCAATGGAGGGATGATGTTTGCATCGACGACGGACTGGATCTGGGTGCTGTTGCCGGCAGTGATATTGCTAATGGTCCAGCAGGCTTCCTTGCGGATGCCATCCTTGGTGCTGCTGAGGAGGGATAGAAGAGCAGGAAGAGCACCGCAGTTGATGATGAGTTGGGTCTGAACATCGTCACCCGTCACGATGTTTCCGACCGACCGCAGTGCTGGTGTTTGGACCGAAGTAGATGCGTGCATGAGGAGCTCGACCAGACGGCGAGGGATGTTGGCCTCGATGACGGCCTGGATCTTATCGTTTGAGCCATCCGACAAGTATGAGATGGCCCAGCAAGCATCAATCAAGACCTCATCGTCGAGAGAGTAGACCAGCTTAGCGAGCACAGGGAGAGCCGGTGCAATCGTGGCCCAATCTGGCTGCGGCGTCTTGCCACGGCAGAAGTTGCTGAGTGTCCAGGTCGCATTGCGGAGCATGCTGAGCTTGCGGCTGTCGCCAAGAAGCCGTACGAGTGGCTGAAGCGCTCCAGATGCGAGGACAAAGTCCCTGCACGCTGGGCTGTCTCCAGCAATGTTTCCGAGTGCCCATACTGCCTGCTCACGAACGTCTGGCTCTGGACTGCTGAGAAGCTCGACAAAGATAGGAACTGCTCCTGCCTCAATAACCACTTGTGTCTGCTGTGCGGAGCCGCTGGCAATGTTTGTAAGGGCCCACGCGGCTTCGAACTGCACGAGGGTGTGAGGTGAGCGGAGGAACTCGACGAAGCGGCTGACGACTCCGGTCTCGATAACGCGCTCGATGGGTGGGTTTCGCTCCTTGCTGAGGAGTTTTCGGAACTTGGTGGTGGCAGCAATCTGGTCGTCGATCTTCTCGGAGAAGACGCCTTGCACCATGAGAGGCAGGTCCTCGTTTAGCTGTGACATAGTCAGTTTTCCATCGCGGTATGTCTTTGTGTGAGAGAGTAGCATACCTGTGACTCGGTGTTCGCTCCCTCATCATCGCTGTCTGGAGCGGCGCCGAGTGAGGCACCGGGCGCAGCATCACCGCGGGCACCAATGCCTCGTCGCTTGGCGAGGTTCTCCTCGCGCTTCTGCTTGCGGATCTCGACCTGCTGTTCCTCGCGGCGCCGACGGAGCTCATCTGGCTTGAATGTGCTCTTGGCCTTGTAGTTGTTGCGGCGGTGCTCCGGGATGTATCGCTCAGCCATCTCTGCAGGCGGGTGCGGGGACGTTGTCGGCGCAGATACTGGTGTGGTGGTGCAGTCGGCGGTGACAGACGACTGGTGCAGGTGAAGAAGAAGTGTGGTGGTGGTGGTGGTGGTGGTGTAAGAAGTGGAGCCTGTCGAGGTTTGGCGGGCGTGGTTTCTGTTTTGCAGAGCCAAAGTTCAAAGATCGCTTTCGGTTCCAAGGTTGTCCCGCAGTTCTTAGCGTACTTGTCAGAAAACGGCGAGAACAAACACGACACTTTTGGTGAAGCAGGACGGTGTCTGTAGAAGAGGGTGCTGCGCGGTCTCGGCCCCAGTTATAAGTGATAGTTGGCAGATAAGTCAGTGAACGCGAGTGGCGAGTTTCCTCTTCTCATTCTTCTGCTTCTGCTGCATGTGAATGTGAAGCGGTCAAGCGCAGGGTGGGAGTGCCAGGACTTTTGGGCGTGCCCCACTTCTACCACTGCCAGTCTGCGCGTCTTCCTTCAAGCACGCGACTGCACGGTGAATGGAGAACAGACAATTCAGACATCAACCTGGCCACCACTCACACCGCGCTGGAAGTTCGTCAAGTGAGCGGCTTGCTCATTCCCAGTGCCATGGCCGATGAGGTTTGACTCAAAATCACAGCTTCTTCATCGACCATCAAGCATCGATGTGGTGGCAGGAGCACAACACCGATAGCACAATTTGTTCGCAAAAGAGCAGTGCTATACTTGGACCGCTCGCGGATGACCGATTTGCTACCGTATCTCGCCTAGATGCCATGCTCGACGATTCAAAGTCACATTCGATCTGTTGCATTCCGCTCACTGAGTGTCAGGCCACAAGAGCTCCCACCGTACCTTGATCGCACTGCCTTGGGGACTTCTGCCAGGACACTTGATACTGTCCCTGGACAACAAACGCAATCCATATCGACGAGGACCTGTATCAATCAACGACACGATGTCTCTCCCACAAGGCTTCGTGGACCTTGCGAGAGCATATGAGTCTCTGAACGATACCTTCGTCAGCATCATTGGGGTGGTGGTAGACTTCATGGCCCCCACAACTACTGCGAGAGGCGATCATACCGTGAAGTTCAAGCTCATGGATGGTGTCCTGCCACGTGCTCAATTCAGTGGCGAAGGTCTGGACGTTCGTTTTTTCCCCAAGGACCCCACACATCTCCCCAAGGTACGAGACATCGGCGACGTGGTACTGCTTCGCAATATCAAGATGTCCACATTCAACGGCTCCAAGGTAGCCCTGTCCAACTGGCAAACGCAAACGCTCGTGTTTCCCTCGAAGTCGATCCCAGCCAAGGGCTTCAGCATACACTACATGGGCAAGGACAAGGTACCATGTCTTGGCATTGAGCGAGATGTGGAGTCGCTCCAACTTGCCGAACAGGACTATGTCATCAATCTGAAAGACGAGATGCACAGAGTGATTGAAGACAGTTTGCGCAAACGCGCTGCTGGAGAGGAACGGGCCAAGGAGCGACAAATTGATTGGCAGAACGTTCCCACTGAACCAGCCGCCAAGAGGCAGAAGACAGCTGCATCGGCAGGACAGAAGCTTAGGACTATCAGTCAGCTCGAGGGTCCGAAGGAGTTCGTCGACCTGTATGGGGTGGTTGTGAAGATAATACCAACCGCGACATACAACGGTTGCGATCTCTATATTAGCGACTATACCATCAACAAGCAATTGCGAGAGTTCGCGCCGCCTGAGGCAGCTGACGATGTCGGGAGGGACGGTGACAGTTATGGCTATAGCGATCAAGCCAAAAAGCCTTTTCCTGGACCCTACGAGTACAGAGTCTTGAAAGTTAACTTGCATCAACCCCATGCGCAGCACGCAAGCCGGACTGTTGGTGAAGGGGATGTTGTGCTTCTCCAGAACGTGAAGACACGAATTGTTACACCTGGCATGACTCTGGAGGGTGACTTATGGCACGACCACATGTTCCCCGACAAGATACAAATCAGAAAGCTATCCGATGGCGAACGCCAGAGGCGTCCGGAAGTGCAGGCCATCGTGCAACGTAAGGAAGAATACTGGAAGAAGCGTGATGCTAAACTCTTGCAGCTGCGACGGACGAAGGAGAACGCAGAGCTGACAACGAAGGCGGAGAGAAAGCAGGCAAATAAAGAGAGGATGAAGCAGAAGAAGCGTGGGGGTCAGGAACATGAAGCTAACCTGGTGAGCCACGCGAAGAAGACGACCCTCAATCCCCATGTGAGATGCAACGATACGGAGGTAGCCGTGACTAGCATCGGGGAGATACTTGACCTGGACAACATGAGGCACACGAACGACTCACCAGACGGTACTTCCTACGACCTGCCATTCATCAACGCGAAATATCGAGCAAAGGTGAGAGTCGTTGACTTTGAACCGAAGTCTCTTGAGGATTTCGCGGTACCCGTGCTTCCAGATGATCAGGGGAGTGTTGACAGTATGGACTATGTCTACAATTCGCAGAGGTTGGAGTGGTACTTCTCTCTGCTGCTGGAGGATGCCAGCAATCGCTCGCGCCCCAACGACCAGCAGAAGAACAGAATATGGGTTCACATCCATCACGAGCAGGCGCAGTTCCTCTTTCGTGATCTGGACGACCCGCAGGACTTGAGACACAACACGCAGCTGTTGGCTCAGCTGCGAGAAAAGATGTTCCTGCTTTGGGGCAATCTTGAGGAGAGTGGAGGGGAAAGCCTGAGCAATTCACCATTCGAATGTTGCATCTGTGAATATGGTACCGAGCTAGACAATGATGATCCAGCGAAGGATGATGCACCATTGGGGTGGCAGAGGATGTTTGGCATGTTCGGCACTACGATATTATAGCACGGCACACGTCCATGCACGCCATTGCGCGTCACATGATGGCCGCGGCGTCTTGTACCTGAGCGCGGCACCAGAGCAATTTTTCCGATTGGCATCCGCGCTAGGTAAAGTCTAAAAGGTGAGACCGATGTACCCGTTTGAAAGCTTGTACACGAGCCTTATCTGAGAAGATGCGGTTGAAGGTGTGCTGTCATATGGCGTTGTTTGTGAAGGTCTTTGTGCAAGCTGCAAGGCCTCGGTGCTCTGACGACGAAGTGAATTTTGTAGTGGCCTCCCTTCGTACAGACGAGTGGGCCCGCGACGCGCTGAGGAGCGCCACTTGCGCGTTTGGGAGAGGATAAGATGAGATGTCGAAGAGGCGCAAAGGCGAAAGCCACACGAGCCGACACAAGGTTTTGGTAGATGTAAGGATCGTCTACCGCAGCTTGCGGCTGGCGACCGATCCATGTGAATTTCCCCAGGTTGGGCGGTTTTCGCAAGGTTTGTTGGCTTGGAGACAGCGTGGAGGTGGACCTGGGCCCTGGCAACGATGGAACGAAGAGCAGATGGAGAGGGATGGCACGTCCGATGCTTCTGACCAGACCGCCTCTGCTGCCCGGTCGATTTCTTCTGTCCCCAGCCGCGATACGTAGGCAGGTAGAGTGGTACAAAGCGACAGTCGTGACTTCTTAAACAAAGCTATTGAGATCATCTGCGCCGGATGCAGCTAGCCCGCCATCAGCGTGACGTCATCACCCTGGCAGGCGCTGTCGCTTGGAACGTGATTCGCATGTGTGCAAAACAAGGAAGGAGATGCACGGGCGCATGTGAGGCGCGAGCGTGGCGAGGGAGCCAAGGGAAGTGATGCGTGCTTCACTATTGGATCGCGATGACGATGATGGTGTCAATGCGTTCATGTTTGCGGAAAGCTAGACCTGGACCTCGTGGTGAAACACACCTCATGCTGAAGCTCTTCCTCCTTCTCTTGCCTCTCGTCCACCAAACAAACATCTCCAGATACCCCCAAACACCTCCCCATCCACCACTTTTGCGGTCGCGCGCATCTACAGCGTTGCTTACATTCCGCTTGCATAATTCACGAGATACCCCCAATTGTTTACATTGTACCGATCATCGCCAGAGTGTCACTGTTGGCCACGCGTGCTCGAACAGACACACACCCCAGCTCTAATACAGCAAACACATACACCAGCGTCAGTGCCAGCATACCTGCGACCACTGCGCACACCTGTCCACAGCAAGAGACAGCGACAGACATTGAGCTGAAGCACCAGACCAGCAGTCAGCCGCCACCATGACTTCGAAAGCGGTCAACGTCCCAACGGACCTCAAAGCCAAGGAGAAGAATGTCAACGCAAAGCTCCAGCTCTACGGAATCTACGCAGCCTTCGCCAATGGCAAGGCGCCATCAGTACGTCGACTCTTCCTGACATGTGCGCATCACTTCACGTGCTAATGCTGTCGCAGAACAAGCAAATCGACGTCGCCATGAACTCGGCGCTCGAGTGGCAAGGACTGAAGAGCCCATCCGGCAAGCTGTCCAACGACGGCAAGCAGCTTGTAGCAGATCTGCGCGATGTCATCGAGAAGGCCAAGCAGCTTCTCCTGTCCAAGAACGAGGGCAACCTCCTTCAAGACTTCATCTGGCAAACACAGCGAATCGGCGCTGGCGAGGCTCAAGGCGTAAAGGCTCCGATTGACAAGGACACTGCCAAGCAGCACGGCAACGAGGCCCTTGAGGGTCTCCGCACTCTCGGCCAGCTGACCATCACCAACGGTCAATTCCGCAAGCTGTGTAAGTTCTTGAATGCCTACAATTGACCTTCTTTTCTTGAAATGCTGACCCGTCACAGTGTCGGACGCCATCACTCTTTTCCGCGACATCGCTGGTGATGCCGCACAGAAGGCTGCTACCAAGGTGAACCCAGATGAGGAGGCGCTGTCCCAGATTGATAGGCCAGCTGAGGACAACACCTGGCACGAGGCTCCTGACCTCTCTGGTGCCAACATCAAGCAGCAGATTCGCAGCCAGGTTCCAATCGGCAAGAAGGATCTGCAAGACGCCGCTGGTGATGCCACCCAGGCTGGTCACCCATCTGGATCCCGCAAGCCAGAAGATGCGGCCAAACTCGCCGCTGAGGAACAGCGCCAGGGCAAGCAAGGCACAAGCTTGGACCCATCATCCGGTGCCGCTGCCGCTGCTGGCACTTTGAAGAACCGTCTCGACCAGAACGTCGACGAGGAGAAGAAGCAGCAGGCTCGTGAGTACCGTGACCGCACCCGCGAGTACTTCAAGGGCAAGATGCCACAGGAACGCCGCGAGCAAATCGTCTACCGCCTGAAGAAGATGATTGTTGAGATCCAGGGACACCAGGACTGTAGGTACTCCGTGCTGGACGGGATGAGATTTGCATACTGACAATTCCACAGACCAACAGGCCATTGATACTTTGCTCCGTCTGGCTGAGCAATATGGCGGCCACACCAAGGATGTTGCGGCCCAATCCCAAGGAGCCGTTGAAGGTGCCCACTCCCAGGACAGCTTGCAAACCGCGGAAACTGACTTGAGGGTGCGTGTGAACTAGGCTTTATGCAGAAGAGTCAGCCAATGCTGACTGATCTCAAGAAACTCCTCGAACGCTTTGCCAACTCGACATCTTTCGATGATCTCTTCGACTCGATCAACCAGATCTATCGCGACGCCGACCGTGACCCAGAACTCAAGGGTTTCTTCAAGGATACCGACCGCTTCATCCGAAAGTGCCTTCAAGAGCAGGGTTACGTCCTTCAAGATGAGTCGAACCAGCAGTGGAACAAGCTGTACGACGAGGGCCAATTCCTCCTCCGTGACCGTTACCGCAGCCACACCGACCGCATTGTCGACGAGACCAAGTTCTTGGCGGATCAGTTCGACCAAGACCCACAGAACCAGGCTTTCGCCAGATCCATGGAGAAGCTCTTCAAGGATCTTGGTAACGATGCCGATGGCAAGCCAGAGTTCAAGCCACACTTGGTCAAGGATCTCACTGAGGTTCTCCTCCCCGCCTTCTTCGAGCACGTCCGCTACGTTCCAATCCCACGAATTGAGTACTCCGACCACATGGTCGATGCTGTCGTGGAGAACCTGGTCATCGAAGGTGACAACCTTGCACCAAACGTTGCAGAGTTTGGCAGCGACAACTACTGGCGCTGGGGCCGTAAGGGTGCTCAGAGTAAGAACAAGAACAAGGTTATGATCTCAGTGTCCGGTGTCCAGATGGACCTCCGTGATGTCTCATACTACATCAAGAAGAAGGAGGGCTTCCCAAGTGTTACTGACAAGGGTGTCATGGACATCTTCCTTGGTGGCAGCGGCTTGAGCTTCAAGATCGCCATGGAGACTGCAGACAAGAGCGACAGTGCCCACTTCTTCAAGATTAACAAGGTCGATGTTGACATCAAGAACATGAACATCAAGCTGAAGCAGTCCAACCACAAGTTGCTGTTCGGTCTGTTCAAGCCTCTGTTGCTCAAGGTCATGCGTCCTGTGCTTCTGAAGGTTGTCGAGAAGCAGCTCCGCGACAACGTGTCGCAGCTTGACGCTATGCTCTACCGTGTCAAGAAGGAAGCCGATCGCGCTGCCGAGGAGGCGAAGAACAACCCCGACCCAGAGAACATCCAGAACATCTACCAGCGCTACTTCAACGCATTCCAGCAGCAGATGACCAAGGGCCAGCAGAAGAAGGAGCAGCTTAAGGAGCAGGCTGCCGACAAGAAGGTCAACGTTGCTGTCACCCAGCACGACTCCATGTTCAAGAACATTGAGCTTCCAGGAGGCATCTCCACCAAGGCTACCGAGTACAAGAACCTTGCTGGCAAGGGTGACAAGTGGGAGTCACCAGGTAAGGCTTGACATGATCCGCACATGTGATGAAAAACGGCTAATATCTTCACAGTCTTCTCCATTGGCTCTGCTAGGGAGAGCTCCAATCTGCCATCCGTCTCCGAGCCACAACGCAAGCCACACTCGACTGCTCAAGGTGGCGTCCGTGGTGGTAACCAGCCCAACACTGTCGCCAGCGGAACTTCCAATGGCAGCGCTGGTGGCCTTGCCGGTGGTCTTGTCGGTTCCGGCGCCGCCCCAACTGGACCTAATGGCTCCGCCGGCTTTAGCAACCAGGTTAACGATGCCTTCAAGCCAACCACGGATCTCGGTCTCAACCAGCCAGGCTCGGGCGCCGCCGCTGGCGACGATGGCAACACCACCCTTGGCCGCAGCAACCCAGTTCTGCAGGGCAACGTCTAAATCCAACTTGCTCAGCTTGAATCCTCGCTCGTTGACAAGAACGATCGAGTGATCGGACGATACTCATGACTGCCGGTTTTGGGCGTTGATCAGTGATGGAGAGATACCCAGCTCGTTTTGTCCTGGAAAGCCATGGATTGTTCCAGAGTTTTTCCGTTTGTTTTGCATGATACCACCTGCTTTATCAGAAGAAACAGCAAGAAAAGTCAACAGCAGTCAGCGATGAGTTTAATAATAATACACAGAGTTCTCACTACTTCTCAAGCTCAGCTCTACAAGGATTTAACACTGACATAGCCATACAAGGAGATACGATCCCGCTCCCCTAGCGAGTCGCGCTTGTGATACGCAGAGCCTCCAAAGTGATTTCAACCTCAGCCTTACCTCGCCTTCATGCTGCTGCGCAAAGCACATACCCGCTGTCTGGCCATGACCCGGCGAAGGCAGGACTTGGCTTTCGTGAAAGTACAACCTGCAATAGGTCGAGCAGTCGGAGTTCGCCGCATCTCTAGAGTCCGTCCTGAAAATAGCACCACGATGCTACACTATACGCTAACAGTTCATCATTGAGGCTGGTTGCTACGCCATGCCGATATGTTGTCGTCGGCAGTGACTTGGCCGGGCGAGCCGTTTCCCTTCCAGTGGCGCCAAAGAACGTTGGCAATGACGTGCGACCAGCAGGGTCACTACCCTCTGGAAAGCGCAATTATGCTCGTTGAATGAGGCACGATGAACAGAACGTTGTGTCCGGGACAACAGCCTTGTCGTCCCGCCTCTCGGGTTGCCTCGCCACGTTGTGCCATAATGTCCTTGCACACCAGAAGACCTTCGTATGTTTGTTGTTGGAGATACCTTCATTCATCAATACTGACCGACACCTCTTACACCGACCGCAGTCCTTCGAAAGTCCAACAGTCATAACCAGGCCTTTACGAAAGTGCCACAGCTTCGATCGGGACTGAAATTACAACTGCCCTCGTGTGGCAGTCAGGATGGCTCTCACTAGCCATCCGCCACCTATGAGGGAACTCGACGCCAACAAGAGACCTCAGGCTCCGATGTACGACACACGACCTCCATTGTACGACACACGACACATCTCGCTGCAGTCCGCGGTAGACATGCTGGTGGCCCACAATATGCACGATGAGGGCAGAAGACCCATACGTGAAATGCCCGAGATGTACAGCCATGAACGACACCGATCGACTTCGTTCCTCATAAGTCCAGACAGATCGCGGCCCGGGTCACTCAGAGACGATGGAGAATCTTGCCGCTTTGCAAGATCACCATCTCCGGACTCGTTGACGGAATCTTGTGCACCGGACCCAGCAGCGCTGGACGTATCAACCCTACACGAAGTTCTGTTTGTGGGAGCCGTAATCATGGCCCAGTTTATGGGCCTCGCAGGCCTCGGCCAGTCCATAGCACCTATGCACATCATCGCGGCAACTATGCACACGACAAACCCTGGCGAGGAAGCATGGTTCTCAGCGGCTTTCTCCCTCACAGTCGGAACTTTCATCCTGATCTCTGGACGGATGGGCGACATACTTGGACACAAGAGAGTCTTTGTCTTTGGCTACTTTTTCCTGGGATGTTGGTCGGCATTTGCAGGGTTCAGCGCGTACATTGAAAAGCAAATCTTCTTCGATGTGTGTCGAGCTTTCCAGGGTATTGGCGCTGCTCTCCTGGCGCCGAATGCGTTGGCCTTGCTCGGGAGGGCTTATACACCCGGTATAAAGAAGAGCATCATCTTCTCGCTGTTCGGTGCGATGGCTCCTTGGGGATTTGTGATGGGCGCACTTTTCTCGAGCCTCTTCGCGGAGCTGACATGGTGGCCGTGGGCGTACTGGAGCTACGGCATTGCTGCGTGGTGTCTGTCGGCATTCTCCATTCTGATCGTGCCAAAGGCACTTGCTCACGACGCACAATTCGCAGGGAGGTTGGACAAGCCGGACATGGACTGGTTAGGATCTGCGCTCGGTGTAAGTGGTCTCGTCCTGGTCAATGTTGCATGGAACAACGGGCCTCTCTTTGGCTGGACTCAACCGACGGTGTACTTCCTCCTGATCATCGGCATGCTCTGCCTCATCGCTTTCGTATGGGTCGAGGCACGAGCAGTATCGCCCATCCTGCCAGTCTCTGCAATGACAAGCACGGTCACGTACACCATGGCTCTTGTCGGTATCGGCTGGGGCTCGTTCGGGATCTGGATATTCTACTCATGGCGCTTCCTCGAAGAGATTCGCGGCTTCACTCCTCTCAGCGTATCAGCACAGTACACTCCAGCTCTGATCTGCGGACTCCTCGCAGCCGGTGCCACCGGGTTCATGCTGACGCATACACCCATCTCCTTTACGATGATGATCGCAATGGTCGCTTTCTTCCTCGGACAGCTCATCACAGCGACACAGCCAGCGAAGCAAACTTACTGGGGTCAGATGTTCTTCGCCATCCTCATCATGCCCTTCGGTATGGACATGTCGTTCCCGGCAGGCACGTTGATCCTGTCGAATTCTATGCCGAAAGAACATCAGGGACTGGCTGCGTCTCTGGTCAACACTATGGTCAATTACTCAATCAGCATCGCGCTTGGCATAGCTGGTACTGTTGAAGTCCACGTCAACAACCACGGCGTGACAAGAGAAGATGCTATGTACGGAATCAGATGCGCGTGGTACACCGGCGTCATCTTGGCTGGCTGTGGTGTGATCTTGGGTGCTTTGTTCTTCGGAAGGACGCTTTTACGGGAAGGCTGGACAGTTATGCCTTATTAGATTATCTTAGTCTTTCATGGAAGCCGAACGTGGAGACTGGTCGCGCGGGATGTAATGGGCACTGCAGCAAGAGGATAAGAGTTGACAAAACCAGTCGTGAGCAGTTCTGTGGCAGAACGCACAAATTCATCGATTCAGTTCTGCTCTCTCCCACCTATGCCTTGCCGTTCCATAGAGCATCCGCATTTGGATGGGTCTTGGGCTCCTCGATATAGGCCCGCACCTCAGCCTTGTGCTTGCTGTCGACACCAAATCGGCGGTCACGATCACCGACGTACTTGTCAAAGTCGAAATGATCCTTGGCGGTGAAACTAGTCATCAGCTGTGGCTGTCCGAGCGGAACCTTGTCGCCACGATCGGTTTGCCACAGGTTATACACTTTGCCATAAAGATGCACAACCTGCTCCATCTCCTTGTTCTCGGCGATCTCCCATGCTGACTGAGGGACACCTGGCGGCGTGGGCATAATGAGCATGCCTGATTTGACCTCAAAGACGTGCGAGTGCCAGAGTTTCTGCTCCCCGGGGTCAAGTTCGTTGAAGATGCGTTCGGAGACCATATACTCGACTCCAATGAGCTTTGCTGTCGGAAGTGGCGAGTCGTAGAGGAGACATTGCCTGACTTCGTCGTTGACGTGGGCACAGTAGTGGTTTGCTTCTGAGACGCGGCTGGGTTCATTGACGTAGACGTGGAAGGCGTTGCTGCGAATGTTAGTGAGGAGATGGGGCCATGAAGTGTCATACTCACAAATGAGCACAGAGTCGCTTGGGAGGATCGAAGCTCTGCACCATCGCCGCTCCGGTCTCGAGCGTTTTGTTGGTGAGCGATTCCGGCTCGCCTTTTGCTTCGTTCGACACGGGGATTGCGTCCATTTTGGTATTCGTAGAGGTGGTTGTGTGAATCGAGGGAGCTGTGTCAGCTAGTTGATCTTTGTAGTAGATGTAGAAGCTACCCAGGATGACTAGGAGATGTACGAGTGATGGGGAACAGCATGAACATTGAAATACTCGTCTTTTTGACGTCATCTTCACGTCGCGGCAGTCACAAGCGTTACTATGTGTGGGCAGATGCTCACATGCACTGTATTGCGACTCCGATGTGAAGGGTGACGGCGTGCAGGAGATGGCACATACTGGCGATTGGTAAAGGAGAAGTTGGTCGACGGAAGTCTGGAGTCTGAAGTCTGTCTCGAGAGCACAGACCTGAGCACTTTGATGGCGCGTTCTCACGTACAACGACATGATGGCCTGACATGCTCATCCATCCATACCATACATGTGGCAGCAGGAAGCCGTCCGCTGGGATCAGAGAGACGCGTGGCGAAAGCAGCGACGAGAGACGTGTGGAATGTCGACGGCAGGGATTTCCTCTTCCTTCGAAGTGCGTCACTCTCGTTTCTGCCATACATTACATACAACACATACATTCGCATATCCACGCGCACATTCTTGAATGCACCACATAGCGCCATCGCATTGCATACACACCAGCCCTCTTGGAATGCAGCCTTTCTTTCAGCCTTACCGACCATGAACTTCTCAAAACCAAAATCGGCCACGGCGAACCAGCCTGTAATACGCAAAACCACTGTACGGGTCCCCGTCAAGGCAATACCGAATGCAAGACCGCAAGCCACCCGGCCAGACCCCAATCGTTTCAAGACGGCACTCGACCGACCCGGCACGAAAGCTTCGGCATCGAACAAACCACAAAACCCTGCCCGCAGAGCCCTCTCTGCGTCTCGAGGCGTGAAAAGGAAAAGCGCAACGCCTCAGCCCATGTTCAGCGACGACGAGGGAGACGACAGCAGCGATGTAGGTGGTAGCGACTCCGATGCTTCGCGCAAGCGCATCAAAAGCAGCGTCAGCAGTCTCGACGACGGGCCTCGAAGGAGGGTTATTTGCGACAAGGCGTTCCAGGTCGATACTGTCTTCGATATCGTACATGGTGCAGACGCAACATCTGGAAACTACTCGTCAAAGTTTAAGAACCCTTGGCAGGAGGAAGACTTCAGATGTGTGGAGCTACAGTATCCAAGCAAGAGCAAGAAAGAGAGGTTCGAGCTGAAGTGGCCAAAGAACGAGAAGGAAGACTACAAACCCATGGAGGACATCATTGAGACCATCGAGACAATTTGCAAGTGGTACTTCCCTACGGAGCTGAGCGAGAAGTATCTGCATGTGGACACTGGATATCGAAGGCGATTCAACCACGCATGGAACGTGGAAAGCGTCGACGAGTTCATCGAAGTTGTACAAGACTTCAATACCGTCCTTAGGGGGCTGATTGATGACGGCAGCATCCGACAGGAGTTGTTGAGCACCAGCAACTTGAACCTGGAATGGGTTAAGCGCATCTTGGAACAGATCTACGCAAGAACTGTATCGCCCAAGGTCGAAACACTGCGAGCATACCAGAATGGTAGCGATAATGTATATGGCGAACTGCTCCCAAGATTTTGCAGTGAGATCTTCCGGAGGACGAAGCTCAACCACGAGCATGTATTCATTGATCTTGGATCTGGAGTCGGCAACGTGGTACTCCAAGCGGCACTCGAAGTCGGCTGCGATAGTTGGGGAGTTGAGATGATGAAGAATCCTTGCGACCTCGCGGACCTCCAAGCCAAAGAGTTTCCTGCGAGGACTGGTCTGTGGGGCCTGTCTGCCGGCTCCGTGAACCTCATCCGAGGGGACTTCACGGACAATCCACGAATAGGCGAAGTCCTGCAACGAGCTGATATAATTCTCGTCAACAACCAAGCCTTCACACCGCAGCTCAACGATGCGCTGATCAACATGTTCCTAGATCTCAAGGAAGGCGCGCAGATCGTGTCGCTAAAGCCATTCGTTCCCGAAGGACACAAGATCGCACAGAGGACGGTGTCCAGTGTTGTGAATCATTTCGTACAGAAGCGCTTCGAGTACTTCAGCAACTCTGTCAGCTGGACTGATCAAGGAGGGTACTACTACATCGCAACGAAGGATCGACGGCCACTGGACGAGTTCCTTCGAGAGAACAAGCTCCAATAGATTTGAGGCTGTAATCGTGAAGAACGTACCGAACACCGATGAACTTCACGTTTGGGAGAGGGATGCATTTGCTGGAATAACGACAGCTTCTTCGTTGGATCCTTCAGAGATTATGATACCCAGTCGCATAGCATCCAAATTAGCATTCGTGTAGTGTAGATTGCAAATTGCATTCGCACATTTACGGTGTGTATGATATGGTTTGATGGATGTCCTGTCTATATCATGTCTTTCCCCAGCAAGTGGAAGCCGAAAGAGACATGCATAGGCAGCTGACTACGGTCGATTGACCAAGCCATGATATTAATCTCGCTGATCTGTCCACACCAGATGATTTGAGTCTGCAGACTGTGAAAGCAGGCAATACCATATGGCTCTAGCTATATTCCCAGCGTGCGTGTGGATGTGTGTTGGGCAGTCGGGAGGGCAGAGGTCTTGGAAGATTCTATACTTGGCCCAATATCTGGCAACCCTCTCGCTTCCATGCTATGGTAGGCTCATACATGATAGGGAGCGAGACTGCGCATGTTCTTGTGTGTGGTGTGAAGTGATGAGTGAAGGTGAAGCGTCGAGGAAGTCGAATTTTTGAAGTCGAAGAAGCATAGTCAAAATGCACGTGCCAGCTTTCCCCTTGGCGGGCCGCTGATCCCTGAACGTTTGGAGACAGCTTGCAGGCACGACGACACTTGGGTACGTTTATCACTTCTTGCGCACTTGTTGGCAGACAATCACATTAGGCGAGCGGACGTCACTTCACAAACTATTGCAAGACATCGGCCAAGATGGTATGCAATCCTCCTTGTGCTGGCCAGGCGCAATGCTCACTTCATGCTAGGTGGTCCTTTCAGCGGCCATAACCACGAGGAGTGGTAAACCAATTCTCGCCCGACAGTTCCGACAGATGCAGAGGTCTCGAGTCGAAGCACTTCTCGCATCCTTTCCCAAGCTCGCAGACAGCGCATCCCAGCACACCACTGTCGAACAGGACAATGTCCGTTTCGTGTACCAGCCATTGGACGAGCTATACATGGTTCTGATCACCAACCGACAATCAAACATCCTCCAGGACATTTCCACACTACACCTGTTCGCGCAGGTGGTCAGCTCGATATGCAAGAGCCTGGACGAACGCGAGATCTCCCGATGCGCCTTCGAGCTCCTCTCAGCATTCGATGAGGTCGTGACACTTGGCTACAGGGAGAACCTCACTCTCAGCCAGATCAAGACATTCCTCGACATGGAGTCACACGAAGAACGAATTCAGGAGATCATTGCTAGGAACAAAGAGCTAGAGGCATCGGAAGAACGGAAACGAAAGGCCAAACAGCTGGAGATGCAGCGCAAGGAGATGTCCCGTGCTCAACGAGCGGGAGGTAGTGGGAACATCGGAGGCATGTCACGGACGCCGACGTATCCTACATACACTCCACCAGCTTCCACGCCCAGCATGACCGACTCCTACGATTCGTACAACGCAGCAAAGAACCAGAGCTTCAGCAAGCCACTTGCGGCACGAGGGAAGGGCATGCAGCTGGGCAAGAAGAAGGCTGGCAACTCCATGTTCGAGCAGGTCCGCGGCGACCTTGGACCAGAAGCAGAGGCGAATGCCCCACTCGCTGGAGTGCCCGCACCATCCGCACAGCCTGTGCAGCCCTCCATTCCAGCGACACAAGGTAGCATCGACCGAGAAGGCATTCATGTCACCGTCGCCGAAGCCATCTCCGCTCGCCTGTCCCGCGAAGGTGCAATCGAATCCTTTGAGGTCAAGGGTGATCTTCAACTCCGCATCACAGATCCTAGCTTGACACAAATCAAACTGGACCTTGCATACGGCGACATCAAGGGAGCACAACTCAACGCTCACCCCAAGGTTGACAAGGCGCAATTCAAGAACAACAGCACCATTCAACTCACAGACACAAGCAAGGGTTTCCCCGCGAACAACAGCATCCAAGTCATGCGATGGCGACTTGTCGCCAAGCCAGACGACATCTCCGACCCACCCATCAAGTTCACAGTCTGGACCTCCGAGCTCTCACCCAACACATACAGCATCACAGTCGAGTACGAGATGACCGGATCGGATCCTCTGAAAGACGTGACTGTAAACATCCCATACTCCACTTCCGAGCCCTCCGTCTCTAGCTTCGATGCTACGTACGAGGTCGGCGGCGACAGCATAGACTGGACAATCGGCGATGTGGATGACAGCAACCCAAGCGGGAGCTTTGAATTCGAGGCGCAGGCGTCTACGGAGGGTGACTTCTTCCCTATGCAAGTTCGCTTCGCGAAAAGCAAGCCTTGGGTGGATGTCGACATCAGCAGTGTCAGCTTGCTGAACATGAACCAGGATGTTGGATTCAGCAAGGATGTGAGGTCGGTAGCGGAGGGATATCAAATTGTTTGAGCGAGGCGTATTGCGGGATGAAGTTATGGTGGGTGGTAGAGATACAGGCCCAAAAAGAGCACACTGTGTGTGTGTTGATGTCACGTCCTCATCTATCTGGTTCTCAAGCTCCTATCACCTCTCCATTATCGACAGCAGCTACACTACTTGTACAGTACGACTTTCGCAGCCGCGTCCAAGTTCCCGCCGAGAACAATTTATTACACTACTCTTACATCCATTCCCCATTAAGTTAGCTACTCACGACCGAGCACTGGGGGCTGCCCCAGCAATGGCATGCCCTTCCGTACCTTCCCACTGACTCTGCCGGTGCCACCCGGTAAGAAGCCATCGTACTCTGCTTCTTCTGCCTTATCTCCGTCGTTCCAGCCATGCGTGAGACCCCAAGCATAGAGCAAAGCGTCCAGCTCTCGCTGCGGCATGTACTGCACAATGCGTGCGAGGTAGCGATCTGACGAAGCAGACATCATCGCCGGCTGAAGTGCAGTCTGCCTAGCACGGAACCAGTTCGAGAAGTGGTGATCATGATTAGCCTCAAGTGCAAACTGATCAAACGTTGTATTGTTGTTCAGCTTGGCATATCCGCAAGACTTCAGCTCAATAGTCTGCAGCGCAGTCTCTGGTCGCTCAGGACGTTGCGTCTCCCAAGGTGCCGGCTGGGGAAGGTAATCGTCAAAGACCAGGCCTGGAGAGAGTTTGTCAAGCACCTCCGGCCAGGAGCCTTCGCGGTGGCCTTCGCTCCAATGGGATGGGGCTGGCGCTGGATTCCCAAACACGTTGTTCTGTGCTAGATGCTGCGCTGCGCCGCCTTGGAACGGGGCAGCAGGCACCGGCGCCGCGGCGGGAGGATTTGGATTTATGGCGACACCATTCTGCTGGGCGAGCTGGTGTAACTGCTGCTGCTGCTGCAGCAGATGAGCCTGAAAATTTTGAGGGTTCGCTTGCGCTCCAGGCAAGTTGGCCGCGAATTGGTTCGCGATTTGAGCTTGGCCTTGCGCTTGTGCCTGCAACTGAGCATTGCCCTGTTGTGCATTCAAGAGCTGCTGCAGGTTGTGTCCAACCCCACCGCCTGCGGCTATCATATGTGCAATGTGTGGTGGTAATGGCGCGCCCGGTTGACCACCCACTGAAAAGCGAGGGTGGGCGGTTAATGACACTGAATCGAGCGTGATGATCTTCAGCGCTTTGCTGGAATGGTTCTTGACAAGTTCGGCGAGCGTGGGAGGCGTCATCCAGCAATTGTACAACGTCAGCTCCTCGAGGTGGTCGAACATAAGGCCAAAGTTATGACTGGCGTTAGCTCGGTGTGCACTGCTGTGCTCGAGTTGTGTGATCGGTGCCGGCAGAATGTTGGCGTTTCTTGCAAATATGCCGTCAGCGTGCTCCCCGCCACTGACCCAGCCAATGTTGAGCTTCTTGATCGACGGACGCAAGCAGACACGATCCCTGAGTAGAACTCGATGGAAGATCCGAATAGCTTCTGACGGATTCCGGCCGTGAACTTCGGCGAACCCTGCGTTATCCTTTTCGACAATGCGCCAGTCTGGCTTCACGTGAATGGTCACATCTGCGAGGCCAGGAAGCGCGTCCCAGAAATTCTCTCGCGCGAGCAGAGGCATGAACCCGCTTGAGAGTTTGGCAATGTTCAGTGTCTTGACGCCGTGGAAGCGAGCCGGGTTGTCCGTGATGGCTAGCATATAGCACTCCAGGAATGCCCGCTGAGCCCACTCGGTCTCCATGAGCCACTCCTTCTGTTCTTTCCTGAGCTCCGACGGTATCAGAGCTGAGCGGTCGAATAGTGGCTGGACAGTGAAGTCTGGCTGAGTGGGTGTCGTGTACAGAATACCATGTGCAGCACCCTCGGCGGAGTTATACGAGACTGCCGGTAATACATTGCTTGCAGCTATCGAAGACCACAGCTTGCTGTTTGCGTAGCAAGTATCATGCAGCCCCGGCAATTCGGTTGGTGACTTCGAAAGAGACTTTTGGCCAAGCGATAGTTCCTTCAGATTGGTACTAACCCCAAGACCTCGATGACAGGCCTGAATGGCGGCCCAAAAGAGCTTTGCATCTAGCATCCGATGATCCTCGACCGCACCTGACTGGCCAAACACATCAGAAGGGCGGAGGAAAATATGTGCCTTCAAAGACTTGTCTGGGCCACTGAGCCAACCTAGGCCGCTGTCTATCGACAGGGCGACTTCCTTGACTGATTTCAGATTCGAGAAAGCAGACCTCATGCGCTGCGTCTCGTCGGCTGTTCTCTCGAGACCGGCCAGATTCTCAAAGCGAGTGTACTGGAATGGTGGCCAGTCGTATGATCCGTGATATGCCTGGACATGATCGAGTTCGCGTTTGATCGGAGGATGAGCAAGTTGGCTTTCGGCTACTTCGAAGCTCATGCCAAACCTCTTGATGTGGCGTCCGAAGCCCTGAAAGACGCGCAGGCCGTGTCCCTTATACACCTTGCCATCTGCATCTTCTTTCGCATTTTGCCAGTGAAGACCACCCGGTAGTAGATCTTGCGTTGGGTCAGGAAAGTCTCGTGCCCTGCCCTTGCCCTTGCCTTGGTAGCGAGGGATGTTGTTTGACCCCCGTCTGACCGCTTTCCTGTCCTCATCAATCATGTCGTAGAGCTCTGTATTGAACGGGACCACGGATGTGTTGAACAGTGTTGCCGAGACCTTCGCCTCGAACTCCTTCGTGACCAGCCTCATTGACTTGATGTCGTCCCGCGACAAGTAGGTAGTGATGAGTTCAAATAGCTCCACGGGCAGCATGTTTACGTGCCAGTGTGCTCGAGAGGCGATTTGCTGATCAGTGGCTTGGTCGATACGTTGGCGGTGGGTCGGCAATACGGTCAGGATGGTATTGTTGTTGAGACAGTCGTCTCTGCTGCCGGAAGTGGCTGCTGCAGGGCGAAGCGGAAGATATCGAAGCCTGTCAAGATCGCTCGCAGCTCCATGTGCACTGCCAGGGGCGTCTTGCGTGAACAGAATGGCCGAGCTACTCTGTATCGGCTCGCTTGTCTTCTTCACTCTATCTCTGGCTTGAGTGCGTAGAAGCGTGAGTGCTTCCCGCATCGCATCGCGTGAGGTCCCATTGGGTCGCTGTGCGAATTCCTGGAGGTCCATCTGGAACGTCTCCAATGATGCTTCACCGTCGACAAGGCCATCGAAACTATCGCTGCGTTGGGTCAGGTTGTCCTTACCAAACAGATCCTCGGAGCGAATGATGGGTGTGTCCATTGATAGATAGTGTGAGCTGTCACCGCGCGGTGCTGACGAATGTACCGACTTGCGTGATCGCGCCGATGAAGTTGCCTTTCTCTTAGGAGGCAACCTGGCGTGGGGGACGAAGGTGTTTGCTGTCGGGTTCATGTTCAAAGGAGGTGCTCTTCGAGCAGAGCGAATCAGGCGTGAGAGCAAACCCGGCGGTGGAGCGGGCGGCAGAGGGATGGCGCTGTTGTTATCTGCGACAAATGTGTGACTGCTGTCCTCGGCGAGGGGGGATAGTGGGTTGGGCGGAGTCTTGTTTTCCATTGCGGTCTCACTTTGTCTTCCCACGTGTTCACACACGCAGAGACGGGCTTGCTTGTGGTGAAGGAACGGTCAGCGGACTGCTAGCGAGTGATGGAAGGATGATTCCATGCCCCGCGTTGACGGTTGCACGCTTTCTTGTGTCGGCGACGGTGAATGTGAATGTGCTTCGTTGTTGAAGTGAGCATTCATCGTCGAAACGAAATTGTAGACTAGTCTACGTGAAGTCAGCTCAGCTCAGGCAAGCGACGGGGAAGAGCTGGGCTTGGTGCAGGCTTCAGCGGGCGCGCCTGCTATATACCTCCCGCCGAGACCATCAGAAACACTTCACTTTTGGGCAGCTTCATCAAAACATCGTCTACAGCATGGCCGGTGATATGAGAAGGGAGGTGGATGGGGCGCTGGCCAGCCGACTCCACTTTGCGCGTAACGTCACTTCATGCCATCCACCAATACCACTTGCCACGGCCTGCCACTATGGAAGAGACTGCTGCATCGTGCAAGATCCGTATCGACTTCGGCGTGGACGTCCCAGCCCACAGCCGGAAGCGTTTCAGACTGTGAACAGTAGGTTGGCAGAGGTAGGTCTTGACTGCTGTCCGCCTTGACCTTACCCTGTCGTTCCTTCCTCTCCTTCAGAACAGTGGTGACTGCCCAAAATGTATCCGAACGTTACTGCGAGAGACAGCGAGATGATGCCTCCGCCTAGCGCACCTCCGCCACCGTACGAAAGCATCGACGGTCTGGACAAGATGGCCGAAAAGAGCGGCTCGAAATGGAACCCAAGGAACGGGTCGAAGCTCGCAATACTCGTTGCTGTCATAGCAGCCATATTGGTCATCGTAGCAGGCATTGTCGGCGCAGTACTGGGCACCCGCGCGAACGAATATCCAGACTCCAGCGCTCTATCATACACGCTCGCCGACACGTACGCAGGGACGGACTTTTTCGATGATTTCGACTACTTCACTGGGTACGTTACTCAAGGGTCTTAGGCATCGGGCAGTGGCTGAGACCATAGTGGTGTGTGCGACCCATGCGCTGCACGACGCGCTCTGTCTCTATCAGTCCCACTCCAGTCTAAGCCACTGCCACGTGGTCCTCGAGTATGGCTAACATCCTTCTGTTTGTAGGTACGATCCAACAGCTGGATTTGTACATTACGTCCCCAATACTACAGCCACATCTGAGCAGTACAATCTGACATATGCCTCCCCGGACACTGCCATTCTCCGGGTCGACACATCCGAGACCAATGCCGACACTGGTCGATACTCCGTCCGCATCACTTCCAAGAAGCAACACAACTCTGGCCTGTTTGTCTTCGACATAGTCAACACCCCATACGGCTACGCGACTTGGCCAGCTCTGTGGCTTTCCGATCCCAACAACTGGCCCGAGCATGGCGAGATCGATGTGGTCGAGGCTGTGAACCAAGCCGACACAGGCAACCAGGCTACCCTGCACACTACGTCTGGCTGCAAGATGAATGTGAAACGGAAGCAGACTGGCGATACGCTCTACAAGAGCTGCGCGAATACGACACACGACAATGCCGGCTGTGGCGTCCAAGGGGAGCAGGACACATACGGAGAGACCTTTGACGCCAACGGCGGTGGCATTTACGCGATGGAGTGGCGCACGGCAGGCATCAGGGTGTGGGTACGTTTTTGAAGGGTAGAAGGCATCGAGCAGTGTCTTAAGACTATGGTGTGAATGTGGCGCGTCGTGCAGCGCATATCTCACGGGCCCATCACAGTCTGAGATACTGCCACGTGGTTTCCGAGTATGGCTAACACCCTTCTGTTTGTAGTTCTTCCCACGATCCGACGTCCCGTCAGACATTCCCACAGACGTCACGAACACCTCGGCGCCCGATCCCAGCACATGGGGTACGCCACTCGCGGACTTCCCGTCCACGAACTGTGATATCAGCAATCACTTCAAGAATCAGAGCATCATCGCGAACATTGATCTTTGCGGCACGTGGGCTGGCTCCACCGCTGTTTACACGGATCAGGATCAGTGTCCAGGCCTATGTACGGATTTCGTGGCGACGAACAACACAGCATTTGAGACGGCGTATTGGCAGTGGAATAGCTGGAGAATGTATACTGCAAGTACTTGATAGACCAGGAGCGAATACGACTGTATGAGACGTTGAGCGTAGATACCCCAATGTAAGTAACAACGCAAACTTTTAGGAACCACAATCTCGGACCTGACGAAGAGGATAGATGAGCAATGCTCCAGGATCTTGCAAAACTATCCATAGAGCCGTGACTCTGCGTTGTCACCACGCATGTTTCCCGCTCCGCCAAACTCCGCAGATGGACCGCGTCATCTTCCAAGGCCTCTAAACTGTTGCCTGTGACCTCACCCAGTAGAGTTCAACCCTACTCGGCCTGAGCCTGTGCAACAGCTTTCGACAACTCATCTATCCGCCGACCGAATTCTGGCCACTTCCTCCGAGCGTTACAGCACACAGCCAGAGATGCAGCTTGTACCACGGTCTCGGCTTTCTTTGCGCGAGTCTTTGCCCATCCGACCTCGTTTTGAAGTGTATAGATCTGACGAGCCCGGTGGCCGAGGATCTTGCTGCCGTGTTCGCCGTTGTCGGTGAGGTGTTGGATGTGAGCGTCTTTCTGCTGTAGCTCGGTTGCTTGTGTGGCGAGCTGTTGCTGGAGCTTGCCGATTCGAGCATGAAGGTCGGATTGGATGGAGGTGTAGGATGGTGGGAGATCGGACTCGTAGTGGTCGGCGGGCATGTCTTGTTGCGAGGAGGCGTTGTCGTCGGCTTCACCTGTCTCTACCTGGAAGATGGCGGATGGATCAGAAGCGTATGCTGCATCGCGCGCTTCTGGCTTCGGATGTTCTCGAAGCGACTGTGGTGCTGGGTCATCGTCGTCGCTTAGTAGGATGGCATCCACCACGTCATGGCCCGAATCTGTCATGGGAGACTCTTTCTGGCTGATCTGAGGTGGAGCAGGAGATGACATGAAGTATGGAGAGCTATGACATGCTTGTTTCATCTCGTCATCCGAGTCGCTGGCTGAATCGTCGCTGTGATAGTTTGGTGCGATGTAGAGCAGGCTTCGACTCATGTTTGTGGTGATGAGTGTTGTTAAGTATGGTATGAGGAAGCAGTGAATTGGTTTCTCAAGAGATGCAATCGAAGTTTGTAGTGGAAAGGAATGGTGACTTCTTGTGAGGAACGAAGTGCTTCCAGACTTGACATGTGAATAATGTGGACGAGCGTGCCTTTCCCTCACCATGTTCTAAGCGAGTGAAGTGTATGTCAGCCTTGTGCTACCTACTCTGGGAATTAAAGTAGCTTCAATCGTCCCTCCGGAATCTGTTGGTGATCGATGATTCCAGACTCACTCGGTACGGTCCTTGTTCATCTTCACCCGTGAGGTCAATCGAATTGCTCGCAGCTTGTGGCTTCGGTGGCTCCTGATCTTTCACCGCAGCAACCAAGTCCTCCATCATCTCACCGCTTCGCTTCCACTCCCCACGAGTATTGCTTTCGACCAAGCCACTGGCCAGCCTCGCCATGGCACCATTCTTCTTCACCTCTTTAGTCATCTCGCGCACTTGAGCCAAGGCTTTCAGCTTCTGGTCGACCTCATTCTCCTTCGTCATCATCAGTGCGTTGAGCTGCTTCTGCTTGGCTTCGAACTTTGTGTCCTTTTCGAGAAGAGCTTTGTTCTTGACTGATAGCTCCTCGTTCTTCTTGGCGATCTCGGCTCGAAGGTCGGTCGTGACATGTTGCTCCTTCTTCAGCTCATCACCATGATCTGTCTCCAATAGATCGCGAATGGTGCGGTCCCTAGCTCGCAGCTCTGTTTCAAGCCAACGAGTGTAACCATTCGCCTCGGCAAGCTTGTTCTCGAGATCAGCAAACTGCCTGTCAACCTGCTCGCCGAGTCTGCCACCGAGACTGGCTTGCGGAGGGACCCAGCGGTCTGGTCTACGTGGTGGAGAACGTTGGATACGTGGCTGGCCTGCTCGAACGTGATGGCGTGGCGCTGTCGGGGCTTGGAAAGTGTCGTGGCGATCGTCTTTCACGCCGTTGAGGCCCATTCCTGCGACAACAGATTTCACCCTCTTCAAGGTTTCGTGGCGCTTGGCGCGTTCTCGATCTCCTGCTTGACCAGACGAAGGTGACTCTCTGCCGCCGAAGGGTGTGTCGTTCGCGGGTCGTTTGTTGTTTGGCATCATATGAGAATGTGGTGTTGTGGTACGATGATTGGTAGTGTTCTGCGTTTAGCTCGATTGAGAGGGTGAATTTTATAGAGCCAAGCAGATGCGCACCTGCCTTATGGCAAGAAGGCGCCAAAGTAAAGTCAGAGAAGTGATCCCTCACTTGCGATACGAGACCGACCTGGTAGCTCAACTCCAAGCCCGCTATTCTATACATGTATGCTTGAACGCTTTGAATGCTTCCAAAGTGCCATCCCGCACCGCGCGACGTTCTTGATTACCTCTTCTAATCCCTGCAGACCTCGGTCAACATGTCTCCCAATGGGACAGCCCTCAGATCGTTGCCTGATCCATGCGTCAGACCTGCCATCAACGACGCAGTTCCCCAAAGTCCTCGACTTTCATTCCAATGCCTGAACAGTATTTTTATATCCCTAGGCACACCCGAAAACAAAACCGAGCACTTCGGTATTGTCCTCCGATCTTCCATCGAGGCTGCCATGATTGCATAATCTGAAGCGAACAAGAGTGTTTGGCCCAGAATCGTATCCCGCACCTTCTCGGGCTGAGAGGCGTGCAGAGGTCCAAGAAGTACGTAAAGCTCACTCGAAGCATCAAGCAAGTAGACTCCCTCAGCCTCGAGCTGTGTCTGTGCCAACGAAGGTATCTCCTTAGCCTCAACTTCGACTTTGTCTTGATCTCGAGCTGGCGATCGCGCTGGTGACAGACGGTTCCAACTCGGTCGACGATTCCAAAGAGAGGTCAAGAGACCAGGTTTGGGTCCAGCCTGCTGTACCCGAAAGAGCCGTATGTTGAACTTGCCAGGCGCCGTAGCCTTCTGCTGCCATAGCTCGGAAGGCTTTGGTACGTCCTGCTTGGTCGTGTTTGCTCCAAAGGTTTTCAAGAAGCTCGAGAATTCTGCTCCGCCATCCACTTCAATGATCTCGCCAGTTTCACTCATGTCCATGGCAGCGAGTCGAGACGCACTCAATTCTTCTGCCGAACAGGCCTGTCCCTTCCAGAGGTACAAGTTGGTCTGCTGTAGCTTGACAGGGTACGAAACCAGGTACACGAAGCCCGGGCAAAGTGACTGCGCACTGTAGTCGACCTCATCGAGCACAACGTGGCCAAGGTATTTGCGGCCGAGAAGCATGTACTGCTTCGGTGAAGTGTCTCTGGTGCCCCTACGAGTGACGAAGATGCCGCCCATAGCTTGTAAGAATTGTGCTGTTTCGTGGCCCTGCCGTATAACTTGTACTGACGCGGCTCCATTTTCGCGGGCAACACGCTTTGCGGTTCCATTCGCTGCCTCCATGGCAGTCTCTGAAGCCGACTCGCCGACCCAGAGGTACAAATGCGTATTCTTTGCGCCCTTTGAGGTTGTGTGCACATGTGTGCAAGCGTATATCGACTCGTCAAAGAACGTGTAGTCTTCTTGTGGCGCCAACGCCGATCCCTGAAAGGATCCGTCCTGAGCTGCCAAGAGCACAGATTTCCGAACGGTCTTAATGTCCTCGAGCACGATGTTCTTGTCGAGCTCACTCGCTATGACGGTGGACGTATTGATAGCTAGAGGATCGTGATACTTCGGTATCGTCTCAAAGGTGTCGAAGAGCAATCGTCCAGCAGCAGTCTTGGCTTCGGGCCTTCCCGAAGCGATCGTGTTCTCTGAACCTTAATCCGTGGTCAGTTATCAGGGACTGAGGAAGGAGCACGCTATGTGACTGCAGCGCTGTCGTCAGAATCAAGTTCAAGCAGTGGAAGAGTGGCGCGCCTGGGGAAGATTCAGCTCTGACATCACGTACCTTTATTTGGTGAAGCCTCTGCAAGCTGCCCGCTGACCACCCGCGATGATCTCGCAGGCTTTGGTGGGAGGCCGGCAGAGGCTGGAGGTGTGCTTGTGGCCTTGTTCCTCGCCTTGTCAACGCTGATCCCGAGACCGTTGTTTGTAGCCAGCTGGGGGGTTGACGCTAAGAGTCCCGCTGATCTCTCAATCTGCGGCGAGGGTGCGATCTCCTCAGGCACTGGCCTGCGACCCCATTGGGACGCTGCGGCTTTGACGGAAGGCAGTGGACTGCCAGCATTCTCCTTGTCCTCCTCTGGCGCTGGAGACACCTTATGAGGCCTTGCTGAGCCGAATCCTCTGAATTCGGGCACCGCTGTCTCCTTCGCAGGACTGAGATCCTTGATGTCTTTCTTGTCTCTCGGCAAGGGTGAGAAGCTTTCCTTTGTGGGAATGCTTCTGCTCATCGCTGTTGTGCTCTCCTCTTTGTCGGGTAGGCTCTTGCCCGAGGAGGCCCTCATCAATGCAGCGGCAGAGCCTGGCAGAGCCTGTGACTTGGGCTTGGCGGGAACGTCTTGTGCGCTATCTGGAGGAATCTGTGCGTGGCCATTGGCGTATGGCCCGTTGTTGGTCATGCGCGGAGAAGGAGACTTGTCGAGTGACGACAGCATTACAGAAGCGGCTGATCCAGCAAGCGCAGAAGGCTTGGGCTTTGTAGGAGGCGACGACATCTTTGGCTTCTCCTGCACTTTTGCAACACTTTCTTGGTTGCTAGACGCAAGGTTGTTCTGAGCACTAGGCTTGTCAACGCTGGACGCCGTGCCAGCATCAAGCTCGGTCTTGGCTACGCCTTTGCGTCGTTTCGGACCCTTGGCGCGATCTTTACGTACGTCTTGTAGTGGTGCTTCTGCCGCAGGAGGCTCAATCGTACTGGTCTGGGCTGTCGAGGCCACGCGCCCGGGTGTCGCCGGCGACTCCGGTCGTGATGGCGAAGCTGAAGGTGGACCACGCGCTAGCATACTGGCCAGGCCAGGATTGAATCGTGCAGCGAGCTTTGACTGCTTGCTCTCGACAGCGCTGGATTCGCTCACCTGCTTCGATAGAGGCTGCAATTTGGCTCCGGCTTCTGCTGGCATAGTCGACGACTTTTGTATGGGGATCTGCTTGTGCGGTGATCCATCGTTGGCTTCCGACTGGGTCTCAGTGGCCGGAGTCTTCGCGCTCGGCTTCTGCTTGAGGCTTTTGTGTCTCGACAAAGCCTCGGGCGTGGCTTCGCGAGTGCGATCAGGAATGCTGCGACCACTGTCTGACCGTGCCAGTAACTCCCTCTTCGCCAGAGCTTCTGGTTTAGCTGGGACCGGTTGCGGTACAGTACTCGTCTTACGTTCGTGTGCTTGACCGGGCAAGTCTCGCCCTTCTTCCTTGGCTTTCTGAATGTCATCCTTCTTGGCCTGCAAGCTTTCTTTCAGTTCATCCTTGCGGTTAGTCTTGGCTGGACCACCAGTAACGGCCAGCCCTGTCTTGCCGCGAAGGATGTTATCCTTAAGCACATCAGGCGCGACAAACTTCTCTTGTTGCGCTTTGCGAAGCTGACCAAACTTGGCCAGGAACTCCGGCTCCTCCTTGGACTTGGTTTCAGCCCGTGGTCGCGATTTTAACTGACTGCGAAAGTCGGTGACTGGAGCCTTAGCGGGTGTGTCTGGCTTGGGCTCGGGCTTGGTCTCAGGGGCCGCCTTGAACGTCTGGCTTCGCAGCGGCTTTGGTGTGTTAGATGCTGATGCAGGGGTCGGCTCATTCGTCTCAGTCGAACGGGTCGTTGCTGTGTCAACTACCGCCGAGGCGTTCTCTGGAGGGGTCTGCAGTTGCTCGCGCGATGATGACTTTTCCGTGCCTTGAATAGCTGCAGAAGCTTGGTCATCTGCATGTGCAATGGGCGGCGTCTTGCTTGCTTCTGAGGCGACTGGCGCTCTGAACTGTGCGCTCGAAGCAAGTTCGCTTACTTCCGGCTTCGATGCAGGGGATGTCGCAGCTGGCGAGGATGTGAACTTGTCTGCCAGTCGCAAGGGCCGCATCTTGTTGGTTGGCGTCGTTGACTGAGGACTGCCGGCTGCGTCTTTCGACTCTGCCCGCTTCAAAAGAGCTGGTCCGAACGGAGTGTTCTTTGTGGGAGATCCAGGTCTTGAAGGTGGTCGCTCAGCGTCCTCCATCGACCCTGTTGTGAGAGATGTCAAGTCTACACTTGCACGTTGAGCCTTCGCTTTCGCCAGATCTGCCATCCAGCTTGGCGTGGCATTCTTTGATGGCGCTGGCTTTGGCGATTCTGGTCGCGTTATTGAGCTCTCAAGCCAACTCGACTTTGTGGGACTATAACGCTTGGAAGGACTCCCAGGAGATTGTGGCACGCCAGCATCTTCAGAAGCGCTGTAGTTCGACGCGACAGACTTGCTACGGCTGTGGTGCCGCGGTAAAGCTGGCTTTACGAAGCCATCACTATACGTAGTATTAGCTGCCAGGCTTGGAAGATCATTGCTCGAACTCGTAGGTCGTGACTGAGGTTCTTTACGCCTCTCCTGACTGTCAGATGAAGGGTCGAGCTTCGGCATGCTGTACGAGCTTTGTAAACCACCTAGGCCACTCCTAGCACTGGCAACGGAATTATTCCTGCTCAGACCAGCACCCGGCTGAGCACTCCATCGTTTGTTCTGACTGTCTGACCGCTTCATCATAGCGCTCTGCACGAAGCCACCCATGCCCTTGGTTGGAGATGCAGGTCGTTCGTTGACGTTGGTCAGTCGGGCTTGTGATGTTGACATGGTCAAAGTCCGCGCGACGCTGCCCGAGTCGCCACTGGTTGTCGACGACTGATCAAAGGTCGGCGATGCCTTCTGCTGGTCCTCGTCCGCGGCTATGAGCGATTTCAAGTCTGCCTTGCCGCTAGAGGTCGAGGTGCCGGAGTATCTGCTGCCATTGGATAGTGTGCTGTCGCGGACTGAGCCTCCTCTTGATACCAAATCTGACTTGAGGCTTTCTGATGCTGGCGGACTGCGGCTCTCGGGCTCGATCGAAGACTCTCTTGACATGCCTGGACGACCTCGTCGGCCGGAGAAGACGCTCTCTGCGGGTGACATCTCGTCCTTGCTCTTTCTATACGCCGCCGAGCCGACACCTCGATCTGCTGTCTGCTTGAACCAAGATGGGTCGCGTGCGCCGAGGGAAGCTGCAATTTGATCCCGAGTGGGCTCCGGCTCATCCTTGGATAAGTCGCGCGCGTGTGCTGGCTTCTCTTCCACGGGCCTGCTTTCTTGTGACAGCATGGACTGCGGCCTACTTCCTCCTATCCTCGAGCCAGGTCTCGGTCGCTGCTGCCATGACAAAGTGCCAGATCGTGCCAGATTCGTTGCGCTCGAGTCAACGTCTTGTGGGTGGGTTGTTGAGCTGCGACGCGAGGAAGAGGTGCTTGAACGCTTGATCGATGCGAAGCCTTTGAACTCTGGCACCGCTTCCACATCATTTGTCGGTGTTTTCGCGGGCTCCATTGGAGCCTTTGTTGGTGTGGTGGTGTATTCGCGCGAGCCGGAGGATGTTGGAGGGCCGATGCTCACAGGCGGGGAGGAGACCAGACTGGCATTGGTGGTGGCGCGCGACAACGGACGATTAGGTGTGGTCGAGTGCGTCGGTTTGGTGGGAGAAATGGATCGAGCTCGTTCTAAACAAATTGCAGTCAGCCTGCCCGCCCTTGCGCAATGTTTTGGTGAGGCCTGTCGCGGCTTTGTGTAGCAGTCCATCAACTTGAGCTCGCGCACAGCAACCCGCTATCCACTGCTGAGCCAAACATTGAATTGAAATGCCGCGCTCACCTCTGCGTCTCGCCGCCCGCTCTTCCTTTTGCTTCCGCACTTCCTCTTCGAGCTGTCTGAAGCGCTCCGTGTCTTCGCGATCGCGCCTTTCGGAGAGTTCCCGCACGCTCTTCAAGAAGGCTGCTGGGTCGAGATCGTTGTCGTTCAGCTCGCGCTGCACTGCTGCCGCAGCGGGCGGAGTCGGAGTTTCGTCGCCCACAGCCATTATTGCCGCAACATGGACAGAGCACAGGAGGCACGAAGCAGGGATGCGCGGCAGAGAGTGACAACAGATCAGGGCATTCAAGTTTGGCAGAAGTCTAACAAGTCCTTGTCCGCCTCGGTCACGACCGTTGCGCTACGACTCAGGTGAATGTTTTGATGAGATAGACGTATAGATACACTCCGTCTCCCTCCCGCGACTACCAGCTGGGCCCACAACCATAGCTCTCATGAACGACGTGGAATGCTGCTCGCCTCAACTCTGGTCTTTCTACTGCAACCGCGTGCTTGTTCCTCATGCAGCGTGAAGAAGACCAAGAGACTGTCGATCACACGCGCAGCGATATGCAGCTGTGAAACGTCTGTCAAAACAAAGCTGCCCCTTCCAATGGCGACCGGGTTGTACATGCGAGTAATGGCGTCTGCTATCCGCCCTGGTAACGCCGTACCGCCATCAGGTCAGCGCTAGACCTGATATGCCACCAGTACCTGCCAAGCAATGTAGACAGTGAATCGCATGGAAATGCTCATCGCTAGACCCAATCTCAGTACAAGAACAGCCTGTCTTTAGCATCTTGGACGACCCATCGCAGTCCTTCCTGCAGATTCTCGCCCGTCATGGCAGAACACGGCAAGATGTGCCATTTGTGTGTTCGGATACTGTCGAGCTGCAGTCCCTGTGGTGCTTAAGTAAGTCGATCTGTCTGTTCTGATTCGCTGTGCTACACCGGAGCCACGCGCTTTTCACTCACCCCGCGGATGTCATCCTCTGCCATGCAGCCTGGAACATCGCTCTTGTTCTGGAAAACGAGCAGAGAGGCTCCCATCAGGCGCTGGACGTGTCAGCAAGGAGATGCATAAGTGAGACGAAGGATATTGGCATACCTCCTGCAAGAGGAGACCTTTGAGCTCATGACGGCAGTCAGCCAGACGCTCTCTGTCTGTGGCATCGACTACCCAAATGAGGGTATCTGTCTTCTCGAAGTAATTTTTCCAGTACGTGCGGAGGGTCTTCTGGCCTCCGACATCCCCTGACAGTCGTTAGCGAGGAAGCTTGCGAAGTGGGCGTGGCCGCGGACAGATATTCAGTTTGTATCTTTCACTTCGTTCAGTATTTGATCACTCTTCGGCTTGATCTCAAGTGCTTACCCCTCGTAGTCAATCGTCTTGATGATGAAGCCGAGCGTCGGGCTGACTTCATTGACATCCTCGTTCATAATCTTCCTGACGATGGTAGTCTTGCCTGCGTTGTCCAAGCCACTACCTTCAACTCAGCAAACCACCTCACACAGCCCCCTCGGAGGACTCACAGCATAAGGATTCTCATCTCCTTGTCTTTCAGGCGAGCCTTCCTCAAGATCGAAAGCATATTGGGTAACTTCGTGTTTCTTGCTCAAGACTGACAGGAAGACTAAAGAAAAGACTGGCTTCACTTCCAGCACCGATCACGTGCGTAGACCGGGCTCATCACTTTGGTCACTTGCCGCACGGACGGACCGTTGTGGCAGGACTTCTTCACACTATACGGCTTTGATTCCTGGTTGCTTTTCATCTGGACAAGACATCGACCACATTCCACCGACAACGATCCAGACAGCCTTCACCATCACCGAACCCCCTCAGTGATACTCTTCCACCAGCTCATGTCGTCCGAGTCGAAAGGCAAAGGCGTACTTTTCTCCTTCACCAGCTTGCTGCTCTTCTTGGTTTGGGGCATGTGGAAGCACAGCAACGACGAGCGTGTCACCAAAGCCAAGAAAGCAAGCGCCGAGTATCGTGAGCAGCAGAAGAAGTCGGGACGCAAGTCGGTATGTGCCTTCCTCATTCCTGACGTCGAAACTTTGCTAACTGTTTCATCGACCCTGCCGGCTGACTTTAAGGGTTCCTACTACTCGTAAGATATCATCTCAACATGGCAACCATGATGCCGCAGCCCGGTCACGGCAGCTTTTTGTTGGACCAAGGTCTGGGGAAGAAGAAGGCCAGGCGTGCCTATCGTGGACGTGGCGGCCGCTCGAAGAAGAACAAGATGGACCCTCAGCAAGAAGAGGCGGATCAGGCCGACAACTTCGCAACGCTCCTCGCGAACGGCACCATGTCAACCCCGCCCGCCGAAAATCAGTCGATTGCGCCGCGCACAACGACAACAATAGACGCCGAAAATCTATTGTCACAGGCTGAGAGGGTTGCACTCGGGTCGCCACCTTCGCTTGCCCTTCACGCACAAACAACCAACCCACCGACAACCTACACAACTACCAAGAAGACGCCTTCGATGGCTACCACTACCACGACCACGAAGGCCGTACCACCACATCTACGGCCGAAGAAGTCTACACCACCGGCATCTCAGCCAGTAACTCGCCACAATGATGGCGCCTTGGAGATCCGCGAGAAACTGGCATCACATGGAGTGACCGTGAGCGATCCGAAGCCTGCACCAAAGATTGCCAAGTCAGTCGCAGCGTCAGCTCACCAATCTGAGGTGTCCGATCGACTCGTGTACAAGGGTCGTGGCTGTCGTCCATGGGGTGGCGAGAGAAATCCGAACTGGCCTACAAAGGAAGACTTCCCGAAGGTCGACCCAAAGCGCTGGGACACGAATTGGGATGACAATGCTCAAGCACAGAGCTCCTCGGGTGATTCTGCGCGTGCGGATAGTGGCTGGGGAACTAACAAGAAACGTCGCGGTGTTGATGCTGATGGATACAAACTCGCGGACCCATGGAGCGGCCAATGGGCACCAGCGCCTGTCGACTGGGACAGCCGGCCTGCCTTCCGCAGCGATCAGAACGAAGGCCAAATTCAGCAATGGTTGAACTGTCATGAGATGATTCTTGCAAAGAACGTGACTGAAGAGGAGCGAGTCCTGTCCACAGGACCAACCACCATCGGTGGCACCACGTATGCCTTCAATCCTTCTGATGAGGCCGTCAGTTCTGGGGCAGAACAGCCGATGGGCGACATGTGTCCATCGTACTGGATTCCTGTTGTCTTTCGCCGCATATCTCCCCAACAACATTGGGAGGAGATCTTACTGTCAACACCTGCTCCGGAAGATAAGGACGACCTCCGAGACGTCAGGCCTTACTGGGAAACGCTTCCACGCGGCGCTCACTTCTTTCCAGTCGTCGAATTCCCTGCGATTACTGGTGTCGATCCGGACGAGAACGCCATGGAGAAATTGAAGCGCGAGCACGACATGGGCAGTGGGCAACATGCCGAGAATCGCAAGAATTTCGAGCGTGCCAAAGCAGCCGCCAAGAACGAAAAGCAGCGACTGAAGGCCCAGAAGAAAGCACATATCACTGCAAAAGTTATCAAGTCAGCTGGAAGCCTCAAGCAGGAGCCTGCTATCAAGCCTGGGTTCAAGATTTTCCTTCGATCTGCCAAGCCGATCGATATGCAGGCCATTCGCGACATTTACAACCATTACGTGAATGCAACTTGCGCCGTGCCAGAGACAGTCTCTCAGACTGATGGCGATATGCTACGCCAATACCACGACGTCTTGCGGAACAAGATGCCATTCATCGTTGCGGTGGAGCGTGGTGGTGTGGTCAAAGCCCGCAAGAAGAAGAATTTTGGTGAAGACCTTGTACTGCCGGACAAGGTCATCGGCTTTGCCTTCGCCAACGACTACAAGAAATCGTCAGAGAGCATGTATTGCTACGCAGCGTCTCTCAGTATCTTCGTCCATGTCGACCACCATGGAAAGGGTGTTGGTAGTTGTCTCATGGACAAGATGCTGGCACTCCTCGATCCAGGTAAGCGCTCTCGAGCGCATCACCCTTTTCTAAGCTACGCTAATGCTTCTGCAGGTCACATTGAACGAGGAGGCTATAATATCGAGGGAGAGGAGCTCGAAGCACTCGGTCCACCGGCGAGAGTGCTCAAGTCGATTCTCATCGAGTTTTCGCACGAGCAGACGACTCAAGGTACAAAGCGCCTCGCATGGACTGATCGGTGGCTCGCGACGCTGGGTTTTTGGCAGCAGGGTCTACTGTCGGAGATCGGAAGCAAGTTGACGCACGCGGTCGACTTGGCTATCTTCCATCGCCGCACTGGCACGAGCGCCTGAGGTGTCGCTACTACTTACGATTGCTTTGCTTAGGATGAGAATCGGGGAGACGGAATACTTTTCATTGTATTTCACTGCTCTACCTAGGGAAGACTAGGTACTACTGTATTTGAAGCTTTACACGGAACTTTATCATTTCTGAGGTGCCGTTTGTCTTCCTCGTCTCATCACATGCATGTCTACCGCTGAGAGCCATTACCAGGATTCCTAGTCTCCTGCATCATCGACCACCACCACTCGTTCTCATGTACCACGTACTTGCATGCCTGAGACCTCTACTCAAGGTGGACAGCGACTCTGGCAGCCTTGGCACGAAGGACGAAGCGACGCAGCTCCGTGATCTCGGTGAAGCACATGTAGCTAGTCGCATTCTGCATCAAAAAGTCAGCAACCATCTCGTCTCTACTTCCTCGATCATCATGAACATGCCTTGATCCAGTCAAACTTCGTCAGGTCCTCGCCGATCTCTGCGTCTTCACCAGAGTCACCGATCGAGACGTACCCAGTAGCGGCATCACAGGCTCCCCTGCAGATAAATCAGCACCTTCTCCCCTGACCATTCCAACTCATCATGATCCGAGTTACTTACTGCATCACCAAACACTCGAAGCCATCGAACACTTCGAAGCTCTCCGTGATACCCTTGTAGCCCCTCAGGTCAATGCACGTGTTGACTGGCCAGGTGGAGATATAGCATTCGCCCTCAAAGTCAGGCTCGGTGCAGACTCTGATGGTGGCCTTGGGCTTCTCGGTGCTGTTGGATGAAGCCTGACGTGCCTCGAGTTTGATGTCGCTGACGGAGGCGCGGTCCTCGAGTGGGGAGGGGACGTAGGGGGCTGCGAGGGCGGCGACCTTTGCGTTGGACAAGGAGGGAAGGGCCATGCTGGTGGAGGTGGCGAGGCCGATGGTGATGACGGTGGTGAACTGCATCTTGGAGGTGAGGTGGGTGGTGTTAAGGTGATGTATGGGTTTTTGTAGACTGTGGATTGATGGGATGGCGACCAAGAGTGTTTGTAGTGGTGGGTATGTGCGGTAGCGACTGTATGCGTGAAGCTGTTGCTCGTATTAATGTTTGTCGAGGCTGACTTGAGACGAAGTCTGAAGAAGCGTGCTGTTTCAGAGAGTGATGATAATCACTAAGGAAGGAGTTGACGCGAAGCAAGGGTGGCAAGCTTAGGAATGCGCGTGTATCTACATGGTCACTTTATGTCGTGGCACGCGTGGTAACCGAGTCTTGTCCCTGTTCCCATTGCACATGACAGTAAAACTTCTCAACTCTTCATGTGCGCAACCGCGGTGAGACGCGGGCGAGCGTTTTGTGTCAAGCCCTCACGTGACGTTTGAGGTTGCATCGTTACACCAGCTCCAGTCTGCACGACACGAATGGAGCGCGCCATGTCTCGCTTCTTAGTAGCCAAGAGCGGCACCTGGTGATGCATGATTGATCAAAGATCCACTCTCGTGCAGCGCCACAACCTCACCTAGATGAAAGTCGCACGGGACACAGACTGTAGCTCAAGGTGTGATATAGTCATGCTCATGACAGATAGGTGGCCACTGAGGACATCGCGCTGGGGTATGCGTGAGAATGAGGTCAATAATTGGGTATTTCTCCATGGTATCAAAACACTCTTCGAAGCATCGCATGATCTGGTGGTAATAGTAGTAGCTGAAGCACTGATGAAATGCTCCTTTTGCCTCCGCAACGCCGCCGCTGAATCGCATACCCAGGTCAGATTCCAGCCCATCTCAAAAGCATTCACGCAATCAGTCTTGCCAAGAAGCACAGAAGCTACGAAAAGTTGGCGGGGGGTGTCGCTCAGGCGAGCTTATTGACTGCTTTCTGCAGCGCCTTCTTCTCCTTGCCGTCTCGCTCGAGAACGAGTACCCAGTCTCGGAGTTGTATACCATGACCATCGACGCTGTCTTCTTTCCAGTCGCCCCAGGTCGGGCCCTTGGCCTCCTTCTCCTTTGCAGCTGCAGCAGGCTTCGCATCTATTTGCGCTTTGGGCGTGGCAGTGCCACTGCCGCCTGACTTCGCGAATCGGTTTGCGGTCGAGCCCTGTGCACCACCTGTCATCCAAGAGTACCGGTTCTTCTTGTTTCCAAGTGCGTGCATGGCCGTGATGTTGGACGATTGGAACGACTGCGCTTCTTGAGCTTGTGCTTCTTTCGCCTTTTTGTTTTGCTCCTTCTTAGAAACCTTGACAGGTGCTGCGGGTTCCACTGGTGCGGCGCCAGCTGCAGGTGTCTCAGCTCCGGAGTCAGCAGGCGTCGTTCCAGCACCCTCTCCCGACTCGGCAGCCTTCTTCTTCCGTGCCTCTCTTTTCTTCTGCCTTTCCTTCTCCGCCTTCCTGTCACGATCTGCAAGCTCTCTCAGTCGGGCATTCAGGGCCCCTTGGAATGACACTGTCTGCATGGCCTGAGGCGTTGACCTGTCGCCATTAGTCTGTATCTCGCCATTGAGCTCGGGCTCCGAGGCTTGCGTCTTGTCCCACTGCGTGCCGGTAATGCTTTCTGGCACAACGGTATCTTGACTCTTGTCACCTGCACCTTCGGCAGTATCTGCAAACTCTGGAGGCACCACCCTACCGTGGTCGCCATAGCGCCGTGCACGAGCAAGGCCATACGCATCGCCCACCAAGCTTCGTAATCTCTCGCCGCCAGCAAGACTCAGCAGTGAGATGATGTGCTCCATCGGCGCACCCTGCTCGACCTTGCTCGCCGCCTTGTCTACAGCAGCGACACCTTGGCTACCGTCGCCATTGACCATGACCTGCGTCTGCGTTTCATGCTCCGGATTCTTCACGTAGACTCCTTGCACGTTGAGCCTGACTCCGCCTTCCTGAGCCAAGAAGTGCATTCGGTTCCTGACGTTGTTTCCAAGCAGGAACGAGTTGTTCAGTGGGAATTGATCTCTCTCCGCCTTTAGCCGCGCAGCCTGCTCTCTCTTGCGCCGTGCCTCATTCTCTATCTGCTCTTGCGAGCGCTCCAGACCCATGGTGCCGGCGAACGCGCCATTCTGCCCCTGACTGCCGAACGAAGTTTCTTGCGTGAGCATGTTGAAGCTGTTGGAGCCCATAGTGCTTGAGCCGAAAGAGTTGGTCTGGTTGCTTGCGAAGCTATCAATCGCGCCGTGCCTGTTGTTCCATGTGCTATGCAGGTAGTTCTCCTCATCTTTCAAGTTGATACCGCTGCCGAACAAGCTGTCACTGATCTCGTCCACTCCTTCCTTCTCTTCTTTGACGGGCCTTGGCGGGGGCGGCATCTGGCCTCGATCATTATTCTGCGCGGGCGGACTGCTTTGCGCCGGGCGTTGCTGAGGCGGCTGAGGTTGCTGATGCCATGGCAGATTCGGCTGCTGGTACGGTTGTGGAGTGTTGAAAGAGTTCTGCGGCGATCCAGCATAGCTTGTCGAGGGACTGTATGGTGAGTGAACGGGTTGGCCATATGCATACCCGCTCATGCCATTAGGCGTCGTCGCATACGGCGGTGCTGCACCCTGCGGCGACCTCGCATCGGGCGACAGCCGTTGTCGCTTCGCTGGTGGGGGAGCATACGGCGACTGGGCCTGCGGAGAAGCTGCCTGCTGGTATGGCGGATAGGGCGGCGGCTTCTGCGCCGGCGGTGACATCGAGAAGGACATGGTCACTCGATCTGGCGACAACCGCCGCTACAGTCGCCGCTGCGATGCTGACGTCGGATGCGCGCGACTCGTGGAGGGCGTCCTGCTTCGTGGTGGTGGAGCACGCGAGGTGGAGGTGCGGCTCCTCGATGTGGGTTGCTCACTCGTCGGCCGTCATCAGATGTCGCGTCTGTGCAGGAGGTTGGTCGCAGTGTCGTCGAGGTATTCGCCGGTAGCTATAGTGGGTGCCGCGGTAATTATGGCGCTTTCTGGCCCTGTGAGTTGTGTTGTCGGTCGATGGTGTGAAGAACGATGACCTCGCGAGCGGCTGGGCCCGTGCACCAGTGAGGCTCAATCGTGGCAGCCACTGCTATTCTGATTCACCCTTGCTTCCACCTTCTTCACTTCATTGTTGTCGCATTGTTACACGCCCACACCACGCCGTCCTCACGCTGTCGAGACGTCACATACAAGACATCACCCGTAATACCACTTACACAACTCCGAGCGAGCGCGGCCTTCCGATCAAGACGCGCATTGCGCGCACGCTACCGGCAAGATGGCTACAAAGCGGTCGCACGACAAGATGAACGCGAAAGACGAGGAAGATGAGCCCGTCGACCCCTCGGACGAGCTCATGTTCTTGGCGCTGGGCGGAGGCAACGAAGTAGGAAGATCATGCCATGTTGTCCAGTACAAAGGCAAGACGGTGATGCTGGATGCCGGCATACACCCATCATACGAAGGCCTGGGCGCTCTCCCTTTCTACGACGAGTTTGACCTGAGTACGGTCGATCTCCTTTTGATTACACAGTAAGTCGCGACCTCCAGAAAGATGGATATATCACTCCGCGTTCAGGCAGTCATCGGGCACAGGGGATGGGGAAGCAGTAAAGGCGTTATTCTCTCGATTTTGCATCATCTCCACCCATCACAATCCCCAGAATTCACCTTTGCCTCCATTCCGCATTGGCGGAGGAAATTTAGCATCATCCATAGTCACGGTATGCAACTTGTATACTGTTAGCCTTCTTGTTCCGTCTGCGGTGATGACTGCCTGGAAGACACAGGAATTGTTTCTGGCATAGAATCGCATCGATCCACTGACGTTACGTGAACAGTTTTCATCAGGACCACTCGGCATCACTGCCATATGTGCTCGCCAAAACGGACTTCAATGGCAAGGTCTACATGACCCATCCGACCAAAGCCATTTACAAATGGACAACACAAGATGCCGTCCGCGTCCACAATACGCACACTCCTGCTTCGTCCACCTCTGGAACGGACGGCTATGTCAGTCAGCTTTACACCGAGCAAGATATTCTGTCAACTCTGCCCATGATCCAGACCATCAGCTTCAACACAACCCATTCACACAACGGCATTCGCTTCACACCATATCCTGCCGGTCATGTGCTCGGCGCATGCATGTACCATATCGAGATCGCGGGTCTCAACATCCTGTTCACTGGAGACTACAGCCGCGAGACTGATCGCCATCTCATCCCTGCCACAATCCCCAGGAACGTCAGGATAGACTGCCTTATCACGGAATCAACGTTCGGAATTAGTACCCGAGAGCCCAGGCAGGAACGCGAGAATCAGCTTATGAAGTCGGTCACAAACATCCTGAACCGTGGTGGCAGAGTACTCATGCCAACCACTGCTGTGGGAAACACACAAGAGCTTCTCCTGATCCTCGAAGACTATTGGCAACGCCACGAAGAGTATCGACGGTTCCCAATTTACTACGCTTCCGGTCTCGCCAGGAAGGTAATGGTAGTGTATCAGACATACGTTGACAACATGAACGATCGGATCAAGGCAAAGTTTCAAGCAAGCGCAGCAGCTGCTGGAGGTGGCGGCACCGCCGGACCATGGGACTTTCAATTCGTACGAGCGCTGAAAGGCGTCGATAGGTTCGAGGATGTTGGAGGTAGCGTCGTGCTAGCCAGCCCCGGTATGTTGCAGAATGGACCGAGTCGAGCGTTGCTCGAGCGTTGGGCGCCGGATCCGAAGAATGGTGTTGTGATCACTGGCTACAGTGTGGAAGGTACCATGGCGAAGCAAATCATGCTTGAGCCGGACAGTATTGCAGCAGTCACCAACCGGACTGCAAACATGTCGTTGGGTAAGCGAGCAGGAGCTGAAGAACAGCAGATGATCCCGAGACGATGCACCGTGCAAGAGTTCAACTTCGCCGTGCATGTCGACGGACAGGAAAACAGAGACTTCATCGAGGAGACTGGAGCGCCAGTAGTGATCCTCGTTCACGGCGAGAAACATAACATGGGGCGTTTGAAGAGCAGGCTGCTCAGTCTGAAGAAAATGAAGGTCTACTCGCCAGCCAACTGCGAAGAAGTTCGCATTCCCTTCCGCCAGGACAAGATTGCAAGAGTGGTGGGACGACTGGCTAGTCAAATCCAGCCGCCAACCCTACCGCCAAGCCCCCCAGACTCTAACGAGGACGAGGAAGGAGGAAGCGACAGCAAGAGGACGAAGGCAGAAGAATCGCAAGACCAAGGTCAGATTGTGAGCGGCGTGCTTGTGCAGAATGACTTCAAGCTGTCCCTCATGGCGGCAGAAGACCTCAAGGAGTACGCTGGCTTGACCACGACCACTCTCGTCTGCCGGCAACGCATCAATCTCGCCTCCGCAAGTGTGGACTTGATAAAATGGGCGTTGGAAGGCACGTTTGGCACTATCGGCATCACTACACCTGAGAATGCCAACGGCACCTCTAGCACAGAAGCAGCCGATGAGGAGATCCCTCGGAACGATATCACTCGACTCGACATCATGGGCGGCGCAGTACACATCAACTATAAACCCGGTGGCGAGCTCGAGCTCGAATGGGAGGGCAATGCAACGAACGATAGCATAGCCGATGCCGTCATGGCCGTGCTCCTCACCGTCGAGACGTCTCCCGCTGCCGTCAAGCAAAGCAGCCAGTTGCATGACCACAGCCATCACGATGAGAAGTCCAATGGCATACAGAAGAAGAACCCACACGCCAACCTAACACTCGAGGAGAAACTGAACAGGCTCTTCATGTTCCTGGAAGCACAGTTCGGCGAGGAGGCCATAACACCTATCGAGAAGCCAAAGCTAGCGGAATCTGCTACGACCAACGGCGAAACTGCAGAGGCCGAGATGGATGAGATCGCGAAAGAGAAGCAGGAAGCTCAAGAGGTGGCGAGGTTACATGCGGCTGGCGTTCCTGTTCCGGGACTGGAGATCAGAGTTGACCAGCATCGCGCGAAGGTGTGGTTGGAGAAGCTTGAGGTCGAGTGTGCTAATAGTGCGCTGAAGGCGAGGATCAAGGCGGTGGTGGAGAGGGCTGTGGAGGTTGTTGCACCGGTTTGGCAGTGAGCTTCCACGAGCGATGATTGTTGATGTGTACGTTACGCTTGATGTAGCGAGAGTAGGAAGCTGAGTAGTATGAGCTCAACGGTCTCTCTTGAAGTAACGATAGCCTTGGTAAGGTAATATTGTGCAATATGAAGACAGCGTACAGAAGGAATCATCTGCTGCAGGCCTCTGTTCATACCTCACGGTAGCTCGAGCTCGTCAACCTCACCTTCATCCTTCGCCCTCGGCCTCCTCGTGCTCTGCACCTTCGCGCTCTATCCGCTCAAGCCCCTGCCACCTCACGCTCTTGCCCCTCACGCTCTGCCTCCGCTTCCGCCTGAACGGCCTCAAGTTGCATCTCCTATAGAAAGGCTTTCTTTCTAGCATTTCTTGCCTCAGGCAAGATGATGTCCCCACCACCGAACGGATCGATGCTGCGCGGAGGCGGGTCCTTGAAGCACGTCGTGATCAGCTCCCCCAGGGCTGTGCGAAATCGGATTAGGTAGCCATGCAAGTCGCCGAACGCCTTTCGATCGATGACGCCTTGGTCGAGCCCTCGCTTCAGATGGGCAGTCTCTTCCACTGTAATCCGCCTCATTTCATCTCGTGCTGAGGACTCGGTCTTCATTGGTAGCGTGAAGCTCGTCAGGCCGACAAACTCTACCCAACCATCTCTCATGGGCGGTGGGAATCGGTTGCCAAAGTGGCCATAGGGCTCGAAATGTTATGTCACGTCTGTAACGAAGTCGATGGTGCATTCTGGATGGACTGACTGGAAGAAGTGGCTGAAGTCTGCCAACAGGTTGTGTATCTCTGGGTTGTGCGCGAGATCTGACCTTGGTTTGTCTATCGGACCAGGCTGGGCTTTCCATTCGCCACAGTGGATGATGATGTGCTTCAGGTGTTTGATGTTCAGTCGGCTTACAGTACGAACCCATTGCCAGAGATGCTCTGCCCAGCGCTCGGCTCCGTAGAACTTACGTTCAGGACCTTCCGTTACGAAGGCACTAGTCTTGATGGTGAAAGTGTTCCTGGAGTAGAATAGTCCCATGCCTTCGTTGCGAGCTTGACGACAGGTCTGCACGATAGCCATCGGATGGTCATGTTGGCTTGAGGTCAATTTTGCTTGGTGTCCATCGCAACTGAAATCAACACCGTTCGGTTTTACGAGCGCCAGCTCCCAGATCTGATTTCGAAGCTCTGCTGGTATTCTGAAGATGTGCGGAATGCCGTTTGCGTTGTTGTTAGCCATCTTTCGTCCTCTGATTGCGTGCAGCAGAGGCTATCAGCGGGAGCCGCATCTTGATATAGGCCGGTGAAACGCATTGCTAGACCATTGCTTCGAAAAAGATCAAAGAACCGGCCGCTGTGATAGGCGCAAACACTGGACAGGATCATGTCTGCATCATTCCAGAATCAGCAGAGACTTTCGAAGGTGGTTGCCGCATCAAAGACAGCATCAATCGTACTTCGCGTAGGATGCTTCGAGCACCTTGGGACGAAGTAAATGCTGCCGAGAGGACGCGCTCGCCCGACCATTTGGACTTCACACGCAGTCGCTTCACCACCGAGGCTGCTATCATCATCATCATCATCTCATGACCAAGTAACGTTGCACACATACCAACCCACGTGACGCTGCGATCATCCCCAATTACCCCAAACTCCCTAGGCCGCCACAAAATCGCGCAATAGCATGAGGCATTTACGAAATAGGAAGTCTGCGATCTGCAGCAGATGGTCACAAGAGGTCATAAAATAACGCGAAGCTGTGATACTTCGCGGCAGTATAGAGATGTTGCCATCGTCTTCCCCTCTTCCGCAATGCTAATAATGCGTGGTGGTTGCCCTCACCAGACATGGTTCTTTCGTTCTTCGTTCTGATGTCTTCATCATCGCTTGAACGCTGCAAATTCATCAACGTCTTGTGCTGTTCAAGCGTTGTTCTACTCTTCCCTCCTTCAGTACGCACTGACTCCCTGCCATCTACTGGGCACTCTCGGAGCCACACCTGGCGCTGGACTCGACTGTCTGGGCGGCAGCCAGATTTTCGCTCGCCCTTGCTCAAGTTTTCCTTCTCGCCGCATATTCATTTCCAGAACGACGACACGTAAAAAGTCGGGATTTTCCCGGACCTCACGTTGCCGAACTGCAGAAGCACCGAGAAGCGCCCTCCCGGCTTCAGAATTCGGATTCGCATTACCGCGTTTTGGACCGCCCCGCCGCCGGCCGCGGCTGTTGTACGTCTGCAGCTGGATTGTTGGCGCGTCCTCGACCACTTCTGCCAGGAATGGGGCGTGAAGAGCTTGCTGAAATGGTGCTTCCTGCTCCTCGAAAGTCAACGGCATAAGGTTCAGATATCGCCGATCAGCCTCGCTGACATTGCCATCGATCGCGGGACGGACTTCTGAGCTGAACCTGGGAAAAAGGAAAGGATGTGACCAGAGCATATCATCGATTGGTGGCGTCGCGATTCTGGAGTGCGTGTGAGCAGCACTTGCACGGCTGAAGGACGACAGCGATTCAACGGCAGCTTTCTTGAAGGACTGCAATGACAAGGTGAGGTTAGACTTGAAAGATGATCTCGGTTTCGCAGGTGGAATGTCCTGCTTCTGCATCGTGAACATCAGGTCATCTTCGTCGGAGTCCTTGTGTTCCGCAAGTGGATGATCCAGGGCGCAGTCTTCCGCCAGAGGCAGCGACCGTGACTTTTCTTTCTTCAGGTAGGAATAAGATCGCGTACTTCGTAGAGATCCAGGCGTGGACGGGCTTCCTAATGATAGGATGGATCTGTCGTCCGAGTCCAGCGATGGCATCGAATCGCTGGATGCAGACCTCGAATTGAGGTAGTTCGGCTCCCGGACGCTATCCTTCCGGTCTGCCTCATCGTCTTCACAACCGCTATCTTCCAACAGGACATTGAGAGCCGGACTGCCATAGCTCGATTTGAGCGAAGAGTCGCTCTTCCAGCCTTGAACCAATTCCTCTATAGAAATACGACGGTCGTTACAGATCCGCTTGCGATATCGGTTGGGTCGCCTGGGTGGAATAGATGTTACTGCAAGAAGCGCAGCAACAGCAGGCGGCAGTGCATTCGGGTCGTGTGCCGACTGTTTCCTCCTGCCGATGTTCACCGTCTGACTCCTCCGCTGGGCCGTAGGGATGGCCGTGACTGTGTTGCAAGACTGTCGTGCCGGCACTGCAGCATGTGGGATCATCACTGGCTCTGTCGATGTTCGGGTTGGCGACGGTGGCCTGGACGACAAGTGCCGTTCGCTGGTAGGTTCAGTGGCTTTGCGCATGCCAGATCGTCGAAGAGTCTTCTCGTTCGGGTAGTTGGTCGTCGTAGTGGTGGTGGGCGGAGACGAGCTGTACTTGTAAGAGCGTGGCACCAGCATCGCGCGCCAGTGTAGGGTAGGTTTCGTGGTTCGCGTGAGGTAAAAGAAGTAATTGCAAGTGTCGTAAGCCGTAAGCCGTGGGCAGGCTGGCGCAGTCTCGCAGAGGCTCCTCTGGCACGAACGGCACTCGACCGGCGAACAGGCACTATCACGTACAGCTGGAACCTTAGTGTTGTCAAGATCCAAAGAGGCCAGGGTTGACGCGATCAAAAGTGCCAGGATATTGCTGTCGGGCGCGCTTGGGGCATCATGTCGCGCGTGCAAGGCTGGCCGAGTGGTGTTGTATGTAGTGTAGCAGTATTCACGAAAGAAGAGACGCGCTGCTATTAGGACGATAAAGGAAGTGAGGACTGCGAGGGAGGGGGATGACAACAGCGCCCGGCGGCGCCGTCTACCGTCGGCACAGCCAGTCGCGGTTGGTCGCAGATACTGTACATGCTTTTAGAGTCAAGCTGATAAGGGATCCAACCGGACTGGACACTCAGCTGTGTTCCGCCCTGCATCGCGTGTCGTGCGTCGCATCCCACCGTGCAGCGCCGTGACATGCGCCATATCGCAACGAGCGTTTGTCGTGGATGGCAGGGATGCGTCATGTCATTGCTCGTGTGCTACTGTGCTACATGTATCGTAGTAGACCTTCGCCTCCTTCCTGCTGCGGCTTAACGCGTGAGATGCCGGCGCTAGCTCTAACAGCATCGCCGCTAGAAGCTCTTTCGAAGCGTGCAGGCGATCAGCGGACGGGGTGGGAATCATCAGACCTTGATTGGCGGCCACTGTTCGCCCGTGCAATGTTTGAGGCCGCGACGACGATTCTATTAGTTGGTCATGACCTTCGCCTGTGGCTACCAGGCAAGACATTGACGGCAGCGGTCCGGTCAGGCACCACTCGACACAAACTGTCGTGTGAGGTGTGGAGTAACTTAGCCATGAGAAGCCGGCCTCCAAGGATGGCAATCGGAGATGCGCACAGTCGGCATCACATCGACCTCTCCGCAGAACTGCAGTCTGCAGCTGCACCCCAAGCAAGCCAGATTTGAATACTGTATGGCAGACATCCCCACCAGTATCAGGCGGCCGCCATGGAACCGGTGGAACGAAAGCGATTCGACGTAGATAAGCAAAAAGTGCTTGTGAACCGCGGACTCAGCGGGCCAGACCGCCTGCATGGCACTAGCATGCCATCCCCGGTGGAAATGTGCTTTTCCGTCCATCACGTGTACCCGTTTCCTCCCGCTCTTGATCTGAGCACGAGACATTCCGGATCACAACAACACGTTCCTTGCAACGCGTCGCGTCTCTCGTATTATCGCCAAGCGGTATTGTCTGACTACGGGTGTTGACGGGCTTGTTGTCGAAAGGAATCCTGGGTTCAACTACTGTGAGCCAGGGAAAGGAAGAAATATCAGAAATGCTGCCCAACCCACCGAAGTCACCCGTTTGCACTTCGGCATAGGAATCCGTAGTCATCGGCTAGCAAGGAGAGCATTCACCGACAGAGAATCTTGCAGCTGCAAGCGTGAGACTGAGGCCGTCAAACAAGATTGTGCTATCACCGCGCATCTCGCCTAGTGGAAGCAAACAACATGACGCTAGACACCTTTCACTCGATGGCATCAGAAACACGATTGTTGGCACCGGATAGGGATCTGATCACGAAGCCCGCGACATGAACGAGAGCCGATGCGCTCGGGATCCTACTTTATCTCAGCAGCAGCCCTGTGGAATGGTATCAGCTCTCGTCGGGTTGTGCACCTGCCCGAAAGAGGTACCTCACACGAACTTCCTCATTGAACGTCTCAGTCCGGAATCCCAGAGGATCATCAGAGATACCGGAAACGGAAGTGACACGTCACGGTAGAACATTCACATGATGCAACTGCAAGCGACCGGCTTGATGCCCACGTGCATGCTATCGACCTCTGCCAGGACTCGTCAAAGTTCTTTCACCACACCGACGATCACTGGCAAGAAAAAGGATGACACCACAGACGCTGCAAGTACTCTGGAGCTAGGGAATTCTACGGGTAGAGGTAGCTTGTAACACTACTTGTACGCGAGGAACCCTACAGCTATAGCTTATTACTGACCGGGCATCAGGCAAGCATGTTGACAGACGTCACCCGCTGTCAAGGTACGTACCCGACAAACACGTGCTCATGTTGGACAAGCATTGGATCTACGGATTATTTAATATGCGTAGTAAGGGCAACAACGAAGCAGCATGATGAAGCCACGAAGAAGCCGTGACCAATCTAGGACGATCGAGCCATTTCATGGGAAACACGATGACCCCTTTGCCAGGACCACCCAGATCAGCCCGTAGCAGATTCATCGCCGCCACTGACTCCGGTTGGGGTGTCACCAGCTCCTTCTCCAACATCTTCACCATGATCTGAGCCGTTAGGAGGCGGCTTGGCTACCTCTGTAGCACCAACCTCGCTTTCAGCCTTGGATGAAACGACCGCCGCATCTATGGGCTCCGGAGCTTCGGCGGCAACAGAATTGGCGTCATCTGCTCCGCTCCAAGCCTCCGCAGGGCTCGTTTTCGGTTCATCAACCTCTTCGGCAGCGTCTGGAGCCGGCGCTTCAGCAGTATCATCGGGCTCCTCTTTGCTAGTCTCGCCGGCAACAGCTTTTGTTGCCGGTGCCTTTCGGCTCCTCACGCCACGGACAGTACCGAAGAAGCCTACCGATTGCCTGCGGATGTGTCAGGATTGCTACTCATACCGCGACAATTTGAGCTTGATACATGTTCTCCTTCTCAGCTGCGCGGCGTGCTCGCAGCTCACTTCCTGTTGGGATCCTGCGGCCGCGGCGATTGTTCCCGCCTGCAAGCCACCACAGGATCGTAGGCGCTCGTTCTTCATCTTCAATGCGCCGCACCGATCGCGAGGACCGGAGGTGGTCGTGGTAAGTTCGTAAGCTTCGCCATGATGTGTCTCCTCCACCGCGAAGACGCAATCGAGGTGCTGATTGTTCCCGCTTGACAAGAGCACCATTGTTGGGACTCGCTGTAGCCGTAAGACCCCACCGGATCTTTCGGGAATCTGTCTTGGTGAGGATCTGTACTTGATTGAAGAACTGGGTTGTCTCAGGCCTGTCGAACGGCTCGGGGGATTCCACACCACTACCTGCTCGAAGTCAGTAAGAGCCATTGCTTGCGACTGTGTGCACCTACCTCTAGTATGTGTCGTAATCCTGATTTCAGGGTGGAACAACACCAACCTCAAGATATACGACTGGTGCGCCAGCAACTGCCCATGCAAATTCGACCACATCAACTGTCTCTCATCGTCCGGCAGCTCTCTCACCAGCGTCTGCGCTGCGAGTATGTTGTCATAGTCCAGCGTATTGACTAACAAGAGTTCATTCTGCGGCTCCAACAGCGGCCTGAAGCGCGAAACCCGCTGGCTACGACGCAGCAGGAAGAGGACTTTCTTCTCGCACGGTGCTAGGAAGGCGAGCTCAAGGGTTCCCCTGAGCGCCACCGCGTCTTCGTCGGCGGTGCGAGGGTCGACTCCTGGGGCTGGTTGTCGTGGGACTGGACCTCGAAAGATGCGGTGTGTTGCGATGAGCTGCTCTTGGCTCTTGATCCGGAGGGCCAGTTCTTCGGGTTCTTCGGGTTCTTTGTATTGCTGCGAAAGCGGGTACCGTATTGGTCGGCCAAGAGCGTCGAAGTCTGCTGCTGGATTTGAGACTATCCCCGTAATGTTGGAGTCGTTGGGGTCGACTTTGTCCTTCGAGTCTCTTTTGAGGCCCAGGGCCTTGGCTATGCGACGATGTAGGGGGACCTTTCCTTTCTCAGCTTGTGGCGTGGTGCGTTCTGTCGTCCCTCGCCTCCACAGACTTGGTCGTCTTTGTAGAGATTCTTCTGAGCTGTCGCTCCAGCGAGATGTTACAAGCTCGTCGTTCATGGCTGGCACTATGCTCGTCGCAGGTCTCTTCGAGGGAGAAGGGCCATGGGGAGGTCGTCAGTAGCACTGAAGGCCGCATTGTGCATGACTGCTACTCTTGACCTACAACAAACATCAATGAACGAACCGCCACGCACCACGGGAGCACGAGGCGATGCATTCGTGAATACATGGACTAGGGAAATCCCATCCTCTCCGTACTCTGCTCATTCAAGCCCCAAGCCTGACTACTCCCATCATGGACTGTGGCTCTTCTCATATCTGTAGACCAGAGTTAGTGAATACCACATGACAAGCCCACATGACATTCAATAACACACCTCTAACAAACTTTCCCTCAAACCCAACCCACCCCCCGTACTCCGATACATCACACACGTATTATCCCAAACCACCAGATCTCCCTCCCTATCCCACGGTATACTCACCACATACTTCCCTTTACACGCAAGTCCGTAAAGCCTCTCCACAAGCACCCTACTCTCCTCCGTCTCCAATCCCCCAATATGATGAACATGACTTGCCATGTACAAATTCATCCTCCCACTCGCTTCATGCTTCTGCACAAGACAGTGACGGGACATGAAGTGGTCCTCAGGTTTGAGACCCGGGAGCGCTTCAGGCGAGGCGGTTTTGCGGGAGTGGTAAAGGGAGTGGCAGGCGACGTAGTCTTTCTGTTGCCGGAGAGATTTGAGGTCTTGGGGTAGATCGTCGTATGCAGAGCGGGAATCTGCGAATTCTGTTGCGCCGCTTGTGCCGGCAGGAGGGAGCTGTGCGGCGCGGAGGATGCTGAGGCCTGCGCGACGGGGGTTGAAGGAGCGACGTGGAAGAGGGTGTTACCCTGGCGTGCTGTTAGTACGGATATAGGAGGGGACCTGTGTAGTTTTGGAACGGTGCTTGAATTTGTTCATAGCCGCGCGGTGGCTGTCAAGAGGCGCAATCGAGCCATCCTCCGGCAAGTTGCTTACGTCGAGAAGTTGGTCGAATGCCAGGCAGTTCTTCTTACCTAGCTTGTTGCACGGTGACATCATCGAGCTCGCCGAACCGCGCGGCGAAGGCGACATGTCCTGCATCGTTAAGGCCTGTTTCCGGGAAACGGACTACGCCATACTGTAGAAGACTCATTACTATGGGTAAGAATCATGCTGCTCGTAGTGTACACCAACCTTTGAGACAACGGCACGAAGCTCTTCGAACTTCAGCTGCGAAAGTTGGATGCAGCTCAGTGACTCGTAGAGTGCTCTCTTCTTTGTGCGGCATGGCTTGTGGACCAGTGAATGTGATGCCAACCGCTTGCAGGGCGAATGTTACCTATAGCTGTGCTGTCAGATACGTGGCCTTCCACCCTCTCCTCATCCAGCGCGGATACTCGGCTTCAAGCTCTCACTTGCCGAGCAAGCTCGGAAGACGTCCTTCAAGGATGTATCGCAGCACATGCGTATGCCATTATGTTCATTCTTAAACACTAAATATGCCTGTATCAACGATAGATCTCTGATGCTCCATACTGTGAGTCGAAAGTTCCGGGGTATTTGCTTCCTTAACGCCAACGCTGTTAATGCTCCTGGGTTCCAATGCTATGCAATCTGCTTGATTCCGGCCGCTCCCATGGCAAATCTGCTTGCTGTTATAGGCCGTCGAAGGCCGATGCTGCGCATGAGGTGCTTGCTAGTTCTCCTTCTCATCGTCAACAATTCGCACCTCTTCGTTCTGTGCCGCCAGCCGTTCAATCTCAACCTGGATAGCAAGGACCCAATGGTCTCGTTCAGCACGGCTTCGCGCCTTGAAGACGACGCTGCGACCTGTTGCACCAAGCTGGCTGACACGGGTCAGCTTGGTCTTGCCTTTTTCGCGCTTGGAGTCGCTCTCGAGACTACTGCGCTCAGCCACCCTGACATCGTCGACATTTTGCGAGCTTTTGAACCAGGACTTGCTCTTAGCATGCCAGATTACGAAAGTAGTCATGGCGTCCTCGTCGGTGCTGGTCCAGCTATCTTCGAGGTAGATCCGCGGCAGTGCATGATGTCCGGGCGCGTTTGAGTCAAAAGTCTGGTTTTGGTAAAGGAGGTCGCCTTCGGTGAGTAATCCGGAGTAGAGGTAGCAGCCTTCGAGCGAGATCGATGCAATACGCTCGTGATGGATGTGTACCAACTTTTTGCCTGACCGTTTCCTGAGTGTGTCTTGGTAAATGAGTAGGTGACCATGCGATAGCACAACGTGACATCGATTAAATGTGGTGTGCTTCCTTGGTTTGCGGAACAGTACTCCAGAGTGGTGTATCGTGCGACACTCCGATATGCCGCACATGTTGTACAGTTTCGGCGAAGCATACGACTGATTGACCTCCCATTTGTACGCAAATTGGCCGACTACTGCTTCTGCACGTTCGTCAATGCCGAGCTGCTGTAGGTTCTGTTCACGTGTCGTCTTGTAGAGTGCCATGTCTGCCCTTTTCCGCTCGGTCCAGTAGGCGACCAGTAATTTGAGGCGACTCCTCCACTCGTTCCTGGTGGCTTTATTGTAAGCCTGTAGACGAATGACCAGGCCATTGTTAAGGACAAGCTCAAGCACGCGGTCCTCATCGACTTCCTGAGTATTACCATCCTCGGTGCGATTGCTGTTGCCCTCTTCATGAAAGTCAACGTCGGATCCGTCTTCCAAGTGCTCATCCACTGGCGTCGCGCTTCTGTGGAAATCGCGCACGTGCTTGACATTGCACAGATTGACAAACCCATCTGAGGCCAGCATCATGTTCACATTGCGTTCTGCCTCAGCTGCGGCTCCTTTGTCCCTTGCCTCGAGCTCTTCGGCGCCGTCAAGGCCTTCGGTGCCCAGCCAAGCAACATGATCACCTTCGAGCGGATATGGATCGACTTCGTAGACTAGCGGCATCTCGTCCAGTATTTCCTTCGCCGACGGGACTGTCCTGTTGTCCTCCCGAGATGGAGCCTTGTAGGGCGGTGGTGTTGACTTCGCTGGCTGGACGAAGACGAGATACTGACTTTGTGTCGTAAAGTACAATCGCTTGTACATCATCCGCTTGAGCTTGATCTCCTTGCCTTTTTGCGAAGTGAGTCTTATCAGGTAGCCTTCGACTGGAGTGGGCTCTTGCAGGACCTCGCCATCGCGCTGTCGCATAGAGAGCGGGTAGTGATCCTTCGGTCGCAGTTCCAAATCGTGAGTCTTCTGCATGCCGATGGTGCCGTACATACGTTGCTCAACAGCCCCGAATACCCACTCAAGTCGGTCGTAGCGCTTCCACGCCAAGCCTATTCGATCGGTCTGCGCCCACGACTTGAGCACATCGTCCCATGCTGGTGACTGCTTCAGCATTTCGAGACAACGTGAGACAATTGCATCGGCCGCGCCTTTCTCTTCCTGCACAGCTTTGGCTAATGCTTCTTCGTCGCCCTCAGCGGCGTCAACAAGCGTCTGAGACTCCTCCAATGTCCTAAACGGATCATCCAGGCGAAGGCTGACACTCAGATCTGGAACATTGATCTGCAGAGTCTGAGCTCGCTTATGTCCCAGCAGCCCTCGCAGGAAAGTGTACCATTCGACCGCGGCAGCCGTTGATTGTGCTCGGAGGTAATATATTGTCGTCCGCATGCCATTCGTCATCCAGACACATAATGTCTTGTCCAAGGCCGAGTATAGATTCACCTTGGACGTTTTGCTGCTCAGCAGTATCTGCCTCTTGGGCTTCTTCTTCACGCTTTGACCTTCCTTCACAGCAATCACCCTTGTCTGATAGAACTGCAGCACGGCTTCCGCATCGTCTTCAGTGTGTCTCCTGCAGACTACCATGAACTCGCGCCATTTGTCCAGACTCTTGGTCTCCACCCCCTGACTGATCTTTTCGTCATAGTCCTCGCGCAACGATTGCTGGGTAATGTCGATGCGGATCAGCATCTTGTCCACTTTCATCATCTCTCCATTCTTGACCTTGGAGCTCCGGAAATTGCCCTTTGCTGCTAGACGTTGGGCTCGAGCTCTCAACTGAAGTCTGCTAGCTTCTGTGAAGCGTACCTTGGGCACTGGTAGCTTGCTAGCCACACGTGCTACGCGGGAAGCTCTGCTGCTTGTGTTGAGGATGGGCTGCAGAGGCGGGGCAGAATCGGTGGGTTGCTCATCATTGGGACCATCGGTGGGCTGCGGGCGTGGTGCTTCGCTCACAGAGCTGACACGTTGGCTGCCACGTCGGCTGTGCAGGAGACTGGTTATGCTAGTGGCAGGCTCCGGCTCGCGCAGTGCAGCTCCTCCTGCGGACAGAGTCGGCGACGTTGGTAGAGCATCTTCGGCTGGTTCGAGGCTGCCGCTGCCTTCGTTCGTGGGCTGTGCTTCTGTGTCGTGGCCAACGTTCGACACGGGATGAGCTGCTGTGAAGGTGGGCTGTCTCTCCGCACTGTTGCCGACGTATTGTCTGTACCATTGCTTGCGGTGGCTGTGGAGCCAGCCCTCGGGCACGGGGCCTATGAAGACGCGGCGAGTCGTTTCGTGGAGGTGTTGTGCCGTGGCGTGTTCGAGTCTCTTTGCCGTGTGCGAGTCGGCAGGCAGCGTGGGCCGAGGCATCGCAGCAGACGCTCGTTCGTCACGTCACCCGAGATCTAGAACTATCTTGAGCTGATGGCGCACACTCTCCAGCATACGTTGTTGTCGCGCGCGAAGGTAGGAGGAAGGTTGGCACAAGAGGTAGTCTAGTCTACAACAGCCGCGCCTGCACATGCACATGCACAGAACGTCAGGAAGCTTCACTGGCGCATCCGCCCCAGCGGCAGCGAGTTGCGATCAACCTCCAGCTTGACGTCGGCGGCTTCGATTTTGGGGCGGAACATGGCGGCCACGAATTTGCTCAAGGCCCCGATCCTGAAGTCCGGAACAAGACCATGGCCGTCTTCGCTAGCCAATTCTCATTCGCCTTGCCGGAGGAGCTGCCGGGAGAGGACTTTGATGCACTTACGCCCAGTCTTGGAGATCGAGCCTACAGCGGGGCGCTCGGGCCAGAGATGAACAAGCGATCATCTGAATCATCTGGAAATGTTACTTCTCTCCTGGGCAGATAATCATCGTCACCATGCTACCTCTTCGAGGACATGACGTCCCATCAGCCGTGGATAGATGGGCAGAGCCACTCAGATGATCGTAGAGTATCAGAGATCCGAGACGGTCAGACAGACATGGACTTTTCGATGTAAGCGCTTTCGCGCAAGATCACGCCAAAGACCTCCTATGCAACGATCAGGCCATGATTGCAGGTTGCCACTGGTTGGCTGTGCCTGAGAGACCTGACCGCACTCCAATGCCCGAGGCACCAAAGTGTAAGGCATGTCTACAACGAGACACCGTCGTCGCCTGGAGCGACGAGATACATACAAATGCTGCATCGACATCTGACATGTCGATCGGCTTTGTACCGCTGCAGCAGCCTATATATATGACGTGACGATGAGGACCTGCAATGTACCTGGTATATTTCGCTGGATGTGTATGGTACTACTTCTGGCTACGTTGAGCTGCGTTTCAGCTCCGTGGTAGGTGGAGTTGGCCCAGAGCGATACCCCGATCCACGGGCACCTTGCCTGCATGATGAGCACAGCGACATTCTTTGATTCGACTTCAATGCACTCCCTGAACATGTTAACACCTGGCAGTTGTGACGGGTGTTGGCGCAGTGTTCACATCAAATCTAGTGGACTGCCAATGAAGATATTGATGATCGGCGCTCTTACCTCTTTGCCGGCAGGCGACTCCATCAATTGCCGAAGACATTCCGTTCTGATATATCCACTCTCACGCAATGCCTTCTTCATCCTTTCTGCACAAGTTTCGAAGCCCTCACATTGATATACTAGGCCTCTGCTGACAGCAGTGTCTTGCCATGTGCCTGTCGTTCATGAAGTCGTGATGTTCTCCCGCCACGCCTTCTCGGCACTGAGTCGCCACGCCCGCTCCTTCTCGTCAACGTCCCGATGCGATGCGGACTTCACTCACGCAGTCATCGGCGCTGGTGCTGTGGGACTATCGATAGCCAGAAGACTGCAACAAGTGGAAGGAGCGTCGGTCGTGCTCATCGAAAAGCATGACATGGTCGGCAGCGAGACGAGCAGTCGAAACTCCGAGGTTTGATGAGACAATTCATCGTTACAGACAACGACTCATGCTGTCAATAGGTCATCCACGCCGGGCTATACTATGGCACGGACAGTCTCAAGACACGACTATGCATCAAAGGCAAGGAAATGATGTATGATTACTGCAAGAAGAATGACGTGGGCTTCACGAATTGTGGCAAATGGATCGTTGCACAAGACCATGTGCAGATGGGAGAGTGTCAGAAGGTGTATGACTTTGCGAAAGATATCGGTGTCCCGATCCGATGGGTGCCAGAGGATGAAGCGAAGAGAAGGGAGCCACATGTTCGAGCTGAAGCTGGAGTGCTGGAGAGCACGACTACTGGCATCGTTGATTCGCACGGTTTCATGCAAGCATTGCAAGGCGACTTCGAGAATTTCGGAGGCACAACTGCACTGGTGAGCCCGGTCACGAGGATAGAGGCACCTTCCGCTGGCACTGGAGACTGGAAGATCTGGACTGCCAGCGATGCTTCTGAGCCATCACCTTCTTCGCCCACACCTCAGACGCCAGAGCAGAGTCCCAATCCAGAGGATGGCACTTTTATAACAGCAGAAACGGTCATTAACAGTACCGGTCTGTACGCTTGCGCAATCAACAACATGATTCTGCCACCCGAGCGACACCGCACACCGTACTATGCCAAAGGCTCATACTTCACATACTCGAAATCTACCCCACGAACATCCACTCTCATATACCCTGCTCCCATCCCTGGACTCGGTGGCCTTGGTACGCATCTCACGTTCGACTTGGGTGGGCAAGTCCGGTTCGGTCCAGACGTCGAGTGGGTAGACCATCCTCACGACCTGGCGCCCACGCCCGACAAGAGGCGTTTTGAGGCTGCCCTGGAGACTATCAAAAAATATATGCCTGGTGTCGACACGAGTGCTATCTCACTGGGCTATGCTGGAATTAGGCCCAAACTCGGCAGGATGAGTGCCGTGGCAAGCGGCAGCACTTTCCAAGACTTCTACATCAAGAAGGAAGAAGGATACGATGGCTTTGTCAACCTGCTCGGTATCGAGAGTCCAGGTCTGACTAGCAGTTTGGCGATCGGTGAAGAAGTGTATAGACTGCTCTATAAGGCGGAGCCTCTTGACTGCAGGTAATGAGACTTGTTTGTGGAAGTGAAAGGCTCAAGACATGCATAGTCGATCGGACGGCATCGCCTCATGCCCATATACACACCACTTGTTCCTCATACTGCCAACGTAGATTCTTCCTGCACGAATACACTCTAAGATGGCGGATTCGATGATTGATGCAGTGATTTGGTTGGAAAACGACTACACCGAGGACGGCTTGTGGTACAAACAAACTGGCATCCAGGACAACCTGCCTCAAGCAACAGTCGCTGACACTGTGTGGTATACATCGAAGATGACGGAGCTTATCGGCTTCCCGCTACAGATGGCATCACCTTCGCCCATCAGCAATACCGGCAACCGTAACCTTCAAGACATTGGATGGAATCAGCTGATGAACTACCTACACCTGCGAATCGACACTCAAGATCCCAGCTTGTTTGGGTTACCAGACCCATCCTTCGACGGCACAGCATGGACTGGGAGTGCACGTGTTACTCGTCAAGACCTGGGACCTTTGCATGTGAAGCACATCGAGATTTTGAATGAATTCACCAGAAAGATCAAGGAAGTAATGTGCTTTCAACAAAACAAGCATACTTTCGAAGACCCACGGTTCAACATTGCGCAAACTCAGTACTGCTTCACACCAAACATATTCGCCCAGTTTTGTGTCAAGTATAGAAAAGAGAAGATGGAGGCTGGAGAACAAGGTTGGGAGAATGTGGAATGCCCTGTGATCAAGGTCTGTGGCTCGTGCATGGCAGCGAGACGCCCCGATGCACGTCAGCTTCTGGTGTGCTCCAGATGCAAGTATCGTCAGTACTGCAGTAAGGAGTGTCAGAAGAGGGATTGGAAGCGGCACACGACGACCTGTCCGGGCGCCGAAAAGAAGGCTGAGGATAGCGTTACGACGTAGTAGTACATGTTGTTATCAAGTGTGTAAATAGTGACAGTCTCGGTGCAAAATGATGGTATCAAACCCCGTGCAAGCCGCTCTCCAGGAGATGCCCAACGCCCAATCTTTCATGCAAGCAGTCTCCCAACCATTATCGTACATGTGTCAGTCTCGGTCTTCGTAGTCCTCTCCCTGCTGGTAGACGACATCAATGTCTCGCCCTATTCCTCTCATACCGACTCATCTGCCCACCCCCCTTCATCCCATCCTCACTCATCCCCACTCCAAGCTCCATGCTGACCGAAATCCTACTCTCCTCTATCAGATACTTCTTCTCCACTGCCGCCTCCCAATCCTTCTTCCACCCCGCCCAGGTCGGCTTCCACCCTTCATGCCATGTATGTCCCTCCACATCGCCATATGCCACCAACATACCTCCCTGCAATAGGTCCTGCACATTCTCGTCATCACAGCTCTCAATCGCCTCCCAAATCGACGACAGATGGAAGCAGTGGATCCTCTCCTCCTGCATCTCCGGTGCCGCTGAGCGTTTGCGTGACTTGAGAGGCTTCAGGTTGGCTTCGTTCATGGCTTGCATCCAGGATCCGAAGCCACGGCGCTTGGGCTCGGCGGCCTGGAGTGCGGGACAGACGCAGTGATCGAAGAGGAGTTGGAGGGCTTCGTCCGTGAGGTGGCCGGTGTTGGCTGCGTGGGGTGGGCCACCGGCGTTGGGGAGGATGAGGTAGAAGTGCAGGCGAAATCCAATCGTGGTGGTCCCGATATGGTAGTAGGGGAGTCTACCAGGTCGCAGGAGTGGAGATGAGCAGACGTATTTCTGGTAGAGGTCTTCGGCGATGTGGTCCGGAAGGGCTGGGCCAAGCTGAGGTGTGCAATTGATGTCGAAGCAGAATGGCCAGTTAGGCTTGATCACTGCAAGGGAGGTGGGAAGGAGAATCACCTCTCTTATGGAGGCTATGTCTGCACCTTTCAAGGTCTGGAGCTGAGTACCTGCTAGCTCTAGACCTGGGCGGAGTGGCATGCCGTGTCCTGTCAGCACGCTTTCGCGGCGACGAAGTGTTCGTCCCCGTCTGTTGGCAGTCGATGCCTTCTCCCATGGTCCGAACTCTTTCAAGGGTCCTCTCTGCTCAATCTTCGCCAGAGCAAGATTTGAGGTGCTTTCTCTGAGAGCTGGTCCAGGGCGGCTTTTCTTTGCTACCTTGATAGAGCCACCGTAGGCTACTGCTGCTGCCATGACGCTGACCGAGGACTTCTTCCTCACAGGTGGATTGTCGGGCGGCGAGTTTGCCTTCCTCTTGAGACTCGACGACGACATCGTTGTGCTTTCGCGGTCGATGCCAACGTTGTGGTTGGCTCTGTTAATCGTAAAGACTGCAAATCGTGGTAGGTCAGCTGAAACGATATCAAAAGAAACGCGATGCAGTGAGTGATCTTGCAACGAAATACTGTATGAAACATATACTATTACAGAAAAACGAAAGCAAAAGCGATGCAACAAACCAGACGACGAAATCGGACCTGGACCTCAAGCATGTAAGATATCGTCGAGTATGAAGTAAACAAAACATGCACAGATCTCTGGGCCACACGCGTCGGATCGTACACTGACGTGAGAAAAGGCTTTTGCTGCCAGAGTCTGTCACGCGATAGTCCAGTAACGACTGCGGGACGTCAATGATGGCCTAGGGTTACCCTGCGACAAGGCAGGAAAGTTGGCTGCAGCCGCGACTCGTGGCCTGAAAGCTTCGCGGACCCTCCAGAATCGATCAGCCAGATACGGTCGTGCTGATAGTTGTGAGCTTTGTTCCAAGGTATATGCTGAAATGAATGCTTCGAGTCGCGCATTGCTACGGAAATGCGACTATGGGCTGTTGACAGAAGAGGCGGCCGCCCATGCACAAACCCGACAATCACTTGCTCGTTGCATCACTAGCACTATGGCGCAGTGACTGCTTACAAGGTGGCAGCAGTGGAACCCAGGCCTTGCAAACCGCTTCCGCATAAGCATCTTGTTCAAATGCGCTTATACCACTCTATGCAGGTCGATGTTGCTGTCGCTCTCGATAAGCGGCCACCATCTCCGTTGCCAAGAGATCTCGAAGGCTCTCTGACCGTCTATGCCTCCTGCTCGTCGTGGAAGATGAAACAGTCTGGGCCAATATATCTTTCGTCGATCGCACTGCGCCACTGTCGGCAGAATTGTTCCCACGTAGCTGTGGCCTCGGAGCTTGATCCTTCGTTGTGACAGGCAAAAAGTACCCTACCCTCGCAGAAGTCCACTATCCTCTCGCCACTGCAGTATAATACATTCTCAATCACGCTCGGATACGGAGAATGACAGCAGCGGCATCTGCATCAACGTGTTCCATGTTCCATGCGTACCGCATCGTGGCGCCGCCGTTCCTCACACTTCACCAGAAGTTGCTCAGACGGTCACACTGTAGCTCTACCTTCCAAGGAATTCGCTGTCCTGGTGTCGATCCGGCGTTCCTTGCACGGTATGCTTCTTTCACGTCTTTGTAGCAGCTCGGCCACTTTGTATGAACCCATTGGAAGTTTGCAATGTCGGCTTCAATTTCTGCCCAGCGAATAGGCGATATGATGATGCGATCGAAAATGGCGGACAGTTTAGCCTCGCGAAGGATAGCCGGGATTTCTTGGATGGATCAGACGATCGGTGTGATGGAATCGTGGCAGGAGACGATAGAAATCAAGGTCGAATCGAGGGTTGGCGAAGGCAAAGCGACCAATGTGGTAGTAGGGTAGATGGTAGTCGTCGTGCTCATTCGAGTCATAAGGCCACAACTGCCCTTTCAGATAGTCCAGCCGAGGCTCATCTATCGTTGGCCCATACTGGGGGGTAATGTTGACGTAAAACCTGCCATCACGAGTAGTAGGCTTGATGACAGCTAAAGACGAGGGAAGCATCATCATGGTGTCGACATCGTCGTGAGGAGCTGGCTCCTGTGTGGTCGTACTTGCTCCTGCTCTAATACAAGAAAGGAATTTCGGCTGGTGCCTTTCCGTTTCCATGGTCTGTGTAGGTCTGGGTAGTTGGTTCTCGTTGTTTGCGAAGGTAGGTATCGAGACATTATTCGAGATGGAAAGGAGGGGATGACCCTAGCTCAAAGATCATTGGGTAGACGTTCCGACCTGTTTAGACTCGGCGATAGCGACACAGAGTCGCATCCTTCGACCAAACAGTATCGGGTAAAGCTCGAGCAGCGTCAATCATGATACTCTCAACAGCATACGGAGTCGCAGACATTCCATCGGACTAGTCGTAGTTATGCATCAGTCCAAGCTGGCGAGTGCATCGGTTCTATGCCTGTCGAAGGTGCCACGCCCTCCTTACCAAGGGTCAATGGTGAGTCTTCGGAACGTCCTCTGAGTGTTTCAGTGGGTATGCCATGACAGAAAGCGGCAATTGAAGCCCTTGAAGTGTTCCAATGGTCTTCTGAGGTATTGAAGTCTTATCATGTTCATCGATGCCGACGAGCAGCAACATAGGAGTGGAGTGCAGTTGAACAGTGTCTCCACACTTATATGTCGCAGGTACGCTAAGGGCACGGACTTCTTAGCAACGTCACAGCCGATCGTTCCTGGCTGCGCAAGCTCATGCTCACTGCCTACCCTCTGCATCTACACAATTAATTTCTACATCGTTGCGACACAACCAAGGACTACCGTCTCAGATCACGTTTGCATAGATAGAGCACGTCTGGGTCCACACAGCCATCCGGTTCCTCCCTGACTATGTCCTCCACCAAGCGAATCGAAGAGTGGGAAGTATCTCGCTACTGGGAGATCTTCTCAACCCTCTCCAACGGCGGTACACATCTCGACGGCAACCAAGCAGCTTCAGTGCTGAAGAACTCTCAACTCCGCGATGACCAGCTCGAACGGATATGGGACCTCGCAGACGTCGACGGCGACGGACGCCTCGACTTCGAGGAGTTCTGCGTAGCAATGCGCCTAATCTACGATCTCATGAACGGCGAATACATGGACGTGCCACAAACTCTCCCCGACTGGATGGTGCCCGAAAGCAAAGCATACCTCGTGCAAGCCTCACGCGCAGTAAGCGGCGGAGGAGAACGATTCGTGCAGCCAGATTACGATGACGATGAGGACTCATCCGGCCTCAAGGACGGATTCGACTGGTACATGGCGCCTACGAACCGCTCAAAATACGAAGAAATCTACACATCCTCCCGCAATCCCCGCAATGGCCTCATCTCCTTCGAAGCATTATCGGAGCTGTACGATTCCCTAGACGTCCCCGACACAGATGTGCGCTCAGCCTGGAACCTCGTGAACCCGAAGAGTGAGGAAGGGATCAACAAAGACGCCTGCCTTGCCTTCCTACATATCCTCAACAACCGCCACGAAGGCTACAGAATACCGCGATCGGTACCACCAAGTTTGCGAGCGACGTTCGAGCAGGGCAAGATAGAGTACAACATCGATCGCGTCAATGCGCAGCAGACAGCAGCAGATCGATGGGGCACGAAGCGGGATGACAATACATTGAGTGGGAAGAAGGCAAAGTTTGGGGATTCATATTTGAGTAGACTGGGCGTAGGGGAGCGGAAACCGAAGGGTACAGACTTTACCTCAACGCCAAGGGACGGTGAGTGGGAAGAGGTGAGGTTAAAGAAGCAGCTGAAGGATTTGGAGGAGAAGATGGCCAAAGTGGAGGAGCACGCGCAGAAAAGACGATCACGCGGAGGCAGGAGGGAGGATTCCAAGCCTGCATTGGTCAAACGGGAACTGGAGCAGTTGCTGGATTACAAGAGGCGGGAGCTTAGGGACATGGAGAACGGAGAGGGCAAGGCGAAGACGGGGCAGAGTCTGAAGCAGTACCAGGACGAGATCTCGATGGTGAAGGAGCAGGTCGATGGGCTGCAGGACCACCTCAAGAGGAGGGAGGAAGTGCTGCAAGGGTTGAGAGACCAGATTGAGGCGGAGAAGGTGGGTAGGTGAAGGAATCGTACAGTGTAGACAGACATAATACCCCATTGTATGAACGCCTCGCAGGTGGACCATATCATCAACAGACCTGCCGCTTTCCCACCTGGACGCCGCGCTATGCATATGAAAAGACAGGGGCTGCCACGAGGGATACTAAGCTCGCAGTCGCAGCGGTAGGAGAGCCTTTCTATCCGACACTGGCGAGCTACGCCATCCAGCCTTTGGCTCCAGGAACAGCTTGAGCTTATCGTCACATATCTTCTTCTGGCGATCATCCTTGACTGCGTCCTTCATTTGTGTCCGCACAGCAGCATCCTCTTTGATCCTGCGTTGCTTGCAGTCGAACGACCTGTAGTCCATGATACCGCGGAAGTGCCTGCCGCTCTGATTCCGGTCACTGCTAGTCGGACCAGATATCCACAGGCGCTTTGCTAGCGATGTACGCTGTAAAGATGATTCAGCAATAGCAAAGGCCGACTAAGCCTTCGTCTTCGCCTTCTTTCCAGCCTTCTTCGCAGGTGCTGGTGGGTCTGCAGTGGCCTTCCGCTTTGACTTGGGCGACTCGGTGGCGACATCTTCCCTTAAGCTGTCCTTTTGTGCCTTGAGTGCTTCTTTCCGTGCCTTCTTCTCGGCTTTCTCTGCGACCTTGGCTTCGGCTTCTTCATCGACCTCTTCACTCTTGCGCTTTTTCTTCGGTGCGACATCCAGCTCTAAGCTCTTCTTCTTGGACGCTGGCTTCTCCAATGTCCTCATTTTACCATCTGGACCAGGCACCTCCAGCACTTCGTTCTCTGATGCCTCAGTGAGAGCGCCCCGCTTCCTCTTCTTGCCGACATTCGCCTTTGGTGCCTCCTCCAGGACGTCTTGCTCATCGGCCCATAGCTCGTCTGTGAGGTAGATTGGTAGCGCAGCAGTATCTGGACCCTTGATGTGCACTGCGCGGATGTTCTTCCACTTCTGCGGCACGTAACGCTCCACCATCGCGTCCATCACAGCCTCGACATTTGCTTGAATTTGTTCCGGGGTCTGGCTGGCAATACCAACCTTGACTGCGGTTGTGGTGCTGGGTGCCAAGTGCACAAGCGTACATCCCAATGTCCTCGTAATCTCGTGTGCTGCATCCTTGGGCTTGACCTCATCTTTGGTGACCTTGCTGCCGCCCTCTGCCAGCCTCCGTCTCTTGTTGCCCTGCTCGTCTACCGTCTGTCGCTTGCCCTCAAGTGTGATAGGGATGGGCCTCTTGGTACCGGACTTGTAGAACGTCTTGCCAAGTACTGTAGGCAGGTATGTGATGACGCGATCGTCGGCCAAGAAGACATCGTATTCGCCCAGAAGCTGCCTCTTGCTCTCATAACTCTTGTACTTGCTCTTCAGCTTCTCCATGCCAATCACACGTCCAATGCGCTTTCCCAACTCCAGGGGAAACCCAGGCTCGGAGATGAGGTCCTTGTACTTGCGCTGTGGATCTGCAGTGATCAAGCATATCTTCAAATTTTCCTGCTCGGCGTCGAGGTATGGATGTGGCAGCACGATCTTGCCAGGCTTCAGGCGCTTCTTGTCGGCGATGTGCTTCTTAGTTGTCAAGACCATCCAAACGGGCGTCTCGTCCTCGGGCTCGTCGCCGTCGGCATCCTCGAGCAGATTTGCCTTAGACGTCTCTTTGGAGCTTGCTTCATCGGTCTGAATTTTGCGCAAGAGTGCAGTCGATGCTTTGAGCGTCTGCTTGGTGTCCAGCTTGGATATAGTGCCGGACGCGACCGTCATGGTCACTGCTTTACTCGAGGGCGCCATATCTGCTGCTAAGTGAAGTGTGCGACAGCGATGTCCTGCGCATCTGAATCTGAAGACCAGTTCCAAAAATTGTCTGGAGCCGAAGATTTAGCACGGACTGAGCTCCGCTCTTGCATCGTCACGTGCATACAACAGAGCAATTGGGCAGCAACAGCTGAACGATCGACAACATCAGCGCGCTACGGCTCTGGCAGGTGGGCCTGACACCTTTGACGGCGGTGGCAGTGGGCTCGACATGCATTAGTTCCAACCTGGCGACAACCTGGTTGCAAGGCGATCGCAAGACGGTGACTCTCAGAGCCGCATATGCACTCAAGGCCCACTCAGTGCGCTGCAGCACAATCTCATTAGGCATGTCTCGTATCGCATCGCGTCGTTTCGTAATGTACAGGTGTGAGTGAAGCCGAAAGGCACCCATTCCCTTGGACCTCGCCTTGTCGCTATGAGACCCCCAATCTCGAAACGCCAGTACCACCACCTCCCTGCTACTTGTACACGAAAGCTAACCACTGCGGCGCTCACTCAACCTTGGCGGTAGTCTCAGCCTCCGCAGTCATCGTTGGAGCAGACTGTCCTGCAAATGTGGCAGGTGGGCTTGCAAGCGGCGAATGATGCGAAGGTAAGGCAGTGCTTGCTTGTTGCTGAGGTGGGCCCGTCAACGACAAACCGCCCATATCAGATACTTGCCGTTCTATACTTCGTCAGCTTGGGGATCCTGAAGGTCCGGCAGCCTGTTGAAGACTTACCGAGCTCTCGGATCCGTAATTTCAGCATTTGGTTTTCTCGCGTCAACATCTGAGTCTCGGCTTGATAAAACGCGCACTCGTCCCTCGTGCCACCTAACAAGAAGTCCTCCGTCAGAGGTCCCAAGCTTGACGACTGAGGTCGCAGGGCAGGTGAAGTGCCCCTGCTGTTTGATCCTGCATTTGACAAACGTGACGATGACTGCCTAGAGAGCGAATGCGGGTGATGGAAATGGGTAGCAGCGTGTGACGTTGAGGTGACACGAGGCGAAGGGTGATCTGAGATGGCAGAGCTGACTGCTGCTGCAGAGAGTGCAGATGCAGGTGCAGTGTCCACTACGCTGGATGAAGGCTCTCCCGTGCCCCGTTGTAGCGCAGCCAACTGGTCTTGCTGGGTTCTGATCATATGTAGTAGCCGGTTGACTTGCGCTTCTTGCTCGTTCTCGAGTTCTTGATGCAACTCTCCCAAGCTTGGCTGTCGCTGATGGTGCGGATCTGCTGTAGGTAGCGCGAACGACCTCCTACCCAGTCGCGGACTGCCAGAGCTACTTCCATTGCTGCCATTGCTTTGGTGCAGCTCGCCAGGTGCCGGTATGGTTGGATCATTGAGCTGAATGTTGTTCATGAGTGAGGATCGTCGGCGCTCGATGCTAGGTGATGCTCTGCTTGGAGAGCGGTGCAAGCCGGAATTGATCACAGCTGCTGCCTGCAGGGAGGATAGCGAAGGAGATCGCGGTGAGGGTGGACTTGGTCGTGCATTGTCGGCGGTGCTTATCGATATTCTCCGTGGTCGGTGTGAGAGTGGTGAGGCAGACATTGAGGGTGCTCTGGAGTTGCTCGATGGCAGGCTGTTGAGATCGGGTGGCATCGTAGTGGAGCAGAGTCACTGCTGCGGTTGGCGAGCTTGCAGCAAGATATACTGGCAAGCACAAAGGAGTGGTCGTGAGAGCAGTCGCGAGAGCTCACGTCAATGGCAACGACCAAAGGCAAGGTACATGTAAACAGCTCACGGGAGTCGCACACCCTCGACAATGGAACTTCTTGTTGTTGAACGTGACCGTCTGGCGGTCGTTGTCAAGCTCGAAGCTGTCTCCAAGTTGGTCGGATATGCCGTCCAAGGTCGGCTTGCTGCGGGCATCACCTGACGTGACATGCACAATGATGATCTATCATCATCTACATATGTACCCACCCGGTGCCCTGCATAAATCACCCGGCACTTTCGAAAGAGCAGGCGAAAACATCCTCCCATGCTACAATTCCCTTTTCTACAGCATCACCGTATGCCGCCACAGCAGCATTATTATTATTGCGGACGACGCACATACGATGGCGTCAGCCTGCTTTCGACGCGGTGCGATTTGTTTTGTTGTTGATGCGACGCGTCCACCAAGCAAAGGCGTGGTCATGTCGCTCTTTTCATACCAAGGATCCTTTACTAACTGCCCACTTGTCAGTGGGGGAGGCATCCCATTCGAGACAATTCCTGCTCCCCTTCCAGTCTGTTGCTCATCCTACCAAGCCACGAGGCACGTTCACGCCGCGGAAAACGTTTAGTTGCAAGGCGACATGGCAGGCATGTGCGCGTCAGCCTTTTGTAAGAACGTGAAACAGATGCTTGGTTCATCTTGATTGCTCGTGTCGTTAGACGCGAAGCAACCGCATACTCCGCACCACCTCATCGTGCAATCCGAACAGCACCGCATTACATAAATCGCGATTGCTCCACGGCGCTCGCACATCGCACATCGCACATGCTCTTTGCGGGCTACTGTACTGTCTGTCTAGACTGACTTTTGGCCTGCAAATTGATACCTTATCCCAGCTGCCCCGGTGAGCTTCGCCCTCGCAGCTAACGACCACGGTCCACACACGATCCGCTAAGATGACGGCCATTCCATTGGGCAGACTTGCTTTACGCTTCGAACGTCTACCGCACCGTCGGCACTCCGTCACCCTGGGCAGGGCGACAAGATCCAACTGCACAGTAGTTGAACGCTGCTAGCCATGGCTCCCTGCTGTACTTTCGCGATAACATAACGACCATGCGCCACATGTATCAATGTTCTTGACTCTGCTCCTCCTCCTCCTCCCCTCCCTATGCCACCAGACGACACGACACCCTCCCACCGCACGCAGATGTCCTCTGCGCGCAGCCGGCCGCCTACTCTGTTTGAAGCAAGCCACCAGAACTAGTGCGCCCTAATTTATGTTCTGCGGGACCGCGGCAGTACTGCGTCACGACCAAACGCGAGTCGCGCATGTGCAGCACCTGAATAATCTGCGAACGAGCTGCAGACTCGTGCTAGGTCCGCGGCCTTGCCTTCTACATGGATACGCCCAGTGAGACGCAGCTCGAGTCCGCCAGCGATGCAAGCAATCTTCGAAACACACTCCCGGGCTTGTCGCAGGCGCAAACAACCTTAGATGGTCCTGTTCCGGAGCTGCGCAAACGCAAGAGTTTTCGCACGCGTCCCACCGAAGTCCCCGGCCGACGACATGCTATCGGCTCACCGTCGCCACTGAAGGAAAACGAACTACAGCCTGAGATCCGGCGTGCGCGTTCGTCCAAGATGTCGTTGTTCAACTTGTTCAGCAAGCCCAAGGTCGAGAAGCTACGAGGCTATGCCGAGTCTGGTCTGGATACACCCTCAGGTCCTTCGCAGGCCATGTCCAAGAGCGATGTGGCGGCACCGAAGATGGACCTTCTCGTAAGAGTACAGAATGTGGATGATGGCCCAGGCCGACCAAGACCCTCCAGTTCCAAGTCGCATGCAGCTCGTTCTGGCAGGTACACTGCTACTGAAGCTCTTCCACCGCTCCCGAATGGAGGAAGGATACGAGCTTTCGAACCCTCACCATTGTTCCAAGTCTGGCCTCAAGCTACGAAGCATGGAGTATTGGAGGTGTCGACTATGAGTCCGGAAATGGTTCTGTCTAAACCTGCCAGAGGCCGAATATCGAGTAGCTTCTTTACGCCACACGCCGAGGCGCCCTCGCTGAACGTCCCTGGTGATCGTGGCAGCGTCGACTTCCGAGCAGCCGCGAAGCCAGCAGCAAGCCAATTGCCCAACGGGTCACTGGCCAACCACAGCATCCCGAAGAAGCTTGTGGTCTTGGTCACATCGGGTTTCCTGCTTCAATACGCGGAAACGGGCGCAAACGACCGCGCACCTGAGAAGGTACTCCAGCTCGGGAGAGACTCGGCGGCGTACGCGTCAGACCTGATACCCGGGCGGCATCATGTTCTACAGATTGCGCAGCAAGTCGATCAATACGGCAGCATGTCATCTAGCCATCATTCTTTGCTGTCCAGGTTCACACTGCGGAACCATGCTGCAAGACGTACGACGAACAATCTTCTCCTAGTCATGCCAGACGCTCAGGAGATGGGCGAATGGATGTCGGTGATCAGAAAGGAAATAGAGATACAAGGCGGCAAGAGAGTCAGATCAGATTCTGGTGCTTCGCGATTATCGAAGGCGGTCGTCAGCGAGTCGGCAAAAGTCGATCTCAAAAAGACACCGAGTCAAAGCCATCGATATCAAGTCAAGCGCAGTCCCGATGGACCAGCGGCAATCACTACGCCCAGCTCGGAGCGGTCGGAACCTCTGCCTTCACCATCATTAGCTCAGGGTGAGGGCAACAAGCTTCAGCACACAGGCACTACATCTACCAAAGATATAGTGACCGATGCGTCAGCATCGCCAGAGATGGACTCTCAGCCTTCGCGGCCTAGAGCGGCATCAGACGCTGCATCGGACAGCTCCTCTACAGCAGTCTCTGTGAATCAGCACAATCTGGATAGACTCCGCAATACTGCTCGTGAGTCGCACACCTCGACGGTCGCGACCAGCGTCACCGCCGCCTCCCGGACGAACTCAATGTCGTCAACGCCGCCTCTCGAGAAGGTGGCAGATGGCTCTCAGGTTCCGGCCAAATCACCCTTTCGCAGCCTCTCGTCATATTCCCTTGCACATAGAGGATCAGCTACGCCGCTCAGTCTCAAGGGCACGCCTGTGGTCGATCCGACAATGACAGCAGGACAGCAAAAGGCCATTCTCGTTGACAGAGCGCTCGACTCTCCTGTAATAGGACATGGTTTGACTGGGGCAGAGCCTACACGGTCTCTCATGAGGAATCGACTGCCGGTAACTCAGAGTGTCCCCAACCTGAAAGATAGGAGTGCTCAAGACGCTAGGCGCGACCCCAAATTTCAACATCTCTCGTCTGTTAACACACGCGAACGACCAGAGTCTTTTATCGCGGATTTGCCCAAACCAACGACCTGGGTAACGAAGGCAGCAGCCAGCACGCATGCAACTTCTATGCACGACACAACTGCGGCTCGAGCAATGCAAAAGGCAGCTGGTGATGCCACGGCAACATACTCACTTCAGTCACGTCCGCTCCGAAGTGGTTCCAACTCTTTCAGCCTCCCACTTCGTGTGAACCCGACCCCAGCAAGTCCTCCAAAATCGCAAAAATCGGCGAATCAAGCAACACATAAGCTACTCTCGCCCATACCCGCAGTGCATTGTCTGACTGCTAAGATAGAGATCACGGCGCAGCCAAAGATGGAGCGCAGATATCTATCCCAAGGCAAGGACGAGTCCTCGCCAGTCGAGACTTCCTCCAAGACCTCCCGTACGACATCTGCTAGACCATCGCTGTTCCCGACCACTGTAGTCTCGCCCCCCACAGCTATGCCTGTGCAGCCGGGGATCATTCGACGGTCGCCTTCCGCTCAGACGTTGACGGCCTATGAGCAGGTTCAGACCAACGGCGCAAGACTCCCTCGACCTAATAGCCTTCAAGTCCGCACGACGTATGCTCCATTCCTCTCCTCGAAACGCATTGCAGGGCCCGTCCCCGTACAGCACTCTCCTGCGACAGTGCCGATCAGGAGTCTCAAGCCTTCTCGCTCTGTGGCCACCATGCAGACTAGTCCCTCGACTGTGCCAGAGGAGCCCTTCAACTTTGGTACCGGCAAGCTTCAGGACGAGGCGGCAGACAAAGCGACACCACTGCCATCCTCGCCCGCCGATGGAGCCCTTCCACCTCTTCCTGGCTCGCGACCGCCATCTCGCACTCGCAAGATCATCCGTAAGGGTAGCCGGACTTCGTTGTCTGAGATGGACTATGGTATCTCTTTGGCTGGCCTCGGACCTCCTGCACCACCGCCACAGGCACCATTACCAGAAATACCGTCGGGTAGTCGTCCGGCGAGCCGACAGACCAGCTCTCGCTTGTCTATGGTCAGGTCTGGCACTCCAATCGGGGTGGCAATTGGCGACTCTCATGATGAAAGAATGGTCCGCTCTCCGAGTCCCGCAGTCATGGGTCTTGGCATTCAGGTTGGCGGCGCCGACTGATCACTCCCTTTGCGATATTCTCATATCTATCTGGACTATCTATCCGGTCATGTGTTATGTGTACTCGATAAGTCTCCTATGTTGGTAGGAAGACTGGATTGACGCGATTTATGCCTGGAATGATACCCCAAGGATCGGCATGGCGTTATTGATAGCTTAATAGTAGTATCTATGGAGTATGTATCTGCTATGTAATGACACTGGTCTGCATGAAATGCTTTTATCATTTCCCAGATGCCCTTGATGTGATGCGTACCGGATCGAGCGTGTCACATACATACATGTGTCTCGTTGAGACTTTACATCGACTGAGAAATGATGTCGCTGGTCGTACTTTCATTCACAAGTCTTAATATGCATACACCAGAATCTCCTCCACAGACCATTTGCGCATAAACGCCTTCGCTAATACCGCACGACTGAACAATCTAAACCACTGAGGTGATCACAGGACTACCTATCGCCACCCCAAGCATTCCTTTCGTCCTCAAAGTCGGGACTGGGCACGTCCTTCCTTTGCGCATCGTCAGATCCATCGTAGGTCCTTTCCTCCCACGGTTGCTCATGACCAGTCTGATCACGACCAGGGGTATCTGATACGGCCATGGGTGGTTCATCTTGGCCGTCACCTTCCGTGAAAGGGTCTGTGAGTGTGTGGTTCTGATCCTGAATCTTCCTTTCAGGTTCATCAGGATTGAAGCCTTGGCGGACCTCTTCAGCCTCTTGCTCGTTGGGGTACGTCTTGACAAAGTGCTTCTGCTCGATGCTGTTCCAGCCAGGTCCACCCTCCTTTCTGGCTCGGACACGTTCGACCTCTTCTGCTTGGTGGTCTTCGACGACCAGATCCACGAGCTGTGAGCTATGGCTCTTCTTTGAGGCTTGCGAATCGTCGGATTCAGAGCGGACGAGGTTACCCACAACCGGAGCTTTCGACAGCTTCTCCTTTCCTTTCGATACAATGCCACCTTCAGAACTGCCTTCGCCACTGCCACTAGAGGATGTCTCTGGCCGGTCGTGCTGATGCACATTTTTCTTGATATCTGCGATTCTGCTCTTCCGTTTTTGCCTCTGATCAGACGTGGGCTGCAGCAGTCTTCTATTTGTTGTCTGTGAGATGGTGTTTGGGTCGGCTAGTCGATCCTCTCGTGTGGCATAGTGCGTGTTGATGACAGGGTAGTTCCAATCACCAAACTCAAGAGCACGTGCGTTCTGGTAAAGGCGTTCTTCTTCTGTATCAAGTTCTGGCTCGTCGGGCTCGTGATTCGTGCCGTAGTCTTTGCTGCGACTTGTCGATCTGTCCTTGCCGCCTCCTGGGCTCATTGTTCTTGCGTTGCTGAATCGACCAAGAAGTGGTTGTCTATGCTCTGTGGGTGAAGGCACCCAGTACTTTCCTCTGCCATTCCTTTCGTAACGCATGCCCTCCGCCATCCGTGCCTGCCTACTTGACGAGTCTTCATGCGCCATGACGTTGTCTTCAGCATCGAAATATCTGTACTCGTACTTCTTGCCAGAGAAGGTCTCTTTGCAATCTTCGATAAGATCTCGTGGCCCAAACGCATCTCTTAGTGCAAATCTGATCGGCATCCTGGCATCGCTAATAGTCCTGTCCGCATAGTCCTTCCAGCTGAAAGCATACCAGTGCCAAATGGCAAAGAAAGGCATCTCGAAGCAGATGAGCGCATCTTGAATAGCCGCTGCCAGATTGTCTGCAGTATATCCTCCTTGCGGCAGACTTGGGATTAAGCCAATCCAGACCAGTATCGAAAGCAAGAAGCCTTGCCACCACGAGGCAAAGATTATGCCTTTGATGCACAAGAATTTGGGCATCGGCCTGAATGGCTGCAGATCGTCGCTCATACAGACCCAGAACAAGGCCAGGTCATATAGAGACCAGCAAATGCTGACGTTGTAGATCAGGCCCGTCCAGAAGTATCCTGAATTGACTGCAATGATTCCCTCCCTGAACGTCCCTGTGGCTTTGCACGCTATCGTCACGATTGCCAGAACTGGCTTGATCCATGCATATTGCAATATTCCTCTCTTGATCTGTAAGAATGTGTGCGGGTCGCTTATGTCCACTTTCCCAAACAAGTGGTTCACCGGCCATAGGTGGTTGACCGGTGCTCGCCCATGCATCATGATGATCAAAGATCGCTCGCCACCTAGGAAGTTGACGAGGATCTGAAAGAAGGTGTAGATAGTGAAGGCTTCGTAGACATCGCGGAGAGGATCGATCCAGAAGGCGACACGGAGCGAGGTGAGGGATGCCCAGGAGGCGGCGGAGAAGATGGGAACCAGAATGACGATGCGGATGACATGTCGTTGGAGCAGCGGTTTGCGGTAGTTTTTGGCTTGGAGGAAGATCGATCTGGGGGAGTTAGTATGCTATATGCAAGTTCGAAACAAGATATGGTATACCCAAAGGTGAGGATGATGGCGCTGAGTGCAAAGACTCCAGTCACGATCAGCACCACCCTACCAAAGCCTTGTCCTGTGCCTCCGCTCTGATCCTGCTGGCCGTCTGCCATCATGGCAGTGGCCATGTGTTGCCAGGCAGCCATGGCGGCTGCCGGTGTTGTGAAGTTTCGGTTGGAGCTCGAAGGGTTATCGCATTGCTGAAACGCGTTGATATGGACCGAGCTTCGCTTGCCGAGGACCAGGCGATCGGTGCTGTGCTCTCGACGTGAAAGAAGGCTGCACCGATACAGACAGGACTTTGTTGTATTGATCTTCGTCTACTTCGTCTCCAATCTACTATTAAGGGTCTGGGGTGCCACTAACACGCGCGTGATGCATGCGCGGGAGGATCGTCATCACGCAGGAGCTCGAGCTCTCCGCCAAGCATCTTCAAGTTCCACGCGACTGCATGGATGTTTCTCTACAAACACACCCCAGCATTCGCCACAAGTTTGTGCTCATCACCAGATGAAGTGTAGATACGATCTTACCCGCGGGCTGCGTTGATGTGCACAATGCCGCCGCCCACGCACACGATGCAAGACTACGAGCTGGAACCGACACGACGCGTTGGGTCAAAGGGTAGTCGGCACACAGTACAATGACGAAGCACTGGTGGAGCAACGTTGAAGGATCACCGAAAGAGCGAGATGCCACGTTCCATGACCCGTGGCATGACATACTCGAGCACCACATGGCAGTGTCTCAGACGATGGTGGACCGCGTGAGATATGCGCTGCACGACGCGCTCCTACACACCATAGTCTCTGACACTGCTCGATGCTTTGCACCCTGCAGAAACCTACCATGACCTGAGGCGCGGTAACAAGGTCAACATCTTCTGAACCCTTTGGAGTGTTTTAACACTGATATACAGCAGGCCACATCAGCTACGGCTTTGATGAAGAGATGGAGAACACGGTGTCGCACTCTAGGTGGAAATCGTAGGAGGTGCAACATGTGAGCCTGCGCGCCCGCACGCCCGTTGTGGTGAGAACGTCCAGCACGAATGCAGCCATACACAAGTGTTCCGGACCGGTGACTGAGGCCATCCCGATGCTGCCTAGCATGCGCAAGAAACGATTGATGTTCCTGCTGATGCCGACAGTACAAGCCACGCAGTAGAACGTGTCTCTCCGTGTATCTCACGTTCACCAAGCGATGCACGAGCGTAGCGCAGTATGCTTCTGGTGCTGGTACAATGGGAGTGGTGCTGCTGAGAAGCACGACGTGGCATGAGGTGGTCAGGGGCGGAGGTCAGTGGCATGCCATGCTAACTCCCATATTGCAGCATGACGACACTCCCTGCTACGTGCATCGTGTTCAGTGTATTTCTCGACTGTGTTGCGCCCGATGTGCTGTGGAAGGAGGTGACGTTCGCAGCCGCTCGACCCCATGTCAAGTTCTGGCGCGCAGAATGCCATAGCCACAGCACAACAGGGACAACTGGCCATCGACATTGTGGACTCAATTGTTGCCGCCCTCGTCGATAGATGCGCCTAGACACCGGTCTATTGGCGTTCTCACAATCAGACCAGAAAGGCGTGCCGGTGCACACATCGTGCTTCTTTGCAGGACATCTCGGATGCAACACCTGATCCTCGCAGCGGTCCATCCTTGGAATACGGTTTTTGATAAACTTATCTCCTGCTGAAGGCGGTGTGACTGGCCATCTTCCACCTTCAAGATCGCAGTGTGAACTTTCGAAATCTCCAGGGCCTTTGCCAAATGTCTCGTCTGATCTAGACCCATGCTCATCAAGCTTTCCGATGTCTCTTTCTCCTGCCCGCTAGACTCCGAAGAGTGTTACAATCTTTGGTGTGTTTGAGCAAGCTAAGAGTTTGCTCAAAGGATTCCGAAGACTCCTGGCGTCCTGAGATATGCCTCTGGGAAACAACCTCAGTCAGATAAATCACACTCCTCATACCAATAAGTAACAGTACACCCCTTGAAAGCTTACCACCTCAACGGACCCTAGTCGAAATCATTCTGCAATGGAAGTCCTCGGAGTCTGTACCGGGATCGGCTGGCCCGCCGGAGAGAAGTGCGTCGGACCAGCAATTCGGCACTACGCTGTCAGGTCAACTTTTGCACCGCACTCGAGTGAGCTATATATAAGACTGTGGCTGGCTAAACCACATCAGTTGGGTGGTTGGCGCAATGGTAGCGCGTTGTACGTGTCTCTACCTCCCCCAGACCTTCTAGTAGATACTAATATTGTCTAGGGTTTTCGGAATCCTTTGAGCAAACTCAGAGCTTGCTGAAACACACCAAAGGTTGAGGGTTCGAGTGAGTTAAGACGGGCCGATATCGTCGAAATCGGTTTTAACATCCTCGAAGGCCCCTTGCTGCTCGCTTAACGGTCGGGTATAACCCATCTGGAAGACGTCGTGAAGACGTCGTGAAGACGTCGTGAAGACGTCGTGAATACGTCAGTATAATTTTTTGGAAACATCTTCATACATATTCTATAAATATATAGTATAAACTATAGATCGGTATAACGTGCTTCACCACCGGGCGGGCCATACCACCGAGCGGGCCACTATTGCCAAAAACTGTACCACTTCCACTTTAATTACGACAGTATCTTAACACGATAACATCCTACAGAATTGTTACTAGGAGGATAATTCCTCTTTAGATTTTTCACTATCTAGTAAGTCTACTTGATAGGTACGTACGTTATGCCCCGACTCGCTACATCGTTTATAACGTCGTAGCCTTAGTACTAGCCGAACACTATCTAGCGACTCCCTACTCACTTCTTACCTCCTGGTATCCTCTAGAGGTATTAATTACGACGCCTTATCGAAGGTTAGAGACCCTCTAGACTGAATATACTTACGCTTTCGTGCTTTTTGCTATATAAGGGCCTCGTTAGACTTACGTAGCTTACTAATCTCGCTTCGTATAAGAGCTATCTAATACGCTATCTCTCTACTCTCTTCTATAAGCTGATATACCCCTTCCTATAACGAGTTTAGCGATGAACCTACCCGGGCACGCATTTTGTTCGTTACTAGTGTCGATTAAGAGTCGAATTCTTTTATAGTTCGTAGTGTCTTCGACTTCTAAGGGGTAGAGTCCGGAGCTAGAGGGGTTAGCGTACGTAGCTTGATATTAAGCTTGTCTATTACTACCTATAGATTAAATAGAACCAAACTAGCGCCTCTGAAGCTTGATAGGATGTCCTCCTATCTAAATATAGATAGATAGATTTGTCATTCCCCTATTCTAGGACCCTATCCGGCCTATACAGGTATATATCTATTGTTATGTACAAAGGGAAACCCGAATAGGTGAAAACCCTTCCCGCCCCCGACTACTCCTTGTCTAGATTAGCTTTCCCTCTGAACGTACGTAGTCTATATCACTACCCCGTTAGCCCCCGCTCCTAGCCGGTCTCGTCGCGCTGCGTCGTGTCCTCTCTTCCTACACTGCCCCTACTAGGCGGTACTGTTCTAGCCAGCCCTTCTCTAGTATCTAGTTCGTAATGCGCCGTAGGTCTTCAGCGTTGTTAAGAAGTGCCCTAATCGTCCGGTTCCTCGCCTTTGCCATCCACTCCCCCCTTCCTAGCGACCACCTCGGACAGACGAGGAGTGCGTGCCGTACGTTCTGGGAGCGATAGCCGTAGGGGCAGCTAGTATTCGTGTATCCTAGAACCTTCCTCTATGATAGGTACCCCTGGAGGCCGATGTGTTCGCTTCGCAGTTGGGTTGCTATGCTACTCTATGCCCTCGTAAGGCGGTAGTGGATGAGCTTCGGGGGGTGCTTGACCGCGGATTTTGTAGCTGACTATTCCTTAGGTTGTCCCGCTGGCTAAGGGCGTCCACTATGCCCTACAACCTGGTTGTTCTACCTCTCTTTCTATAGTTGCTCTACAAACGATTTCTTACCTTCCTATTGTGTTGCTAGCTGTTCGTCCCTTGCCCGGTAGTTCGGCTCGTTTCCGGGTCGAATGCCCTTGTGCGCTAGTACTGATTCGCGGGCCCTTACGACTACACTGGCGATGACCTTCTGTACTGGGTACTGTGCCGACTTGCCTAAGTAGGAGGTCCGTAGTCCCTAGATATATAGGTCGATCGGCGGTATAGCGGTCTCGTGCTTAAGCATCCTCGTTAGTGTCGACTTATATACCCCGGTGACCTTCCTTAGGCATTGGTTTTGGATCTTCGCTAGCGGCGCGACGAGTCCCTTCGATAGGCAGGCCCTCTCGCCTAAGGACCACACTTAGCTGCTATAGGTAAGGACTGGCCGTACAATAGCCGTATATAGAAGTCGTGACTGCCGGAAGTCCGCCCCCTATATAGACGCAGTGAGCCTCTAGCATGATGCTATATTCTGTTCAGCTTTCCGTAATATTGCCTGTACGTGCTTCCTCCACCGTAGCGCCGGGTCCACCTATAGTCCGAGGATCCTGAGCTGATTTGCCGGGTTAGTCGTGTGCCCCTGTATCTGGATAGAAGCTTGCATATTGTGGAACCGTGGCCGGCGCGTAAAGTGTATCAGATTGTACTTTTCTAGGGCAAACCGAGCCCCGTGCCTCCTAGCCCAGTCCTCGTAGATCTTGTGCTTCTCTTCTAGTAGCCTACAGTTCTCCTCAGTCGAGGAAGACTACGCTAGGATGTTTGTGTCGTCTACGAAGCCGCTCGCAGCGGTGTTCTAGGATTCTAGGGCTGGGAGCAGCGTCGCTATAAAGAAGAGGAACAGAATAGGTGCTAGCGTTGAGCCTTACGGGATTCCAGTGTGGACTACTTGAAATGGGCTTCTATACTGGCCGACTAGGATCGACGTACTGCGGTTTTGGAGGTAGGACCGTACGAAGTTGACAAGCCACTTAGGGAGTCCTTTCGACCTTAGGATATAGAGAAGCCGCGGGTGTGATACGTAGTCGAAGGCTCCCGATATGTCTAGGCTAAGTAAGGAAGCTACCTTGTCCCTATTCTTATACCAGATGGCCTTTACCTGAGAGGTGATAAGTTCTATCGCGGATAGCGTCGATCGCTGTGGGCGCGCACCTATCTAGGTGTCCGGGAGTAGGGAGTGTTCCTCTGCCGCCTCGGAGAGTCTCGTTACAACCAGCTTCTCAAGCGCCTTCCCAAGAGTGTTAAGGAGCGCAATTGGGCGGTACGACTTCACCTGCGTACAGTCTTCCTTCTACGGCTTGCGTAGGACTACTGTCGTCGATTGTTTAAAAGCTATCGGGTGGTATCCGGTCTATAGGCAGGCGTTAAAGATCGCTACAACTGCTAGGGCTAGTTGATCTCTACACTTCTTTAGTAGCTCGTTTGGGATCCCATCCGGCCCCGGGGCTTTCTTCGCCGGCAACTTCCTTAGCATAGCGGTAACTTCTCCCTCGGACACCTCCTATTGGACCGCGATGCTAGGGGCTAGGGGAGTAGAGCTGTTTATGTCGCTTAGATCAGCCTCGACTAGGGGTAGGAAGAACTTGCTAGCCAGTAGACGCGCCTTGGCCTCGGGGTCGCTAACCGGGCTACTAGGCGATTGTAGCGCTAGGATAGAGAAGGAGGGGCCCTGTGTAGGGTCCTGTCGGGCCCATTTCGCTAGCTTCCACATCCTCTCTAGCTTGCCGGCGATTTCTTCTACTATGGCCCTCCAGCCGACTGCTTTCTCCCTCCGTATTATAGCTTTCTTCTGTTGGCATGCCTCCCTGTATACGTTCTAGGCCTCCTCGCTATAGCTGCTCGTCCACACCCGGCGGGCTCTCCTTACTTCTCTTACTACCGTAGTGCACTCCGGCGTCTAGTATGGTTTGGACCATATCGTTGGTTGGGCAAGCGGAACGTAAAGTGAGGTCGCTTTTCTTATTTCGTCTGTCAACCCCTGGACTGCTTCGTCTATCTCGTCTTTACTGTTGTATTGCTACTACGCGATCTGGACTAGCCTCTTGGAGTCATCGAGGTACGCCTGGATATTGGCCTAGTGGGCCTTTCCCCAGTTTGGCTTAGGGGTTCTCGCTAGTGTGCGTTGTATCTGTGTCGCAATAGAGGTCCTGACTGGCATGTGGTCTGACGACGCCTCGAGTTCATGTTCGATCCCACAGTAGGTTACCGTGTAGTAGTGGCTATCTGAGATCCAGGAGAGGTCGATCGTGCCTTAGAGTCCCCCTCTCTTCCAGGTACCCAGGTCCTTCGGGGTATTGAGGGCAATTGCGTTGCTCGCCATCAAGTCGAGTACTTCGTCGGCTATAGGGTGCGGCTGTATAAGGCTTTCCTAGGAAGGGTAGTGTATGTTGAAGTCTCCTACTACGATGTGGCACCCTTGGCTCTTAAGCGCACTGTCTAGGTGTCTATAGACCCCTAGGTCGCGGCTAGACCTCGAGGCTGGCGGTTGCATATATAGGTTGTGTATCCAGGTGCTACCCACGTAGAGGGAGGTAATATCGCCCCCGCCTTCTTCGTCTACGTAGTACACTACCTCCCAGTCGGATTCTAGTATGTCCTTGCTGACATAGAAGTACGTGCGGGGTCTGCCGTCGCCTCGTAGGCATGTCGTGTAGCCTAGTGACTTGTAGGTCGTTAGTCTCTTATAGTGCGGGTTAATCTATAGCTCCTGGATTGTAAGGACGTGGTGGACGCGCGGGTCCGCCTCGTGTAGGAAATGGTTCTGGACTATATCCTTGCTATAGTTGACGTTATACTGGATGATGCTAAGCGTGTCGAGGCTAGTCATCGGCATCGACAATCATTTCCTCTGTATCGTCCTGTGTCCTACTGCCCTATGCGTCCTGGTCTACGCCTATCGGCTGTGTACTAAAGGGGAGCCGGGCCTGGTTAGATTCCCTCGCCGTAGCTAGCAGAGCACGTGGCCTCCCGTACGCCCTAGGCTGCGCATCCTTTACATCGTTCTCGGCCCTAGGGCGCTTGTGCCCGACCGCCGCTAGTTGGTTCCGGTGTGGGCTAGCCTCACGGTCGCCGTAGAATCTTAGGGCGACGGTTCTGTTTGTGATTGCCTTGTTTTTCGCTAGTTTCCGCTATGAGCATTCCGCACTATACGATGGGTGGTGCCCCGGACAGTTCGCGCACCGTCTCGTAGTCGATGTACAGTCCCTAGACATATGGTCTCCTACACAGTTCGAGTAGGCCTGCTTGTTTGTGTACGTGTAGGTTTGGTGTCTATACTATTAGCATTTGAAGCATTGGAGGACACGAAAGGATGAGGAGTGCTTTTCTACTGTCTTGAGGCTGTATTGCCAGACCAGGCCTTGATCTATCGCTAGATCCGCCGCTTTCGCGTCTTGTAGCTATACTATTAGCGCCGAGGCCTTCTTGCCTTCTAGCCATTTCCTATAGAGCCAAGTCGCCTTCTGGATTGGAGAGTTAAGAGTGACCGGGTTGTCCTCTTAGAGAGCGCGTAGGTGACCCTAGTTAGTTAGGTCAAACTCCTTAGGCATGTCTTCACGGCTATTATAGGTACTAATAAGTACAAAACTCTTTAAGAACACCTATAGTCCTCGAAAAATGCGAACGCGGGTTAATTTACGGTAGTTAACCCGCTATAAGCATTAGAAGTCCGGTTTTGAAACAAGTCCGCTTTTCGAGTCTAGTCGGGGAGACCTTAGTAAATATATTAGGGGCGGAGTGTTCTAATAATACGGCGCGTCGACATCGATAAGAAGGTATAACGAAGCTAAAACCTAAGCCTATAGACACGACTGTCTTCGACTACTTTAAGAATCACCGCGGCCCCGTATTATAATAAAGAGAAAATGTCCTCGACCTTAGCCCGTATTCGAAGAAAATACTAGGACTACTAGGGAACCGCTAATACTTAAGCGCTAAGGTGACTACTAACGCTCTAGGAGAGTAGGTCATTATAAATATATACTCCGTATAGGGCGACTAGTATACGGAGATCCTAAAATAGGGCCAGATTAATAGGTAGGCTTAGAAACAAGACGTAGGGTTATATAGACCCGGTATTAGGATGCCGTATATATTCACTATATATAAGCGTATAGCTAACAAGAAAAGATCTATTAATACGAGCGTCTACAAGAGGCCTTAGTCGAAAGTAGATAGTAATATAGATTAGAAGCGGAAGGCCTATTACTAGGAATCTCTAATACTAGTAGGGCAAGGCCCGTTTAATAGGAGATATCTTATTAAGAAGTTCTCTAGTATTGAGCGCGGCTTAAGGATTATACCTAAAAGGCTCGCTAGTAATATTAATAAGATAATTAACAATAAATTCTTCCGTTACGCTAAACTAGTTAACACTTTCCCCGTTATTCTAGAGCGTGAACGACTCCTCGAACCCTAGTATAGTAACAATTCCGAGCTTATAGCTTATCTTCTAGCATATCGAATACGACCGGAAGGGGTTACCCGGGCTAAGTATCGAAACCTCGTTAAGAAGAGTCCTCGGTACTACTTAAGAGACAAGCTCTTGTTTTATTAGCGGCGAAGAGGTGCACCGATATAGCTAGTAGTAGACGATAATAATGCTTAGAAAGAGATCGTAATACACTATTACAAAAAGTATAGTCACCGGAGTATAGAGCTAGTATATAATCTTGTTACTAGCCGGTATTACTAGGAGGGCTACTTCTCCGACGTATCGAATTAGATAAGGACTTATGCTCCTTATAACTTTCGCGAAGGTAACTAGAGAGTAGGAGAAATACACTTATCGACTCAGTAGGTTATAGGAGAGAGGTAGTACTACGATCCCGTCTACGTATATAGAAACGGGTACTTACTTGTCGCCCGAGAAGCTCTAAGTAGGTAGATTAAGGCGAAGGTCGTACGGAAGCCTCTAAATTCGCGGGCGATTACTAAGTTTCTATACGAGATAGTGTTTAGCCGGCATAGATACTACTATAAGATTGTGCTTAATAACGCTAGTATTAACGAAGGGGAGGTAGAGAGGATGCTTATTAGTATAGGTAGGTCGACGACGAGAATCACCTATACGTGGTGTCGGCTACGAACCTCTCGTCTAGCTACGAGAGAGCTAAGTATTCTCACGCTGGAGCGTCGTAGGCGCGACGGGCGCGTAGCGTAGGCGAAGCCGCGGCGAACAGAGGACTACTAGCAAAACGGGTATAAAAACCATCCGACGAGCGTGTACTCGTGTCGGGAGCGAGTCCCTCTTCTTTCTACGTGTAAGAAGGGCGCGGAACCGTGGCCTATACGCTCGACAGGACACCTCTAGTATAAGTATAGAATTTTCACCTCCGGAGACCGCAAACCGAGCGGGCTAAGCGACGAACATTAGACGAGCGGACTATAGAACAACAACTGAGCGGACTATGTAACGGCGTCGAGCGGACTACGAAACAATCTGGTGTTTGCTAGCGGGCAATACGGTGGGTAGGTGGACACGCGACGAAGCCTATAAGGGCCTATTGAACACCCGGTATAGGAACGAGGGTTTTGCCTAAGGCACTGCCTGTCCCGCTACACAACGCACCTAGTCTGATATAGTAGATTGCGACGAGGAAAAGACGATAGCCTGAGCAAGGAAAAGACGGCTATTAGGACGGGGAAAAGACGTACAATACAAGTGGATTAGTTCTATGATCGGGGAGGATCGAGGGCAGGGTAATAAGGAACTTCATATTGGTTAGTAGGTGGAAACGTAAGGAGTACGCTGCCCGGCGTGGTGTGTGCCCCGAGCAGACCTGCGAGGCATAGACGGCCGCTTTCTAGAGATAGGCTACGGTAACGCGAAGGGCGTCAAAACCTAGGGCGTGGTGTACACTAGTAGCGACGGCTGACACTGTCTATACAGCCCGAGAGGACGGATGCGCATGTCGGTCAATAGAGAGCACTAAAGGGCTCAGGCCTATAGAGGTGGATATTGGCTTAAGGAGCAAACAGGGAGGGAGGGCGTAGAGGGAAGCTTTTGCTCCGGGCTAACCTCTCGAAACGAGGCTACACGGTGGTGCTAGATGAGTAGGAAAGCGCGGTTAAGACTTGTCACCTTATCTCGTAGCTAGCTTACTAAATACGATTCCTTCCTTGCCCTAGGACTAAGGGAGTTCTACCTCATTCAATCTAGACAGCTTGAAGCTCTCTTCACCCTGTTTCTTCAGCTCTAAACGCCGCGGAGGTGCCTAGCTACATTAGGCAACTCCTAGGCAATAGCAGCCTAGGCTACGGCACTAACGGCGCCTACGGCCCTATAGGCGAAGCCCCCCTAAGACAACTAGCAGCAACTTATAGAGGACGTAAAAAGCATAGAAACTAACGATCAGCTCCCTTACCGGTCTCTATAGGTAATGATTACTCAGCTACGTACGGCGCTTATACTGTCGTATTACCGAGGGCAACAAGAAATGAGGACGACGTCCTAGGCGATTAGTAAGGCCACCCGGAATCAACACCCCTATAGCTAGGCATCGGTCGCGGTATCGATACTAGGCCCCCGCCTAACGCACGATATAGTTACGATCCGTATTGTAGCAAAGGAAGACTAGGCCGAAGTTGCGAAGCTATCGAACAAGGAGCTCGCCTAACGTATTAACTAACTAGGGGTGGTCGTAGTGAACTAACAGTCCAACGGCACTCTACAGATCTATACTAGCTCTACTACTGCTAGGAGGCACCTAGAGGCATAGCCACAGTAGGTATCTAAGGTTGCGGTATTAGCGAAGGTCTTAACGAAACAATTCACGATCCTAGTCCACGACATACCTAAGGAGTTTGACCTAACTAACTAGGGTCACCTACGCGCTCTCTAAGAGGACAACCCGGTCACTCTTAACTCTCTAATCTAGAAGGCGACTTGGCTCTATAGGAAATGGCCAGAAGGCAAGAAGGCCTCGGCGCTAATAGTATAGCTATAAGACGCGAAAGCGGCGGATCTAGCGATAGAACAAGGCCTAGTCTAGCAATAAAGCCTCAAGACAGTAGAAAAGCACTCCTCATCCTTTTGTGTCCTCTAATGCTTCAAATGCCAACAGTATAGACACTAAACCTACACGTGTATAAACAAGTAGGCCTACTCGAACTATATAGGAGACTATATATCTAGGGACTATACATCGACTACGAGACGGTACGCGAACTGTCCGGGGCACTACCTATCGTATAGTACGGAATGCCTATAGCGGAAACTAGCGAAAAACAAGGCAATCACAAATAGAACCGTCGCCCCAAGATTCTACGGCGACCGTGAGGCTAGCCTATACCGGAACTAACTAGCGGCGGTCGGGTATAAGCGCCCTAGGGCCGAGAACGATATAAAGGATGCGCAGCCTAGGGCGTACGGGAGGCCACGTGCTCTGCTAGCTACGGCGAGGGAATCTAACTAGGCCCGGCTCCCCTTTAGTACATAGCCGATAGGCGTAGACTAGGACGTACAGGGTAGTAGGACATAGGACGATATAGAGGAAATGATTGTCGATGCCGATAACTAGCCTCGACACGCTTAGTATCATCTAGTATAACGTTAACTATAGCAAGGATATAGTCCAGAACTATTTCCTATACGAGGCGGACCCGCGCGTCCACTACGTCCTTGTAATCTAGGAGCTATAGATTAACCCGTACTATAAGAGACTAACGACCTACAAGTCACTAGGCTACACGACATGCCTACGAGGCGACGGCAGACCCCGCACGTGCTTCTATGTTAGTAAGGACATACTAGAATCCGACTAGGAGGTAGTGTACTACGTAGACGAAGAAGGCGGGGGCGATATTACCTCCCTCCACGTAGGTAGCACCTGGATACACAACCTATATATACAACCGCTAGCCTCGAGGTCTAGCCGCGACCTAGGGGTCTATAGACACCTAGATAGTGCGCTCAAGAGACAAGGGTGCCACATCGTAGTAGGAGACTTCAATATACACTACCCTTCCTAGGAAAGCCTTATATAGCCGCACCCTATAGCCGACGAAGTACTCGACTTGATAGCGAGCAACGCAATTGCCCTTAATACCCCGAAGGACCTAGGCACCTAGAAGAGAGGGGGACTCTAAGGCACGATCGACCTCTCCTAGATCTTAGATAGCTACTACCACACGGTAACCTACTATAGGATCGAACATAAACTCGAGGCGTCGTTAGACTATATGCCAGTCAGGACCTCTATTACGACACAGATATAACGTACACTAGCGAGAACCCCTAAGCCAAACTAGGGAAAGGCCTACTAGGCCAACATCTAGGCGTACCTCGATAACTCTAAGAGGCTAGTCCAGATCGCGCAGTAGCAATACAACAGTAAAGACGAGATAGACGAAGTAGTCTAGGGGTTAACAGACGAAATAAGAAAAGCGACCTCACTTCACGTTCCGCTTGCCTAACTAACGACATAGTCCAAACTATACTAGACGCCGGAGTGCACTACGGTAGTAAGAGAAGTAAGGAGAGCCCGCCGGGTGTGGACGAGCAGCTATAGCGAGGAGGCCTAGAACGTATATAGGGAGGCATACTAACAGAAGAAAGCTATAATACGGAGGGAGAAAGCAGTCGGCTGGAGGGCTATAGTAGAAGAAATCGCCGGCAAGCTAGAGAGGATATAGAAGCTAGCGAAATGGGCCCGACAGGACCCTACACAGGGCCCCTCCTTCTCTATCCTAGCGCTACAATCGCCTAGTGGCCCGGTTAGCGACCCCGAGGCCAAGGCGCGTCTACTGGCTAGCAAGTTCTTCCTACCCCTAGTCGAGGCTGATCTAAGCGACATAAACAGCTCTACTCCCCTAGCCCCTAGCATCGCGGTCCAATAGGAGGTGTCCGAGGGAGAAGTCACCGCTATGCTAAGGAAGTTGCCGGCGAAGAAAGCCCCGGGGCCGGATAGGATCCCAAACGAGCTACTAAAGAAGTGTAGAGATTAACTAGCCCTAGCAGTTGTAGCGATCTTTAACGCCTGCCTATAGACCGGATACCACCCGATAGCTTTTAAACAATCGACGACAGTGGTCCTACGTAAGCCGTAGAAGGAAGACTATACGTAGGTGAAGTCGTACCGCCCAATTACGCTCCTTAATACTCTTAGGAAGGCGCTTAAGAAGCTAGTTACAACGAGACTCTCCGAGGCGGCAGAGGAACACTCCCCACTCCCGGACACCTAGATAGGTGCGCGCCTATAGCGATCGACGCTATCCGCGATAGAACTTATTACCTCTTAGGTAAAGGCTATCTAGTATAAGAATAGGGACAAGGTGGCTTCCTTACTTAGCCTAGACATATCGGGAGCCTTCGACTACGTGTCATACCCGCGGCTTCTCTATATCCTAAGGTCGAAAGGACTCCCTAAGTGGCTTGTCAACTTCGTACGGTCCTACCTCCAAAACCGTAGTACGTCGATCCTAGTCGGCTAGTACAGAAGCCCATTTCAAGTAGTCTACATCAGAATCCCGTAAGGCTTAACGCTAGCACCTATTCTGTTCCTCTTCTTTATAGCGACGCTGCTCCCAGCCCTAGAATCCTAGAACACCGCTGCGAGCGGCTTCGTAGACGACATAAACATCCTAGCGTAGTCTTCCTCGACTAAGGAGAACTGTAGGCTACTAGAAGAGAAGCACAAGATCTGCGAGGACTAGGCTAGGAGGCACGGGGCTCGGTTTGCCCCAGAAAAGTACAATCTAATACACTTTACGCGCCGGCCACGGTTCCACAATATACAAGCTTCTATCTAGATATAGGGGCACACGACTAACCCGGCAAATCAGCTTAGGATCCTCGGACTATAGGTGGACCCGGCGCTACGGTAGAGGAAGCACGTATAGGTAATATTACGGAAAGCTAAACAGAATATAGCATCATACTAGAGGCTCACTACGTCTATATAGGGGGCGGACTTCCGGCAGTCACGACTTCTATATACGGCTATTGTACGGCCAGTCCTTACCTATAGCAGCTAAGTGTGGTCCTTAGGCGAGAGGGCCTGCCTATCGAAGGGACTCGTCGCGCCGCTAGCGAAGATCTAAAACCAGTGCCTAAGGAAGGTCACCGGGGTATATAAGTCGATACTAACGAGGATGCTTAAGTACGAGACCGCTATACCGCCGATCGACCTATACATCTAGGGACTACGGACCTCCTACTTAGGCAAGTCGGCATAGTACCTAGTACAGAAGGTCATCGCTAGTGTAGTCGTAAGGGCCCGCGAATCAGTACTAGCGTATAAGGGCATTCGACCCGGAAACGAGCCGAACTACCGGGCAAGGGACGAACAGCTAGTAACATAATAGGAAGGTGAGAAATCGTTTGTAGAGCAACTATAGAAAGAGAGGTGGAACAACCAGGTTGTAGGGCATAGTAGACGCCCTTAGCTAGCGGGACAACCTAAGGAATAGTCAGCTACAAAATCCGCGGTCAAGTACCCCCCGAAGCTCATCTACTACCGCCTTACGAGGGCATAGAGTAGCATAGCAACCCAACTGCGAAGCGAACACATCGGCCTCTAGGGGTACCTATTATGGAGGAAGGTTCTAGGATACACGAATACTAGCTGCCCCTACGGCTATCGCTCCTAGAACGTACGGTACGTACTCCTCGTCTGTCCGAGGTGGTCGCTAGGAAGGGGGGAGTGGATGGCAAAGGCGAGGAACCGGACGATTAGGGCACTTCTTAACAACGCTGAAGACCTACGGCGCATTACGAACTAGATACTAGAGAAGGGCTGGCTAGAACAGTACCGCCTAGTAGGAGCAGTGTAGGAAGAGAGGACACGACGTAGCGCGACGAGACCGGCTAGGAGCGGGGGCTAACGGGGTAGTGACATAGACTACGTACGTTCAGAGGGAAAGCTAATCTAGATAAGGAGTAGTCGGGGGCGGGAAGGGTTTTCACCTATTCGGGTTTCCCTTTGTACATAACAATAGATATATACCTGTATAGGCCGGATAGGGTCCTAGAACAGGGGAATGACAAATCTATCTATCTATTAGTATAGGTATTAAGTATATCTAGATCTTACCCTACTATCCGTAGTTAAATATAACTATAGAAGTAGTATATCGACCTGTTCTAGCTACATTAGCTAAGCTTACTAAGAACACCTATAAGTCCTAGGAACGATAGATTACTACGGTGCTTTAGGCTAACAGAACTACGGTATCTAGAATTACGGGTATAACGCCGGCGGAGGTTCTATATAGCTATCGTACTATTCTCCCGATCGAGGTAGAATACCCGATATAGGCGAACTATAAATAGGGATCTATTAGATTAACGGAGGAGCTGTTAGCTATTCGGGCGCGTTAGTTATAGGTACGGGATATAAGTCTTTAGGAGTTATAGTTACGAAGAGTAAGGCTTCGTACCCTAAGTAAGGAATACTTCGATACTAAACGTAGTATTAACTTCTAGGGGTTCTAGGTCGGAGATCTTATAGTCAAGTTCTACAAGCCGTATAAGGATAACCTATCTAGAAAGATTAGGTACCGCTAGCTTAGGCCGTATTATATAGCTAAGGTGTACTCGGGGTTTAGTATATACATCCTCGAAGAGCTTAATAGTACGAGGTTAAAGGGTGTATAAGCCCGAGAGAACCTAAAGCTGATCCTATAGTTAAGACCGGACCCGGGGCTTAATCTTCCTAACGCTAAAGATATTATAGCGCTAGAGGATAGGGTTGATGTCGAGAATGTCGAAAAGGACGATCTTCCGAATAAGAACAGACCTACTACGTCCGGATCTAACGATAAAGAGGATGACGATATACTTCTAATAGGTATTAATAGGGCTACTATACTTCCGGAACTAGAATCTAAGCCGACGAGACTATAGGTACGGCCTTATAACCTTACTACGGAGGAGATAGCCAAATTTACTAGGATTTAGGTCAAAGGAGGGATAGGACTCTATTATTTCTTTTTCTTAGGCGTAAGGAGTTCACTTAGTAGTTTTGGTTTCTGACCTTAGTTTAACTAGCTTCTAGTTCTAGTACGTAGTTTCTAGCGTACTTAACCGATTTCTAGGCTATATCCTTAATTTAAGAGTAGGCTTACTACGAAGACTAGACTTTGACTTAGCCTCCTTAGCCCTTATAGAATGAACTTGCGATCTCCTTAACATCTCTAGACTAACTACTTAACTAGACGCCGGATCCGCCTTCTTTACGTATAACTTATAGGTATAGTTTCTTAGTCTATATTAGCGTAGCGGAGGTGAAACTAGGGACAGTTTCGTAATAGGGGAGGATATATTAACGAGTTAAGGGCCCCTTTAGACCCTGAAATTTGCGCGTCGAATCTCGTTAACCTTTAACGGTTAACTAGGTAGTAGGGGTGTATAGGGGTACTACTAAGATATATATAGTTAGGAGGCGACCTTAGTAGGAAGCTAGGATTTACGAGGAATCTCTCTATAAGGCGGAAATACGGGAATCTAAAAATTTCAGATTTATTATCTTTTAGGATCATTACTATATATACTTTACGGCCCGTAGACCGGCAAGTATATATACCTACGCGTAAGCTATCCTAAGGTCACTAGGCGCGCCCTTACTTACTAGGGTAGTTAGTCGTCTATATTAGTCTATTAGTTACTATTAGGCCGTTCTAATAGGTCTAGCTATCGGTAGTATAGCGTCCTTTAGGTAGCTCGACTACAAAGTCTATAGCTATGTCTTCCTAGGTATCGAATAGAATTGGTATCGGGTATAGTAGGCTATATAGCTTTTTAGTTAAAGTCGTAGTGTTTTTATATACTCGATAACTACGGTAGAAAGTACGAACGGTACGCGCTATCCTCGGCTATACGTAAAACTAGGTGACCTTCTTATACGTCTTAGCTCTTCCTAGATATCCGGTAGTAGGTATATCGTAGAAGGACTTAATAATTCGGCTATAGACTATATAATGCTTATCTTTAGACGGTAGTACAAATAGTCTAAGCCCGCTAAACCGGTACTTTATATAGATTATATCGTTAATAATAATAGCGTCGCGGTCGTTAAGCTTACTACTACGGAGTAAAGTTACCTTCTATTTATCGCGGAGTTACTATAGAGCTTCTTAGGCGTTGTCTTAGTTATATAGATTCCGGATGTCGGTCTCGAGGCCCTAGTCGATAACTATACTAGTGTTTATAGTCGTAGCTATAGATATAATTATACTAGCTACGAGACTTAGAGCCTTAGAGACCGATACGTTTATTTCCGCTATACTAAGGAATCGTTTAGGGCCGAGTAGTACGCGGTTTTAGTGTTATTAGCGTAGGTTATTAGTATTATACCGCTCTAGTAGGTCCTACGTCTATCTTATTAGGCTATCGGGCTTTCTACCTTATTTACCCGGTCGATATATAATCTTAAAGAAGAACTAGGAGAGGAATTCGGCCTAGCGTACTTAGTGTCGGTTTAGCTCTTTCGTAGTTATAAACTACTCTAGGTTTTTATAGTCGGAGTAGACGAGTACCGGCTTACCGCTATCTTATAGATTCTTAAAGTAGCCTTCCTTACTATCTATATCTCCGGCTATAAGCTTAGGTCGCTATTCTTCGAAGGCCTTAACGATCGTAAGTAGTTCCTTATTATAGATATCGTAATTATATTCCTAGGGAGACATCTTCTTAGAAAGGTAAGCGATAGGCCGTAGTATACCGTCTTTATCTCGCTAGCTAAGTATAGTAGCCGTTACGAAGTCAGATGTATTAGTTTCGAGTACTATCTCTCTTCCGGGTTTAAATATAGCTAATACGATACCTTCGGCGTCCGTAAATACCTATTTGAGTTCCTCGAATACGGATTGACATTCTAGGGACTATATAAACACTACGTCCTTCTTAGTAAGCCTAACTAGCGGTAGGACGATCTTGCTATAGTTCTTAATAAATTGTCGGTAAAAGCCTAAGAATCCGTTAAACGCGAGGATATCCTTAGCCGAATATAGCGTAGCCTAGTCTTATATAGCCTATACTTTAGCTAGGTCGATAGATACGCCGTCCTTACTAATAATAAGGCCTAGGTACTTCGTAGATTACGTATAGAACTCGTACTTAGAGAAGTCTAGTTATAATTCCGCGTCTTAAATCTTCTAAAGAACCTTCTTTATATATCCTATATACTCTTCTAGGGTGTCGCTAAAGATAAGAATGTTGTCTAAGTATATAGAGTAGAAATTATCTAGGAACTCGCGAAGAGTATCGTTAATATAAAACTGAAATATACCTAGCGTATTATATAATCTAAACGGTATTACTAAGTACTCGAACTGTCTATATCTAGTAGTAAATACGGTCTTCTATTCGTAACCCTCCGTAACACGGATACGATTAACGGCGGCGATTATATCGAGCTTAGTAAACTACTTCTTATCCGCTATCCTATTAAGCGTGTCTTATATTAAGGGGATAGAGTATCTAGACTTTAACGTAATAGCGTTTAGGCCGTAATAGTCTACGTATACCCGAAGTCTACTACTAGGCTTACGTACTATAAGTACGGGCGAAGCTATATCTACTCGTCCTACGTAGCTTCGAATCTTCTAGTCGGCTAGGTAGCTATCCGTCTAACGCTTAATCAATTTATCCTCCTAAGGCGATATACGGAATAGATACTTAAAAGGTAGCTTACTTCCTTCCTTAAGGTTAATCTTATAATCGATACCTAGTCGGTATAGTAGTAGCTTATATACCGCCTAAGCCGAGAAGGTTCGGGCGTACTTACGGTACTCGGGTAGTAGGTAATCTACCGGGTCTATAATAATGTCCTTATTAAGCGATTTATAGAACCGGTTAATGTCTACTTACGCGTATATTTTATACGCCCGTAACGAGGGCCCGGATCTTTCTACTACTAGTATAAAGGCTACGGCTCGAGCGTCTAGTCGTTACGTAGTCTTGTCGCCTACTACTATACTATAACTGCCTATTATACGCCGTATAGAGTATAAGCTTAGCTAAGCGATTAATGTCGCGTATAAGTATAGAGGATCGGTACTTTACTTTAATCCTAGTAGTTTTTCCTTTTCTCGGATATATATAAGGTAGACTTAAGTACTCTTTCGTCTTATATATATTATAAAAGCTCCTACTCCTACTTCTGGAATGTCTAGTAACTCTTAGTAGCTCTACTAGACTCATTTGGCTCAATTCGCGATATAATTAATACCTAGGTAAATCTCTTACTATAAGACATTCTTACAATTCTTAGGGAGAAGCAAGAATCAATAATTTATTAAGAGATAGCTATATTTACTAAGAAGGGTTTCTAGGGCAAGCTTACGTACTATCTCTACGGTAGTGACTATTTTATTAGCAAGTGCCTATACCTTTCTATAGCTTAGTAGGCTATTAGGAATAAGGACAAACTAGCTAGGGTTACCTACCCTACTAAGAGACAACCGTCACTACCTCGTAGGAGGTCATTATTACTAAACCTTCGTGATGTCCTTAAGGTAATAACGGACCTTATAAAGTAGATAAAGGAGAGCCGTAAGCCAAAGGCCTCCTCTAGTAAGAAGCCTATAAGGGCCTATACGACCTAGGAAGACGCATTAGACTCTAAGATACTATTAGAAGATGATAATGTTAATAAGGTTGCCTAATCCACTATAGAAGCCAAGGGTAAGTACCTCTCGTCCGAGTAGTTACTTAACTCTTATGCTTTATTATATATAACTGACCAAGATTTACTATTTAGGACACTAAAGCCTCTTTAAAAGAGGAAGTAGATCAAGGTTAGGGGTGGCTATCTACAAGCTACATATATAGGAAGTGTAGTAATAGGTAGTCCTTCTAGAAAGCAAATTGTCTTAGAAAATGTCCTATTTGTTTCTAGCCTTAGAGTTAGTCTTGTTTCGTAGAATCAGTTTAGCTAATAGTTTACTATCTAACTACCTAGTTTCACCCTAAAATCCTTGTCTAGTAAACCCGTTGTCTAGACTAAACTTCGAGGAGGAGTACCGTTTATCTACTCGATCTCGGAAATTCTTAAGCTATTGTATACTAGTATACTCTCTTAAGAACGTAACAGCACCGCTATAGCTAATACTAAGTCCGAAGATTAGTAGGAGCTATAGTATAAAAGATATACATACCTTAGTAAGGGACTACTAAGAAACCTTTATAGAGTTACTAATAAGAAAGATCCTATCCCTATTCCTTCTAAATACCTAAGTTATAAGGTATGCTCCCTTGCTAATATAAGGAAGTTTAAGGGACCTACTATAGAGAGAAAAGGAGAAAGGCTGGCCCTTGTCTCTATTAACATCTATAGGCCTTTTTAGGGCGAAGTCTCTATACTAGGATATAAATATTAGCTCAAGATTATAGAGAACTTCTCTAGGAAGAAGTAGGTAATCCCTTTAAAGGCTAGGAGCGACGCTCCTATAGCCCTACGAGATTAGAAGGTCTAGGTAGAACAGTAGTCAAGGTGCTTTCTATCTACGATCCGTAGTAATAGTATAAAGGAAATTCTCGCCTTACTAAAAGAGTAGGAGAAGGAGTTTAGTACTTAGATAGACATAACTAATGCCTATAACTCTCTTTAAAATAGACCTATAGAAAGGTCAATTTAAGCCTCTAAGAACATAGTCCGGGCTATACTTAAAGACTCTAGTATACTAGTTAAGTTCTAGCTAGAAGCTATATAAGTACAGACTATAATTAGAAATAGACTGCCTAATAGTCCGATTATTAATAGTATTGCTCTTTTACTAGAAGAAGCCTTTACTAGCTAAGTACCGTTAGTCGACTACTTCTACGTCTAGGGATATAAAGCTATAGTCTATATAGACCTAAGAGCCTAACCTTAAGGCTTAGGGAGAGATAAGTTAATAAACCGAGAGAAAGAAGCCGTGTTTATAGGCTACTTAGAAAACACTACAAAACAATAGCTATTCTAGGATCCCGACATAAAAGCTATAAAAGCGTATAGTCACGTCGAGTAGTTTAAGAATAAGAAGGGGGGAGATATAGATCTTAGTATTACCTTTACTAACTAGCTAAGTCGAGCGCTATAGCGTAATCCTATTAGGAGGAAGCCCTTTAGGGCGAAATTTTCCGATAGGGGATTATTAGAGACACCGTTACGAAGGCTAGGAGAAAATATTAAGGCGGTTTTAATACTATCGAAGGCCGATAACGGTGGATCTATACAGAACCTACCCAAGTTATTAATACTATAGTAACCGCTGTTTATATAACTTCCCCCTCCCCTAAAGGACATTAGGGAATACTAGAAGTTTAGAGATTAGGGTACTCTAATAAAAGAAAAAGAAGATGTCGTTTAGTTCGACCTATCCGAACACCTAGCGCTACCTTAGGTTATAGGCAACAAGAGGTTAAGGGGGGACGGAGATAATAACTCTAAAGAGTATAAGGCTAAATACTATAAGGCTCTTATTGCCTAGATGTTCTATCTAGACCCTATAATAAGCTAGGTAGAGGAGATTCTAAACGACGTAGAAGAACATACATTTGCTACTATTAGGTAGGCTATAGCCTATTAGTAGAAAGTGCTAATCCTAAAGTTATATAAGGTAGCCGTAGGAGACCCTAAATAGGGATATATATAGAGAGAGGTAATCGAGAACGAACTTATTGCCTTAGTAAGTAACAACACCTAGGAAGTAGTTATACCGCTAAAGGGTGCGAATCTAATTACTTCTAGGTAGGTCTTTAATGTAAAAAGAATAATTAGTAGAGATATTAAGAAGTTTAAGGCAAGACTAGTTATAAGAGGGTTTTTATAGAAATATAGGGTTGACTTCGAAGAGACCTTTGTACCTACTATTAGACATGATACTCTTCGAGTAATTATAGTAGTAGTGTGTAAGAGAGATCTCGAGATGTACCTAGTAGATGTGAATAATGCTTTTACCTAAAGTAGCCTTCTTAAAGACATCTATATAATCCCACCCCTAGGAGTTAAAGCACCTCTAAACATAGTATTCAAGGTCCTACGAAGCCTTTATAGGCTTAAGCAAGTAGCTAGAGACTAGAACAAGCTCTATGTTACGAAGCTAGAGAAGATTAGATTTACCTAGTCCTAGGTAGATCTATACCTACTTATCTATACGGATAGAGACCTTATAGTCCTTACCTATATAGATAATATACCTATTATAGCTCCGAAGCTATTAGATGTTTAGTAGTTTAAGGCTAAGCTTAGAAAAGTGTTTAAGATTAAAGATCTTAGTAAACCTACGAAGATCCTTAGAATAAGGATTATAAGAGACAGGTCCTAAGGCACTTTCAAGCTTAATTAAGGACACTATGTCTACGCTTACTTAGCTAAGATGAATATGGCTAGAGAGAAGGCTACGCTAACCTACTTACCTATAGAGAGCTACGAGCATTTAGTGCCTACGGCTCCTATAGATAAGAGGTATAACAAACAGGATTACTAGAGCTATAATAGTACCTAGATATAGCTAATGACAATGACAAGGCCAGACTTAGCATTCCCCCTTAGAAGAATTAGCTTATCCATTGCTAATCCCTCGTAGTAGTATATAAAGGCTTTAAAGAAGCTCTCCCGATACCTACGGTCGTACCTAGACCTAGGTCTTATATATAGGAACGGAGGGGGCAATCTCTAGGGATACTCAGACTCTAACTACGCTATAGACAAAGTGGATAGAGTCTTAATTCTAGGATATGTATAGTTTCTTTATAGATCACCTATGTCCTAGATAAGTAGGAAGTAGAAGTCTACTATAACATTAATAATAGAAGCTGAGTTTATAGCTATAAACGTAGCCGTAAAGCAGTTACAATTTCTTACTACTGTCCTTAGGCAAATAGGGTGCCTAGAACGAGTAGGAAAGAGCTCTTTCTAGCCGAGTATAAGGGTAAGTAAGGGCACTATTAACGAGCTAAGGCTAGTCAAGCTTATAGGTAATAACTAAGCCGCTTTAACACTTATTAAAGATGCCTATAACGTGCTTTACTACCGAGCGGGCCATACTACCGAGCGGGCTACTTTTGCTAAGAACTGTACTACTTCTACTTTAATTACGACGGTATCTTAACACGACGACATCCTATAGAATCGTTACTAGGAGGACAATTCCTCTTTATATTCTTCGCTACCTAGTAAGTCTACTTGATAGGTGCGTACGTTATACCCCGACTCGCTATATCGCTTATAGCGTCGTAGCCTTAGTACTAGCCGAATACTATCTAGCGACTCTCTACTCACTTCCCACCTCCTAGTATCCTCTAGAGGTATTAATTGCGACGCCTTATCGAAGGTTAGAGACCCTCTAGACTGAATATACTTGCGCTTTCGTGCTTTTTGCTATATAAGGGCCTCGTTAGACTTACGTAGCTTACTAATCTCGCTTCGTATAAGAGCTATCTAATACGCTATCTCTCTACTCCCTTCTATAAGCTAATATACCCCTTCCTATAACGAGTTTAGCGATGAACCTACCCGGGCACGCATTTTGTTCGTTACTAGTGTCTATTAAGAGTCGAATTCTTTTGTAGTTCGTAGTATCTTCGACTCCTAAGGGGTAGAGTCCGGAGCTAGAGGGGTTAGCGTACGTAGCTTAATATTAAGCTTGTCTATCACTACCTATAGATTAAATAGAACCAAACCAGCGCCTCTGAAGCTCGATAGGATGTTCTCCTGTCTAAATATAGCGTTATAGGCTACCCGGAAGGCGCGTAGGAACTCTACTTTATCGATATAAGTAATGCGCTAGCGTACTAAGCCCGAGAGCTAAGTACCGTATACCTTCTTTAAAGGCGAATAGCAACCTATATCTAATAGCTAGAGTAAGTACGAGGCGTACGATAGTATATATAGGGCCAAGATCTTGTATTCCTTATATAGATTCTAGAATGCCTTCAAGTTATAGCTCTCGTAGCTATCGATAATAAGTAGTCTCTATACCCTAGTCGTACGAGCTATAGTATACTTCTAGAAATGCTCTAGCTACCGTATACCGAACTTATTATTAGTCTAGCTGTTCTCTATTAGCCCGATTGTCTAGTCTAGACGTAAGTTGCCGTCTTAGTACTAGGTACTAATGTACTGTTTGCCTATAAGGATAACGTAGGGTAGGAGCGCTGTTCCGTCTATATAGATAGTCTTAATCACTATTACCTATTCTCTATTGCCCTATTAAACGACCTTCCTCTTTCTACTACGCCTTTCTGAACCTGTAACGACGCTCTAAGACGTAACGACACCTATTATAAACCCTGTCTCGTCGAAGTTGTAGGTGTCCTAGTTAAGGATGCTATACTTCTCCTTTATATTACGTATAAGCAAGAACTACTTCTCGATAACGTCTAGATCTTCTATTAGGGCTCGCTAACGATCGTATCTACGTGTTATACGAGCCTTTAGCTCACGATGCCGCCTAATAAACCTGTCTATCTAATTGAGACTAGCGGGCTTTAGACCCTTCTCTTATAGTAATAAATCGGCTATTACTCGTATACTAGCCTTTAATAGCGGGAAACCTCTAAGATCTAGCTCGAGTATATACTTAAGTATTACTTTCTCTTCTAGCTCTATAAGCTTCTTCGAATTAGGCTCGTAGTCACCCCGAGGAGGTCGTCTATTTAATCGGTACCCTAGTATAGTTCGAGACGCGTCGTATACCTTTATAGCAAGTCGATTTGTAATTGTCGCGTCGCGTTTCGTGGCCTAGACAGCTAAGGTCAGTTTAGCCTCGTTTAAAGATAATATACGCTATAATAGTAGTTGTATAGCTGTATCTATAGAAGTGGTACAGTTCTTAGCAAAAGTAGCCCGCTCGGTAGTATAGCCCGCTCGGTAGTAAAGCACGTTATATATAAAAGGTCAAAGTATATTAATGTTATATATAACTATATTAGACATCTCTAGTAGTAGAAGAAGATTGTAGTAGACTACTACTATATAAAGGACATAGCTACTAATAGGTTAATAGAGCACCTTAATAGCTAGTAGTTCTAAAACTTTATAAGGTAGCTCTAGCTTACGTAAAGGGATTGTAGGAGACTATATAGCCTAAGTAGGAGTGTTGAGAACATATAGGCCGTAGGTCAAGCATATAGGTGTAGGTGTGTTATATAACTAGATTACGTAACTAGGGTTTACTAGCCTATAGGCTAGTAAACATCCGGATACCTAGTATCTACCTATACTAATACTAGCGATACTATATATAGATATACGCTATTCTATTAGGTCCTTCTTTGTCTTTCTTATAATCCGCCGTCTTCTACTACTACGTAACTTATACCTATTTAATATATAGCTTTAATTATCTATAGGTCCTTAGAGATAAACTTCTAGAGGTACCGGTAATTTAGCTTACGCTTAAGTATATCGATATAGTCCTCTTGATCGTAGTGAAGCTATAACGTTCGTACTCTTTCTAAATAAGACGTTAAACTCGGTAAATAAGTCGTTACGTCTATCTACTTACTTTAAGGCGGCTATATTGTCGCGTACGCGAGCCTTTGCGTTACGCTTACTATAGCGCTTACGTAAGTCCTTTATAAGCTTATTAAGTGTCTTATATATACGGTCGCCCTTTACGCTAGTAAGGGACTAGATTTAAGGTCCGATCAATTAGAACGCGCTACCCTTAGTATAGTTATATACGAACTTTAACGTAGCCTTCGAGGTACGAAACGTAGTGTTCTATAGCTTAGTTTCTAAGGTATTCTACTACACCTCGAACGTTAGCCTAATAGGCGTGTTGTCCTTATTCCTATTACCGCTAAACTTCTTTACCTCTATCTTATCTATCTTAAATATAACGTTAAGGTTTAGGTCGATATTAAGTATCGTATCCTAGTCCGCGTTAAGCTCGTCGTCCTTACTCTTACGCTTGCTCTTCTTAGACTTCTTCTTACGGTGCTTACGGCGATCTTTATCGTCGCTAGGCTCGGAGTTAGAATCGGAGTCGGACGAGCTCGAGCTATCGGAGCTATTAGATAGGTTGTCGTCTTAGGTACTATCCTTACGCGATCTGCGGCCGCGACGTCCTTACTTAGGCTTCTCGGCAAGTCGCTTCTTTAGGTCTATAATTTCGTCGTCCTTAGTCTTCTTAATATACTCGATCTTACGGTTATTATCTTTAGCGGTAGACTTATAGTTAGAGAGCTTATTATCGACGTTGCTCTATTAGTTCTCGAGGTCCTAGACACGATTAACGTGCTCTACGATCTAGGCGTTAAGTTTAGAGAGCTCTACGTTCTTGTCTTAAATCTACGATATAGCGTTAAGTATATATTTACGGTTCTTAGCTATATCCGGCGTAGGCGGTAGTTTCTTAAAATCGTCGACCTACTATTAAAGCAGATCACGGGCTACTATTAGCTAGTCGTGATCCTTTACGGCGGTATCGCGTTACTAAGTCGTCTTGTCTAAGCTCTCCTAGATGTTATTACGATCGGCTATAATTACCTTTAGATCGTCCTTTACTTTAGTAACATCCGGCTCGTTCCTCTTATACTTATCGACCTTATTCGTAAGATGCTTAACCTACTTATCTACCTTCTACTATAATATCTATATATCTAACTTCTTCTACTTAAACTCGGCCTTGTCCTGCTTTAGCTTATTCTAGGCTATCCTAACCGCTACTCTCTTATCCTAAAGCTTATTATATGCCTAGCCGAGTATCTTTAATAACGCGGTTGTGTTATAGTCGTCGGCTTAGGCGCGTCAAAGTAGGTAATAGATCGTAGACAGTGCTTTAGGTATACTAGCTATCAGGGCTTAGAACTCGGTTATATCTAGGTTCTTTAGCTCCTCTAGATTATAGCGGAAAGTCTTAGCTACCTATTGTTCTCCTTCTCCTTTATCTATTACTATATTATCGTTATAATTAAACTCGACATCCTATCTAGTTGTATATTCTTTTACTTCGTCGTCCCGGATATAGTCGGAGAGGTTGATTGTCTTAGGCGGTTCGGTAACTAGTTATATTAGTTACTTAACACGCTACTATATTTACTCGTAAGTTAGCTATTAGGGTTAGGTTTAGTGACCTTAAGTCTAGCTATAATTAAATATAAGCAACTCGCGGCGGATCTTAGGGTGACTAGTAAGTAGGGAGTACCTACCGCCTATACTCTTAGCTAGTATCTTGTTAATAAAGGTGCGATTGTTCTTATTGACTTAGACCTATCGCGTTTGTCGCGCGATTAGTATAGAAAACTCGCGATAAGCGTAGTTTCTATATCTTTGATATATTACTTTATAGGTCCTTCGTAGTACGTATTCTACGGTTAGTAAAGGCGGTCTATTAAAGTATAAGGGGGCCGTTCTTAATATAACGTACTTTACTACTAAGCAGGCTATATTACTAAGCGGGCTATATTACCGAGCGGGCTACTTTTACTAAGAACTGTACTACTTCTATAGATATAGCTATATAACTACTATTATAGCGTATATTGTCTTTAAACGAGGCCAAACTGACCTTAGCTGTCTAGGCTACGAAACGCGACGCGATAATTACGAATCGACTTACTATAAAGGTATACGACGCGTCTCGAACTATACTAGGGTACCGATTAAATAGACGACCTCCTTAGGGTGACTACGAGCCCAATTCGAAGAAGCTTATAGAGCTAGAAGAGAGAGTGATACTTAAGTATATACTCGAGCTAGATCTTAGAGGTTTCCCGCTATTAAAGGCTAGTATATGTCATGGTCTCCCCACAGAGTGTACAGAAGGTGGGGACAGAAGAGTCTCAGAGCGCTCAGAAGTCGTCAAGAAGTGACAGTCAAGCTTGGTGTGTGAACGCCAAGAATCACATGCCCCGCAACATTCACTACGGGACCCAGCCCTCCAGATTCACCCCTCTACCAAACCTTGAAGCACGTGGAAGACTCGGATCGTAGGGCAGGTTGGAATAAGGTTTTGAGCAAAGCTGCTAAGCGCGGCTTCGCACGGGTTAGCCCTGTTGATGCGGGGACACGCACTCGCGAGGGTCGCGTATAAATATCTGGCCTTCCCCAGGCCTCTCTTGCTTTCTTCGTCTTTTGTTTTGTGTAGCAATCATACCATGCCCTTTTGCATCTGCACTTCGCACCTGCATTCTCGCTTTCACCCTTACATCTCACAGGCCAGGCTCTCGCCCTGACATCACAAAAGACCAACAAACCGTCAACCACTCGAGTCATCCTCATGGGTGACCACGCCACCGATAGAGGTGTCAACCTCGACAACCAAGACACTCCATTCCACTTCAGTGAGTGGACTGACATCCCCTTCTCGAACGCCGCTGCCTTCGGTGCCTGGGCAAACGCCAACCCCGACACCGCCTACGCTCTCATCAACCGCACCGTCTCCTCTTTCCGCGAGACCGCCCAGCAGGTCGAGCAAGCAAACAACCAAGCAACATACCTTCAAGGTATTGTGAACACCTTCCAGAACCTCGCCCCGCACGCCGACGACAACCGCCGCCAGCACTTCTCCAAGAAGGTCAACGACCCAGACGAGTTCGACGGCAACAAGAGCAAGTTTGAGGCATTTGAGACACAGCTCACCATCAAGCTGTTGGCTAATGCCGACCACTTTCCGCAAGAGAAGGACAAAGTCACGTACGTCTTCTCCCTCCTTCGGGGAGACGCCGCGGCTCAGGTACAACACTACATCGACAACGCCACGCAGACTATCGGCTGCCCGGACGTCCTCACCTTGATGCAGGACCTCCGTGCTGCCTTTGGTGATCCAGACCGTAGAGCCACCGCCCAGAACGCCATCCACAACCTCCTCCAGAAGAACAAGAGCTTCGCCGAGTACCTCGCGGCCTTCAACCGCGACATCGGGTTCACCGGCCACAACGAAGAGACCAAGAAGAGCACTCTCCGCCGTGGTTTGTCAGCAGAGCTTCTTCGAGCCCTCGAGGACAAGGACGTTGGTGCTATGAGCTTCCGTGAGCTCGTCGAGACCTGCCAGCGCCTCGACTCCAACATGAAACACACCGCCTCTCTCCTCGCTTCCCGTTCTCAAGGTCGTCAGCCTCGTGGTCCCGGAAGCCACTTCGCTGCTCCACTAGGCGCCGCCGCTCCTACGGCTCTCCCTCCCGTCTCTGTAGGTGACGCTATGGATCTCAGCGCTAGTGCCGCCGTCCCTCGAGTCCAGGGCCTCGTTAACGGTAAGCTTACTCCCGAAGAGAAGCTTCGCCGTCGCCAGGCCGGACTCTGCACCTACTGCGGCGGTCCAGGCCACATCGCAGCTAACTGTCCGCAGCTCGCTGCCCGTAACGCCCGCAACCCGGTTCGCGGCGCTGTCGGCGCTATCGAGCCTGCTACTGCTGCTCCCGCTGAGCAGGAAAAAGCCTAGGTCTTCCTCATCGACGCGATGAAGACCAAGAACAACGTTTACCGAAAGTGAAGAGAGGAAAGAAGTTGAGGATCAATACAGCACAGCTAGACCTGTACGACGAGACGGGCAAGGACCACGCTTGCAAACCGTTCGTCACGAATGTAAATATCGGCTCAAAGAAACTCTCTTCTTCCAATCTCACTCTCATGGACACTGGCGCACTAGGCGAGTCTTTTATGGACTATAAACTCGCGACCTCTCTCAACCTCGAACCCCAGGAACTTAAGTACCCTCGCACCCTTGAACTCTTTGACGGCACGGAGACTACCACTGGTAAGATTACTCATGTTGTACACACGTCAATCACCCTCGGAGGCAAGCGTATGTCGATCACCAGCTTCCTTACGTCCCTACCGCATCAGAAGTTTATCCTCGGCCTCCCCTGGTTCAGACGACACCGACCTATCATCGACTGGACTTCCCTTACTGTCAGCTTCCCTCCAGAAGTTCCTCCGGCACCTCCGCCTTCTCCGCCGCCTCAGCGCGGTCCTGAGTATACCAAGATCTTCCAGGTGAACGCCGCTGCCTTCACCACTGCTGCTAAGCAGCCCAAAGCTCAAGTCTTCGCCGCCTCTCTCCGCGATATCGACATCGCCCTCGAGAAGCTCGACAAGAAGCGTACACCTACCGACCCTGCTACGAAGGTCCCTCCTTGGGCACACCACATCCTCCACGTATTCGATGCTAAAGCCGCAGACGAGCTGCCTCCTCATCGCCCTCACGACCACAAGATTGAGCTAGAAGAAGGTGCAGAGACACCGTTCGGACCGTTATATTCCATGTCCCGAGAAGAGCTTATCGTCCTCAAGAGATACCTCGAAGAGAACCTAAAGAAGGGGTTCATTCGAGCGAGCCGTTCCAGCGCTGGCAGTCCCGTCATGTTCGTCAAGAAGCCCGGCGGTGGTCTACGCTTCTGCGTAGACTACCGAGGCTTGAACGCTGTTACAAAGAAGAACCGCTACCCAATACCGTTGATTCAGGAGACGCTCGAGCGCCTCTCTAAGGCCAAGTACTTCACCAAGCTCGATGTCATCGCTGCGTTCAACAAGTTACGAATGGCAGAAGGACACGAGTATCTCACAGCCTTCCGTACTCGCTACGGGCTGTTCGAGTCGCTCGTTATGCCCTTCGGCGTTTGTAACGGGCCTAGTACCTTCCAGAACTTCATTAACGACATCCTTCAGGAGTTCCTCGATCAGTTCTGCACTGCCTACATCGACGACATCCTAGTCTACAGCGAGACCAAGGAGGAGCACCGCGAGCACGTCTGTAAGTTCCTTCAGAAGCTCGCAGACGCCGGCTTGCAGCTCGATATCGACAAGTGCGAGTTTGAGAAGACCGAAGTCAAGTTCCTTGGTTTGATCATTACCGCAGACGGCATCAAGATGGACCAAGAGAAGATCGACGCTATCGTCGAATGGGATGCTCCTACGAACGTCAAAGAGGTCCAGGGTTTCCTAGGCTTTGCCAACTTCTACCGCCGCTTCATCCACGCATTTTCGGGCGTGGTACGCCCTTTGACGAAGCTCACGCGCAAGGGTGAGAAGTTCGCCTGGACCGACGAATGCCAGGAGGCTTTTGACTTGCTCAAAGCGAAGTTTGTTGAGAACCCGCTTCTACAGCACTTCGATTTCGAACTGGAGACCCGTGTAGAGACCGACGCATCCGACGGCGTGGTGGGCGGTGTCCTGCTACAACGCCGCTCGCCTGAATCCCCCTGGTTACCTGTCGCCTTCCTCTCCAAGAAGTTGACCGCCACGGAGTGTAACTACGAGATCTACGACAAGGAGCTTCTCGCCATCGTCAAAGCTTTCGAAGAGTGGCGCCCCGAGCTCGAAGGCTCTGCTATGCCCGTCCAAGTAAGCTCCGACCATAAGAACCTCGTCTACTTTATGAAGAGCAAGCTGCTCAATCGTCGCCAGGCCCGCTGGAGCGAGTTCCTCTCCCGGTTCAACTTCGTGATCTCGTACACGCCCGGCAAGGCCAACTCGATGGCCGACGCCCTTACCCGCCGCCCTGGAGACTCTCCAGTTGATCGAAGAGGGGGCCGGCAAATCGCAGGGCAACAAGTCATCAAAGAGCACAACCTCTCTTCCGAGCTTCGAGAGTACCTATCGAACGGCCAGCCTACGCTCGCCGCTTCCTTTGCTACTCTCGTGCTCGCTCCTGCCTACCTTGACGAGAGTGACGATGAATCCGAGCCTGAAGAATACGCCTCGGACGCTGAGGACTTGAACGACGATGAAGAGGGCTCAGTAACGACCGACGGCTCATCCGAATCAGACTTTGAGGGGTTTGATAATGAGGAGCAGCCCGAAGGCATCATGGCACGAGTACGAACAGCGTACGATGCCGACATAGACGCCCAAGAGTTAGTTCAGGCCCTTAGATCTGGCGCGAGGACATTCCCGGGCTTCTCGCTGTCCGAGTGCGAGCTCCAGGAAGGTGTCGTCTACTTCCGTAAGAAGCTTTACGTACCGCAGCCCGAAGGCTCTAATATCCGAGCTGAGATTCTTCAAATCATCCACGACTCCGCCTCTGGGGGTCACCCAGGCGTAGCCAAGACCCACAAGCTCCTCGCTAGGTATTACTGGTGGCCGCATTCCTGGAAGGACGTCCGCCGCTACGTGCTGAACTGCGCTACTTGCCGAAGAGCCAAAGCTAACCGCCACCGTCCCCACGGTCTCTTGCACCCTCTCCCGGCTCCTGATCGTCCGTGGAAGCACATCACTATGGACTTTATCACCGATCTTCCTCACGGCAAGACCTTCAGCGGCGTGAAAGCAAAGGCCCTTCTAGTGATCGTGGACCGTCACTCCAAGGACCGGTACATGATCCCGTGCTGGAGCATGACCGCAAAGGAGACTGCTCGCTTGTTCTACGAATTCGTCTGGCGCTTTCAAGGCCTCCCGGATAGCATCACCTCTGACAGAGGCACCCAGTTCATCTCGCACTTCTGGAAGCGTCTGTGTGCTATCCTAGGCATCAAGCATAACCTCTCGACCAGTTTTCAGCCACAGACCGACGGCCAGACCGAAATTACGAACGCTATCCTCGAGCAGGTCCTTCGTTGCTTCGTCGACTACCACCAGAAGGATTGGCCTCAGCATATCCCTGCGGTAGAGTTCGCTACTCGTAACTGGGACTCGGAGACTACTGGCTACTCTCCCTTCTATACTACGAGAGGTTACCACCCTCGTACAGGCATGGAACCAGAAGAACCTCTCCCGCCTACCGAAGACGCAAACGAGCAAGCAGCAGACGAGTTCGCTACTATGCTCTCACAGATCCATGAAGAAGTTCACGACGAGATGGTGTACGCACAAGCAATCTACGAGGATCAAGCCAATCGTCGTCGCCAGCCAGCTCCCGACTACCAAGTAGGCGATATGGTCTACCTCAACTCCAAGAACATCAAGACAGACCGCCCCTCCAAGAAGCTGAACTGGAAGAACCTAGGTCCTTTTGAGATCACCGAGCGTATCAGTTCACACGCCTACCGTCTAGCTCTTCCTGCGAACATAAAGATCCACGACGTCTTCCATCCCGTACGCCTTCGGCCGTCGGCTGAGGACCCATTCCCGAACCAAAACCAAGACATGCCAGGTCCTCCCGATGAAGTAGAAGTCGACCAGCCTGTTAACCTACCTTCTGACGACTATGCCGTCCGCAAGATCCGGGGAATCCGCGTAGAGCCCAACGACGTTGAAGGACTACCGCCGATCAAGTATGAAGTCGAATGGCAAGGTTGCCCTGAGTGGGATACCTCATGGGAACCTATCCAACATATCATCTTCAATCGTCAAGCAATCGAAGAATACCACGCCCGCGCAGACGGCCCAGAAGTCAACATCGGCAGGCTCTTCGAATCTGAGCTTTTCGACGGGGCTTACCAATGGTGTATCGACCATGACATCAGGCCTAGGCCTGGTACTGAAGCTGAACATCCTCGATATGTGGAACTACTACGGCTTCGTAGGAACTCAGCTTTGTTCGGGGGGGCTACTGTCATGGTCTCCCCACAGAGTGTACAGAAGGTGGGGACAGAAGAGTCTCAGAGCGCTCAGAAGTCGTCAAGAAGTGACAGTCCAGCTTGGTGTGTGAACGCCAAGAATCACATGCCCCGCAACATTCACTACGGGACCCAGCCCTCCAGATTCACCCCTCTACCAAACCTTGAAGCACGTGGAAGACTCGGATCGTAGGGCAGGTTGGAATAAGGTTTTGAGCAAAGCTGCTAAGCGCGGCTTCGCACGGGTTAGCCCTGTTGATGCGGGGACACGCACTCGCGAGGGTCGCGTATAAATATCTGGCCTTCCCCAGGCCTCTCTTGCTTTCTTCGTCTTTTGTTTTGTGTAGCAATCATACCATGCCCTTTTGCATCTGCACTTCGCACCTGCATTCTCGCTTTCACCCTTACATCTCACAGGCCAGGCTCTCGCCCTGACAGTATACGAGTAATAGCCGATTTATTACTATAAGAGAAGGGTCTTAAGCCCGCTAGTCTTAATTAGATAGACAGGTTTATTAGGCGGCATCGTCAGCTAAAGGTTTATATAACACGTAGATACAATCGTTAGCGAGCCCTAATAGAAGATCTAGACGTTATCGAGAAGTAGTTCTTACTTATACGTAATATAAAGGAGAAGTATAGTATCCTTAACTATAACACCTACAACTTCGACGAGATAGGGTTTATAATAGGTGTCATTACGTCTTAGAGCGTCGTTATAGGTTTAGAAAGGCGTAGTAGAAAGAGGAAGGTCGTTTAATAGAGTAATAGAGAGGGAGTAGAGAGATAGCGTATTAGATAGCTCTTATACAAAGCGAGATTAGTAAGCTACGTAAGTCTAACGAGGCCCTTATGTAGCGGAAAGCACGAAAGCGCAAGTATATTCCGTCTAGAAGAGAATCATCGATCTCTGCGCCAAAACACGACACATTCGAAAGCTCTTATCAAGGCCATTCTAACGATATAAAAAGCAGGCCACTGCCCCTAGGACTGAGGGAGTTCTACCTCATTCAATCTGGACAGCTTGAAGCTCTCTTCACCCTGTTTCTTCAGCTCCAAACGCCGCGGAGGTGCCTAGCTACATTAGGCAACTCCTAGGCAATGGTAGCCTAGGCTACGGTACTAACGGCGCCTACGGCCCTATAGGCGAAGCCCCCCTAAGACAACTGGTAGCAACTTATAGAGGACGTAAAAAGCATAGAAACTAACGATCAGCTCCCTTACCGGTCTCTACAGGTAATGATTACTTAGCTACGCACGGCGCTTGTACTGTCGTATTACCGAGGGCAACAAGAAATGAGGACGACGTCCTAGGCGATTAGCAAGGCCACCCGGAATCAACACCCCTATAGCTAGGCATCGGTCGCGGCATCGATACCAGGCCCCCGCCTAACGCACGATACAGTTACGATCCGCATTGCAGCAAAGGAAGACCAGGCCGAAGTTGCGAAGCTATCGAACAAGGAGCTCGCCTAACGTATTAACCAACCAGGGGTGGTCGTAGTGAACCAACAGTCCAACGGCACTCTATAGATCTATACTAGCTCTACTACTGCTAGGAGGCACCTAGAGGCACAGCCACAGTGGGCATCTAAGGTTGCGGCATCAGCGAAGGTCTTAACGAAACAATTCACGATCCTAGTCCACGACATGCCTAAGGAGTTTGACCCAACTAACCAGGGTCACCTACGCGCTCTTTAAGAGGACAACCCGGTCACTCTTAACTCTCCAATCCAGAAGGCGACTTGGCTCTATAGGAAATGGCTAGAAGGCAAGAAGGCCTCGGCGCTAATAGTATAGCTACAAGACGCGAAAGCGGCGGATCTAGCGATAGAACAAGGCCTGGTCTAGCAATACAGCCTCAAGATAGTAGAAAAGCACTCCTTATCCTTTCGTGTCCTCCAATGCTTTAAATGCTAACAGTATAGACACCAAACCTACACGTGCACAAACAAGCAGGCCTACTCGAACTGTGTAGGAGACTATATGTCTAGGGACTGTACATCGACTACGAGACGGTGCGCGAACTGTCCGGGGTACTACCTATCGTATAGTGCGGAATGCCCACAGCGGAAACTAGCGAAAAACAAGGCAATCATAAACAGAACCGTCGCCCTAAGATTCTACGGCGACCGTGAGGCTAGCCTACACCGGAACTAACTAGCGGCGGTCGGGCATAAGCGCCCTAGGGCCGAGAACGATATAAAGGATGCGCAGCCTAGGGCGTACGGGAGGCCACGTGCTCTGCTAGCTACGGCGAGGGAATCTAACCAGGCCCGGCTCCCCTTTAGTACACAGCCGATAGGCGTAGACCAGGACGCATAGGGCAGTAGGACACAGGACGATATAGAGGAAATGACTGTCGATACCGATGACTAGCCTCGACACGCTTAGCATCATCTAGTATAACGTCAACTATAGCAAGGATATAGTCCAGAACCATTTCCTACACGAGGCGGACCCGCGCGTCCACCACGTCCTTACAATCTAGGAGCTATAGATTAACCCGCACTATAAGAGACTAACGACCTACAAGTCACTAGGCTACACGACATACCTACGAGGCGACGGCAGACGCCGCACGTGCTTCTATGTCAGCAAGGACATACTAGAATCCGACTGGGAGGTAGTGTACTACGCAGACGAAGAAGGCGGGGGCGATATTACCTCCCTCTACGTAGGTAGCACCTGGATACACAACCTATACATGCAACCGCCAGCCTCGAGGTCTAGCCGCGACCTAGGGGTCTGTAGACACCTAGACAGTGCGCTCAAGAGACAAGGGTGCCACATCGTAGTAGGAGACTTCAACATACACCACCCTTCCTAGGAAAGCCTTATGCAGCCGCACCCTATAGCCGACGAAGTACTCGACTTGATGGCGAGCAACGCAATTGCCCTCAATACCCCGAAGGACCTAGGTACCTAGAAGAGAGGGGGACTCCAAGGCACGATCGACCTCTCCTAGATCTTAGATAGCCACTACTATACGGTAACCTACTGTGGGATCGAACATGAACTCGAGGCGTCGTCAGACTACATACTAGTCAGGACCTCTATTGCGACACAGATACAACGCACACTAGCGAGAACCCCTAAGCCAAACTGGGGAAAGGCCTACTAGGCCAACATCTAGGCGTACCTCGATAACTCCAAGAGGCTAGTCCAGATCGCGTAGCAGCAATACAACAGTAAAGACGAGATAGACGAAGCAGTCTAGGGGTTGACAGACGAAATAAGAAAAGCGACCTCACTTTACGTTCCGCTTGCCCAACTAACGATATGGTCCAAACTATACTAGACGCCGGAGTGCACTGCGGTAGTAAGAGAAGCAAGGAGAGCCCGCCGGGTGTGGACGAGCAGCTATAGCGAGGAGGCCTAGAACGTATACAGGGAGGCATGCTAACAGAAGAAAGCCATAATACGGAGGGAGAAAGCAGTCGGCTGGAGGGCCATAGTAGAAGAAATCGCCGGCAAGCTAGAGAGGATGTGGAAGCTAGCGAAATGGGCCCGACAGGACCCTACACAGGGCCCCTCCTTCTCTATCCTAGCGCTACAATCGCCTAGTGGCCCGGTTAGCGACCCCGAGGCCAAGGCGCGTCTACTAGCTAGCAAGTTCTTCCCACCCCTAGTCGAGGCTGATCTAAGCGACATAAACAGCTCTACTCCCCTAGCCCCTAGCATCGCGGTCTAACAGGAGGTGTCCGAGGGAGAAGTTACCGCTATGCTAAGGAAGTTGCCGGCGAAGAAAGCCCCGGGGCCGGATGGGATCCCAAACGAGCTACTAAAGAAGTGTAGAGATCAACTAGCCCTAGCAGTTGTAGCGATCTTCAACGCCTGCCTACAGACCGGATACCACCCGATAGCTTTTAAACAATCGACGACAGTGGTCCTACGCAAGCCGCAGAAGGAAGACTATACGCAGGTGAAGTCGTACCGCCCAATTGCGCTCCTTAACACTCTGAGGAAGGCGCTTGAGAAGCTGGTTACAACGAGACTCTCCGAGGCGGCAGAGGAACACTCCCTACTCCCGGACACCTAGATGGGTGCGCGCCCATAGCGATCGACGCTATCCGCGATAGAACTTATCACCTCTTAGGTAAAGGCCATCTGGTATAAGAATAGGGACAAGGTAGCTTCCTTACTTAGCCTAGACATATCGGGAGCCTTCGACTACGTATCACACCCGCGGCTTCTCTACATCCTAAGGTCGAAAGGACTCCCTGAGTGGCTTGTCAACTTCGTACGGTCCTACCTCCAAAACCGCAGTACGTCGATCCTGGTCGGCCAGTACAGAAGCCTATTTCAAGTAGTCTACACTAGAATCCCGCAAGGCTCAACGCTAGCACCTATTCTGTTCCTCTTCTTTATGGCGACGCTACTCCCAGCCCTAGAATCCCAGAACACCGCTGCGAGCGGCTTCGTAGACGACACAAACATCCTAGCGTGGTCTTCCTCGACCGAGGAGAACTGTAGGCTACTAGAAGAGAAGCACAAGATCTGCGAGGACTGGGCTAGGAGGCACGGGGCTCGGTTTGCCCCAGAAAAGTACAATCTGATATACTTTACGCGCCGGCCACGGTTCCACAATATGCAAGCTTCTATCTAGATACAGGGGCACACGACTAACCCGGCAAATCAGCTCAGGATCCTCGGACTATAGGTGGACCCGGCGCTACGGTGGAGGAAGTACGTATAGGCAATATTACGGAAAGCTGAACAGAATATAGCATTATGCTAGAGGCTCACTACGTCCACATAGGGGGCGGACTTCCGGCAGTCACGACTTCTATATACGGCTATTGTACGGCCAGTCCTTACCTATGGCAGCCAAGTGTGGTCCTTAGGCGAGAGGGCCTGCCTATCGAAGGGACTCGTCGCGCCGCTAGCGAAGATCCAAAACTAATGCCTAAGGAAGGTCACCGGGGCATATAAGTCGACACTAACGAGGATGCTTAAGCACGAGACCGCTATACCGCCGATCGACCTATACATCTAGGGACTACGGACCTCCTACTTAGGCAAGTCGGCACAGTACCTAGTACAGAAGGTCATCGCCAGTACAGTCGTAAGGGCCCGCGAATCAGTACTAGCGTACAAGGGCATTCGACCCGGAAACGAGCCGAACTACCGGGCAAGGGACGAATAGCTAGCAACACAATAGGAAGGTGAGAAATCGTTTGTAGAGCAACTATGGAAAGAGAGGTGGAACAACCAGGTTGTAGGGCATAGTAGACGCCCTTAGCCAGCGGGACAACCTAAGGAATGGTCAGCTACAAAATCCGCGGTCAAGCACCCCCCGAAGCTCATCTACTACCGCCTTACGAGGGCATAGAGTAGCATAGCAACCCAACTGCGAAGCGAACACATCGGCCTCTAGGGGTACCTATTATGGAGGAAGGTTCTAGGATACACGAATACTAGCTGCCCCTACGGCTATCGCTCCTAGAACGTACGGTACGTACTCCTCGTCTGTCCGAGGTGGTCGCTAGGAAGGGGGGAGTGGATGGCAAAGGCGAGGAACCGGACGATTAGGGCACTTCTTAACAACGCTGAAGACCTACGGCGCATTACGAACTAGATACTAGAGAAGGGCTGGCTAGAACAGTACCGCCTAGTAGGAGCAGTGTAGGAAGAGAGGACACGACGTAGCGCGACGAGACCGGCTAGGAGCGGGGGCTAACGGGGTAGTGACATGGACTACGTACGTTCAGAGGGAAAGCTAATCTAGACAAGGAGTAGTCGGGGGCGGGAAGGGTTTTCACCTATTCGGGTTTCCCTTTATACATAACAATAGATATATACCTACATAGGCCGGATAGGGTCCTAGAACAGGGGAATGACAAATCTATCTATCTATCTATATTCCGTCTAGAGGGTCTCTAACCTTCGATAAGGCGTCGTAATTAATACCTCTAGAGGATACTAGGAGGTAGGAAGTGAGTAGAGAGTCGCTAGATAGTATTTGGCTAGTACTAAGGCTACGACGCTATAAGCGATATAGCGAGTCGGAGTATAACGTACATACCTATCAAGTAGACTCGCTAGATAGCAAAGAATCTAAAGAGGACTTGTCCTCCTAGTAACGATTCTATAGGATGTCGTCGTATTAAGATACCGTCGTAATTAAAGTAGAAGTAGTATAGTTCTTAGTAAAAGTAGCCCGCTCGGTAGTATAGCCCGCTCGGTAGTAAAGCACGTTAGGGCAAATAACAAAGTTGTTAGATAGGCTATCTAAGAGGAGTACGAAGTACGGAAAGTTAATATATAAGCCGAGGTATACGGGCCGGCCCGTACCGAGTTACGTAACCTATTACTATCTACTAGATGTCCGCCTAGGCCCGTAACACTTAGTTTAGAGTTCTTTATACTATAATTACGCCGCCGCTAGCGCTAGCGGGTCGCTACTACTTAAGTAGATTACTCGTCTTAATAAGGGCTATCGAATAGATAGTCCTCGTTAATACCTAAGATATATAGATAGATAGATTTGTTATTCCCCTATTCTAGGACCCTATTCGGCCTATATAGATATATATCTATTGTTATATATAAAGGGAACCCCGAATAGGTAAAAACCCTTCCCGCCCCCGACTTCTCCTTATCTAGATTAGCTTTCCCTCGAAACGTATATAGTCTATATCACTACCCCGTTAGCCCCCGCTCCTAGCCGGTCTCGTCGCGCTACGCCGTGTCCTCTCTTCCTATACTACTCCTACTAGGCGGTACTGTTCTAGCTAGCCCTTCTCTAGTATCTAGTTCGTAATACGCCGTAGGTCCTTAACGTTATTAAGAAGTGCCCTTATCGTCCGGTTCCTCGCCTTTACTATCTACTCCCCCCTTCCTAGCGACTACCTCGAATAGACGAGGAGTACGTATAGTATATTCTAGGAGTAATAGCCGTAGGGGTAGCTAGTATTTATATATTCTAGAACCTTCCTCTATAATAGGGACTTCTAGAGGCCGATATGTTCGCTTCGTAGTTAGGTTACTATACTACTCTATACCCTTATAAGGCGGTAGTAGATAAGCTTCGGGGGGTACTTGACCGCGGATTTTGTAGCTAACTATTCCTTAGGTTGTCCCGCTAGCTAAGAGCGTCTACTATATCCTATAACCTAGTTGTTCTACCTCTCTTTCTATAGTTACTCTATAAACGATTTCTTACCTTCCTATTATATTACTAGCTATTCGTCCCTTACCCGGTAGTTCGGCTCGTTTTCGGGTCGAATACCCTTATACGCTAGTACTAATTTACGGGCCCTTACGACTATACTAGCGATAACCTTCTATACTAGGTACTATGCCGACTTGCCTAAGTAGGAGGTCCGTAGTCCCTAGATATATAGGTTGATCGGCGGTATAGCGGTCTCGTACTTAAGCATCCTTATTAGTATCGACTTATATGCCCCGGTAACCCTCCTTAGGCATTAGTTTTAGATCTTTGCTAACGGCGCGACGAGTCCCTTTAATAGGTAGGCCCTCTCGCCTAAGGACTATACTTAGCTACTATAGGTAAGGACTAGCCGTATAATAGCCATATATAGAAGTCGTAACTACCGAAAGTCCGCCCCCTATATAGACGTAGTAAGCCTCTAGTATAATACTATATTCTGTTTAGCTTTCCGTAATATTACCTATACGTACTTCCTCTACCGTAGCGCCGGGTCTACCTATAGTCCGAGGATCCTAAGCTGATTTACCGGGTTAGTTATATACCCCTATATCTAGATAGAAGCTTATATATTATAGAACCGTAGCCGGCGCGTAAAGTATATTAGATTGTACTTTTCTAGGGCAAACCGAGCCCTAGTATAGACGACTAACCACCCTAGTAAGCAAGGGCGCGCCTAGTGACCTTAGGATAGCTTACGCGTAGGTGTATATATTTGCCGGTCCGCGGGCCGTAAAATATATACTAAGATCCTAAAAGATAATCAATCTAAAATTCTTAGATTCCCGTATTTTCGCCTTATAGAGAGATTCTTCGTAAATCCTAGCTTCCTACTAAGGTCGCCTCCTAGCTATATATATCTTAGTAGTACCCCTATATACCCCTACTACGTAATTAACCGTTAAAGGTTAACGAGATTCGACGCGCAAATTTCAGGGTCTAATAGGGCCCTTAACTCGTTAATATATCCTCCCCTATTACGAAACTGTCCCTAGTTTCACCTCCGCTACGCTAATATAGACTAAGAAACTATACCTATAAGTTATACGTAAAGAAGGCGGATCCGGCGTCTAGTTAAGTAGTTAGTCTAGAGATGTTAAGGAGATCGCAAGTTCATTCTATAAGGGCTAAGGAGGCTAAGTCAAAGTCTAGTCTTCGTAGTAAGCCTACTCTTAAATTAAGGATATAGCCTAGAAATCGGTTAAGTACGCTAGAAACTACGTACTAGAACTAGAAGCTAGTTAAACTAAGGTCAGAAACCAAAACTACTAAGTGAACTCCTTACGCCTAAGAAAAAGAAATAATAGAGTCCTATCCCTCCTTTGACCTAAATCCTAGTAAATTTGGCTATCTCCTCCGTAGTAAGGTTATAAGGCCGTACCTATAGTCTCGTCGGCTTAGATTCTAGTTCCGGAAGTATAGTAGCCCTATTAATACCTATTAGAAGTATATCGTCATCCTCTTTATCGTTAGATCCGGACGTAGTAGGTCTGTTCTTATTCGGAAGATCGTCCTTTTCGACATTCTCGACATCAACCCTATCCTCTAGCGCTATAATATCTTTAGCGTTAGGAAGATTAAGCCCCGGGTCCGGTCTTAACTATAGGATCAGCTTTAGGTTCTCTCGGGCTTATACACCCTTTAACCTCGTACTATTAAGCTCTTCGAGGATGTATATACTAAACCCCGAGTACACCTTAGCTATATAATACGGCCTAAGCTAGCGGTACCTAATCTTTCTAGATAGGTTATCCTTATACGGCTTGTAGAACTTGACTATAAGATCTCCGACCTAGAACCCCTAGAAGTTAATACTACGTTTAGTATCGAAGTATTCCTTACTTAGGGTACGAAGCCTTACTCTTCGTAACTATAACTCCTAAAGACTTATATCCCGTACCTATAACTAACGCGCCCGAATAGCTAACAGCTCCTCCGTTAATCTAATAGATCCCTATTTATAGTTCGCCTATATCGGGTATTCTACCTCGATCGGGAGAATAGTACGATAGCTATATAGAACCTCCGCCGGCGTTATACCCGTAATTCTAGATACCGTAGTTCTGTTAGCCTAAAGCACCGTAGTAATCTATCGTTCCTAGGACTTATAGGTGTTCTTAGTAAGCTTAGCTAATGTAGCTAGAACAGGTCGATATACTACTTCTATAGTTATATTTAACTACGGATAGTAGGGTAAGATCTAGATATACTTAATACCTATACTAATAGATAGATAGATTTGTCATTCCCCTGTTCTAGGACCCTATCCGGCCTATGCAGGTATATATCTATTGTTATGTACAAAGGGAAACCCGAATAGGTGAAAACCCTTCCCGCCCCCGACTACTCCTTGTCTAGATTAGCTTTCCCTCTGAACGTACGTAGTCTATGTCACTACCCCGTTAGCCCCCGCTCCTAGCCGGTCTCGTCGCGCTACGTCGTGTCCTCTCTTCCTGCACTGCTCCTACTAGGCGGTACTGTTCTAGCCAGCCCTTCTCTAGTATCTAGTTCGTAATGCGCCGTAGGTCTTTAGCGTTGTTAAGAAGTGCCCTAATCGTCCGGTTCCTCGCCTTTGCCATCCACTCCCCCCTTCCTAGCGACCACCTCGGACAGACGAGGAGTACGTACCGTACGTTCTAGGAGCGATAGCCGTAGGGGCAGCTAGTATTCGTGTATCCTAGAACCTTCCTCCATAATAGGTACCCCTAGAGGCCGATGTGTTCGCTTCGCAGTTGGGTTGCTATGCTACTCTATGCCCTCGTAAGGCGGTAGTAGATGAGCTTCGGGGGGTGCTTGACCGCGGATTTTGTAGCTGACTATTCCTTAGGTTGTCCCGCTAGCTAAGGGCGTCTACTATGCCCTACAACCTGGTTGTTCCACCTCTCTTTCTATAGTTGCTCTACAAACGATTTCTCACCTTCCTATTATGTTACTAGCTGTTCGTCCCTTGCCCGGTAGTTCGGCTCGTTTCCGGGTCGAATGCCCTTATACGCTAGTACTGATTCGCGGGCCCTTACGACTACACTAGCGATGACCTTCTGTACTAGGTACTATGCCGACTTGCCTAAGTAGGAGGTCCGTAGTCCCTAGATGTATAGGTCGATCGGCGGTATAGCGGTCTCGTACTTAAGCATCCTCGTTAGTATCGACTTATATACCCCGGTGACCTTCCTTAGGCACTGGTTTTAGATCTTCGCTAGCGGCGCGACGAGTCCCTTCGATAGGCAGGCCCTCTCGCCTAAGGACCACACTTAGCTGCTATAGGTAAGGACTGGCCGTACAATAGCCGTATATAGAAGTCGTGACTGCCGGAAGTCCGCCCCCTATATAGACGTAGTGAGCCTCTAGTATGATGCTATATTCTGTTCAGCTTTCCGTAATATTACCTATACGTGCTTCCTCCACCGTAGCGCCGGGTCCACCTATAGTCCGAGGATCCTAAGCTGATTTGCCGGGTTAGTCGTGTGCCCCTATATCTAGATAGAAGCTTGTATATTATGGAACCGTGGCCGGCGCGTAAAGTGTATTAGATTGTACTTTTCTAGGGCAAACCGAGCCCCGTGCCTCCTAGCCTAGTCCTCGCAGATCTTGTGCTTCTCTTCTAGTAGCCTACAGTTCTCCTTAGTCGAGGAAGACCACGCTAGGATGTTTATGTCGTCTACGAAGCCGCTCGCAGCGGTGTTCTGGGATTCTAGGGCTGGGAGCAGCGTCGCTATAAAGAAGAGGAACAGAATAGGTGCTAGCGTTAAGCCTTACGGGATTCTAGTGTAGACTACTTGAAATGGGCTTCTGTACTGGCCGACTAGGATCGACGTACTACGGTTTTGGAGGTAGGACCGTACGAAGTTGACAAGCCACTTAGGGAGTCCTTTCGACCTTAGGATATAGAGAAGCCGCGGGTATAACACGTAGTCGAAGGCTCCCGATATGTCTAGGCTAAGTAAGGAAGCCACCTTGTCCCTATTCTTATACTAGATGGCCTTTACCTAAGAGGTAATAAGTTCTATCGCGGATAGCGTCGATCGCTATGGGCGCGTACCTATCTAGGTGTCCGGGAGTAGGGAGTGTTCCTCTGCCGCCTCGGAGAGTCTCGTTGTAACTAGCTTCTTAAGCGCCTTCCTAAGAGTGTTAAGGAGCGCAATTGGGCGGTACGACTTCACCTGCGTATAGTCTTCCTTCTGCGGCTTACGTAGGACCACTGTCGTCGATTGTTTAAAAGCTATCGGGTGGTATCCGGTCTATAGGCAGGCGTTAAAGATCGCTACAACTGCTAGGGCTAGTTGATCTCTACACTTCTTTAGTAGCTCGTTTGGGATCCCATCCGGCCCCGGGGCTTTCTTCGCCGGCAACTTCCTTAGCACAGCGGTGACTTCTCCCTCGGACACCTCCTATTGGACCGCGATGCTAGGGGCTAGGGGAGTAGAGCTGTTTATGTCGCTTAGATCAGCCTCGACTAGGGGTGGGAAGAACTTGCTAGCCAGTAGACGCGCCTTGGCCTCGGGGTCGCTAACCGGGCCACTAGGCGATTGTAGCGCTAGGATAGAGAAGGAGGGGCCCTGTGTAGGGTCCTGTCGGGCCCATTTCGCTAGCTTCTATATCCTCTCTGGCTTGCCGGCGATTTCTTCTACTATAGCCCTCCAGCCGACTGCTTTCTCCCTCCGTATTATAGCTTTCTTCTGTTAGCATGCCTCCCTGTATACGTTCTAGGCCTCCTCGCTATAGCTGCTCGTCCACACCCGGCGGGCTCTCCTTACTTCTCTTACTACCGTAGTGCACTCCGGCGTCCAGTATAGTTTGGACCATGTCGTTAGTTAGGCAAGCGGAACGTGAAGTGAGGTCGCTTTTCTTATTTCGTCTGTCAACCCCTAGACTGCTTCGTCTATCTCGTCTTTACTGTTGTATTGCTACTGCGCGATCTGGACTAGCCTCTTAGAGTTATCGAGGTACGCCTAGATATTGGCCTAGTGGGCCTTTCCCTAGTTTGGCTTAGGGGTTCTCGCTAGTGTACGTTATATCTGTGTCGTAATAGAGGTCCTGACTGGCATATAGTCTAACGACGCCTCGAGTTTATGTTCGATCCTATAGTAGGTTACCGTGTGGTAGTAGCTATCTAAGATCTAGGAGAGGTCGATCGTGCCTTGGAGTCCCCCTCTCTTCTAGGTGCCTAGGTCCTTCGGGGTATTAAGGGCAATTGCGTTGCTCGCTATCAAGTCGAGTACTTCGTCGGCTATAGGGTGCGGCTGTATAAGGCTTTCCTAGGAAGGGTAGTGTATATTGAAGTCTCCTACTACGATGTGGCACCCTTGTCTCTTGAGCGCACTGTCTAGGTGTCTACAGACCCCTAGGTCGCGGCTAGACCTCGAGGCTAGCGGTTGTATATATAGGTTGTGTATCCAGGTGCTACCTACGTGGAGGGAGGTAATATCGCCCCCGCCTTCTTCGTCTACGTAGTACACTACCTCCTAGTCGGATTCTAGTATGTCCTTACTGACATAGAAGCACGTGCGGGGTCTGCCGTCGCCTCGTAGGCATGTCGTGTAGCCTAGTGACTTGCAGGTCGTTAGTCTCTTATAGTGCGGGTTAATCTATAGCTCCTAGATTACAAGGACGTAGTGGACGCGCGGGTCCGCCTCGTGTAGGAAATGGTTCTGGACTATATCCTTGCTATAGTTGACGTTATACTAGATGATGCTAAGCGTGTCGAGGCTAGTTATCGGCATCGACAATCATTTCCTCTATATCGTCCTATGTCCTACTGCCCTGTACGTCCTAGTCTACGCCTATCGGCTATGTACTAAAGGGGAGCCGGGCCTAGTTAGATTCCCTCGCCGTAGCTAGCAGAGCACGTGGCCTCCCGTACGCCCTAGGCTGCGCATCCTTTATATCGTTCTCGGCCCTAGGGCGCTTGTGCCCGACCGCCGCTAGTTGGTTCCGGTATAGGCTAGCCTCACGGTCGCCGTAGAATCTTAGGGCGACGGTTCTGTTTGTGATTGCCTTGTTTTTCGCTAGTTTCCGCTATAGGCATTCCGTACTATACGATAGGTAGTGCCCCGGACAGTTCGCGTACCGTCTCGTAGTCGATGTATAGTCCCTAGATATATAGTCTCCTATATAGTTCGAGCAGGCCTACTTGTTTGTGCACGTGTAGGTTTGGTGTCTATACTGTTGGCATTTGAAGCATTAGAGGACACGAAAGGATGAGGAGTGCTTTTCTACTGTCTTGAGGCTTTATTGCTAGACCAGGCCTTGTTCTATCGCTAGATCCGCCGCTTTCGCGTCTTATAGCTATACTATTAGCGCCGAGGCCTTCTTGCCTTCTGGCCATTTCCTATAGAGCCAAGTCGCCTTCTAGATTAGAGAGTTAAGAGTGACCGGGTTGTCCTCTTAGAGAGCGCGTAGGTGACCCTAGTTAGTTAGGTCAAACTCCTTAGGTATGTCGTGGACTAGGATCGTGAATTGTTTCGTTAAGACCTTCGCTAATGCCGCAACCTTAGATACCTACTGTGGCTATGCCTCTAGGTGCCTCCTAGCAGTAGCAGAGCTAGTATAGATCTGTAGAGTGCCGTTGGACTGTTGGTTCACTACGACCACCCCTAGTTAGTTAATACGTTAGGCGAGCTCCTTGTTCGATAGCTTCGCAACTTCGGCCTGGTCTTCCTTTGCTGCAATGCGGATCGTAACTGTATCGTGCGTTAGGCGGGGGCCTGGTATCGATGCCGCGACCGATGCCTAGCTATAGGGGTGTTGATTCCGGGTGGCCTTACTAATCGCCTAGGACATCGTCCTCATTTCTTGTTGCCCTCGGTAATACGACAGTACAAGCGCCGTACGTAGCTGAGTAATCATTACCTATAGAGACCGGTAAGGGAGCTGATCGTTAGTTTCTATGCTTTTTACGTCCTCTATAAGTTGCTGCTAGTTGTCTTAGGGGGGCTTCGCCTATAGGGCCGTAGGCGCCGTTAGTGCCGTAGCCTAGGCTACTATTGCCTAGGAGTTGCCTAATGTAGCTAGGCACCTCCGCGGCGTTTAGAGCTGAAGAAACAGGGTGAAGAGAGCTTCAAGCTGTCTAGATTGAATGAGGTAGAACTCCCTTAGTCCTAGGGCAAGGAAGGAATCGTATTTAGTAAGCTAGCTACGAGATAAGGTGACAAGTCTTAACCGCGCTTTCCTACTCATCTAGCACCACCGTGTAGCCTCGTTTCGAGAGGTTAGCCCGGAGCAAAAGCTTCCCTCTACGCCCTCCCTCCCTGTTTGCTCCTTAAGCCAATATCCACCTCTATAGGCCTGAGCCCTTTAGTGCTCTCTATTGACCGACATGCGCATCCGTCCTCTCGGGCTGTATAGACAGTGTCAGCCGTCGCTACTAGTGTACACCACGCCCTAGGTTTTGACGCCCTTCGCGTTACCGCAGCCTATCTCTAGAAAGCGGCCGTCTATGCCTCGCAGGTCTGCTCGGGGCACACACCACGCCGGGCAGCGTACTCCTTACGTTTCCACCTACTAACCAATATGAAGTTCCTTATTACCCTGCCCTCGATCCTCCCCGATCATAGAACTAATCCACTTGTATTGTACGTCTTTTCCCCGTCCTAATAGCCGTCTTTTCCTTGCTCAGGCTATCGTCTTTTCCTCGTCGCAATCTACTATATCAGACTAGGTGCGTTGTGTAGCGGGACAGGCAGTGCCTTAGGCAAAACCCTCGTTCCTATACCGGGTGTTCAATAGGCCCTTATAGGCTTCGTCGCGTGTCCACCTACCCACCGTATTGCCCGCTAGCAAACACCAGATTGTTTCGTAGTCCGCTCGACGCCGTTACATAGTCCGCTCAGTTGTTGTTCTATAGTCCGCTCGTCTAATGTTCGTCGCTTAGCCCGCTCGGTTTGCGGTCTCCGGAGGTGAAAATTCTATACTTATACTAGAGGTGTCCTGTCGAGCGTATAGGCCACGGTTCCGCGCCCTTCTTACACGTAGAAAGAAGAGGGACTCGCTCCCGACACGAGTACACGCTCGTCGGATGGTTTTTATACCCGTTTTGCTAGTAGTCCTCTGTTCGCCGCGGCTTCGCCTACGCTACGCGCCCGTCGCGCCTACGACGCTCCAGCGTGAGAATACTTAGCTCTCTCGTAGCTAGACGAGAGGTTCGTAGCCGACACCACGTATAGGTGATTCTCGTCGTCGACCTACCTATACTAATAAGCATCCTCTCTACCTCCCCTTCGTTAATACTAGCGTTATTAAGCACAATCTTATAGTAGTATCTATGCCGGCTAAACACTATCTCGTATAGAAACTTAGTAATCGCCCGCGAATTTAGAGGCTTCCGTACGACCTTCGCCTTAATCTACCTACTTAGAGCTTCTCGGGCGACAAGTAAGTACCCGTTTCTATATACGTAGACGGGATCGTAGTACTACCTCTCTCCTATAACCTACTGAGTCGATAAGTGTATTTCTCCTACTCTCTAGTTACCTTCGCGAAAGTTATAAGGAGCATAAGTCCTTACCTAATTCGATACGTCGGAGAAGTAGCCCTCCTAGTAATACCGGCTAGTAACAAGATTATATACTAGCTCTATACTCCGGTGACTATACTTTTTGTAATAGTGTATTACGATCTCTTTCTAAGCATTATTATCGTCTACTACTAGCTATATCGGTGCACCTCTTCGCCGCTAATAAAACAAGAGCTTGTCTCTTAAGTAGTACCGAGGACTCTTCTTAACGAGGTTTCGATACTTAGCCCGGGTAACCCCTTCCGGTCGTATTCGATATGCTAGAAGATAAGCTATAAGCTCGGAATTGTTACTATACTAGGGTTCGAGGAGTCGTTCACGCTCTAGAATAACGGGGAAAGTGTTAACTAGTTTAGCGTAACGGAAGAATTTATTGTTAATTATCTTATTAATATTACTAGCGAGCCTTTTAGGTATAATCCTTAAGCCGCGCTCAATACTAGAGAACTTCTTAATAAGATATCTCCTATTAAACGGGCCTTGCCCTACTAGTATTAGAGATTCCTAGTAATAGGCCTTCCGCTTCTAATCTATATTACTATCTACTTTCGACTAAGGCCTCTTGTAGACGCTCGTATTAATAGGTCTTTTCTTGTTAGCTATACGCTTATATATAGTGAATATATACGGCATCCTAATACCGGGTCTATATAACCCTACGTCTTGTTTCTAAGCCTACCTATTAATCTGGCCCTATTTTAGGATCTCCGTATACTAGTCGCCCTATACGGAGTATATATTTATAATGACCTACTCTCCTAGAGCGTTAGTAGTTACCTTAGCGCTTAAGTATTAGCGGTTCCCTAGTAGTCCTAGTATTTTCTTCGAATACGGGCTAAGGTCGAGGACATTTTCTCTTTATTATAATACGGGGCCGCGGTGATTCTTAAAGTAGTCGAAGACGGTCGTGTCTATAGGCTTAGGTTTTAGCTTCGTTATACCTTCTTATCGATGTCGACGCGCCGTATTATTAGAACACTCCGCCCCTAATATATTTGCTAAGGTCTCCCCGACTAGACTCAAAAAGCGGACTTGTTTCAAAACCGGACTTCTAATGCTTATAGCGGGTTAACTACCGTAAATCAACCCGCGTTCGCATTTTTCGAGGACTATAGGTGTTCTTAAAGAGTTTTGTACTTATTAGTACCTATAATAGCCGTGAACATTACACTTTCACCTTTCCTACTAGTAATTGTTCCCTCCTATAATCTATCGTCGTAGTTACGGCCTACTAGTCGTACCTTCCTATACTAAGGGCGGCTAAGGATCGTAGGCAAATATAGATCAGCGGAGACAAATATATCGATCTAGTAGTATATACTAAACACCTAAGTATTAAGCTTTGAAATTACCCCCTTAAACTTCGCTCTTCTACCTACTCCTCGAAAGGACAAGTAGGCGCTAGGTACGATAGGTAAGCCAAACTTATATACTATCCTCGGGCTAATAATATTGACTTCAGATCCCTCGTTAAGTAGGGCTCGAGTCTAACCTTTACTAGTCCTAAGCTCGGTAACTACCTAAGGGCTAGGTACTATTACAAAATCGTCTAGTATACTAGAGAGACCGATTTTTTCAATGTTTTCGTATAACTCGGCGGTAGGGACAGCATCCTTACTATATAACATCGTTAAGAATATACCTATAAAGCGAGCTTAATAATCATCCCGAAAGACTTCTTTATTAGCGCCTTCTTCCTCGTCTTTATAGGTAGCGACATGACTTGTACGGACTTCAGTCCCTTCTTAGCTAGCTAACTTACGGACGGTAGTAAGCTTAGACTATAGATTAGGGGTATTCACTACTCTCCTAAACAAGGCAGTTTTAAACTAGCGACTATACCGAAACTAGTCCCGGGCATTAACGTTTAGAAACGTAGTCTAAAGGATTTGATCAATCTAATAGGTCACTCCCTCCTCCTTAGTAACGGGCCTATCTCCTATACCGTACTGTCGGACGTAGTTATTAATCCTTATCGTCTTTATATTCTATAACCCCTTACGCTATACGAATAGGGTATTAATAGGCCCTACCGGCTATTCCGAGGGCGTGGGCCTTGACTTAGCTCGAGGCTTAGGTGTCCTTCTAAGAGTCTCCTCTAACGCTACCGTTGACTAGCTTCTACTAGCTATAGAACCGGCGTCTCTAATTATCTCTACCTCCTACTAACCGAGTTCTTCCTACCGGATCTCCTCTTCGAGTTCTTATCGTATAGCTTTAGCGGCCTCGGCTCGTACCCTTAATACCTATATACTAGACCTAGTTCGAGGATTCGGGTTCTTTATAATTCCTACTAGAGCTTTACCTCGAGATTTATTACTCTAGATTAGGTAGGCCTTAACCTTAACCTCGTCGTAGTTTATGATCCTATACCCTTATAGAGCCGGTTCTTCTTCTTTCTTAAACTAGATCTAGTAACTACTAGCGGCCGTCGGTTACTACCGAGATCTAACATCCTAAGGGCCGTATTCTATAGGGTGTCGGTTATTAGGTAGAGGTTTAGAGTAGTTAGGAAGCTTTACGCTTAAGACACTAGTATAATCTCGACCTATCTATTGTTTCTAAAGCGTAGGGATTTTTATGTCCTTATTTAATAGAATCGGGCTATAGTGTTCCTTAAGCTACGGAAGTATATAAAGGAGCTTAGGTTTACTATAGTCCCGTCGGAAGTTAAACTTAGGGGGATTTAGATCGGTCTTCTTTCCTAGGTACTACTAGTTATTCGTCGCTAAAAAGACATACCCTTATAAGATAAGGAATAGTATCGCGGGGCACCTATTAGCCTAATGTTCCGTACTACTATAGTTGTAATAGCACCTATTAAGCGCTTTAGACTACTCGCGGTTCTATAACTACGGGCGCTTTATTAAGTAAACCTATAGTTTAGGTACGCGATCGGGGTTTTCTAGTTATATAGACCTTTGATTTTTACTAGAGTTAAAGGATCTAACCTCCGCCGCGCGACCTCGTTAGTAAGCCCGAATACTTATTTCTACTATTTTCTAAATAAGGTTATCGTCGATAGTAGCGGAAATAGCTAGTTTATTAAGTATATTAATCTTAGGGATTAAGCGCAGTATCTACTTCTTAACTGACCGATAAAGCTACGGTAAAGTAAGTAAAAAGTCCGTATATACGGCCTTCTATCCTTCTTTACTATTAGCGATACTTATCGCCTCGTCTAGTATCTTTTAAAAGCGCCGAAACTTCTTAGGCTACTTCGGATAGAGCCTACATTTCTTATAAACTGCCTTAGTAACTGACTTTAGGAGCCCCTAAAGTAGAAGACGGCTACGGGAGCTATTATCGAGGTCTTCGGGATCAATTAGGTCACTAGAGGCTACGAAGAGACGGATAAACTCCTTTATATCCCATTCCTTAGGGCTTTTCCCTTTCTCGGCCCGGACTATCTCTTTAAGATATTCTCGACTTCCTAATATCAAATAGGTATTGAATCTCGAAAATTTAGCTAAGAAGGACCTCCTAAAGGTGCTCCGCCTTACTTACTACCCCTCTAACCTTATTACTAAACGTCGGATAGTAGTCTCGTAGTTACGCTCGAAACGACCCTAGAAGTTATCTTTCTTAATTAATAGCCTTAGTAGATACTAGTCTATAAGATCATTAAACCTCTCCTAGAGTTTAGTAGCGTTCCTACTATTAAAGAGGGGGTTTTCCGGACTCCCTAGAGTAGGGAAGCGAGGTCCTACATTTTCTATAGTAATAGTAAGACGGCTAAACAAGGCTACTATCGCATCCGGACTATAGGGCATTCCTAACGTTATAGTGCCCTTATTTAAGTCATCCTCTTCTTAGTTATTTCGTCGTGCTCTTTCCTTACCCTTATTAGAGCTTAAAGCCTCCGGAGTATTATCTTCGTTACTATCCGAGTCTTCTATCCCTTCTAGGATTATAGCCTCCCTATAAGGCCTACATACCTTTGTTAGACTTTCTAGTAACTCTTAGCCAGCTCTAATACTAGCAAACGACTCGAACCTCGATAAAGATATAACTAAAACTTATAACCTTATTCGTAACCTTACTCGTAACGTTATACTTACTTTGCTTAATACTAAGAACCTTGACCTTAGGTGCCTTAATACCTTAAGATTTCGACTTCGAGTCGACCTTAACCTTGATTTTACTAAAATGTACTAATAATACTACCTAGTATATACTTAAACCCCCTCCTTATTAACTACTGAAATATAGACGACTAACTATCCTAGTAAGTAAGGGCGCGCCTAGTAACCTTAGGATAGCTTACGCGTAGGTATATATACTTGCCGGTCTACGGGCCGTAAAGTATATATAACGTGCTATACTACCGAGCGGGCTATACTACCGAGCGGGCCACTTTTACTAAGAACTATACTACTTCTACTTTGATTACGACGGTATCTTAACACGACGACATCCTATAGAATCGTTACTAGGAGGACAATTCCTCTTTAGATTCTTCGCTATTTAGTAAGTCTACTTAATAGGTACGTACGTTATACCCCGACTCGCTATATCGCTTATAGCGTCGTAGCCTTAGTACTAGCCGAATACTATCTAGCGACTCTCTACTCACTTCCTACCTCCTAGTATCCTCTAGAGGTATTAATTGCGACGCCTTATCGAAGGTTAGAGACCCTCTAGACTGAATATACTTGCGCTTTCGTGCTTTTTGCTATATAAGGGCCTCGTTAGACTTACGTAGCTTACTAATCTCGCTTCGTATAAGAGCTATCTAATACGCTATCTCTCTACTCCCTTCTATAAGCTGATATACCCCTTCCTATAACGAGTTTAGCGATGAACCTACCCGGGCACGCATTTTGTTCGTTACTAGTGTCGATTAAGAGTCGAATTCTTTTGTAGTTCGTAGTGTCTTCGACTTCTAAGGGGTAGAGTCCGGAGCTAGAGGGGTTAGCGTACGTAGCTTAATATTAAGCTTGTCTATCACTACCTATAGATTAAATAGAACCAAACCAGCGCCTCTGAAGCTCGATAGGATGTCCTCCTATCTAAATATAGCGTTATAGGCTGCCCGGAAGGCGCGTAGGAACTCTACTTTATCGATATAAGTAATGCGCTAGCGTACTAAGCCCGAGAGCTAAGCACCGTATACCTTCTTTAAAGGCGAATAGCAACCTATATCTAATAGCTAGAGTAAGTACGAGGCGTACGATAGTATATACAGGGCCAAGATCTTGTATTCCTTATATAGATTCTAGAATGCCTTCAAGTTATAGCTCTCGTAGCTATCGATAATAAGTAGTCTCTATACCCTAGTCGTACGAGCTATAGTATACTTCTAGAAATACTCTAGCTACCGTATACCGAACTCATTATTAGTCTAGCCGTTCTCTATTAGCCCGATTGTCTAGTCTAGACGTAAGTTGCCGTCTTAGTACTAGGTACTAATGTACTGTTTGCCTATAAGGATAACGTAGGGTAGGAGCGCTGTTCCGTCTATATAGATAGTCTTAATCACTATTACCTATTCTCTATTGCCCTATTAAACGACCTTCCTCTTTCTACTACGCCTTTCTGAACCTATAACGACGCTCTAAGACGTAACGACACCTATTATAAACCCTGTCTCGTCGAAGTTGTAGGTGTCCTAGTTAAGGATGCTATACTTCTCCTTTATATTACGTATAAGCAAGAACTACTTCTCGATAACGTCTAGATCTTCTATTAGGGCTCGCTAACGATCGTATCTACGTATTATACGAACCTTTAGCTCACGATGCCGCCTAATAAACCTGTCTATCTAATTGAGACTAGCGGGCTTTAGACCCTTCTCTTATAGTAATAAATCGGCTATTACTCGTATACTAGCCTTTAATAGCGGGAAACCTCTAATATCTAGCTCGAGTATATACTCAAGTATTACCGTCTCTTCTAGCTCTATAAGCTTCTTCGAATTAGGCTCGTAGTCACCCCGAGGAGGTCGTCTATTCAATCGATACCCTAGTGTAGTTCGAGACGCGTCGTATACCTTTATAGGAAGTCGATTCGTAATTATCGCGTCGCGTTTCGTAGCCTAGACAGCTAAGGTCAGTTTGGCCTCGTTTAAAGATAATATACGCTATAATAGTAGTTGTATAGCTATATCTATAGAAGTGGTACAGTTCTTAGCAAAAGTAGCCCGCTCGGTAGTATAGCCCGCTCGGTAGTGAAGTACGTTAGTAATAATGCTAAAAGATAATAAATCTGAAATTTTTAGATTCCCGTGTTTCTGCCTTATAGAGAGATTCTTCGTAAATCCTAGCTTCCTACTAAGGTCGCCTCCTAACTATATATATCTTAGTAGTACCCCTATATACCCCTACTACGTAATTAACCGTTAAAGGTTAACGAGATTCGACGCGCAAATTTCAGGGTCTAAAGGGGCCCTTAGCTTGTTAATACTAAGTAAGGAGAGGCACCTAATCCTAGTACTAAGTATAAAGGCGGAGTATATCGCGTATATCTATATTAAGTACGTATTTAGTAGATACGGGCTCCTAAAGTCGATTACGTCCGATCGCGGTCCGTAATAGTTATTAGTATTCTAGTATCGCCTCTACGAGTTACTATAGATTAAGTATTACGGGTAGTGATCTATAAGACTATAGTATAGGGTTGCCGTAAAATAAGCGTTATTCGGTAAGGCTACGAAAGAGAAGCGCGAAGCGCGCGAGATATATAAGGAAGCGCTAAGGCGCGCGACGTTATAGTAGTAGTGAACCGTAATAGTACCCCCCCTCTTTAGATCGCTATTTGTCCTCGGACGGCTCTGTCTCTATAGTAGTATATCTACGAAAACTATATCATCCTCTAGTCTATCTTGTTTATTACGTATCCGAGCCTATATCTACCTAGACTTAGTATAAGACCGTAGTATACTAGTAACTCGGTCCTTATTAGGTATCTAGTCGTACGGCGGCTTAAAGTCGGCGGGTATAGACTTCGTCGGAAAGTTGTAGTAGAAGTCTATAATAGAGGCGGCTACTCCTACTAATACTTCTAGTAGCTCCTAGCTCGGCTCGCGGTATCCTTTCTACTTTACTAGGTACTTATACTCGTCTTACTTCGGTAGTAAGTGTTTTAGTAGTCTTCCCTTTAGCTTAAAATATTTCCTATCGAGTATCTCCTCTACGAAGTACTCTTCGGATATTTCGCTATCGTCGTCGCGGGTGATCTCGATTAGAGGCGGCGGTGCTAGGATCTATCTAGGTTCGGGGTTATTAGTAGCTAGTTATAGGAGCGAGGCGTAGAAAGTATTATAGAGATTGCCTAACTAATCGGGTATTATAACGCGGTAAGTATTTTAATACTAGAGTGTTACGGTAATCTTATACGGCCCTACGTTCTTAATGTCGAACTTCTTAGACGGGCGTGTTATTGACTAGTTAGTAGTATTAATATTAACTTCGTCGCCGATATTATAGTTAGGATATAGCTAGCGATATACGTTTATAAAATCTACTTATAACGCTTAGGCTAACACAATTTCTTGCCTTAGATATACGTATATCTAGTTTCTACGCTTAGTAAACGCATTCGTAGATTCTATATCGAGTCGTTACTTATAGGGCATAAGCTTTATAGGGGTAGTTAGACTAGTATCCGTAAATTCTAGGTTACGACTAGTATTAGCGTAGAAGGGTAATACTCTAGTAGTAGCTAATATATAATTGTTAGTAGTAAACTCGGCAAGTAGTAACTAATCAACCTAATCATCTTAGGCGTAGTTAATATAGGCCCTAAGGTAACGTTCTATAACCTTATTCGTGTTTTTAGACTATCTATCGGATTCTAGGTAAAAGGCCGTCGATAGTCGTTATTAAATACCGAGTAGGGAGCAAACTCGTCTCTAGAACGTAGACGTCTACTAGGAGACCCGATCCGAGACAATACTCTTAGGAATGCTATAACGTACAAAGATATAGGGGTTAAAGATATATACGATATATAGGGCGTCTATCTATAGCTATAACGGTTTATAATCGTATTAATATAAAGTAGCTAGGTACGTAGGAAAGAGGAGCGCGAGGTACGTCGAGGTTATATATAGCCGAGGCGCGCTAGTGACGCGCGGTCACGTGACCCACATACTAGCTAACTATTTACTAGGCCTAGGCCCGTGACAATAGCACTAGGATCAGGTGTCTCTCCTTAGTAAGCCTGTCCGTAACTATAAGGACGTTCTTATATATTTGTCTATCGGTTAAGCTCTTACTTACGGGCAAATCTATAACGAAGTTAATAGCGATATCCTCCTATACTCCGAAGGGTACCGGTAATAGTATAAGGAGGCCCTAATACTACTGATTTAACGGAACCGTTATTCTATATATAATATAATTACGGACGAATCTCTTAATCGTTTATACTATACGTAGCTAGCGGTAGTATCTACTAATTAACTCGAATGTCTTTTTACGGCCGGGATACCTAGCCGCGGGTATATTGTAGAAACGTTTCGTAATTAGAGTACGAAGTTCTACTATACTAGTAACTTCTAGGACAAACAAGCTGTATCCTCCGTAGGCGTTTTTTATATAGATTATACTATCTTCTACTTTAGACGTACAATTGTCGATCTTATGTTTACGTAATAGGGGTACTTACTAGTTCTAGGATAGCTATTATATAGTAGCCTAAACGGTCTCTTCGTTATATAGAGCCTTGACTTATATAAGTAAATCCTACTATACTACCTACTACGCTACCTCCCCCTCCCGTAGCTCGCTTAAATTAAGCTTAATATCGAGGCGTACGGGCGGTACGATGACCTAGCTCTAATGCTATAGACGTAGATCGCTTAGATCCGACGGTAGATCTTACGATTGTCTAGTAAGACTATTAGGCTTTATACCCTATACACCTAGACGGTAAGTGATTTTGAATACGAACTGTACTAGGAACTGTGCCTAGCGTGCCTACCGTCTATTAAGTTGTTTCGTGCTTATAAAGTATTCTAGGTTCTTATAATCGGAGTAGATAATAACGGGGTTGTTATCTATATCCTTTATATTCTCGAAATCGGTATCTATATTATCGTCTAAGTCAACGGTAAGCTTAGGTCTCTATTCTTTAAAGGCGAGGACGATAGCTAATAGTTCCTTATCGTAAATCTCGTAGTTATACTCCTATAGTAACATCTTCTTAGATATATATACTACCGGTCTCTAGACGTCTTTGTGTTTCTATATAATTACTACCGTAGTAACAAAATCTAAGGCATCTATTTCGACTATAGTTTCTAACCCTAGTACGAAGTATACGAGTACCGTGTCCGTTAAGAATATATCTTTTAATCCTTAGAAGGCTGCTTCGTATTCTGTTATCTAAATGTATAGTATCGGCTTACTATTCTTACTAGTCTTTATCAAATTCGTAAGGGGTATATAGATTTTAGAGAAGTTCTATATAAACCTTCGATAGAAGTTTCCAAACCTAAGGAATGCTTATACATCCTTAAGGTATGTTAGAGTAAGCCAGTTCTTAACTACGTCGACATTTTCTAGGTCTATACGGATACCGTCGACTCCTATAATAATACTAAGGTACTTCGTCTCTATTTAGTAGAACTCGTATTTATCGATATCTAATTATAGGCCGGCTTTACGTATGCGCTATAGCACTTTACGTACGTGTTGTATATATTCCTTGAATATATCGCTAAAGATTAGGATATTATCTAGGTATACTAAATAGAAGTTATCGAGATACTCCCTAAGCGTATCGTTAATATATAATTAGAATGTTCCTAGAACATTATATAGGCCGAAAGGCATTACTATATACTCGAATTGACTATAGCGAGTGCTGAACGTAGTTTTCTATTCGTAGCCCTCCGTAATACGAATACGGTTAAAGGTAGAGATAATATCGAGTTTAGTAAAGTACTTCTTCCTATTTAGACGGTTTAGCGTTTCTTAGAATAGCGGTATTAGGTATCTACTTTTGACCGTAAGGGCATTAAGAGCTCTATAGTCGATATAGACCCGTAGACCGCCGCCTAGTTTACGTATAATTAGTACTAGTATAGAGGCCGGGCTCGTGCTTCGTTATATCGCTCTAGATTCTAGCTAATTATCGACCTACTTTTTAATTACCTTATTCTCGCGAGATGACATTACGTATAGCCGCTTAAAAGGAGGTGACTTAGTTTCGTCTTTAAGGTGTATTTTATAGTCTTTACTAGAGCGGTAAGGTAGGATCTTCAATATATCCTAATGGTTAAAATAGTCCTCGAAATCGTATAGTTCCTAGGGTAAGTAGACCTTAGTATCTTAGTCCTTATCTTTGCCTTTTATAAATCTATCGAAGTCGTTATTCACTATTATTATATATACTATTAAGGGGTTTAATAACTATACCTTCCGAAGGTTTATAGCGTAGAGCCTAGTAGGATCGAAGTCTTGCCTAGTCGCTACTATTACGTAGGCTCGTAATAGGTTAGCGTAGTGCTTCTGACTAGGTAGTATAATCCATATTATATAGACTTCCGCTCCTTTCTTACGAGCTAGTTTTACTACGTAGGCCGCGGAGATGTTTACGATATCGATCTCTAGTTCTAGTTCGACAACTCGTTACTTTTGTTTCGTATATCGATACGGTCGCTTTAATGTCTTAACGCCGTCTACCGGTAACGGTTATCGAGTATATATACGGAAGTTATCCTCTTCGTCCTCTAACGTCGTATAGAACTATAGTTAGGGTATATAGATAGATAGATAGATAGATTATTCATTCGCCTGTTTTAGTGCCCTATAGCCTATACAGGTCTCTCGCTATTTAGGTCTATTTGTGTAGGTAGGAAACCCGATTAACGGATGAAAACCTCCTCGTCTTTGCCCTCCTCGTTCTTTCCTGTCTTGTCCTTTCGTTCTCCTTCCTTCAGGGTACGCTAGTGTCATAGTTGTTACCCTATGACTACCTTGCCCGTAACCCTAGTGATGTCCTCCTCTCGATTCCCTTTCTCCCTTCTATTTCCCCGGCTCTTCTCTCTCTCTCCCTCCTCTCTGTCCACCTTTCCGTTTCTACTGCTAGGGAGAATTGCTCTAGGTAGTCCTCGTTAAGGATCCATCTTGTCACTCTCCTTATATCTTGTCTGTCCTAGATGATGGCCTGGTATTGCCTGTCTCTTGCCTTCGCCCTCCACTGGCTTCTCCCTTTTACCCACTTAGTACAGTTCAGCACTATGTGCTCCGGGTTTTGGGATAGGTAGCTACAGGGGCAACGTTTGGAATCGTATCCTAGGACTCTTCTTTGGTACAAGTATGCTCTCAGCCCAATGTGCTCAGAGCGAATCTGGATAGCTATGCTTGCTTCCGCCCTCTTCAGGTCTTTGTAGATAAGGTAGTTATACCTCCTGAAGGTCCTGGCCGCTAGTGGGGCTCCTGGCCTCACCGGTTTTTGGTTCTAACGCGTTTCCTATAGGTGACCTACGATCCTTTCTACTTGGCTTTGCTTCTTTTTCCCTTTGTCCCCTGTGTTAGCTTGCTCCCTTAGAGCTTCTCTCTGTTCAAGGGCTGCTAGGATTTCCTGTGATGTTTTTAGGTCTGCTTCCTTCTGTAGGATCATGTGTGGCCGGTTGGGTCTTCTCCTCCTCTCCCACTAGGTTCTTATCCTTTGAGTAGCTGCTTGGATGGTTCCCTGGGCTGGGTATGCTGATGTCTTCTCTGCGTATTGACACCTTATGCCCTGGAGGTACTCCCTGATAGGGGCTGTACCTGATTCCATTTCTATTGTCCTGTGAGGGGTTGACTTGTATGCCCCTAGTACTCTCTTTAGGCAGGCTGCCTACGCTCTGTTGAGGGGGTCCTCAATTCTCTTCGGGATGTGTTTTTCCGCTGCCCAAATTGCTGCTCTATATAGCATTGCGGGCTTGACAATGGCCTTGTATATAGTCTAGGCCTTTGTGAAGGTCGCCCCCTAGGTTGACGTAGTGAGTCTCTCGATTGATTGTCTGTTGGTGTCCGCTCTCGCTTGCGCCTTCTTCACTTGTGGTCCCTAGCTGAGTTTCGGGTCTAGCCATATCCTAAGGACTCTGAGTTCCCTTATAGGATGGGTCTCGAACCCCTGGATTTTTACTGGTGCTGCCAAGTTGTGTTTTGTCTTTGCCTTGCTAAAATGGATAAGTTGGTACTTGTCCGGTGCGAATTTTGCCCTATACTCTCTTGCCCACTTTTCGCATTGTCTATATCTCTCCTCTAGGAGTGCGCAGTTTTCCTCTGTGGACCCCGACCACGCTAGGATATTTGTGTCATCCACGAACCCCGATGCTAAGGTGTTTGCTGTTTCTAGGAGTGGGGTCAGGTCGGCTATAAAGAGGAGGAACAGAATTGGGGAGAGTGTAGAGCCCTATAGGATGCCCGTGTTCGCAATTGGGGTCTGCGGGGCTTTGAAGGACCCTAGGAGGATCTGGGTTGTTCTGTCCTTAAGGAATGACTGCACAAAGTGTACTATCTAGGCTAGGATGCTTTTTATTCTGAGGATGTGTAGGAGCCTTACGTAGGACACATTGTCGAAAGCCCCTAATATGTCTAGTGAAAGCAGTGAGGCTACCTTGTTGTTGCTATAGTGCTAGATGTGTCTGATTTGCTCTATGATCAGTTCGACTACTATAAGGGTAGATCTCTTTTGTCTCCCCCCCATTTACGTTGCCGGGAGGAGGTTGTGTTCTTCTACTATTCCGGTAAGCCTTATAGCCACGACCTTCTCTAGGAGCTTCCCTAGTGTGTTCAGCAACGCAATTGGTCTGTATGACTTCAACTTGGTATAGTCTTCCTTTTGGGGTTTCCTTAGGACGCAAGTTAGTGATTGCCTAAAGGCCTTTAGGCAATACCCCTGCTTCATGCACTAGGTAAAGATTGGCGCAAGCACTGGAGTGATAAGGCTGCTACTAGCTTTTAGGTAATAGTTAGGGATCTTGTCTAGGCCTAGGGCTTTGTTGCCCTTCAGTTTCTTAATAATGTTTCCGATCTCTATAGCAGATACTTGCTAGTTAGCCTCCCTTAGCGGAGGAATGTGTGTTCCTAGGATGTTGCTTAGGTCTGCCTCTACCTGAGTCCCGAAGAAGTGGTCTGCGAATGCTTTCGCTTTCCCTATCGGAGTGGTTTGCGTTTCCCCGTCTTGGTCCTATATTGAGGGAAACTAGGGCGGGGAGTTTCGTTCCTCGTCTAGTTTCCTAGCCCATTCTGCTAGTCTCTAGATTTGTTCCGGGTGTTCTATGATCATCCCTACAGTTGACCTCCACTCCTACGTCTTGTCTCTTCTGATCTGCGCCTTCTTTGCTTTGTACGCGTTGTTATAGGCTTCCTAGTTTGCTTAGGTACGTCGTTGCTCCTATCTCCTTCTTGCTCTCCTTGCCTCCTTGACTTTGGCTGTGCACTCTAGTGTCTAGTATAGCTTCTGGTATAGCGACCATCTCTTCTTAGGTATATAGGCCTGGGCTGCCCTTTGCATAGCTTCTATTAGCTGCTCCACTGCTTGGTCAATCCCCTCCGTTGTGTATATATTGTCAATGTTCACCTGTTCTAGTTCGCCTTCTAGCCGCTGCTGTACTAGTGTCCACTCGGCCTGCTTCTAGCAGAGCCTCCTCTCAGGTTCCCTCTCCTCCTCAACTATGAGTTGGATGCCGGTTTAGATTGGATAGTGGTCTAATGAGGACTCTAGTTGGTCATTGACTGTGTAGCTTTCTACCCGTCGTGTTAAGGCGTGGGACATAAAGCATAGGTCTAGCGTGCTAGAACTGTTGTTTCTAGCCCAAGTTTCTGTTCCCTTTGGCGTGATCAAGTCCATTTGGGCTGTTTCTATCTGACCAATGAGCCTCCCTGCTAAGAAGTGGTGTGCTAGGGTGAAGTCCGATCCCTACTTTAGGTGGTAGAGGTTGAAATCTCCTATCACGATGTTGTGGTTTTGTTGGTCTATTGCTTCCGGGAGCCTTCCTAGCGTGTGTAGTTGTGTGCTGCTTCTGGACTCTAGAGGTGGGTTGTATACGCTATGGATTAGGACTTGGCCTTGAGTTGTTTTGAGCTGCACTGTGGTGATATCCCTGTCGGTTCTCGGCCAGGCCTGCCAGTCCTCTACTAGTACCTTCTTACTGACATAGATACAAGTTCGTGGGACTCCCTCGGTTCTGTTTATTACTACGTGGTATCTCGGGTCTCGCACAGTTAATAGAATCCTAGAGTGTAGGTTGATCTATAGTTCCTATATTACTATAATGTGGTGTTCCTCCGGGTCTAAGGCTTGTAGAAAGCTCCTTTGGACCTTGTCTTTGCTTCTGTTCACATTATACTGAATGATTGATAGTCTGTTAGTGTGAGGCATCAGGACATGTTTGTGTCTAGGTCCGTTTGGTCTTACTGTTAGTCTTGCTATTGGTTTTCCCGTCCCTCCTCCTGTTCTTCCCTTTGGGGTTGGCTCCCTATCATTTAGTTGATTCTCATTTGTCCATTGCTCTGCGCTGCCTTGTACAAGAACGTTGGTCTCCCTATTGCAGTTAGGGTATATACTTAGGTAACGATAGCGTAGGAGCGGTGACTTCGTCGGGGTTATCTTCTACTACCGGCGGTCAATAATTGCCTAATAGTACTAGCGTAGCTAGATAGTTAATAGACTATACTATTAGGTGCTTATTAGACCTCTAGTTTACCTTATAGGTACGGCATTTCAAATAGTTCATTATTATAATGCCCTGCTCCTATTATATCTCTAGTTCGTAGTCTACGAGCTAACTAGAGCCGAGTACAATATTATACTCTAGTAATTCTACTAAGTAGTAGCTAAGGATTTCGACGTGACCGCCAATATTAAAAGGAAAGTACGTAGACTCGGTAATAAGCTCGTTAGCGGAGCCGCTATTAGCTAGTCCTAATTAAAGAGGTTATTCCTAGAGTCGAGGAAGATTATATATACGAGCGTATATAGAATTTATATACTAAGAGGTAGCACTATAATTAAGGAAGGTAAGAGCTTGATTACTATCTATACTACTAGGCATTATAAGGTAAGGGGACACTCTCTACCTTAGTACCCCTCGTATAATAGGCGGTATTAGAGAGCTTACTAATATACGTAAAGCGTACTCTAGTCCTTATATTACCGTATCTCGCTATATTTCCTTCTTAGTATTATGTTTATAAGTAGGACTAACGGTTATCGTACTCAAGCGTTAGTCTAGCTATTTCCCTATTACTAAGGGTTAGCCCGTATCTATATTATAGAGCTAGTATTCGCGCGCGGCGGAGGGCGCTTATACTACTTAATAGGGTAGTCTAGCGAGTATAAGTTATAGTCTATACAGCGGTAGCGGACATAACCGCCTACTACGATAATACTAGCCTTCTCCTTAGGCTCGAGCTTCTTAAGTTCCTTAAATTTGCGCGGTATCTAAGCGTATAGCTTAAGGCCTAAACCTTAGGCTACGCCGGGCGTAGTAGGTATAGTACCGTTACTACCGCTAGTACTACGAGGTAGTCGTAGTATAGCTAGGGTCTTTGACTTCAGGCGCTCGAACTTAGCTTCGAGCTTATAGTATAGGTCGACTAAGTCTTCGCGGTCCTTAGTCTCTATAGGTAGTGCCTCTATATATTTATAGTTAAGCTTGCTCTCGAGTAGGCGGTAATTAGTCTTAGCTAATAGGTCGTATAAGTTACGCTATTCGTTGTACTTAGCAATGAAAATAGAAAATGACTCGTTCTTACCCTACTATAAGACCTAGAGCTTCTAGAAGGCCTTACCTATAACGTCCTTCTTACTATACCGATCGATAAGGAATTAGATTATACTATCGATAGACTTGAAAGGGTTAACGTACTTACGCTTAGTACGCTTAGAGGGTACTCGCGGATTATATAGCTAGTACGGGTACCCGTCGAGGTAGTTAGGATATAGCGTAGTCCGTCCTCGATAGTCTAGAACTATATTACGGACAGCTTGATCTCTAGCTAATCGAGCTAACGGTTAAAGTTTATATTCTTATTATCGAACTTACCTTCTAGGTCCTTAACTGACTTGTTAGTATATATAACATTAACTAAGGGTTCGATAGTAGTGAACTAGCTAACGGCGGTATTACTAGTTACCCTAGAAGTACTACTAGGTATACCCTAGCGTTCTCGTTATAAGGAGTTACGGCGTAGGTAACGGCGTAGTCGACTATTATCTCTACCTTTATCGTTATTAGAGTTATCTCCGTCGTTATCGCTACTACCTCTACTACCTCCTCGTCGGGTACCTCTACCTATACGGTCCTACTAAGTAGGAGGCGTAGGTAATCGTAAAACACCGTTACGACGAGGAGAGTAGACGTAGACCTAACGACTACGGTCATTATTATTATTACTGTTAGTACCGCTAGTATCGCTAGTACCGTTCGTATCCTTAGCTACTAGCTAAGCCTTTAGTTCTGTTACCTCCTTATTTAGAGCCTAATTGCGCTTAGATAGGGCTTTAATATCCTTAGGTGACATACCTACCTACGACTCCTCGACCTATCTAAAGAGCGTATTATTATCCTATCGGAGGCGCTAATTAGCTTTATAAAGGTCTTATATCTAACTCTTATACTTCTAGTATTTATTAAAGTAGAATATAAAGAGGCCCTTGACATTCTTATCCTTTTCGAGTTGACTAAGACTCTCGGATACGATATTACGTTCCTTCTTTATATTAGCGTACTTACGCTATATAACCTTATTAGCCTTCTTTAGGGACTCGACCTAGTTAAAAAGTGTGATAAAGTCTAACTATATCTAGCGAACGAGGTGAAACATAATCTCTAGGTATGCTATAGTACGAGTCGCGAACTTAGCTAGGCTCTTAATAGTAGTATACTCTAAGGCGATTACCTACTCCTTAGGTTAGCGTATATCATTAGTTTTACTATCTTATATAGATATATCATCTCTTAACTCTATAATCTTGTACACCTTGATTCCTCCTTCTTCTAAGATCTATTCTTCGTTAAGGAATTATACAAAGTTAATAGGGTCGGAGGTTAAGGTAAACTACTATTCTTTAGGTAGTAGATCCTTCTCGATCTCTTATTGTTCGGCGGCGAAGTTCGAGTCGTCGTCGGAAGGGAAGGCACCTAGGGCGGTATCGGTACCTAGGTTATCGAGTGTCTACGTTTTAGTAGATACGGTTAGGGAAAGCTTAGCGCGTACGAGCGACTAACGCTTATACTTACTAAGATCTAGATAAAGAGGTTATCTAGGCAAGAGCACCCCGTTAGTAGTACTACCGGGTATAGCTATATTATACTATTACGTAGTAGATAAGACTGCTCTATTAGTAGGTATATAAGGGCCCTATAAGAGTAGGGAGGCGCGCGTTTTACGCGAAGGAGAGAGGTGATCTATTGACTTAACTATTACGTTTATTTACGCGACTATAGTTATTATTAGTACGCCTATACGCGCGACTCGACGGTTAGTAACTATAGTGAACTTGACCTGCCTTAACGCGTTTTACGCGAAGGAGAGAGGTGATCTATTAACTTAACTAATACGCTTGTTTACGCGACTATAGTTATTATTAGTACGACTTGATTATAACTACTAGCCTAACTAGATAGGCCGCTTATAGGACCGAATAAACTATTACGGGTAGTGATCTATAAGACGATAGTATAGGGTTACCGTAAAACAAGCGTTATTCGGTAAGGCTACGAAAGAGAAGCGCGAAGCGCGCGAGATATATAAGGAAGCGCTAAGGCGCGCGACGTCACGGTAGTAGTGAACCGTAATATTAAGCGAAAGTTATCTACTAGATACTACCATAAGACCGATAGATAGAGCGAGAATATAAATAAGGAAATAGAAAAGTACCTCCGAGCTTTTATTAACTATACCTAGGACGACTAGCCGGATTAGCTACCGCTAGTAGAATTTATAGCTGATAATAGAGTATCTAAAAGTACGGGAGAGTTACTATTTATAGCTAACTACGGCAAACTACCGCGATACGTAGACGGCGAGCTAGACCTTCCGATCCGAGCGATACCCGCTAAGTAGAAGCTTAACGTATAATCGGCCGACGCTTTCGTAAAGAGAATAAGCGATATACGGGAGTATCTATACGAAGCAATATATATAGTATAAGACTTATAAGCCGACTTTACTAATTAATATTATACGCTAGTACCTACGTACGAGGTAGGCGATTGTCAGGGCGAGAGCCTGGCCTGTGAGATGTAAGGGTGAAAGCGAGAATGCAGGTGCGAAGTGCAGATGCAAAAGGGCATGGTATGATTGCTACACAAAACAAAAGACGAAGAAAGCAAGAGAGGCCTGGGGAAGGCCAGATATTTATACGCGACCCTCGCGAGTGCGTGTCCCCGCATCAACAGGGCTAACCCGTACGAAGCCGCGCTCAGCAGCTTTGCTCAAAACCTTATTCCAACCTGCCCTACGATCCGAGTCTTCCACGTGCTTCAAGGTTTGGTAGAGGGGTGAATCTGGAGGGCTGGGTCCCGTAGTGAATGTTGCGGGGCATGTGATTCTTGGCGTTCATACACCAAGCTGGACTGTCACTTCTTGACGACTTCTGAGCGCTCTGAGACTCTTCTGTCCCCACCTTCTGTACACTCTGTGGGGAGACCATGACAGTAGCCCCCCCGAACAAAGCTGAGTTCCTACGAAGCCGTAGTAGTTCCACATATCGAGGATGTTCAGCTTCAGTACCAGGCCTAGGCCTGATGTCATGGTCGATACACCATTGGTAAGCCCCGTCGAAAAGCTCAGATTCGAAGAGCCTGCCGATGTTGACTTCTGGGCCGTCTGCGCGGGCGTGGTATTCTTCGATTGCTTGACGATTGAAGATGATATGTTGGATAGGTTCCCATGAGGTATCCCACTCAGGGCAACCTTGCCATTCGACTTCATACTTGATCGGCGGTAGTCCTTCAACGTCGTTGGGCTCTACGCGGATTCCCCGGATCTTGCGGACGGCATAGTCGTCAGAAGGTAGGTTAACAGGCTCGTCGACTTCTACTTCATCGGGAGGACCTGGCATGTCTTGGTTTTGGTTCGGGAATGGGTCCTCAGCCGACGGCCGAAGGCGTACGGGATGGAAGACGTCGTGGATCTTTATGTTCGCAGGAAGAGCTAGACGGTAGGCGTGTGAACTGATACGCTCGGTGATCTCAAAAGGACCTAGGTTCTTCCAGTTCAGCTTCTTGGAGGGGCGGTCTGTCTTGATGTTCTTGGAGTTGAGGTAGACCATATCGCCTACTTGGTAGTCGGGAGCTGGCTGGCGACGACGATTGGCTTGATCCTCGTAGATTGCTTGTGCGTACACCATCTCGTCGTGAACTTCTTCATGGATCTGTGAGAGCATAGTAGCGAACTCGTCTGCTGCTTGCTCGTTTGCGTCTTCGGTAGGCGGGAGAGGTTCTTCTGGTTCCATGCCTGTACGAGGGTGGTAACCTCTCGTAGTATAGAAGGGAGAGTAGCCAGTAGTCTCCGAGTCCCAGTTACGAGTAGCGAACTCTACCGCAGGGATATGCTGAGGCCAATCCTTCTGGTGGTAGTCGACGAAGCAACGAAGGACCTGCTCGAGGATAGCGTTCGTAATTTCGGTCTGGCCGTCGGTCTGTGGCTGAAAACTGGTCGAGAGGTTATGCTTGATGCCTAGGATAGCACACAGACGCTTCCAGAAGTGCGAGATGAACTGGGTGCCTCTGTCAGAGGTGATGCTATCCGGGAGGCCTTGAAAGCGCCAGACGAATTCGTAGAACAAGCGAGCAGTCTCCTTTGCGGTCATGCTCCAGCACGGGATCATGTACCGGTCCTTGGAGTGACGGTCCACGATCACTAGAAGGGCCTTTGCTTTCACGCCGCTGAAGGTCTTGCCGTGAGGAAGATCGGTGATAAAGTCCATAGTGATGTGCTTCCACGGACGATCAGGAGCCGGGAGAGGGTGCAAGAGACCGTGGGGACGGTGGCGGTTAGCTTTGGCTCTTCGGCAAGTAGCGCAGTTCAGCACGTAGCGGCGGACGTCCTTCCAGGAATGCGGCCACCAGTAATACCTAGCGAGGAGCTTGTGGGTCTTGGCTACGCCTGGGTGACCCCCAGAGGCGGAGTCGTGGATGATTTGAAGAATCTCAGCTCGGATATTAGAGCCTTCGGGCTGCGGTACGTAAAGCTTCTTACGGAAGTAGACGACACCTTCCTGGAGCTCGCACTCGGACAGCGAGAAGCCCGGGAATGTCCTCGCGCCAGATCTAAGGGCCTGAACTAACTCTTGGGCGTCTATGTCGGCATCGTACGCTGTTCGTACTCGTGCCATGATGCCTTCGGGCTGCTCCTCATTATCAAACCCCTCAAAGTCTGATTCGGATGAGCCGTCGGTCGTTACTGAGCCCTCTTCATCGTCGTTCAAGTCCTCAGCGTCCGAGGCGTATTCTTCAGGCTCGGATTCATCGTCACTCTCGTCAAGGTAGGCAGGAGCGAGCACGAGAGTAGCAAAGGAAGCGGCGAGCGTAGGCTGGCCGTTCGATAGGTACTCTCGAAGCTCGGAAGAGAGGTTGTGCTCTTTGATGACTTGTTGCCCTGCGATTTGCCGGCCCCCTCTTCGATCAACTGGAGAGTCTCCAGGGCGGCGGGTAAGGGCGTCGGCCATCGAGTTGGCCTTGCCGGGCGTGTACGAGATCACGAAGTTGAACCGGGAGAGGAACTCGCTCCAGCGGGCCTGGCGACGATTGAGCAGCTTGCTCTTCATAAAGTAGACGAGGTTCTTATGGTCGGAGCTTACTTGGACGGGCATAGCAGAGCCTTCGAGCTCGGGGCGCCACTCTTCGAAAGCTTTGACGATGGCGAGAAGCTCCTTGTCGTAGATCTCGTAGTTACACTCCGTGGCGGTCAACTTCTTGGAGAGGAAGGCGACAGGTAACCAGGGGGATTCAGGCGAGCGGCGTTGTAGCAGGACACCGCCCACCACGCCGTCGGATGCGTCGGTCTCTACACGGGTCTCCAGTTCGAAATCGAAGTGCTGTAGAAGCGGGTTCTCAACAAACTTCGCTTTGAGCAAGTCAAAAGCCTCCTGGCATTCGTCGGTCCAGGCGAACTTCTCACCCTTGCGCGTGAGCTTCGTCAAAGGGCGTACCACGCCCGAAAATGCGTGGATGAAGCGGCGGTAGAAGTTGGCAAAGCCTAGGAAACCCTGGACCTCTTTGACGTTCGTAGGAGCATCCCATTCGACGATAGCGTCGATCTTCTCTTGGTCCATCTTGATGCCGTCTGCGGTAATGATCAAACCAAGGAACTTGACTTCGGTCTTCTCAAACTCGCACTTGTCGATATCGAGCTGCAAGCCGGCGTCTGCGAGCTTCTGAAGGACCTTACAGACGTGCTCGCGGTGCTCCTCCTTGGTCTCGCTGTAGACTAGGATGTCGTCGATGTAGGCAGTGCAGAACTGATCGAGGAACTCCTGAAGGATGTCGTTAATGAAGTTCTGGAAGGTACTAGGCCCGTTACAAACGCCGAAGGGCATAACGAGCGACTCGAACAGCCCGTAGCGAGTACGGAAGGCTGTGAGATACTCGTGTCCTTCTGCCATTCGTAACTTGTTGAACGCAGCGATGACATCGAGCTTGGTGAAGTACTTGGCCTTAGAGAGGCGCTCGAGCGTCTCCTGAATCAACGGTATTGGGTAGCGGTTCTTCTTTGTAACAGCGTTCAAGCCTCGGTAGTCTACGCAGAAGCGTAGACCACCGCCGGGCTTCTTGACGAACATGACGGGACTGCCAGCGCTGGAACGGCTCGCTCGAATGAACCCCTTCTTTAGGTTCTCTTCGAGGTATCTCTTGAGGACGATAAGCTCTTCTCGGGACATGGAATATAACGGTCCGAACGGTGTCTCTGCACCTTCTTCTAGCTCAATCTTGTGGTCGTGAGGGCGATGAGGAGGCAGCTCGTCTGCGGCTTTAGCATCGAATACGTGGAGGATGTGGTGTGCCCAAGGAGGGACCTTCGTAGCAGGGTCGGTAGGTGTACGCTTCTTGTCGAGCTTCTCGAGGGCGATGTCGATATCGCGGAGAGAGGCGGCGAAGACTTGAGCTTTGGGCTGCTTAGCAGCAGTGGTGAAGGCAGCGGCGTTCACCTGGAAGATCTTGGTATACTCAGGACCGCGCTGAGGCGGCGGAGAAGGCGGAGGTGCCGGAGGAACTTCTGGAGGGAAGCTGACAGTAAGGGAAGTCCAGTCGATGATAGGTCGGTGTCGTCTGAACCAGGGGAGGCCGAGGATAAACTTCTGATGCGGTAGGGACGTAAGGAAGCTGGTGATCGACATACGCTTGCCTCCGAGGGTGATTGACGTGTGTACAACATGAGTAATCTTACCAGTGGTAGTCTCCGTGCCGTCAAAGAGTTCAAGGGTGCGAGGGTACTTAAGTTCCTGGGGTTCGAGGTTGAGAGAGGTCGCGAGTTTATAGTCCATAAAAGACTCGCCTAGTGCGCCAGTGTCCATGAGAGTGAGATTGGAAGAAGAGAGTTTCTTTGAGCCGATATTTACATTCGTGACGAACGGTTTGCAAGCGTGGTCCTTGCCCGTCTCGTCGTACAGGTCTAGCTGTGCTGTATTGATCCTCAACTTCTTTCCTCTCTTCACTTTCGGTAAACGTTGTTCTTGGTCTTCATCGCGTCGATGAGGAAGACCTAGGCTTTTTCCTGCTCAGCGGGAGCAGCAGTAGCAGGCTCGATAGCGCCGACAGCGCCGCGAACCGGGTTGCGGGCGTTACGGGCAGCGAGCTGCGGACAGTTAGCTGCGATGTGGCCTGGACCGCCGCAGTAGGTGCAGAGTCCGGCCTGGCGACGGCGAAGCTTCTCTTCGGGAGTAAGCTTACCGTTAACGAGGCCCTGGACTCGAGGGACGGCGGCACCAGCGCTGAGATCCATAGCGTCACCTACAGAGACGGGAGGGAGAGCCGTAGGAGCGGCGGCGCCTAGTGGAGCAGCGAAGTGGCTTCCGGGACCACGAGGCTGACGACCTTGAGAACGGGAAGCGAGGAGAGAGGCGGTGTGTTTCATGTTGGAGTCGAGGCGCTGGCAGGTCTCGACGAGCTCACGGAAGCTCATAGCACCAACGTCCTTGTCCTCGAGGGCTCGAAGAAGCTCTGCTGACAAACCACGGCGGAGAGTGCTCTTCTTGGTCTCTTCGTTGTAGCCGGTGAACCCGATGTCGCGGTTGAAGGCCGCGAGGTACTCGGCGAAGCTCTTGTTCTTCTGGAGGAGGTTGTGGATGGCGTTCTGGGCGGTGGCTCTACGGTCTGGATCACCAAAGGCAGCACGGAGGTCCTGCATCAAGGTGAGGTCGTCCGGGCAGCCGATAGTCTGCGTGGCGTTGTCGATGTAGTGTTGTACCTGAGCCGCGGCGTCTCCCCGAAGGAGGGAGAAGACGTACGTGACTTTGTCCTTCTCTTGCGGAAAGTGGTCGGCATTAGCCAACAGCTTGATGGTGAGCTGTGTCTCAAATGCCTCAAACTTGCTCTTGTTGCCGTCGAACTCGTCTGGGTCGTTGACCTTCTTGGAGAAGTGCTGGCGGCGGTTGTCGTCGGCGTGCGGGGCGAGGTTCTGGAAGGTGTTCACAATACCTTGAAGGTATGTTGCTTGGTTGTTTGCTTGCTCGACCTGCTGGGCGGTCTCGCGGAAAGAGGAGACGGTGCGGTTGATGAGAGCGTAGGCGGTGTCGGGGTTGGCGTTTGCCCAGGCACCGAAGGCAGCGGCGTTCGAGAAGGGGATGTCAGTCCACTCACTGAAGTGGAATGGAGTGTCTTGGTTGTCGAGGTTGACACCTCTATCGGTGGCGTGGTCACCCATGAGGATGACTCGAGTGGTTGACGGTTTGTTGGTCTTTTGTGATGTCAGGGCGAGAGCCTGGCCTGTGAGATGTAAGGGTGAAAGCGAGAATGCAGGTGCGAAGTGCAGATGCAAAAGGGCATGGTATGATTGCTACACAAAACAAAAGACGAAGAAAGCAAGAGAGGCCTGGGGAAGGCCAGATATTTATACGCGACCCTCGCGAGTGCGTGTCCCCGCATCAACAGGGCTAACCCGTACGAAGCCGCGCTCAGCAGCTTTGCTCAAAACCTTATTCCAACCTGCCCTACGATCCGAGTCTTCCACGTGCTTCAAGGTTTGGTAGAGGGGTGAATCTGGAGGGCTGGGTCCCGTAGTGAATGTTGCGGGGCATGTGATTCTTGGCGTTCATACACCAAGCTGGACTGTCACTTCTTGACGACTTCTGAGCGCTCTGAGACTCTTCTGTCCCCACCTTCTGTACACTCTGTGGGGAGACCATGACAGCGATAAAGTCTACTTAAGTACCCGTAACTAGCGTATACCTCGGCTATCTAAGAAGCTTAACTATCGCTACGTAGGCCCCTACGTAATAATAGAAGTACTACCGAACGATACGTATCGCCTAAGCCTATCGCGGTCGCTAGGGAACCTATATAACGGACTCTATATATACCTCTTACTCCCTATATATAAAGCGTTACCTAGCTAAGTAGAACTAACCCTACCGCCGATTAAGGTAGAGAACGAAGAGGGACTTAATCAGTTCTAGTATATAGATAAGATCCTAAATATACGGAGGAAGTACGCCTAGTATAAGTATCTAGTTAGTTAGATAGGAGACGACGAGGATCTAATATAGGAGCTAGTAGAGGATATAATAGAGACAGCCGCCGCCTCTATTATAGACTTCTACTGTAATAGCCTAAGGAAACTAATACCTACCGGCTTTATAGTACTAGAAGGATAGGTAGTAAATAAAGCGAACCCCTCCGCGTCGGTATTAGTTATAGCTAAAGTAGTAACTATAGCTTTAGATAAAGACCCGTATAGTACGGACCCGAGAAAAGCGACCGATAGTAGGACTACGAGTAATATACGTTAATACGAATAGGAAGCTTCCTATAACTCTAAAACTTTAACGGTACCGCTATCTTCGAATAGTATTAGGTCCTATAGCTCTTTAGATACTTATATAATAGCGCCTATGTCTTATCCTACGACGGTAGTTCCTCTAAGTCGCTCCTACTATTTATACGGTGTTATAGGTAAAGGTTCAGAGAGACACGATGATAGCGATCGCAGGAAACGACCAGGAGCAGGAGAGTAACGAGTGGAAGGAGGTCTGCAGGAAGGCAGAAACAATGGCAATGGCAGGAGATGGCGAGCACCTAGAAAGAGCACTTAAGGGGATGATTTTGGAGCTCCTTGGAGGGCTAAAGGCACTAAGGAGCCAAACAGGACAGATCATTAACAGGACAGTAGCAGCAGCAGCAAAGAAGAGGACACAGGAAGGCCAGAAACTAAGCCAACCAACCTGGGCAGCAGTTGCATCCCAAAACCCTCCCCCCCAGAAAACAGCTATCAAGGTCTACATTTCCGACCAGGAAGAGCAGAAAGAGATTGAGGGCCTGTCAGGCAAGGAGATCATACAAAAGATTGGGATATAAGGCATCATTGGAGCCAGGAAAGAGAAGGGAGGTGTCCTTAAGCTGTTCACAGCACAGGAGCAAGACAGGAAGAGGCTAGAGACACAGAAGGAGTGGACAGTCAAACTAGGCAAGACGGCTAAGGTCTCACACCAACAAAATATGGTTATTGCCCATGGGATGACCACAAAGTTTGACATTGAAGGAGACCTTAAGAGGCTGCAGGACCAGAACCAGGCTGTATGCCCAGGGCTACAGATCACAAAAGCAGCATGGGTCAACAGAAAGACAAAGGACACAAAGAGAGAGTCTTCTCTAGTGCTCTGGATAGGCACTGTAGAACAGGCAAACACCGTGCTTGACAAGGGCATCTTCTGGGAATGCGAAAGAATGGACACAGAAATCCATAGAAGCACCCACAGACTACTGCAATGCTTCAAGTGCCAACAGTATGGTCATATCTCTACTAGATGCCCAAGCCAAAAGGACACTTGTTCCCACTGTGCTGGTAGCCACAAAGTACAGAATTGCACAGCCCCAAAGAGTGAAGCCAGATGTGCATGCTGTGGAAAGAAACACCCTTCCTGGTCCCAAGACTGCACAGCTAGGATTGAGGCAAAGAGGAGGGCAAGAGAAGCCAGGATCAACACCCCTATCAGATTCCAGACAGGGACAATCACCCAAGAACCCCTAAGGACTGTCTACAACCCTCTGAAAAGAGGCAGAACAGAAGAGACCACACAGGCCCAAGGCCACCCTGCTATGGGTAGACCAAAATCAATTGTGGTTGCAGGAAGAGACCCGTCACAAAGCAGGCTCAACCTTACCACAATCCCAAATAGCAGCCAGCAGCAGGAAGCACGAGAAGACCAGCAGGAGACCAGCATGGATGAGTCATGATTGAGACACCTAATCTTACCACTATCCAGTACAACGTCAACAAAAGCCAGCACAAGGTCCAGAGAAGCTTTCTCCAAGCACTGGACCCAAAGAAACACCTAGTTATTGCAGTCCAGGAACCTTGGATCAACAGCAAATCTAACAGACCATCTACTGCTAACGACCCAAGGTATCACACACTCCTAGCCAAACAAGGCACCCCTAGAACATGCATGTACATCAGCAAAGAGATGGCAACAGACAGCTGGGAACAAATCCAACAGGAGGGGGGAGACATCACCTCAGTCAGACTCAACACCAACCAAGGCAGCATCCACATCCACAGTGTATACAACCCACCCCCCAGCTCCAGAACCAGCACCTAGCTGGGCACACTACAACAGCTGCCAGACATCCTATAGAGTGACTCCCAACACATCGTGCTAGGAGACTTCAACTTGCACCATCCTACATAGGGGTCAGACTTTGCACCTG